>NW_028141956.1:17634330-18834330 GCF_025532165.1 Camponotus vicinus | reverse complement strand
GTCGAGGACAATCGTGGAAGCAGTTGAGCTGACAGAGCAACTGTCTGACGATTCCTGTTCTTCTTCCGGTTCTTCTCCAGCCGGTATCGCTTGGTGTTGTCTGCTGTTCTCGGGGTTTAGTTCGGAGGGCAAAGGGGCAAATGAAAGGTCGTGTGGGGTGTTTTCACGATCATTGACCGCTCGAATTATCTCGCTCGGAATTTCATCTCGGTCTACGTATAAATGGTAAGGAACAGTACGTCGGTCTCTCAACAGACGCTGTCGGAAATACTCGCGACGCCTTATACCCGCCCGATGAAAAGGGATCTCGCGACGGAGAACTGGATCGATGCGTAATGCGTTTACCATCTATTATTGAAATAATTTAAATTTTAAAATTTGTTTTATCGAAAGGATAATTTAAAATTATTTCGCGGCATCTAATACTTACGATGGAAATTTCGAGGGGTCACCTGTCAAAAAAGAATGTACCGCGTGAATCTAAAGTTTCGTAACCGGTTTAGAGAAAGAGACAGGACAGATTCTGAAATCGCGACTCCTCATTTATTATAAAAGAAAATTATTAGATAGTTACCTCACATGCAGTGACGTGGTAAGGAAGGGTGTGTAGGGATATTTAAATATAAGATGGATACCGTACCTGCTGGTTTAGTTTTATTATTATAAAATAATTCCTCTAATATATTATACTAAACCAGAGTTATCATACTATGTGTCAGTCGGTCCTTAAAGAGCGCGTCCCATGCTCTACGACGAGTTTCGATGTGCAAGACGTCACGTCACAGCGGCACAGAGTCCGTAAAGAAAATTCCTCTAAAGAAAATTCTTCGCGGAAACGGCAGAGGGGTAGGGTAGGCTACCCAATGCACATCGATTGACAAGTCGAAAGCGACGATTCACTCTTGTGGATAAAACCAAAGACAGACTGAGCGTTGAACATTCAAAGGCAATCACCGTACTCGTGTTATCGGAAGGAGAAGACGTTGGAATTGTATGAAGGTAAGTTGTTGACTATTATGTATAATAAAATTCTTCAATATGTCATGCAAAAATAATAATAATATTCGGTTGATGGTTGCAGATCACGAGAGATGAAAAGGAAAATATTGAATAATTAAAACGAGTACTTACCCAAAAGTACTGCAGTTGGAAGTGCTCGTCGAACCTCCGCTGTGGACTGTCGACCTCAGTGATGCCTTGGCAGGAGAGTCGAAGGAGCCGGTAGTAAATAAATGGCAGAAGACCGCGATGATGTTCAGTTAAAACACTTTTATTGTTCAAGTATACTACTGTCTTACAGCTCTCGCGACTAAGTTTTTAAGTCGAATAATGTTTTGAGACTAAGTCTTTATTTCGATTTTAAATGGTTCGTGACTGCTACTGTTCTTGTTCTTCAGAGAGCTCCTGGTCAAATGCTAGGTGATGTTGTCTCAAGAGCGTCGGGTCAAATGCGCGGAAGACTGAGCTGCGCTCCCTGAGGTACCCTCTGGTCCCTACTCCGTGCCGGCTATCCGCAGTGGTAGGAGAATGCGGCGCTCCCGGGCGTAGGCGGCTCGACCGCCGCTTGCCGCTATAGCTGTCCTTCTTCTTCGAGCGCGCTATGACGTAGTGGCCGCGCTCTTGCGTGGGGATAGTGGGGACGACGGAGCTGTCAGTATTGTCCATGCATCGAGCTCGTTAATTCATTTTACAAAAGGTAAGGCTTTTACAATAGGTTTTTAGTCACCAGAATTTTAATAATTTGCATGCATATATTTTTTAATATAGAATCTCAACCTCTTTCAATAGAAGTGTGAATGATCGTTCTAGCATGTTCCGTTTAGAATTGATTTTTAACTTTCTTTATATTAATTATATAGTTTTAGTTAACAATGTTATAAACAAATTCTGGTGTTATAAACCATTATAATTACAATTTGCTATATAATAATTATACGATATATGTATGTATGTATGTGCATATAGGTGCATGGTCTAGATAGTTGTTAATAATAATTGTGTTACATTATAATATAAAAGTGTATTAATTATTCTTTTTATTATTCAGCTCTTGGAACAAAGGATGTGGCGGGCTGTTTTATCACCGGATGCAGGTGTTCGCCGTGCCAAGCAGTCGCGCCAGGCAGTCGCGCCAGGCCTTATCTTATCGCTGAGTGAGCTCATGTGCAGCTGCACCGGATGAAGCTCGGAGGGTCGCTTATCTTTTGGTGAGTGAATTTATAACGCTTTATAAATCGATTTAATAATTTCGTTCGTTATAATTTATTCATATATTCCTTACTTGTTAATTGTAGAATTGTAGAATTGTAGAATATATATATATATGTTTGTAAAAGTTAATAAATGTAATTGTTAAAAATTTTATCTTCATTATTTTATTAATTAAATATGTATTATACATATTGTTATTTCCCTTTTGAAGGCTTGAAAGTTTGCTAAAAAATGTATTACTGTTGGATCTTATTAGTTAATGATATGGATTAATTTATTATATAATATATATATATTCTTTTATAATTTATAATTTCGTAATGATTTATTACTCTATGCACCTCTAATTGCGGATAAGTTTTGGATATTTTGAAATATTTTAATATTATTTTGAATGTGCTTGACTTGATAACTTTCGGTCATTTATTAAATATATTTATATTAAATAATGTTGAGCTTTCACATAATGAAAATGGTTTATTATTTGGTTATCATTGCTTACTTATTATATTTTAATTGTATATAAAATTTTGCAATTAATAATCAAAATGAAAAATATATGTATTATTTGGCAATAATGGGTGGATAAGAAATTAGATTTTATATAATTTATTATTATGTAGTGAAGTTTTATTTGAATAACTATATAGAATATACGTATATGAAAAGAGATTTTTATAATGTATTAATTATTATGTTCTTATGCTTAGAGTTTAAACGTGTTATTATTTGAATTTTTCTTATTTGTCTAGGTTGCATATATAATATATATATATGTTGGAAGGGATATGGACCAATGGATTATTCACGGACAACAGACAGGCTTAAACCATATAAGAATATGCAGCATTGAAAGGATTTTGAGGAATCTGTGCGAATTATTTCGGGAGTTTATTTGGTAAGTTTATTATTTTGATAAGTTAATTAATGAATTAAAGGTTTTATTTAATTATATCATATATTTATAAAATATATATTATATTTATATATATATATAATATATGTATTCATGTATAATATTATGTACCTTTAGTATTTTAATGCATTATCTTTTAAATTTTTATTAATAACTACATATGTATTTATACTAATAATGAGGGTGACAAGTCTGTCCGAGCTTGTTTCGCGGTTTAATTCTTATTAATTTTTACATATGGTATGGCGTATAGCGCTGTCTCTCTCACTCGCGCGAGTCACCCGATAGTGCGGTCTCTCCCACTTTCACGTACTACTACCTATTGAGGTCTCGTGTATAAATTTCGATAGATATAGTCGGTTAATTATATATTTGAGGAGGCATATTTGTGATTTGTTATTGAAATATATTTCTAAGGAATTTTATTAATAAGTATATTTTTATTTTTCCGTATAGCGTTTTCGTTAGGTGATGAAAATATTGGGACACCCGGTGGACAACCAAGTGGAGGCTATGTTTATAGGGTGACTTATTATTCTGCATGCAGCAAAGAGTTACGTATAAAATTTTATTCATAATAATTTCTTGACATTTCTTTATTATTTAGTTATTGTTTAGTAATTATTATTTAATTTAATATATTTATTGTTGAAATTTAATATATTAATATTTGATTTATTATACTTCTTTTACTATTTGATTTCTTTTACTCCTATATAATTATATACATTTATAAAATATTAAACCTTTTTAATATAGTAATTTTGATCAATCAAACTTTTATAATGATAATAGATTTTTGTATAGATTGATTTTTTAGTACATTTTTGTTAAGTTAATTTTTTCATACGGCCAAATATTATTTGATTATTATTTTCAGTTGCTGGGACTTGGAATTCTTGCTACTTATTTATAACAAGCTGTCTTACGTTATTAGGAAGAGGATAAATATTATATATATAGGATCATAAAAGGTGTGCAAGTATGTATTATATTTTAAATGGTTTATTTAATAATTTCTATAGTAGATTTTCTTATACATTTATTATATTTTTCAGGTATCAAGACTCTGAGGAAAATTACTTCCTGATAGTGAACACATATATATATATTTACGGGAACTCAACGAGGACCAAAAATTAAAATAATCTAGGATTTTTAAAGGAAATTCTTGCTTGATTAATTATATTTTATTCATTAGTTATATTTTATATATATATTTTATTAATTATATTTTATTAAGAAATGTTTAGATCATTAATTTCTAAAAGAAGCTCGTTACTTTATAAAAGATTATTATTTAGTTATTATTGGCCATTTACATTTTGTAATTAAATAGTCAAAGTTAAATGTTATTCAGTAATAATTAGAATTTTATACAGACATATTTGGCCAATGGTATTAATGTACAGTAAAGATTTATTATAACGTTTAGAAAAATATTTATTCAAGGAAAATTTATTAATTTTGTTTCTCATGAATATAAAAAATATATATATATATTGTTAATTATTTTATTACTAATTATTATTACTGATTTTTAGAGCGTATTGTTTTAGTAACAATTATTATTCATGGGCATTAATTTTTTTTGTTTGACTTGGTACATTTATTTATTGTTTCATATTCTTATATGTACGTAGAATGTTAACTTTATAACTTTCCTTTTGTTATTGATGATTCTTTATAAATTTTCGTATTAATATTTTATGTGGCTCACTTTCGGAGCATTTGTTAGCATTTTTACTGTAGATATTTATTACAAAATATTAATTAATTATTTGATTTTCAGGTTTCGAAATTTATAATCGCTGCATCTCTTTTATGACAACCGAACATACTGTTTATTAAAAAGATACGCATGGGCTCAAAATCATTTATTAATAGAATTTAGGTGCGTATCATTTGATAAAATATTTTGATTTATGCCTTTTTCTTTGTAGTAAGCGCGTATACACGCATAGGGATATCTTTTTTTTTTGTTATATGTGATAACTGAATAATATGAATATTGAGTGAATATCTATATATATTGGTTACATATAATATAAAGTGGATTTATAGTGATTATATATGATTACAAGTAAAGATTATATAAGATACGAAATTCTTTATACTATTCTTCGAAACAAATTATATTTTATTCGTTAAGAATTATTATTTAAGAATTATTAATTATTTAAATCATTTTCCTTTTAAAAGAAGCTTGTTATTGTACAAAGGATTATTATTTGGTCGTTGCTGGTCATCTGTTTTTACATTTTAATTTTATAATTAAATAATCAAAGTAAATATATTTATTATTTGATAATAATTAAACTTTTATATATATATATATATATATGTGTTTTTCATTGTTTATTGATTTATGTCTTTATTTATCTAAATACTAATTAGTTATATTATTTACAGGTTTCGGGATTTATGGCTATAGAAATTTTCCCATGCCAAATTTACCAGAAGAATGTGAAGGAACGCACAAGAGGCTATAAGCCAGTCACCGACGAATTTGTTCGCATACCGATTCATACGAAGTCTTGTTGCAAGTGTTTTGCTAAGAGTTTTTCTTGATAATAAAGTTTCGAATAAATTTCTTTTCTTAGTAAGGTTAGTTATTAAGATTAATATCATTATATACGACCAGTACCAGTACTGCTAATTCATTGTAATATTTTTCTGGCTATATACCACATCAATCAATGTATTGTATTAATATGAGATTATGGCGAATATATATATAAATATATATATATATATATATAGTATTTTGCTATTGATTTATGAAATTTCATAAGCGATTTTAAGGTGATTGTATGAGGTGTTACGTCCCGCAACAAAATTTTTATTTTTATTTAAACACGCAAAAATTGCCTCTATAATATTTAAACTGTAATTCCACCGACGAACATATAAATCTTAATCCCACCGAGTAACATATTATTGTTAATATAAATTAATATTGTTAATTAAAATTCCATCACGCCATCTATTGTCACCAATATTTCTTATTATAAAATCTCACCGCGCAATGTAATATCACCAATACTTATAGTACATCAATATCATTACGCCGCGCGATCTAATATTGTCAATATCTCCGAAAATAATCTTTCTTTGTTAAGGAGCTAGCTATACATAACATAACCTCACTTAGGAATGATAGAAATAATTTTAAGTATTTGCCCACATATAGTATCATCCGCATAAAAATTACCTACTTTACCGGCAATAGGCAAAATCACCCACACAAAAGTTACCGACAGTCGATAAAATAAATTCCTACTTTACCGACAGAGTAAAAGTTACCGACAGAAAAATTACCGACGGAAGGTAAAATAAATTCCTACTTTACCGACAGAGTAAAAGTTACCGACAGAAAAATTACCGACGGTCGATAAGGAAGTTTTCTACCTTACCGACAGAGTAAAAGTTACCGACAGAAAAATTACCGACGGTCGATAAGGAAGTTCTCTACCTTACCGACAGAGCAAAATTTACCGACAGAAAAATTACCGACCCATGATAACACAGTTACCGACGTTACCGACTGAGGATAAAGTCATTTCCTACCTTACCGACAGTGAATACTGTCCGTACCCACATTACCGACAGAGGGCAGCGCCATCTCTGGTGTAGCGATGATACTAACTTTACCGACATATAAGAGAATACCTCTTTCATTAATATGTAATCCTGATACACAAGAAATTTTACAAATCAAAAACCAAAAGACTTTATATACATATATATATATTTTTGAACATGTCTCGGCACCGACTACATGTATATCTAATTATTTCGGGGCCTAAATTATATCAAAAATCATTGATTCCAGATTAACTCGAAAAATACTATAAATAAAAATCTTATGACAATTTTCCCTTAAGGAGCATAAAAAGTCAGACCGACACATGTATACATAATTATGAAAACTCCAATACTACTAATTTTATAAACGAAGTTTTAAAATATAATTTTCCGTATGCGATATTATGAGTCATCATCACATTCCAAACTAAGACTATGGAATATTCCGCTCGAATATTATTGCACAACATTACGCAACATGATGAAATAATTAATTATCATTAAGTAACAAATGAATTTATTGTTATTAAGCGTATGCAATAACCTCCATTTATATATTAATCCACAAAAAATCCGTTCAAGAGAACATTGCGCAACATAACGAAATAATTAACTTATTGTTAAACATTAATATTAAGTACATGCAATAATTTTTATTCAAGAACATAATAGATATAAATATTAAAAATAAAAGCAAAGAATAAAAATTGTTGCACCATTTATTGAAATAATTTATAGTCTTTATATACTTATATTCCACCGCATAAATACTTATGTTAAAATAATTGTAATTATAATAATTATGATGTCAGAATTTATTAACAATATTCAAAGGCATTTTCCATAATAATACATAGAGACAAAAATGAACTTTCGAACGGAGCATGCTAGAAACTCCGTTGACATTTCTACAGCTAGAGCTTAAAAACTACATTAGAAAATATATGCATATAAACTGCAAAGAAATTCTGATGGTCTAATAATTATTATAAAACTTATGTGTCAAAATACAATGCAACCAGTATAGCCGATTCTATACTGACCGCTCCGTCACCCCCACTTCAATTCTGAAGAGTCCCACCATCTACAAATTAAACTACGCCCACACTACGCCCAATTCCTGCGGCAACGCCCAGCAGCGCGCGCATCTTCCCCACGCTTGTGCCAGCGGCGCGCGCAACCAGCCCGGAGAAGGGAACCAATGAGCGACCGCGCCACCCACGCCGAGGCGCGCGCATCTTCCGAGGCGCGCGCATCCGTCACGTCAGCGGGAGCCAATCCCAAATCATTGCGTAACAATCACGTCAGAGAAAACCAATCACCCGTTGACAACGCGGCACATCCCTCGAGGCGGACGCATCTTTCGAGGCGCGCGCAGCCAGAAGCAGAGGAGGGAACCAATCACTGCTCGACTCCCTCCACGGAGAAGCGCATCTCCTACTATTGGGACCGTGTGCAAAACTGGGACTGACGACTATATAAACCCGTGCAGAGCGGTCCTCCTCGCATTTTGCCCAACGTTTTCAACAGTTAATAACTGGCATTTTGCCCAACGTTTTCAACATTCAACTACCTCCGGCATTTGGCCCAACGATATTTACAGTGATAACTTGGCATTTGGCCCAACGATCTTCAACATTCAACTACCTCCGGCATTTGGCCCAACGATATTTACAGTGTTAACTTGGCACTTTGCCCAACGATCTTCACAGTTAATACTTATATCTCCGAGATTTTGTACACGTATTCAGTTAATAAATTCAGTGACTATTGAACATTGAGTTTCTCAATCGAACTCCTGGACTGCAACCTCCATCCCGAACTGTCACCGAGGTAGACGGTATCCAGCGGAAGGAAGCAGCATCCACTCATCAGCCTAGTGAAGGGAAGCAGCCTTCACACACTAGGACATTTCAGACACTGGTAAATATCCGGCCACTTGTCATTAATCTAACCTTTAATTTCTACTAACAACTAAACTCAGTGAATCAGTGCGCGACAATACGGGAACCTTACCTTTGATTACCCGTATTCCTTAATCCAGTTATTCAACTTAGTAAATATTTCCAATTGGAAAATTTATCTGGGACTTATCTCTTTGATAAGACGACGCGATAGACAGTGAGCGAGTGCGAAACTGCAGCGGCAGGTCGAACCCAAGTCTGGCTCGGTGGAAAAATAATTATCTTGAGGAATTTATTCCCATGATAGAGGTTGTTTCTCAACCTAGAGCTGGTGAGGCAATAGAAAAAATAAGCGGCCTCCTGTCAATCGACGTCCGAGTAGGCGAAAATACAGTTTTCGATTAATAGGCAATTATCTTGAGGGATTTATCCCAATGATAGAAGTTGACCTTTTGATCTTGGATTGAATTTAGCCTTAACTTCAAAATACGAGATACATCCCAGGATTTAGAGACAATACACTGGCTTAGTTTTGAATCATTATCACTACTTGCAATTATAACCTAACCTTACGAGGTTAATACTAAGCCAGCCGTATGATAGGTGGATACCTTGTCAGCGTATCCAAACTCCTGATTTTTCCTCGAATCCTCTCTCGATTTTCAGAGAATCAAAATAAAATAAGAATCTTTTTGAAACCAAGATAACACATTAACATTTCAAACAAATAAATTCTCGATAATCCTAATTTACCATCAGTTGGTAATTTTTCCAATAGTCGTCAATCAAAACTTACCATCGGTCGATAACTTACCATCAGTCGATAACTTACCATCGGTCGATAACTTACCATCAGTCGATAACTTACCATCGGTCGGTAAAACAGAAAGTGACGCTAACCATCGGTCGGTAAAACAGAAATCTAACTTACCATCGGTCGGTAAAACAGAAAGTGCCGCTAACCATCGGTCGGTAAAACAGAAACCTAACTTACCATCGGTCGGTAAAACAGAAATCTACATTACCGACGGTCGGTAATTTTCGGGAGTCAACGTTACCAACAATAAAATTTTTTATACTAATCTTTCTATTTCTGCCGGTCTATACTTCTATCAACTTTGGGGACATCTATCTGACTATACTCGGGATAACAATTATAAATTGAACATTCATATGGAATTCCCTTTTTCTTTTTTTTTATTAACAGGTATCGGGTATTCTTAAATTCAACTTTACGCAAAAGTAAGTGACTTCAAAATCACCAAAGTCTTAAATATTAAATAGACAGGTTTATAATTGGTTAATTAAACGACAGATGGTCCGAGTGAGACAAGGTAACTTCAATACCCGTCGAAATATTCTACGCCGTGTGAGACGAAATAGGCAAACGCGACGTACCTTCTTCCCTATCATCACTCTTGAGAATGAAATCATTGCACCAGTTCCCGAGATCATCGACTTAGAACCTCAGTCACCTATCCCCATAATCACTATTGAGGAAGAAAGCCACGAAATTATCCCAGTCCCACATAATCAATATTCTCCCTCCAATCTAGTAGAAAGAATTACCGAAGATAGAAGCAACTGTTCAACCATCTCGTTAAACTCCGACCAGGCATCCATCCCTGGACCTTCAGTGGATTGGAGTCAGAGTCCAGAGACTGCTTCCATCTCGGGGACATTCCAACATCTTGACACCGTACCCCTATACAACTACTATCCCGAGGAAAACAGCCTATATAGTC
This sequence comes from Camponotus vicinus, assembly GCF_025532165.1. Classification (NCBI taxonomy): domain Eukaryota; kingdom Metazoa; phylum Arthropoda; class Insecta; order Hymenoptera; family Formicidae; genus Camponotus; species Camponotus vicinus. Next base: position 18,823,966 of record NW_028141956.1, on the reverse strand, counting down.
CTCCTAGCTATTCCCCCGTGGCATATGAAGACCCAGACCCCTTTGAGCCCTTAGAGATTTCCCTAGCTTCCCCAGAAAGACCCATCTCAACCATAAACATCGAATATTCTTACTTTCTACCAGAATTGTACGGTTACCCGAGGGAGGAATAAAAGGATATTCAAATTTGTAAAATAAAAATATATATATATTTTGAACAAAACAAAATAAACTTATAAAATTTAGTATGAATGTTTATTCACTCTCCACCTAGAATCCTCTCTAAGCACAATAGACCTTCAATCTCTCGGCGTCCCAGGGTATAGCCGGCCTAGCAGGTTGCCCTAAAACAAATTGAGAGATTAATTGCGTCCAACTGGGAAAGTAAGACTTCCAGACCAGTCCTGAGGAACTGGGGACGTAACAGAGAGCATTTTAATTTTTGGTGGCAGCGGTGGGATCTGCCGAAGGATCTGTGCTTTTGAGAGATTCAGTGGATAAGAATAAACAATTTTCAACTTAATCATGCAAACTCGCTCAAGCTCTGCAAGCTCCGTAACCACAGGAGCTACGAAAAAACAATATAGCCCAGAAGAAATTGAAATCATAATGAAGAAGATGCACGAGAAGGAACAATTATTAAAAGAACAGTCAGAGGATCTACAAGTTAAACAAGAGCGTCTTAGAAGAGCTCAAGAAGAATTAGAACAAAGAGAATTTACCGAAGACTCCACAGGCATGGAACAATTAATATCATCGATGCATAAGATAGCTGATCAAATTGAAAGAATTAATTCAAGGATTACGAACTTGGAAAATTCCACTCAAGACACAAGGCATGATAGGCCTGAAACACAAACGACTCCGCAACTCTCTCCACATAAATTTGATGTGATGGATCAACCATCCCCCATACGACTTAAAGATGCTATCGACACGATTCCTAAATTCGATGGACATAAAATGTCCGTTTTCCATTTCAGTAAAATATGCGAACGCGCTCTTGAATTAATACCGCAGTATCATGAATATTTCTTAGTCCAATTAATAATGAATAAATTACAAGGACACGCTTACTCCGCAGTAGAAGGATCTGAATACCATACTGTTTTTGAATTAACACAAAGATTGAAGCTTATATTTGGACCGAATAAATCGGTAGACCAATATAGAGGAGAATTGGCAAATGTATACATGAAGCACAACGAAGATATTTTCGATTATATTGGAAGAGTACAAGAATTACGTGCTGCAATCGTCGATGGAGAAACAGACTATACTGGACATATAGATGAAAGATTAAAAGATGCAATCGAGATGACTACATTACACAGTTTCATTAACGGACTTCCATCTGATCTGCTAGTAAGAGTCAAGTTGGAACATCCGCATACTCTCAAAGATGGAATAAGCACTGCCATCCAATTATCAAAAACTATAGAAGCAGAGAACATACGGAAACGAACCGTGTTCCGTCCGAATTTCCAACCACGTGCAGATCGACCTAATAATTACAATAACACTTCTCGCCAATTTCCTGTAGCTAACAACACTAATAATCAATCTAAACCGGGTAATGGGAATACAACTATATTACCACCAGCTCTTCCGACATTCTCAAGACCAGCAATACCCACTGGACAATCTCCGCAGAATTATCAAACAAAGATTTGCCGTTATTGTAAAACTCCAGGCCACCTGATACAAGAATGCCGAAAACTAGCCTGGAGACGAGCTCAAGAAAGAATACAGCAACCAGTAAATTCGGGAAACGCTCAAGGCGTTCCGATAAATCCCGGCGTCCGTCGGAACGATCAGCAACAAGGGCGCCCGACTTATATCGTACAAGGAAAACCAAGCGCCACAGTCCCCCCGGAAGCAACAGTGCAAGCCTCCGGATCTGCCAATTGAACAGCAATCAGCATCCTACGGATTTACCTACGATTACATTAGCCTCTCCAGATTTGGCAAAGGAATGCAGATTTATGATTGATTCAGGATCCGGTTTAAACCTTATTAAGGAAGGATGCCTGAAACCATACGTTAATCTTGATACAACCAATCCCCTCTGCTTGCAAGGGATTGCCTCTGAAACCGTCGTTACTTTAGGCGTCATTTTTATGACGATACTCGGCAGAACGTCCGAATTCTATGTAATCTCTGACTCAATCGCATTCCCACAGGATGGGATCTTAGGCAACAAGTTCCTGAGGGAACGAGCCGTTACTATAGATTACAAAAATAATTTTATTCAACACGAGGATAAAAGAATTCCTTTTCTAAACTCAAATTCTATACTTCTTAAAGGAAGGAGCGTTACCCCTTGCTCTTTTCCAATCTCAAGTCACCAACAAGTCGGTTATGTGCCACGTCATACTCTAGCCGAAGGCATCTATTATGGGCAAGCAATCGTTACTAATAATAACGGGAAGGCATACATGCCTATCTTTAACACTTCCGAGGAAGAATTCATTTTCAATATCCCCGTTATTCAACTACAAGATTTTGACGTCTGTGAGCCAGACGTATCAGCTACTAACTCCGTTGGATTAGAAGAAACCCGAGGGAAATTCTCTAATGCCATCGACAATCCTATTTATTTTAATCAAGCATTGCCCCAATCTACTGAAAGAGCTACTGACGTTATAAACCTTCTTCGACTAGAACATCTGAACTCCGAGGAGTCAGCAAACATACAGTCTCTAGTATACAAGCACGCCGATAGATTTCATATTACTGGTGAACATCTTCAAGCTACTAATGCCGCGCAACACTATGTCCCTACTATTAATGAAGTACCAGTCCACACAAAACAATACAGGTTTCCCCCTGTACATAAAGAAGAGATCGATAAACAAGTAACCGAATTATTATCTTCAGACTTAATCGAAGCATCAACCTCACCTTATAATTCTCCACTCTGGATTGTTCCTAAAAAACCAGACTCTCTAGGAAACAAACGATGGCGAATGGTCATCGACTACCGTAATCTTAATGAAAAAACCATAGGAGACGCTTATCCTTTGCCGAACATAACAGATATACTCGATCAACTCGGGTCCGCTAAATATTTCTCTGTATTAGACTTAGCGTCAGGATTTCATCAGATTCCTATGTCATCAAAAGATGCTCATAAGACTGCTTTTTCCACACCTTATGGACACTACCAGTTTAAAAGAATGCCGTTTGGATTAAAAAACGCACCCGCAACATTTCAAAGACTGATGGATAACGTGCTCTCTGGCTTACAAGGAAACGAATTATTCGTTTACATGGATGACATCGTTATATATGCAAGATCTCTAAAGGAACACGAAGTCAAATTCGAAAGATTAATGGAAAGATTGAAAACAGCAAACTTAAAGCTGCAACCTGATAAATGCGAATTCCTACGACAAGAAGTCATGTATTTAGGACATATAATCGGAGCTGACGGAGTCAGACCCGATCCTGCAAAAGTAAACGCCATTATGAAATTTCCTACGCCAAGAAATCCCAAAAACATTAAGCAGTTCTTAGGATTAGCTGGATATTATCGAAGATTCATACCGAATTTCTCCAAAACCGCCAAGCCATTAACAGATCTTTTGAAAAAGAATAAGAAATTTGAATGGAAAGAAAATCAAGCAGAAGCATTTAATAAATTACAGCATTCATTATGTTCCAAACCTATATTGCAATATCCGGATTTTAATCAACCTTTTATATTAACCACCGACGCTTCTGGATATGCCGTCGGAGGCGTACTTAGTCAAGGAGAAATTGGAAAAGATTTACCCATAGCTTATACTTCACGCGTTTTGAATACAGCAGAACAAAATTATTCTACGATTGAAAAAGAATGCCTTGCAATTATTTACTGTGTAAACCACTTTCGACCATATTTATATGGCAGAACTTTTACAATTATCACGGATCACAAGCCTTTAGTGTGGCTACATTCCATTAAGGACCCTTCTTCGCGATTATGGAAATGGCGGATGAAATTATCCGAATACCAATACGAAATAAAATATAAAAAAGGAACTTTAAATAATAACGCCGACGCTTTATCTAGAAATCCTGCTGTCAACATAGCCGTACCTTTATTCATTATTGACGAATATTCTTCCGATGAATCTATTTTCTCGCCTCAACCTCCAGACATCTCTAGAAAACAGAAATTAAATCAAACGAATAAAAGAATCGTTCAAACTACAAGAACCTCTACCCCCATACAGCAGCAAGAATTGGAAAACTCCAATATCGACTCTGAAGATCACGACGACAGTCAAGTTATCATCGAAGAAGTAACAGACTCCGACGAAAGTACTGAGTCCGATTATACTGAAATAATAGATTCGAATATTATACCTCATCAACCGAAACCTCCAGAGCCACCGCCATGGAGTCAAGCTCAAATACGAGAAGTACGAGAAAGCCTGTTAAAACAAAAGGATAACCATGTAATATTTCTTTATCAAGACGGTACTCCTTACGATAATGGAACCAAACAATATCAAGAAGCCAACTTGCTTCCTAATTACGAAGAATTAACATTCGAAAGAGCCAGAATTCGTACAGTAGAATCCAACACGCTTATCGCTCTCCCTATAAAATTAAACAATCGTATTTTAATAGAAGCTCAAAATCTTAAAAACTGTTTGAAATCTTTAGTAGACGTCATTACTGAACTCGATCTATCATCTTTCAGTCTTAGCAAAACCGACCGTTTCGACGATTTGCCATGGTCTTATATAATTAACCAGTTTAAAAAACATCTCCAAGAATTACCTGTCAAAATTACCATATGCCTAAATCTTATACAGACTCCTGAAATAGAGCAACGACTCTCCCTAATTTTAGAAAACCATGCCTCTGCGCATGGCGGACATAAAGGAGTGACAAAAACATATAACCGCCTCCGTTCTCGATATTGTTGGAAGACGATGAAGAAAGATATTCAAGATTTTATAAGGACTTGCCGTGAATGTCAATTAAAGAAATTAACTAGAGTTAAAACAAAGCAACCAATGGTTATTACTGATACGCCTGGAATGGCTTTCGACAAGGTTTCATTAGATATTATGGGACCTCTGCCCATCACGGATAACAATCATCAATACATATTAACTATGCAAGATTTACTAACGAAATATTCCGTGGCATCACCTCTACAAGAAGCCACATCTTTAACAATAGCTGACGCTTTTACCAAGGAATTTATTTGCATATACGGAGCCCCTCGTGCCATATTAACGGATCAGGGAACTAACTTTTTATCAGCTCTAATGAGACAATTAACGAAGAAGTTTGGCATACAACATTTTAAGACCACAGCTTATCACCCTCAGTCAAATGGATCACTAGAACGCTCACATCATGTACTAACAGAGTACCTAAAGACACAAATAAATAGAGAAGTAAATTGGGACGAATATATTAAACTCGCAATGTTTTCATACAACACTAGCGTACACGAAGGAACTAGATATTCACCCTACGAATTGGTTTTCGGGCGAATAGCTCGACTACCCTCTGCACATCCTATCGTCGAAGAAAACACTGAACCTACTTACCATGAATATATCACGAACCTCTTTAATAAAATAAGAGACCTGCAAGCTCAAGCTCATTCAAATCTAGTACAAGCTAAAGAGAGAAGCAAGAGATATTATGATCGAAATATAAACCCTCGAGCTCTTGAACAAGGAACATTAGTTTATTTATTAAAAGAACCGCGTAAAGGAAAATTCGCCGACCAGTATACGGGTCCCCATGAGGTACTTGAATTATTAGCTCCCAGCAACGTCAAACTCAAAATCGGAAATCAAACTCGAATTGTCCACGTCGACAAAGTGAAGCTCGCACATTCTAAACCCGGATGAAACATTAATGTTAATTCTCTTTTTATTTCAGATGCTTTGGCACCGACAGCCGATTCGGCCGCAGCCAAATATCCAGCAGGTACATCGAATCAGGGATTCATTCCTATTCGCTCACTGCACTCATGTCCACGGGGCAATCTGCCTCGAGGATGACACTAATTTTTGTGACCGGTGTTACGATCAAACTCACACCGCGATAATCCGGGCAAATTACCAGAAAATTCATAGACATTTTTTCGTAAATAGTCATCTAGTTAAAGAAGAATACTGCATAACTTGCGGTATAGTAGTAATAGAAACTCAAGATATAATTAATTGCATTCCCTGTGTCGCAACAGCTACTAAATTACTACAAACATTAGAAGAGACTTCGACCCATACCGATTATACGTACCCTCTAGTCGTAAATGTCTACGACAGAACCCCTGTGCTATAAGACATATCGAAAGAATGTCCGGTGTCTTTTGTTGTGCGATAACTCAAGGATACCGAGATCCATACTTCAATACATACTTCTGTGAGCCCTGCTATATCGAGATACAATTATCTCTACTAATTACTCAGCTTCCTCAATTCTTTGTTCACTATTTCTTCATTGGACCATTCCACGTGGAATACCGTTGCGCCAACTGCTTACGAAACCTAACCACTCTGAGCCCCATACATCAATGTTCTATTTGCATCAGAGATCTTACTGAAATACTATCTATATACTTCCTTTCTACTATTTGTGATGTCTCGACAAATACCTAATGCCGCATGTATAAAATTACACGGGTATCTCCATATCCGTAACCATAACCATTATTGTTGTCCTTGCTACTGTTTACTCTATACTCCTATTACCCAACGATTCTACCTACCCATAAATTCCCACATAATATCCATTGCACCCCATGCAATACAGACACTCTGTGCTCATTGCTACAGACCTATATCTATCATAAGGCCTTTAGCCACTTGCCCCACTTGCATAAGAAATATAGCTAGAATATTTCGGGATACACAACCTCCAACCGTTTCCATAAGTGAAGAAAGAACCCCCGAATCGTAAGAACATGCAATCCGAAATTAACACAGATACATTGGCTCATGTAATACATGAGGAATGGAACGGATATCTTTGCCAGAAAGAAAATTTATATTTTTGCCGTACGTGCAAAGATCGCGACATCTGTACCCATCATCTTGTTCAAATCAAATACCACAGTATATCTCAATTCTGCCCTTTGAACGATTTTCGCGAATTCGAATGTTGCATATGCACGACGAAAGTATGCCGTATAACTCCTATTACCACCTGCACTGAGCAGTGTTTTCTAAATTATATACAGGAGGAACGCGAACGCGAAAACAGTGACAAAGAAAATAGAGAACAAAATTAAAATCCAAGAACCAAAATTCTGTCATCACGATGGAAACTCCAAGCAGCACCACTTGTAATCATTTAATTCATGGCCTCTTAATTCATTTTCCTAAAATCCATGAGGCAAAATGTAAAAAGATCATATTTTATAAAAGACTTGTAGAATCTCGTGTAATACGCATGTGCTGTTCTTGTCATAGGCTCAGCCGACTCAGAGGCCAAGCCTCCTTAACAGTCTGCCATTGGATTACCTCTGGCAATCTTAACTTCGCTGCATGCGAATTCTGCAATACTACTCTTGAAACTACTCGCTCTATCTTTAACTGTTCCGAATGCGTCTATACTTATCTCGAAAGAGCCATAATTGAAAGAAAACGTGGGAGGAACATAAATGACATAAATGCCTTCGCCTATTGCAGAACACATAATCAGGGTCAAATTTCCTGAATTCAAAGATGTGTCTACCAATTAAGGCCAAGACATCAGTCCACCCACTGTTCGACAATACGCTGTTCAATAGTTTAAACATAAGATGTACCATAACTTTAACACACGATGTCATGGGTTCCGAAGACCCTTACATAATCTGCGCTCAATGTTATAAGCCACGAATTTATAATAAGGTCTTAACGCAATATCTACATGCATTCCATTTTGGAAATGTGCCAAAAATCGCCTGTCGGATATGCGGAGGGAAATGCTATCAGAATAGACCACTTATAGAATGCTCAACTTGTACACGCGCATATTACCAATTCCTCCAACACGTATCTGGAGAGGAAGAAAATTGTAAACGATTAGTATCTCTAATCGTAAATTCACAAACTCTGAGAATCGAATATAGCGTTCCTGAAGCAAATCTTGACTTAGAAACTAGAGACGATCTAGTAAATCGCATAGAATCACTATAAGAGTTTTAACATTAATATTAACGCATGCATAACGCTTATCTCCATTATAAGAAGCCTTTATTATATAACATAGACTCACGTATACATATATTATATTTAAGAGGAAGCATGTAACCGCCGAAAAGTTGTCAAAGCCACATAGAATAATTGTTTAACGAATACATATTAATTACTTTGGTGGTAGCGTACATATTTAAAAAAATATAATTAACCATTTAGATTATATACGTGTATGACTCGGGAAAAATAATAGAATAATAGTAATGAAAAATTAATATATATATATATTAATACAAATAAAATATTTTGGTGGCAGCTAATTTAAAGAAATAATCCCACCGCGATAAAAAAAAATATATATATATATCCCACCGCAAATACATAAATACATATAAAACTAAATAACTTTAGTGGGAAATATAACGCTTAAAGAGATATAACGATAAAATTTTAGTGGCAGCGGTTATGTTAAAATAATATTCTTACCGCAAATGCATACACATATATATTCCATATAGTCTAAAGATAGACATAAGTACTCACTGTTACTCATGTAATCATATAATTTTAAGAATACATATATACATATATCTTATGCCAGGGAACATTATTTCAGACATAATGACGTCCCTTATCCTAATAATCTTGCTAAGTGAAGCATCCGCTTTAATTGGATTCGACTGCGGAGGACAAAACCTCAACGTCACTACAGTCTCTCTTCTTGACGTTGGCGAATGTGACTTAAAAATTCGAAAGCCAAATACATCTAGTGTCCATATCCAATTGTTACAACTATCTGACTACAGTCATACTGAAGTTATTCAGTGCAAGATCGAAATTTCAAGAACTATTTTCCATTGCGGAATGCACTCACACATCTCAGCCGTTCACAACGGAAAAGCCGACTATGTCCATGAAACCGGACATTCCCAGTGCTTGCGTATGTTTCAAGACGGGAATATAACACTCGCCGAATACGTTTTAATCCTTGGGATCAAGGTTAATCAAACGACGTACCGAAGTGTCACCCTTAGGGGACGATTGCAAGTCGATGGATATTGTAAAGGAGCGCAATATTCCGATCCATATGGAACCTGGGATAATGTAGTTGTCCAAGCCGCTGTAAAAATTACTTTGAAATCAGCCTACGTACCAGTGCAAATAAATACTGGAAAAATTAAATTAAGATCAGGAACGGTATGCAATCTTGCTGCCGGTTCTTGTCTAGACGCCGACGATGGATATACTTACTGGAAACCCGTGCCTACGGATACATGTAATTTTCAACGATACGATGTCCTTTATGAAGGACCAGCAAACAAGATCTTCGAAGACAGCTCTCACTCCGATTCTCCAGTAATATACAGCCTAGTAACTCAAGAAATTACCTTTGCTCTTATGAAGACTAAGGAACTTCCCCTGTGTGGATACACCCTGCTATGCACGGAACATCCGAAATTATTCATCCTAGAAGTAAAGCCAGGAAATACGTTCGCGAAACAAGGAACCATCGCCGTTAATAATTTAGACATCTTTACATATATGAATTCCAAATTCGTATACATCGAAAAACACGTCAAACAGCAGATGACATCCCTATATAATAACGTCATTTCTCAAAAATGCGAACTAGAAAGACAAGTAATAACAAATGCTTTATCTTTCGCCGCTCTCCAACCAGATGAATTCGCCTACCGGCTGATGAAAGGCCCTGGATACATGGCCGTCACTGCAGGAGAAGCCGTCCACATAGTTAAATGTATTCCTGTGGAAGCAATGGCAAGAAGAACTGAAAAATGCTATACCGAACTCCCTGTTACTATAAGAAATAATACTTTCTTCTTAACACCTAAATCTAGAATTATCACGGAGCTCGGAAATGAACGAGAGTGCAGCATGGAACTACCCACCTTATACCGCATAGAGGATACCTGGATACAGCTTACACCTACGATTCAAGTCCGACAAGTATCGCCTGAACAATTTAAGCCTATGGCCTCTTTAACATGGAAGTATCTCACTCCCGGACCACTAGCCGTGAGTGGAATCTACTCCGAAGTCGATCTAAAGAAGTTAAGAGACCACATTATGTTTCCTGCCGAGAAACCAGCATTATTGAACACCGTAGCTCGAGGACTAACGGGCCGCAGCGTCAATACTGACGGAATATCAGTGTATAATTTACTTAATGAAGATTCTTTAAACAAAATAGTCGAGAGCACCGCCTCTCGAATCTGGAGAGGATTCGTTAACTTCGGATCTGCAACCGCTGGACTCGTTGGAATATTCATGATCATTCGTATAATCAAATTATTAATCGATACTATAATCCATGGTTATGCCTTGCATACAGTGTATGGTTGTAGCCTACATCTATTAGGAGCCGTATGGAGCTCCCTCGCAAATCTGCTGCTCCATCTGGCGAAGGAACCCCCTTCCCGGAGATCAAAGGAAACTAACGGACACCAATCGGACAACGACGGAACTAATGTCACAATCAATCCCACCGCGGAAGCAAACGCACCTCCAGAAATAATCACACAGCAACCTCAACCAGTTAAACCGCCGAGGACATCAAAAGCTGGCAACGCAGAAAACACCGAAGAGGTGAATATTCAAAATCCTTACACTAACCTAAAGAATCGCTTGAACACAATAGATGAGAATATCTAACTCCCTCAAACAAAATCCTCTGAAAACTATCGGATTTTGTCTTCATTAGGGGGGAGGTGTTACGTCCCGCAACAAAATTTTTATTTTTATTTAAACACGCAAAAATTGCCTCTATAATATTTAAACTGTAATTCCACCGACGAACATATAAATCTTAATCCCACCGAGTAACATATTATTGTTAATATAATTAATGTTGTTAATTAAAATTCCATCGCGCCATCTATTGTCACCAATATTTCTTATTATAAAATCTCACCGCGCAATGTAATATCACCAATACTTATAGTACATCAATACCATTACGCCGCGCGATCTAATATTGTCAATATCTCCGAAAATAATCTTTCTTTGTTAAGAAGCTAGCTATACATAACATAACCTCACTTAGGAATGATAGAAATAATTTTAAGTATTTGCCCACATATAGTATCATCCGCATAAAAATTACCTACTTTACCGGCAATAGGCAAAATCACCCACACAAAAGTTACCGACAGTCGATAAAATAAATTCCTACTTTACCGACAGAGTAAAAGTTACCGACAGAAAAATTACCGACGGAAGGTAAAATAAATTCCTACTTTACCGACAGAGTAAAAGTTACCGACAGAAAAATTACCGACGGTCGATAAGGAAGTTCTCTACCTTACCGACAGAGCAAAAGTTACCGACAGAAAAATTACCGACGGTTGATAAGGAAGTTTTCTACCTTACCGACCGAGCAAAATTTACCGACAGAAAAATTACCGACCCATGATAACACAGTTACCGACGTTACCGACTGAGGATAAAGTCATTTCCTACCTTACCGACAGTGAATACTGTCCGTACCCACATTACCGACAGAGGGCAGCGCCATCTCTGGTGTAGCGATGATACTAACTTTACCGACATATAAGAGAATACCTCTTTCATTAATATGTAATCCTGATACACAAGAAATTTTACAAATCAGAAACCAAAAGACTTTATATACATATATATATATTTTTGAACATGTCTCGGCACCGACTACATGTATATCTAATTATTTCGGGGCCTAAATTATATCAAAAATCATTGATTCCAGATTAACTCGAAAAATACTATAAATAAAAATCTTATGACAATTTTCCCTTAAGGAGCATAAAAAGTCAGACCGACACATGTATACATAATTATGAAAACTCCAATACTACTAATTTTATAAACGAAGTTTTAAAATATAATTTTCCGTATGCGATATTATGAGTCATCATCACATTCCAAACTAAGACTATGGAATATTCCGCTCGAATATTATTGCACAACATTACGCAACATGATGAAATAATTAATTATCATTAAGTAACAAATGAATTTATTGTTATTAAGCGTATGCAATAACCTCCATTTATATATTAATCCACAAAAAATCCGTTCAAGAGAACATTGCGCAACATAATGAAATAATTAACTTATTGTTAAACATTAATATTAAGTACATGCAATAATTTTTATTCAAGAACATAATAGATATAAATATTAAAAATAAAAGCAAAGAATAAAAATTGTTGCACCATTTATTGAAATAATTTATAGTCTTTATATACTTATATTCCACCGCATAAATACTTATGTTAAAATAATTGTAATTATAATAATTATGATGTCAGAATTTATTAACAATATTTAAATAATACATAGAGACAAAAATGAACTTTCGAACGGAGCATGCTAGAAACTCCGTTGACATTTCTACAGCTAGAGCTTAAAAAACTACATTAGAAAATATATGCATATAAACTGCAAAGAAATTCTGATGGTCTAATAATTATTATAAAACTTATGTGTCAAAATACAATGCAACCAGTATAGCCGATTCTATACTGACCGCTCCGTCACCCCCACTTCAATTCTGAAGAGTCCCACCATCTACAAATTAAACTACGCCCAAACTACGCCCAATTCCTGCGGCAACGCCCAGCAGCGCGCGCATCTTCCCCACGCTTGTGCCAGCGGCGCGCGCAACCAGCCCGGAGAAGGGAACCAATGAGCGACCGCGCCGCCCACGCCGAGGCGCGCGCATCTTCCGAGGCGCGCGCATCCGTCACGTCAGCGGGAGCCAATCCCAAATCATTGCGCAACAATCACGTCAGAGAAAACCAATCACCCGTTGACAACGCGGCACATCCCTCGAGGCGGACGCATCTTTCGAGGCGCGCGCAGCCAGAAGCAGAGGAGGGAACCAATCACTGCTCGACTCCCTCCACGGAGAAGCGCATCTCCTACTATTGGGACCGTGTGCAAAACTGGGACTGACGACTATATAAACCCGTGCAGAGCGGTCCTCCTCGCATTTGGCCCAACGATCTTCAACACTCAACTACCTCCGGCATTTGGCCCAACGATATTTACAGTGATAACTTGGCATTTGGCCCAACGATCTTCAACATTCAACTACCTCCGGCATTTTGCCCAACGATATTCACAGTGTTAATACTTATATCTCTGAGATTTTGTACGTGTATTCAGTTAATAAATTCAGTGACTATTGAACATTGAGTTTCTCAATCAAACTCCTGGACTGCAACCTCCATCCCGAACTGTCACTGAGGTAGACGGTATCCAGCGGAAGGAAGCAGCATCCACTCATCAGCCTAGTGAAGGGAAGCAGCCTTCACACACTAGGACATTTCAGACACTGGTAAATATCCGGCCACTTGTCATTAATCTAACCTTTAATTTCTACTAACAACTAAATTCAGTGAAACAGTGCGCGACAATTCGGGAACCTTACCTTTGATTTCCCGTATTCTTTAATCCAGTTATTCAACTTAGTAAATATCATTTCCAATTGGAAAATTTATCTGGGACTTATCTCTTTGATAAGACGACGCGATAGACAGTGAGCGAGTGCGAAACTGCAGCGGCAGGTCGAACCCAAGTCTGGCTCGGTGGAAAAATAATTATCTTGAGGAATTTATTCCCATGATAGAGGTTGTTTCTCAACCTAGAGCTGGTGAGGCAATAGAAAAAATAAGCGGCCTCCTGTCAATCGACGTCCGAGTAGGCGAAAATACAGTTTTCGATTAATAGGCAATTATCTTGAGGGATTTATCCCAATGATAGAAGTTGACCTTTTGATCTTGGATTGAATTTAGCCTTAACTTCAAAATACGAGATACATCCCAGGATTTAGAGACAATACACTGGCTTAGTTTATAACAATTTGAATTATTATCACTACTTGCAATTATAACCTAACCTTACGAGGTTAATACTAAGCCAGCCGTATGATAGGTGGATACCTTGTCAGCGTATCCAAACTCCTGATTTTTCCTCGAATCCCCTTTCGATTTTCAGAGGATCAAAATAAAATAAGAATTTATTTGAAACCAAGATAACACATTAACATTTCAAACAAATAAATTCTCGATAATCCTAATTTACCATCAGTTGGTAATTTTTCCAATAGTCATCAATCAAAACTAACCATCGGTCGATAACTTACCATCGGTCGATAACTTATCATCGGTCGATAACTTACCATCGGTCGGTAAAACAGAAAGTGACGTTAACCATCGGTCGGTAAAACAGAAATCTAACTTACCACCGGTCGGTAAAACAGAAAGTGCCGCTAACCATCGGTCGGTAAAACAGAAACCTAACTTACCATCGGTCGGTAAAACAGAAATCTACATTACCGACGGTCGGTAATTTTCGGGAGTCAACGTTACCAACAATAAAATTTTTTATACTAATCTTTCTATTTCTGCCGGTCTATACTTCTATCAACTTTGGGGACATCTATCTGACTATACTCGGGATAACAATTATAAATTGAACGTTCATATGGAATTCCTTTTTTCTTTTTTTTTATTAACAGGTATCGGGTATTCTTAAATTCAACTTTACGCAAAAGTAAGTGACTTCAAAATCACCAAAGTCTTAAATACTAAATAGACAGGTTTATAATTGGTTAACTAAACGACAGATGGTCCGAGTGAGACAAGGTAACTTCAATACCCGTCGAAATATTTTACGCCGTGTGAGACGAAATAGGCAAACGCGACGTACCTTCTTCCCTATCATCACTCTTGAGAATGAAATCATTGCACCAGTTCCCGAGATCATCGACTTAGAACCTCAGTCACCTATCCCCATAATCACTATTGAGGAAGAAAGCCACGAAATTATCCCAGTCCCACATAATCAATATTCTCCCTCCAATCTAGTAGAAAGAATTACCGAAGATAGAAGCAACTGTTCAACCATCTCGCTAAACTCCGACCAGGCATCCATCCCTGGACCTTCAGTGGATTGGAGTCAGAGTCCAGAGACTGCTTCCATCTCGGGGACATTCCAACATCTTGACACCGTACCCCTATACAACTACTATCCCGAGGAAAACAGCCTATATAGTCCTCCTAGCTATTCCCCCGTGGCATATGAAGACCCAGACCCCTTTGAGCCCTTAGAGATTTCCCTAGCTTCCCCAGAAAGACCCATCTCAACCATAAACATCGAATATTCTTACTTTCTACCAGAATTGTACGGTTACCCGAGGGAGGAATAAAAGGATATTCAAATTTGTAAAATAAAAATATATATATATTTTGAACAAAACAAAATAAACTTATAAAATTTAGTATGAATGTTTATTCACTCTCCACCTAGAATCCTCTCTAAGCACAATAGACCTTCAATCTCTCGGCGTCCCAGGGTATAGCCGGCCTAGCAGGTTGCCCTAAAACAAATTGAGAGATTAATTGCGTCCAACTGGGAAAGTAAGACTTCCAGACCAGTCCTGAGGAACTGGGGACGTAACACGTTATTGGGGAGGTCAGCACGGGGTTGAAAATTTGGGCGGAAGAGAGTGCGCTTCCGAATGTTTTCAGCTTCAATAGTTTTGGATAATTGTATGGCTGTGCTAATGCTTTCCTCGAAGGTCCTCGGATGTTCGAGTTTTACGCGTACTAATAGGTCAGATGGAAGTCCGTTGATAAAGCTGTTCATAGTGGTTGCTTCGATGGCGTCCTTTCTTCGTTCTCCTATGTTTCCGGATAAATCAGATTCTCCATCTATTATTGCGGTACGTAGTTCTTGCACTCTGCTTATATAATCAAAAATATTTTCATTTTGTTTCATGTATATATTAGCTAGTTCTCCTCGGTATTGGTCGACGGATTTATTTGGTCCAAAAATTAATTTTAATCGTTTCGTTAGCTCGAAAACGGTGTGACATTCTACCCCTTCTATGGCAGAATATGCATGTCCCTGCAGTTTATTAATAATAAGCTGCACTAAATGATATTCATGATATGCGGGTATTAAATCGAGAGCACGTTCGCAAATTTTACTGAAGTGGAAAACGGACATTTTATGGCCATCAAATTTAGGTATTGTGTCGATAGCATCCTTAAGGCGTATCGGAGATGGTTGGTCCGCGATATCAAAATGTTGGGATGTCGGTTGAGAAAATGTTCGTTCTTCATGTGGAACATATCTTTCTTCTCTTTGCGAGGTCTCTAGATTCATGAGCCTTGAATTAATCCTCTCAATATAATTGGTAATCGTTTGCATAGAAGCCATTAATTGCTCTACAGCTGGTTGTTCTTGGCTTGCGGCCATTTCCTTTCGATTCATTTCTTCTTGCATTTTTATCAGATGTTCGTTTTTGACTTGCAAGGCCTCAGCCTGTTCTTTTAACTGTTTCTCCTTTTCGTTTACCTTTTGCATGAGGATTTCGGTTTCCTCTGCTGTATATTGTTTCCTTGTAGCCCCTGTGGCTACAGAGCTCGTCGAGCTTGATCGAGTCTGCATAATGGATTTAGATACTTTATAAAAATTTATTCGTCAAACACTTAATTTCCTCTCAGAAGCTTAGATCCTTTTTGGCAAATCCCACCGCTGCCACCAAAATTTAATGTTTGTTACGTCCTATTCGATCGTTTATTCAACGATTCTGCAGGGCGCACCGTGCAGGGACGAACAATATTATATCTCTCTATTTTGTTTTTCAGGGCAACCTGCCACGCCGGCTATACCCTGGGACGCCGAGAGATTAGGATCTATAGGACGCTTCTTTTCGGAGGTATTTTAGGGTTGACAAATAAATATGTAGATTTATTATGTTATAAATTTCTATTTTTTCCTTTTATTTATTTTATCCTTCCTCGTTCTTCTACATTAGTTTGTAAGGTAATTTTAGCGAAATCAAATTATGTATGATATATGTCATCGACTGTATCTAAGAATTCTTCGCTGTTCAGATAATCCAGAAAATGATTAACCGCTTGGTCCGCCAAGTCTTCTTCTGCTGGGGAGATATCCACGGGGTCAAACCCGAATTCTCCGGGTCTAACCGGGGAATAATCTGGGGTCGAATAATCCGAAAATGAGGCCGGGCTATCGGGGCGACGGGGAGACGTTTGGACCTGCCTGTCCCGTCTTATTTCGGCATTGGCCTCCCAGGCTCGAAGTAATCCCCGTGGTATTCCAGCAGTAAGGTTATCCGGGTCGAGGACAATCGTGGAAGCAGTTGAGCTGACAGAGCAACTGTCTGACGATTCCTGTTCTTCTTCCGGTTCTTCTCCAGCCGGTATCGCTTGGTGTTGTCTGCTGTTCTCGGGGTTTAGTTCGGAGGGCAAAGGGGCAAATGAAAGGTCGTGTGGGGTGTTTTCACGATCATTGACCGCTCGAATTATCTCGCTCGGAATTTCATCTCGGTCTACGTATAAATGGTAAGGAACAGTACGTCGGTCTCTCAACAGACGCTGTCGGAAATACTCGCGACGCCTTATACCCGCCCGATGAAAAGGGATCTCGCGACGGAGAACTGGATCGATGCGTAATGCGTTTACCATCTATTATTGAAATAATTTAAATTTTAAAATTTGTTTTATCGAAAGGATAATTTAAAATTATTTCGCGGCATCTAATACTTACGATGGAAATTTCGAGGGGTCACCTGTCAAAAAAGAATGTACCGCGTGAATCTAAAGTTTCGTAACCGGTTTAGAGAAAGAGACAGGACAGATTCTGAAATCGCGACTCCTCATTTATTATAAAAGAAAATTATTAGATAGTTACCTCACATGCAGTGACGTGGTAAGGAAGGGTGTGTAGGGATATTTAAATATAAGATGGATACCGTACCTGCTGGTTTAGTTTTATTATTATAAAATAATTCCTCTAATATATTATACTAAACCAGAGTTATCATACTATGTGTCAGTCGGTCCTTAAAGAGCGCGTCCCATGCTCTACGACGAGTTTCGATGTGCAAGACGTCACGTCACAGCGGCACAGAGTCCGTAAAGAAAATTCCTCTAAAGAAAATTCTTCGCGGAAACGGCAGAGGGGTAGGGTAGGCTACCCAATGCACATCGATTGACAAGTCGAAAGCGACGATTCACTCTTGTGGATAAAACCAAAGACAGACTGAGCGTTGAACATTCAAAGGCAATCACCGTACTCGTGTTATCGGAAGGAGAAGACGTTGGAATTGTATGAAGGTAAGTTGTTGACTATTATGTATAATAAAATTCTTCAATATGTCATGCAAAAATAATAATAATATTCGGTTGATGGTTGCAGATCACGAGAGATGAAAAGGAAAATATTGAATAATTAAAACGAGTACTTACCCAAAAGTACTGCAGTTGGAAGTGCTCGTCGAACCTCCGCTGTGGACTGTCGACCTCAGTGATGCCTTGGCAGGAGAGTCGAAGGAGCCGGTAGTAAATAAATGGCAGAAGACCGCGATGATGTTCAGTTAAAACACTTTTATTGTTCAAGTATACTACTGTCTTACAGCTCTCGCGACTAAGTTTTTAAGTCGAATAATGTTTTGAGACTAAGTCTTTATTTCGATTTTAAATGGTTCGTGACTGCTACTGTTCTTGTTCTTCAGAGAGCTCCTGGTCAAATGCTAGGTGATGTTGTCTCAAGAGCGTCGGGTCAAATGCGCGGAAGACTGAGCTGCGCTCCCTGAGGTACCCTCTGGTCCCTACTCCGTGCCGGCTATCCGCAGTGGTAGGAGAATGCGGCGCTCCCGGGCGTAGGCGGCTCGACCGCCGCTTGCCGCTATAGCTGTCCTTCTTCTTCGAGCGCGCTATGACGTAGTGGCCGCGCTCTTGCGTGGGGATAGTGGGGACGACGGAGCTGTCAGTATTGTCCATGCATCGAGCTCGTTAATTCATTTTACAAAAGGTAAGGCTTTTACAATAGGTTTTTAGTCACCAGAATTTTAATAATTTGCATGCATATATTTTTTAATATAGAATCTCAACCTCTTTCAATAGAAGTGTGAATGATCGTTCTAGCATGTTCCGTTTAGAATTGATTTTTAACTTTCTTTATATTAATTATATAGTTTTAGTTAACAATGTTATAAACAAATTCTGGTGTTATAAACCATTATAATTACAATTTGCTATATAATAATTATACGATATATGTATGTATGTATGTGCATATAGGTGCATGGTCTAGATAGTTGTTAATAATAATTGTGTTACATTATAATATAAAAGTGTATTAATTATTCTTTTTATTATTCAGCTCTTGGAACAAAGGATGTGGCGGGCTGTTTTATCACCGGATGCAGGTGTTCGCCGTGCCAAGCAGTCGCGCCAGGCAGTCGCGCCAGGCCTTATCTTATCGCTGAGTGAGCTCATGTGCAGCTGCACCGGATGAAGCTCGGAGGGTCGCTTATCTTTTGGTGAGTGAATTTATAACGCTTTATAAATCGATTTAATAATTTCGTTCGTTATAATTTATTCATATATTCCTTACTTGTTAATTGTAGAATTGTAGAATTGTAGAATATATATATATATGTTTGTAAAAGTTAATAAATGTAATTGTTAAAAATTTTATCTTCATTATTTTATTAATTAAATATGTATTATACATATTGTTATTTCCCTTTTGAAGGCTTGAAAGTTTGCTAAAAAATGTATTACTGTTGGATCTTATTAGTTAATGATATGGATTAATTTATTATATAATATATATATATTCTTTTATAATTTATAATTTCGTAATGATTTATTACTCTATGCACCTCTAATTGCGGATAAGTTTTGGATATTTTGAAATATTTTAATATTATTTTGAATGTGCTTGACTTGATAACTTTCGGTCATTTATTAAATATATTTATATTAAATAATGTTGAGCTTTCACATAATGAAAATGGTTTATTATTTGGTTATCATTGCTTACTTATTATATTTTAATTGTATATAAAATTTTGCAATTAATAATCAAAATGAAAAATATATGTATTATTTGGCAATAATGGGTGGATAAGAAATTAGATTTTATATAATTTATTATTATGTAGTGAAGTTTTATTTGAATAACTATATAGAATATACGTATATGAAAAGAGATTTTTATAATGTATTAATTATTATGTTCTTATGCTTAGAGTTTAAACGTGTTATTATTTGAATTTTTCTTATTTGTCTAGGTTGCATATATAATATATATATATGTTGGAAGGGATATGGACCAATGGATTATTCACGGACAACAGACAGGCTTAAACCATATAAGAATATGCAGCATTGAAAGGATTTTGAGGAATCTGTGCGAATTATTTCGGGAGTTTATTTGGTAAGTTTATTATTTTGATAAGTTAATTAATGAATTAAAGGTTTTATTTAATTATATCATATATTTATAAAATATATATTATATTTATATATATATAT
Organism: Camponotus vicinus; assembly: GCF_025532165.1. NCBI lineage: Eukaryota > Metazoa > Arthropoda > Insecta > Hymenoptera > Formicidae > Camponotus > Camponotus vicinus. The sequence continues at coordinate 18,803,481 of NW_028141956.1, read as the reverse complement.
AATATATGTATTCATGTATAATATTATGTACCTTTAGTATTTTAATGCATTATCTTTTAAATTTTTATTAATAACTACATATGTATTTATACTAATAATGAGGGTGACAAGTCTGTCCGAGCTTGTTTCGCGGTTTAATTCTTATTAATTTTTACATATGGTATGGCGTATAGCGCTGTCTCTCTCACTCGCGCGAGTCACCCGATAGTGCGGTCTCTCCCACTTTCACGTACTACTACCTATTGAGGTCTCGTGTATAAATTTCGATAGATATAGTCGGTTAATTATATATTTGAGGAGGCATATTTGTGATTTGTTATTGAAATATATTTCTAAGGAATTTTATTAATAAGTATATTTTTATTTTTCCGTATAGCGTTTTCGTTAGGTGATGAAAATATTGGGACACCCGGTGGACAACCAAGTGGAGGCTATGTTTATAGGGTGACTTATTATTCTGCATGCAGCAAAGAGTTACGTATAAAATTTTATTCATAATAATTTCTTGACATTTCTTTATTATTTAGTTATTGTTTAGTAATTATTATTTAATTTAATATATTTATTGTTGAAATTTAATATATTAATATTTGATTTATTATACTTCTTTTACTATTTGATTTCTTTTACTCCTATATAATTATATACATTTATAAAATATTAAACCTTTTTAATATAGTAATTTTGATCAATCAAACTTTTATAATGATAATAGATTTTTGTATAGATTGATTTTTTAGTACATTTTTGTTAAGTTAATTTTTTCATACGGCCAAATATTATTTGATTATTATTTTCAGTTGCTGGGACTTGGAATTCTTGCTACTTATTTATAACAAGCTGTCTTACGTTATTAGGAAGAGGATAAATATTATATATATAGGATCATAAAAGGTGTGCAAGTATGTATTATATTTTAAATGGTTTATTTAATAATTTCTATAGTAGATTTTCTTATACATTTATTATATTTTTCAGGTATCAAGACTCTGAGGAAAATTACTTCCTGATAGTGAACACATATATATATATTTACGGGAACTCAACGAGGACCAAAAATTAAAATAATCTAGGATTTTTAAAGGAAATTCTTGCTTGATTAATTATATTTTATTCATTAGTTATATTTTATATATATATTTTATTAATTATATTTTATTAAGAAATGTTTAGATCATTAATTTCTAAAAGAAGCTCGTTACTTTATAAAAGATTATTATTTAGTTATTATTGGCCATTTACATTTTGTAATTAAATAGTCAAAGTTAAATGTTATTCAGTAATAATTAGAATTTTATACAGACATATTTGGCCAATGGTATTAATGTACAGTAAAGATTTATTATAACGTTTAGAAAAATATTTATTCAAGGAAAATTTATTAATTTTGTTTCTCATGAATATAAAAAATATATATATATATTGTTAATTATTTTATTACTAATTATTATTACTGATTTTTAGAGCGTATTGTTTTAGTAACAATTATTATTCATGGGCATTAATTTTTTTTGTTTGACTTGGTACATTTATTTATTGTTTCATATTCTTATATGTACGTAGAATGTTAACTTTATAACTTTCCTTTTGTTATTGATGATTCTTTATAAATTTTCGTATTAATATTTTATGTGGCTCACTTTCGGAGCATTTGTTAGCATTTTTACTGTAGATATTTATTACAAAATATTAATTAATTATTTGATTTTCAGGTTTCGAAATTTATAATCGCTGCATCTCTTTTATGACAACCGAACATACTGTTTATTAAAAAGATACGCATGGGCTCAAAATCATTTATTAATAGAATTTAGGTGCGTATCATTTGATAAAATATTTTGATTTATGCCTTTTTCTTTGTAGTAAGCGCGTATACACGCATAGGGATATCTTTTTTTTTTGTTATATGTGATAACTGAATAATATGAATATTGAGTGAATATCTATATATATTGGTTACATATAATATAAAGTGGATTTATAGTGATTATATATGATTACAAGTAAAGATTATATAAGATACGAAATTCTTTATACTATTCTTCGAAACAAATTATATTTTATTCGTTAAGAATTATTATTTAAGAATTATTAATTATTTAAATCATTTTCCTTTTAAAAGAAGCTTGTTATTGTACAAAGGATTATTATTTGGTCGTTGCTGGTCATCTGTTTTTACATTTTAATTTTATAATTAAATAATCAAAGTAAATATATTTATTATTTGATAATAATTAAACTTTTATATATATATATATATGTGTTTTTCATTGTTTATTGATTTATGTCTTTATTTATCTAAATACTAATTAGTTATATTATTTACAGGTTTCGGGATTTATGGCTATAGAAATTTTCCCATGCCAAATTTACCAGAAGAATGTGAAGGAACGCACAAGAGGCTATAAGCCAGTCACCGACGAATTTGTTCGCATACCGATTCATACGAAGTCTTGTTGCAAGTGTTTTGCTAAGAGTTTTTCTTGATAATAAAGTTTCGAATAAATTTCTTTTCTTAGTAAGGTTAGTTATTAAGATTAATATCATTATATACGACCAGTACCAGTACTGCTAATTCATTGTAATATTTTTCTGGCTATATACCACATCAATCAATGTATTGTATTAATATGAGATTATGGCGAATATATATATAAATATATATATATATATATATAGTATTTTGCTATTGATTTATGAAATTTCATAAGCGATTTTAAGGTGATTGTATGAGGCTTTTGCAGCTTTATTAAAATTGCATAAATAATAATTATATATGTATTGAAATTCTTTTACGATTATTATAAATGACTGTTTCAAAGAGCCTATTACTTTTTCTTGATTGATCGATGTGTATAAGTCCAGCTTTCGGTTAGTACTGGTGGTTACTAGTATTTTGACTACATGAGAACTGATTATTATTGAATTGATGTATATATATATTGATTATATATAATATTATGACGCAAATATATAGTAATTATATATAGTATCGCGCAAAGATTATATAGGATGAGAGAATAAGTAGGGATTATACTTTTATAAGTAAGATTTTAAATTTTTTTGTTGCGGGACGTAACAACAACCACGACTTGATCGCTCACAAGGATCATACCCACGCACAGAATACTCGCGCAATGCACCCCAATATCCGGATCGCACCCGGAACGACTACCCGCGTACTAACTCCTACCCCGATAATAATAATCGCCCCACCAACGCATCCCGCGACCCTTCATCAAAAACGTCAGACCACCCGGACGCAAGCCGAGAAATAAAGCAGTGCAGGTACTGTAAAAACCTCGGGCATGAAATTAGCGAGTGCCGAAAACGCGCATATAATAACGCTCGACAGCAAAACCAGGGAAACCCGGAAGGCCCTGCGAGACAGACGGGCGACGCTCGCCAAGGGCCCCCGATGCGCGAAATACGCCCGGTAAACCCAATAGACGCGATTCCCGCCGGGAATTCCGAATAGCGACACTAAACCCGCAGAACTTCCCACACGCGCCTACCGTTGCGTTAGCCGTCGACGGACTCTCACAGAAAACCTCCTTTATGGTGGACACTGGCGCCTCTCCTAATCTTATTAAACGACGGAACGTTCATCCCGAGACTAGCATCCGCGAAACCGATAAGTTGTATCTCTGCGGTATAACGGAAGGCAGAATCAAAACGCTCGGGTCCATACAAGTCTACTACTCGGGTCACCCTCTAGAGCTACACGTAGTAAACGACAATTTTCCGATACCGCAAGAAGGTATCCTAGGCAACGATTTCCTCCGCGACGCGTCAAATATACATCTGCAGGAAAGATACGTCGCATGGCAAGGAATCCGAATACCCTTCACCGATCACGACACCGTCGTGATACCTGCTAGATCACGCGCAACCTTCTATATCAAAGTACCAAATCTAGATATCACGGTAGGCTACGTCCCGCGACTTAGCGTCGGCAAGGACATCTACCTAGGGGAAGCAGTGGTTGAGAACCGGAATGGCAGAGCATACCTACACGCGATAAACTCCGGTGATACCGACAGGGAACTGATCGTACCGACAGTAGAACTGCGGGAAATAGAAACCACATTAAGCGACCCACCCACTGAATCCGAAGCCAAACAGGCAGCAACCGGCCAAGCACTGGCAATCTCCACTGAATCGACCCCAGACAACTACGAACGCCTACAAGCCATCCGAGACGCACTCCGACTAGAACACTTAAACCCTGAGGAACACAGCCACGTGTCACGACTTATACAGAGACATAATGATTTATTTAGATTACCGGCGGACAAATTAGAACACACGACTATTATATCCCATAAAATCCCCACGACCGACGAACAACCAATTAACACTAAACAATACCGCTTCCCGCCGATCCACAAAGAGGAAATAGATAAACAAATTGGAGAACTTCTAAACAACGACGTCATTAAACCCTCAGATTCCCCCTATAACTCCCCCTTATGGATCGTCCCTAAGAAACCCGATTCCAAGGGCAACAAAAGATGGCGCATGGTAATAGATTATCGCGCTCTAAACGAAAAAACCATAGGCGACGCGTATCCCCTCCCGAACATTACGGAAATACTAGACCAACTGGGAAGTGCGAAGTACTTTAGTGTGTTTGACCTTGCATCAGGATTCCACCAAATACCAATGCACGAAGCACACGCGAAAAAGACCGCATTATCCACCCCCCACGGACATTACGAATTCAACCGTATGCCCTTCGGTCTAAAAAACGCGCCCGCGACATTCCAACGCCTGATGGATCAGGTATTATCGGGACTACAAGGCATAGAGCTCTTCGTGTATCTCGATGATATCGTACTATACGCGAGCTCCCTGCGTGAACACGAGCTCAAGTTCGATAAATTAGCGGAAAGATTGAAGAGAGCTAACCTAAGATTACAGCCCGATAAGTGCGAATTCCTAAGAAAAGAAGTCGGCTATCTAGGGCACATTATCAGCGATAAGGGAGTGAAACCGGACCCCGAGAAGGTCCGCGCGGTTAAAGAATTCCCCAGGCCGAGACATGCAAAAAACATTAAACAATTCCTAGGCCTCGCGGGATACTACCGTCGTTTCATCCCGAATTTTTCCAAACTCGCGCACCCCCTCACGGAATTATTAAAAAAGGACAAGGAATTTAATTGGAGTCCAGAACAAGAGCAATCATTCATAACCCTCCGTGACTCCCTTTGCACACAACCCATCCTACAATATCCCGACTTCACCAAAGCATTCGTGCTCACGACAGACGCCTCGGGATACGCCATAGGCGGAATCCTGAGCCAAGGTGTCGTCGGAAAAGATCTACCCATCGCGTATGCATCGCGTTTACTCAACAACGCAGAGCAAAATTATTCCACAATAGAAAAAGAACTCCTCGCCATCGTGTACTGTGTCAATCACTTCCGACCCTATCTGTATGGACGGAAGTTCGTGTTAGTAACGGACCACAAACCGCTCGTGTGGTTACATTCGGTAAAAGACCCCACTTCGCGACTCGTACGCTGGCGTTTAAAACTAGCGGAATACGAATACGAGGTAATGTACAAAGCGGGAAAAACCAATGTAAACGCGGACGCACTCTCGCGAAATCCGACTCCCACACCTGCCGCGAAAACCCAACAAATCCTAATCCTCGAAAACGATCCTATATCATCCGACTCAGACGAATCTTTATTTTCCGCAGTGCCAAAACCAGGCACTAGAGAGACCGGCACGCCAATCAATGCGGAGGGAACGCCCTCGACCTTACCCTGCAACCAGCTAAACGAAGCTGAGGAGTACGCGAACAGCGAAAGCGAGGCTAACGCCGAAAGCGACGCAGAATCCGAAAGTAGCACAGAGTCCGATGACGACGAACGACCGTTTGAAAATCCAAATGAACCCGCTATCATACGAAACCCAGTGGGACCTAACGTAATAACGATACCTGATAACTTCACGACACGACGCGACAACTTAGTTATTTTCACCACGCAACAAGGCATTCCGATCGACCAAGGGGCTCGCATGCTTGCAGACACTAAGTCGCTCCCTCTAATTAAAAATGCGACGCTAGGCAGAGCCCGAGTCGACCGGAATGGCTCGCGACGCATTATATCACTAATCATTAAAGATAGAGTATCAGGAATCACGGAAAAAGAAATCGTGAAGGAAACGATGCATTCCTTGCTAGACGTCGTCACCGAACTCGGCCTACAATCTATCTCTATCGCCAGAGGTAACGTTGACAATGTACCTTGGGAAACGGTGTATATGCAACTCACCCGAACCCTAAGCGAAACTAGTATTAGAATCTTTATTTGTAAGAATGAAATTACGATACCCCCAGAAGAGAGTAGGCAACAGATCCTGTCGGAAAATCACTGTTCTGCCGTCGGCGGACACAAGGGCGTCACGAAAACATATAGACGAGTAAAGAAAAAGTATTTTTGGTCGGGAATGAAAGCCGACGTCCAATCATTCATAAAAAACTGCCGTGCTTGTCAACTAAAAAAGTTAGTAAGAACAAAAACTCGACAACCCATGGTGCTTACGGACACCCCTGACTCCGCCTTCGACAAAATCTCCATGGATATCATGGGCCCATTACCAACGACACAGTCAAAAAACTGTTACATACTTACTATACAGGACCTCCTAACTAAGTACTCGCTCGCGATACCGCTCCAACACGCCGGAGCCATAGAAGTAGCCGACGCGCTCACCAACGAGTTTATATGCACATTCGGTGCTCCCAAAGCCATCCTAACCGACCAAGGATCGCATTTCTTAAATAGCCTTATGCGAAACATAGCACGTAAGTTTAGAATTAAGCACTACAGAACCACAGCGTATAGACCACAAGCCAATGGCTCGGTCGAAAGATCGCACCAAGTCTTGTGGGAATACCTGAAGCAGTTCGTGGATAAAAATAACGAATGGGATAAGTGCCTAAAGTTAGCGTCCCTCTCTTACAACACTAGCGTCCACGAAGGCACTCAGTACACACCGCATGAACTCGTGTTCGGTAAAACCGCGCGGACCCCTGCGAGCGATCCCGTTACTGCGGATACGACCAACGAGAGTTACGCGGAATATCTTACAACACTTTTCAACAGCATCAAAGACGCACAAACTATCGCACGCGAAAACCTAATGCGCGCCAAAGAAAAATCCAAAAGATACTATGATCGTAGAATTAGGACGCGTAATTTTAAGATAGGCGATAACGTATACCTCCTTAAAGAACCCTCGAAAGGGAAGCTAGGGGACCAGTACGTAGGCCCCTACAAAATATTAGAGGTTCTCAAGAGCCACAATGTAAGACTAGCAATAAGCGCTACCAGGACCCGTGTAGTACACGCAGACAAGCTCAAACACTCACCGCATCGCGCCCCCACTACGGAGGCCTCCCCCACTCCAAAGCCGCTATATCAAAGGAAGTCGGACGGAGGACCGACCACAACTCAATCAAGCGCAGCACCATGAACATCGCCACCGTCACCATGGAAATCTTAGCGCATGCCATTGCCCTAATCCTGTTGTTACCTGCCGCATCATACTGTCTAATCGGATACGACTGCGGGGGACAAGGATTAAATATAACGTCATTATCGCTCCTAGACATCGGTAAATGCGCCGTCGACAACATAGAACCTAAGAGGGAAGCCACCTACGTACAGCTGTTACAAATGTCAACCCATGACCACACACACGTGATGCAGTGCAAAGTCGAAGTCGACCGCACGATATACTATTGTGGAATGCACTCGCACGTCTCGATAGTCCGAGGAGGACGCCGCCAATACACAATAGAACTCACAGAATCCATCTGCAAAAAGCTGCAAGACACGGGAACCATCGACATAGGAACAGGTCAACGAAGCATCCTCCAGTCATTCAAGAGGAACAGCACGGACGTACGAAGCGTCACCCTCGCCGGCACCACCAGCATGGACGGAAGTTGCACCGGAACTCAATACGGAGATGCCTATGGAACATGGGAAAGTGCTGTCGTCCAGGCCGTCGTAAAAGTAACTCTTCGGAACTTCGACGCGGTCATCGATAGAAACACTAACGAGTTGATCCTACCATCCGGGGTGCACTGCAAAGCACTCACGGGAGAATGCATGGACCACGACGGCTCGGAGACCTACTGGACTATCACGCCAAGGGACAGCTGCCACTTCGACCAATACGACGTGCTATACGAGGGCCCAGCCGATAAACTCACGGCACAGACAAACACCGAGACGCCAACCGTTTACACAGTGACAACGAAGGAAACGACCTTCGCCCTCACCAAAACCACTGAGATGACACTGTGTGGCTACAAACTCATGCTGACGGAACACCCAAAGTTATTCGTACTGGAAACAGAGAAGGGAAGAACATTCAAAATCCGCACAAGAATATCCGTCAGTAACTTAGACATTTTCTCGTATGTAAATTCTAAATTTATATACGTAGAAAAACATATTAAAACACAACTGACGCAACTCTACCGCGACATAATGGAACAAAAATGCGCGCTCGAAAAAGAAATATTACAAAACGCGCTCTCGCTCGCCAGTTTCGCCCCTGACGAAATGGCGCATCGAATAATGAAGGCACCTGGATACACCGCAGTCATGGCGGGAGAAGCCCTACACCTGGTCAAATGTCTAGCTGTAGAATGCCGAGTACGACCAACGGACGTCTGCTATAACGAAATCCCGGTAACGTACAAAAATCAATCATTATTCATGCTACCAAGGACAAGGATACTCACCAAAAAAGGAACGCCGAGGGACTGCAACGAATTCCTGCCAGTTATGTACAACATACACGGCAGCTGGTACCGCCTGATGCCACGACCACAAGAGGCGGCGGCACCTTCGATCATCCAACCGCTCACGAAACCCACCTGGAAATACGTGAGCCCCTCCTCTCTCGCCACCAGCGGCATCTATACCAGCGAAGATTTAGACAGACTCCGCGACCACATAATGTTCCCTATGGAAAAACCTTCGATGCTAAATACAATAGCAAGAGGGGCCATGGGACGAGAAATACCAGCAGGAAGTATATCCATGCTAAACCTGCTAGACGAAAAATCCTTGGACCAGATCGCGGAGAACGCAGGGCAAAAATTGTGGACAGGATTTATCACATTCGGATCGGCCAGCGCAGGTGTGATCGGAATTTTCATAATAATCCGATTAATAAAGCTAATCGTGGACACCATCATCCACGGATACGCATTGCATTCGATATACGGATGGAGCCTGCATCTACTGGGAGCGGTATGGACTTCAATGACGAACCTGCTCCTGTACACAGGATCACCAAGACGACGAATGGACGACGAAAATCAGCGATCCTCCAAACCCCTTTCGACGCCAGAAAATCAGCTCCCTAAAGCCCTCCCAATAACCGAAGACATTCGACCAACCCCCATAGAGCCCCCAATAAGTGAAGTGCGTGACTACCGAGAACTTCGAAAACTTTTGAACGAAAACGTGTAGTGCACACAAAATAGTTCTAAGCATATTATACATAGAATATAAGAGCGTGCGAAATAATTTACACTACTTTAGATTATACATGGAAAATGTTGGAACATCGTCCAACATTTTCATCTAAGGGGGGAGGTGTTACATCCCGCGCCTGATTTTTCCACGAACTTTCATGTAAATCTTCTAAGTTTCTTTCAGCGCATTTGAAAAGCGCGCCAAGGCGCGCTATGACACCAAACTCCGACTAGCGGCCAAGCGCGGCACTGCGTTATATTTAAGCCTCCGCCAAGCGCCTAGAGATGGCGCTCAGCTAGGGCCCCTCTCTCTCCAAGCTCCCCACTTTCGACCGCCGCAGCAGTCGAGCCGCCGAAATCGAGGGACCTCGGAGCGGGCCCAGACTCAAGCAGTCTAACTCGCGACACCGAACCGACAAGTCCTAAGCTGGACTCTAACTCTAATTCCATATCATAATCTTAACTCAAATTCCAAATTCATTATAAATTCATTCTCGAATCTAAGTGCTAGTTTAAATATATTACATTTTGTGTATTATTTTAGAAATATATATTAGTGTGTGCTAAACTTCGTGATCATTCAAAAGAATCCTAATTCAATAAATCCACATCCCACGCGACGCGACGTTAATATACAGATATTCTTAACCAGGCACGTGCTACTAAATTATAACAATTAAATCGAGTTTTCGTATTTGAAGTGACGACAGAGAGGACAAACCGCTCGTCGCCTACAGAAAATACGAAGCATAATTGATTACTTCTGATTCAAAGTGACGACTCAGAGAGGACAAGCCGCTCGACGTCTACAGAAAATCCGAAGCATAATCAATCATTTCTGATTTGAAGTGACGGCTCAGAGAGGACAAGCCGCTCGACGCCTACAGAAAATCCGAATATGACTTTAATTTTCTACAATGCCTAAAACACGCCGTGCCGGTAGGAAAAATCAACTCCGTCGGATGATAGCGAGACATTACTACGCCGCGTCCACCAATTATATCGATATCGTAGAAACAAACCACTACGATAAAGAATACGAACAATTATTCGCGAGTGCAAATAAAACCACGTGCTTAATAAAGTGGCCAGAACGACTCATCCCCATCGACGTTGATAACCAGCCGCATCAACCTGCTTCCGTTCATCCCGGAGACCCACGTGGAGCGCCGCGATCCCCGCCTACCAGTGCAGCCTGATTAATCAACGCGGCCAGGCCACGTGGAAATTAATCTTTGAAAGGAAATGAAGCGAAGCCATCTTGGAGGTAAGTGACGGTTGAAAATTCCTGTTTGTGCAAGTCACGACTTTTTGCCAGGCCCATCGTGTTTTTGTATAAGGTTTCACTTTTACGATCTTAGCCCGACCCTTCGGCGCCGCGGTACATTCCAGTGGTCAATCGAGTCTCTCTGTATTAAATCCCCGGCCTTATCTCCGCGAATTACCGCGAATACCGGCTCTATTCCGCGAATAATAGCCAAATATTAATAATAATAATAACAACAATTCGAATTCATAGTGATAAATGACCGCGGTCCTCTCCTTAAGCTGTAATTAACGAAATTATGAATTGGGATTTAATCCGACGCTTGGGATTTAACGCAACGACCTACTAACCTATTTTCAACTTCGGGATTTAACGCGATGACCCACTGACCCAGTGACCTAATTTTTATTTTGGGATTTAACGCGATGACCCACTGACCCAGTGACCTAATTTTTATTTTGGGATTTAACGCGATGACCCACTGACCCAGTGACCTAATTTTTATTTTGGGATTTAACGCGATGACCCACTGACCCAGTGACCTAATTTTTATTTTGGGATTTAACGCGATGACCCACTGACCCAGTGACCTAATTTTTATTTTGGGATTTAACGCGATGACCCACTGACCCAGTGACCTAATTTTATTTTGGGATTTAATGCGATGACCCAGTGACCTACATAAATTGACCCAATTACCCCGTGACCTACTTTCCCGAATCCCTTTAAACCGACGCTGCGTTAAAGGGACTTAGTCCCAACCGAGACCTACTTTCAAGAAAATCCCTGGAAAATCGGATTTCACCCGATAAAATCGCTCCCCCCCGATGCGATCCCGCGTGTTTCGTGATCGGATCACTCAGACCCCCCTTAATACCCCCGATCTCTCCCTGAGCTTTTGCCAGAAAGCTTGCGGTTTCGCGAATAATCAAACTAGAGCCGCTCTGTGCGCATTCTGTTATTATTCCCTGCCCGCTGAAGAGCGTCTACGGTATAATTACGTGACGAAACATAGACTTATAATTGGCGAACCCATCGGATTCGGGTGTTACTCCTGTGGAAGTAGATTAAGCAGCATCAGGATTAGCGACGAATGCCCCGAGTGCCCTGAGCGACTTCTAGACTATTGGCTACACCCTGCCAACCATCCAGTAACTCAAGACGGTAATATAGTCATCCCCATCGTGTACCCCGACGAAGAGTCCACTGACTCCGAGCCCGAACAATAATTCCGAGCGCTTCAGATCGCACGTATCCCCGGGAAGAGCCGCATAGGTTCGCTTGACCCGAAAAAGCGATCGAGCCCCGCGACGTCCGAATTCTCTTTTAGAGCCGCGACATCCCGGGACGTAACACAGGCTCGAAGTAATCCCCGTGGTATTCCAGCAGTAAGGTTATCCGGGTCGAGGACAATCGTGGAAGCAGTTGAGCTGACAGAGCAACTGTCTGACGATTCCTGTTCTTCTTCCGGTTCTTCTCCAGCCGGTATCGCTTGGTGTTGTCTGCTGTTCTCGGGGTTTAGTTCGGAGGGCAAAGGGGCAAATGAAAGGTCGTGTGGGGTGTTTTTACGATCATTGACCGCTCGAATTATCTCGCTCGGAATTTCATCTCGGTCTACGTATAAATGGTAAGGAACAGTACGTCGGTCTCTCAACAGACGCTGTCGGAAATACTCGCGACGCCTTATACCCGCCCGATGAAAAGGGATCTCGCGACGGAGAACTGGATCGATGCGTAATGCGTTTACCATCTATTATTGAAATAATTTAAATTTTAAAATTTGTTTTATCGAAAGGATAATTTAAAATTATTTCGCGGCATCTAATACTTACGATGGAAATTTCGAGGGGTCACCTGTCAAAAAAGAATGTACCGCGTGAATCTAAAGTTTCGTAACCGGTTTAGAGAAAGAGACAGGACAGATTCTGAAATCGCGACTCCTCATTTATTATAAAAGAAAATTATTAGATAGTTACCTCACATGCAGTGACGTGGTAAGGAAGGGTGTGTAGGGATATTTAAATATAAGATGGATACCGTACCTGCTGGTTTAGTTTTATTATTATAAAATAATTCCTCTAATATATTATACTAAACCAGAGTTATCATACTATGTGTCAGTCGGTCCTTAAAGAGCGCGTCCCATGCTCTACGACGAGTTTCGATGTGCAAGACGTCACGTCACAGCGGCACAGAGTCCGTAAAGAAAATTCCTCTAAAGAAAATTCTTCGCGGAAACGGCAGAGGGGTAGGGTAGGCTACCCAATGCACATCGATTGACAAGTCGAAAGCGACGATTCACTCTTGTGGATAAAACCAAAGACAGACTGAGCGTTGAACATTCAAAGGCAATCAACGTACTCGTGTTATCAGAAGGAGAAGACGTTGGAATTGTATGAAGGTAAGTTGTTGACTATTATGTGTAATAAAATTCTTCAATATGTCATGCAAAAATAATAATTAATAATATTCGGTTGATGGTTGCAGATCACGAGAGATGAAAAGGAAATTATTGAATAATTAAAACGAGTACTTACCCAAAAGTACTGCTGTCAGGATATGCGATGAATCTCCGTGGAGGACGGTCTGCCTCGGCGATGTCCCTGTAGGAGAGTCGGAGGAACCGGTGACAAATGATTGGCAGAAGACCCAAGTGATGGTTCAAAGACACTTTATTTTCTTTAAGTATACTATAATATTCGACTGCTCTCTAGACTAAGTTCTTAGTCCGGAAAAATATCCTGCGACTAAGTTCTTTTTTTTTTTGCTCGAAAATGTTCTATAATACGCTCGTGATCGCTTTAGTTGGTTTCTTCTCGAGAGCTCCTGGTCAAATGCGCGGAAGACTGAGCTGCGCTCCCTGAGGTACCCTCTGGTCCCTACTCCGTGCCGGCTATCCGCAGTGGTAGGAGAATGCGGCGCTCCCGGGCGTAGGCGGCTCGACCGCCGCTTGCCGCTATAGCTGTCCTTCTTCTTCGAGCGCGCTATGACGTAGTGGCCGCGCTCTTGCGTGGGGATAGTGGGGACGACGGAGCTGTCAGTATTGTCCATGCATCGAGCTCGTTAATTCATTTTACAAAAGGTAAGGCTTTTATAATAGGTTTTTAGTCACCAGAATTTTAATAATTTGCATGCATATATTTTTTAATATAGAATCTCAACCTCTTTCAATAGAAGTGTGAATGATCGTTCTAGCATGTTCCGTTTAGAATTGATTTTTAACTTTCTTTATATTAATTATATAGTTTTAGTTAACAATGTTATAAACAAATTCTGGTGTTATAAACCATTATAATTACAATTTGCTATATAATAATTATATGATATATATATATATGTATGTGCATATAGGTGCATGGTCTAGATAGTTGTTAATAATAATTGTGTTACATTATAATATAAAAGTGTATTAATTATTCTTTCATTATTCAGCTCTTAGAACAAAGGATGTGGCGAGCTGTTTTATCACCGGATGCAGGTGTTCGCCGTGCCAGGCAGTCGCGCCAGGCCTTATCTTATCGCTGAGTGAGCTCATGTGCAGCTGCACCGGATGAAGCTCGGAGGGTCGCTTATCTTTTGGTGAGTGAATTTATAACGCTTTATAAATCGATTTAATAATTTCGTTCGTTATAATTTATTCATATATTCTTTACTTGTTAATTGTATAGAATATATATATATATATACTTATATATATTGTTTGTAAAAGTTAATAAATGTAATTGTTAAAAATTTTATCTTCATTATTTTATTAATTAAATATGTATTATACATATTGCTATTTCCCTTTTGAAGGCTTGAAAGTTTGCTAAAAAATGTATTACTGTTGGATCTTGTTAGTTAATGATATGGATTAATTTATTATATAATATATATATATTCTTTTATAATTTATAATTTCGTAATGATTTATTACTCTTGCAATAAGAAGGCGCTCCTTATAACATTCATACATTATATATTCGCGAGTCCCTTTCGCATTAAGACTCGGCACGGACGTCGAGAACATTAGGGGAGATAACAAAGTAATAGGGGAGATAACACGGTACGCTGGACTTAGCCTTGTGCTCTTATAAGGAGACTTATTATTCGTCTCAATAATAAAATCATGCATAATGAATTTTACAAGACCATACATTCATTATTATTATTAATATGTATATTTATTACCTTGTATTATTATTATTTAAACTTTATATTTCATGTGTGTTATATATGTGTAAATTTTTGTTATAACGAAATTTATTTAGTAGTTATATAGATTTATAATTCTGCACATAGTAAAGAGTTATAAGCTTTATTTTGCATTATTGGTTTTATTAAATCAGAATCTTTATTATTTATAATTATTAATAATTTAAATAATTTAATATATTTGTCTTATATAGTTATTATATTTTTCAGATATTTTGTAAAACGACATTCTATACAGAAGATATTCGAGGGTGCATATCATTTATAGCTTGGCTGTATTTTAATCGACAATATAGAACGTTTATTAGACTATTGTCGGAGCGGATTAAAATACTCACATATGATCATCTGGCCATAACTTATTAACTCTATGCACCTCTAATTGCGGATAAGTTTTGGATATTTTGAAATATTTTAATATTATTTTGAATGTGCTTGACTTGACAACTTTCGGTCATTTATTAAATATATACATACATTAATTAATGTTGAGCTTTTACATAATGAAAATGGTTTATTATTTGGTTATCATTGCTTACTTATTATATTTTAATTGTATATAAAATTTTGCAATTAAATAATCAAAATGAAAAATATATGTATTATTTGGCAATAAGAAATTAGATTTTATATAATTTATTATTATGTAGTGAAGTTTTATTTGAATAACTATATAGAATATACGTATATGAAAAGAGATTTTTATAATGTATTAATTATTATGTTCTTATACTTAGAGGTTAAACGTGTTATTATTTGAATTTTTCTTATTTGTCTAGGTTGCATATATAGTATATATATATGTTGGAAGGGATATGGACCAATGGATTATTCACGGACAACAGACAGGCTTAAACCATATAAGAATATGCAGCATTGAAAGGATTTTGAGGAATCTGTGCGAATTATTTCGGAAGTTTATTTGGTAAGTTTATTATTTTGATAAGTTAATTAATGAATTAAAGGTTTTATTTTAATTATATCATATATTTATAAAATATATATTATATATATATATATATAATATATGTATTCATGTATAATATTATGTACCTTTAGTATTTTAATGCATTATCTTTTAAATTTTTATTAATAACTACATATGTATTTATACTAATAATGAGGGTGACAAGTCTGTCCGAGCTTGTTTCGCGGTTTAATTCTTATTAATTTTTACATATGGTATTACGTATAGCGCTGTCTCTCTCACTCGCGCGAGTCACCCGATAGTGCGGTCTCTCTCACTTTCACGTACTACTACCTATTGAGGTCTCGTGTATAAATTTCGATAGATGTAGTCTGTTGATTATATATTTGAGGAGGCATATTTGTAGTTTGTTATTGAAATATATTTCTAAGGAATTTTATTAATAAATATATTTTTATTTTTCCGTATAGCGTTTTCGTTAGGTGATGAAAATATTGGGACACCCGGTGGACAACCAAGTGGAGGCTATGTTTATAGGGTGACTTATTATTCTGCATGCAGCAAAGAGTTACGTATAAAATTTTATTCATAATAATTTCTTGACATTTCTTTATTATTTAGTTATTGTTTAGTAATTATTATTTAATTTAATATATTTATTGTTGAAATTTAATATATTAATATTTGATTTATTATACTTCTTTTACTATTTGATTTCTTTTACTCTTATATAATTATATACATTTATAAAATATTAAACCTTTTTAATATAGTAATTTTGATCAATCAAACTTTTATAATGATAATAGATTTTTGTATAGATTGATTTTTTTTAGTATATTTTTGTTAAGTTAATTTTTCATACGGCCAAATATTATTTGATTATTATTTTCAGTTGCTGGGACTTGGAATTCTTGCTACTTATTTATAAGAAGCTGTCTTACGTTATTAGGAAGAGGATAAATATTATATATATAGGATCATAAAAAGTGTGTAAGTATGTATTATATTTTGGATGGTTTATTTAATAATTTCTATAGTAGATTTTCTTATACATTTATTATATTTTTCAGGTATCAAGACTCTGAGGAAAATTACTTCCTGATAGTGAACATATATATATATTTACGGGAACTCAACGAGGACCAAAAATTAAAATAATCTAGGATTTTTAAAGGAAATTCTTGCTTGATTAATTATATTTTATTCATTAATTATATTTTATATATATATTTTATTAATTATATTTTATTAAGAAATGTTTAAATCATTAATTTCTGAAAGAAGCTCGTTACTTTATAAAAGATTATTATTTGGTGATTATTGGCCATTTACATTTTGTAATTAAATAGTCAAAGTTAAATGTTATTCAATAATAATTAGAGTTTTATACAGACATATTTGGCCAATGGTATTAATGTACAGTAAAGATTTATTATAACGTTTAGAAAAATATTTATTCAAGGAAAATTTATTAATTTTGTTTCTCATGAATATAAAAAATATATATATATATTGTTAATTATTTTATTACTAATTATTATTACTGATTTTTAGAGCGTATTGTTTTAGTAACAATTATTATTCATGGGCATTAATTTTTTGTTTGACTTGGTACATTTATTTATTGTTTCATATTCTTATATGTACGTAGAATGTTAACTTTATAACTTTCCTTTTGTTATTGATGATTCTTTATAAATTTTCGTATTAATATTTTATGTGGCTCACTTTCGGAGCATTTGTTAGCATTTTTACTGTAGATATTTATTACAAAATATTAATTAATTATTTGATTTTCAGGTTTCAAAATTTATAATCGCTGCATCTCTTTTATGACAACCGAACATACTGTTTATTAAAAAGATACGCATGGGCTCAAAATCATTTATTAATAGAATTTAGGTGAGTATCGTTTGATAAAATATTTTGATTTATGCCTTTTCCTTTGTAGTAAGCGCATATACACGCATAGGGATATCCTTTTTTGGTTATATGTGATAACGGAATAATATGAATATTGAGTGAATATCTATATATATTGGTTACATATAATATAAAGTGGATTTATAGTGATTATATATAATTACAAGTAAAGATTATATAAGATACGAAATTCTTTATACTATTCTTCGAAACAAATTATATTTTATTCGTTAAGAATTATTTAAATCATTTTCCTTTTTAAAAGAAGCTTGTTATTTTACAAAGGATTATTATTTAGTCGTTACTGGTCATCTGTTTTTACGTTTTAATTTTATAATTAAATAATCAAAGTAAATATATTTATTATTTGATAATAATTAAACTTTTATATATATATATATGTTTTTCATTGTTTATTGATTTACGTCTTTTATTTGTCTAAATACTAATTAGTTATAATATTTTCAGGTTTCGGGATTCATGGCTATGGAAATTTTCCCATGCCAAATTTACCAGAAGAATGTGAAGGAACGCACAAAAGGCTATAAGCCAGTCACCGACGAATTTGTTCGCATACCGATTCATACGAAGTCTTGTTGCAAGTGTTTTTGACGGTTACATTATTTAGAGTGATTTGCTGAGAGTTTTTCTTGATAATAAAATTTCGAATAAATTTCTTTTCTTAGTAAAGTTAATTATTAAGATAAATATCATTATATACGACCAGTTCCAGTACTGCTAATTCATTGTAATATTTTTCTGGCTATATACCACATCAATCAATGTATTGTATTAATATGAGATTATGGCGAATATATATATAAATATATATATATATATATATATATATATATATATATATACAGTATTTTGCTATTGATTTATGAAATTTCATAAGCGATTTTAGGGTGATTGTGTGGGGCTTTTGCAGCTTTATTAAAATTGCATAAATAATAATTATATATATATTGAAATTCTTTTACGATTATTATAAATGACTGTTTCAAAGAGCCTATTACTTTTTCTTGATTGATAGATGTGTATAAGTCCAGCTTTCGGTTAGTACTGGTGGTTACTAGTATTTTGACTACATGAGAACTGATTATTATTAAATTGATGTATATATATATTGATTATATATAATATTATGACGCAAATATATAGTGATTATATATAGTATCGCGCAAAGATTATATAGGATGAGAGAATAAGTAGGGATTATACTTTTATAAGTAAGATTTTAAATTTTTTTGTTGCGGGACGTAACACCGACACTGATATGGGTCGGCGGTGGTGCTCCGGAGGCTTTGTTATGGAAGAACATCGCCTCCGTTTTCGGCACCGCCACTTGGAGACCCATATCAGTGATCTCCCTCACCACGCGTGCCACCGCAATTTCGGCCCTGGCCGCTGCGTCCCCCCAGCTATCCCCCACGGCCACAACGAGCGTGTCATCCGCATAGCAGATGGCGCTGCAGCCGCGGGGGAGCGGCAGGCAGAGTACCTTGTCGTATGCGAGGTCCCAGAGTAGGGGTCCCAGAACGGACCCCTGCGGGACCCCGCAGCGGATACCCCTGGTATGTCGGCCATCCCGGCCGACATACTCCAGACTCCTGTCCCGGAAATACTCCCTTATGACCCCCACGAGGTAGCAGGGGACCCCGCGCTCGCGCAAGGCGTCCCCCACTCGGTCCCAGAGCAGGGTGTTAAACGCATTTTTGATATCCAGCGATATCGCCATGCACACCCTGCCCTCCGACGTCGCGACCTCCGCGAAGGATCTCACGCGCTTGATGGCGTCGATCGTGGATCTCCCCTCGCGGAAGCCGTACTGCTCCTCGTGGAGGTCTCCTTCCCGGGATAGGTGTTGGATGAGGCGGGTCGCGAGAATCCTCTCGAAAATCTTACCCACCTCATCCAGCAGGCATATCGGCCTGTATGCCGATGGGGTACCCGCTTCTCTGCCCGCCTTGGGAAGAAGGACCAGTTTGGCCTTCTTCCACTGCTGGGGGAACTGCCCGCGTCTGAGGCACTTGTTGAAGATGTGCTCCAGACGTGCGCCCAGAAAGTCTAGGGCACGAATCCATATCTTTCCCGGTATGCCGTCCGGATCTGGGGCCTTACGAGACCCGATCCTCCGGACGGCCCGGGAAAGTTCAACCCCGGAGACCAGTTGCTCCTCGGTCAGTTCGCTCGGTCCGTCTAGATCTGGACCCCACTCTAGCGTGGACCCCTCCACCAAACGTGGGAAGAGGGTATCCACGATGTCGCTGAGGAGCTGCGGCTCCAGGTTCTCCGTCACCGGGGGCGTCCAGGCTCTGTGCCTTTTGAGTACAATCTTGTACGGACGCCCTCATGGGTCCGTGTTTAGGGACGAGAGTAACTCGTCCCAGCATTTTTCTCTAGACCTTCTAATAGCGCTTGTTACGTCCCGCAACGAAAAATTTAAAATCTTACTTATAAAAGTATAATCCCTACTTATTCTCTCATCCTATATAATCTTTGCGCGATACTATATATAATTACTATATATTTGCGTCATAATATTATATATAATCAATATATATATACATCAATTTAATAATAATCAGTTCTCATGTAGTCAAAATACTAGTAACCACCAGTACTAACCGAAAGCTGGACTTATACACATCTATCAATCAAGAAAAAGTAATAGGCTCTTTGAAACAGTCATTTATAATAATCGTAAAAGAATTTCAATATATATATATAATTATTATTTATGCAATTTTAATAAAGCTGCAAAAGCCTCATACAATCACCTTAAAAATCGCTTATGAAATTTCATAAATCAATAGCAAAATACTATATATATATATATATATATTTATATATATATTCGCCATAATCTCATATTAATACAATACATTGATTGATGTGGTATATAGCCAGAAAAATATTACAATGAATTAGCAGTACTGGTACTGGTCGTATATAATGATATTTATCTTAATAATTAACTTTACTAAGAAAAGAAATTTATTCGAAATTTTATTATCAAGAAAAACTCTCAGCAAATCACTCTAAATAATGTAACCGTCAAAAACACTTGCAACAAGACTTCGTATGAATCGGTATGCGAACAAATTCGTCGGTGACTGGCTTATAGCCTTTTGTGCGTTCCTTCACATTCTTCTGGTGGGTTTGGCATGGGAGGGTTTCCATAGCCATGAATCCCGAAACCTGAAAATATTATAACTAATTAGTATTTAGACAAATAAAAGACATAAATCAATAAACAATGAAAAACATATATATATATATAAAAGTTTAATTATTATCAAATAATAAATATATTTACTTTGATTATTTAATTATAAAATTAAAACGTAAAAACAGATGACCAGTAACGACTAAATAATAATCCTTTGTAAAATAACAAGCTTCTTTTAAAAAGGAAAATGATTTAAATAATTCTTAACGAATAAAATATAATTTGTTTCGAAGAATAGTATAAAGAATTTCGTATCTTATATAATCTTTACTTGTAATTATATATAATCACTATAAATCCACTTTATATTATATGTAACCAATATATATAGATATTCACTCAATATTCATATTATTCCGTTATCACATATAACCAAAAAAGGATATCCCTATGCGTGTATATGCGCTTACTACAAAGGAAAAGGCATAAATCAAAATATTTTATCAAACGATACTCACCTAAATTCTATTAATAAATGATTTTGAGCCCATGCGTATCTTTTTAATAAACAGTATGTTCGGTTGTCATAAAAGAGATGCAGCGATTATAAATTTTGAAACCTGAAAATCAAATAATTAATTAATATTTTGTAATAAATATCTACAGTAAAAATGCTAACAAATGCTCCGAAAGTGAGCCACATAAAATATTAATACGAAAATTTATAAAGAATCATCAATAACAAAAGGAAAGTTATAAAGTTAACATTCTACGTACATATAAGAATATGAAACAATAAATAAATGTACCAAGTCAAACAAAAAATTAATGCCCATGAATAATAATTGTTACTAAAACAATACGCTCTAAAAATCAGTAATAATAATTAGTAATAAAATAATTAACAATATATATATATATTTTTTATATTCATGAGAAACAAAATTAATAAATTTTCCTTGAATAAATATTTTTCTAAACGTTATAATAAATCTTTACTGTACATTAATACCATTGGCCAAATATGTCTGTATAAAACTCTAATTATTATTGAATAACATTTAACTTTGACTATTTAATTACAAAATGTAAATGGCCAATAATCACCAAATAATAATCTTTTATAAAGTAACGAGCTTCTTTCAGAAATTAATGATTTAAACATTTCTTAATAAAATATAATTAATAAAATATATATATAAAATATAATTAATGAATAAAATATAATTAATCAAGCAAGAATTTCCTTTAAAAATCCTAGATTATTTTAATTTTTGGTCCTCGTTGAGTTCCCGTAAATATATATATATGTTCACTATCAGGAAGTAATTTTCCTCAGAGTCTTGATACCTGAAAAATATAATAAATGTATAAGAAAATCTACTATAGAAATTATTAAATAAACCATCCAAAATATAATACATACTTACACACTTTTTATGATCCTATATATATAATATTTATCCTCTTCCTAATAACGTAAGACAGCTTGTTATAAATAAGTAGCAAGAATTCCAAGTCCCAGCAACTGAAAATAATAATCAAATAATATTTGGCCGTATGAAAAATTAACTTAACAAAAATATACTAAAAAAAATCAATCTATACAAAAATCTATTATCATTATAAAAGTTTGATTGATCAAAATTACTATATTAAAAAGGTTTAATATTTTATAAATGTATATAATTATATAAGAGTAAAAGAAATCAAATAGTAAAAGAAGTATAATAAATCAAATATTAATATATTAAATTTCAACAATAAATATATTAAATTAAATAATAATTACTAAACAATAACTAAATAATAAAGAAATGTCAAGAAATTATTATGAATAAAATTTTATACGTAACTCTTTGCTGCATGCAGAATAATAAGTCACCCTATAAACATAGCCTGTTACATCCCGCGCCTGATTTTTCCACGAACTTTCATGTAAATCTTCTAAGTTTCTTTCAGCGCATTTGAAAAGCGCGCCAAGGCGCGCTATGACACCGAACTCCGACTAGCGGCCGAGCGCGGCACTGCGTTAGATTTAAGCCTCCGCCAAGCGCCCAGAGATGGCGCTCAGCTAGGGCCCCTCTCTCTCCAAGCTCCCCACTTTCGACCGCCGCAGCAGTCGAGCCGCCGAAATCGAGGGACCTCGGAGCGGGCCCAGACTCAAGCAGTCTAACTCGCGACACCGAACCGACAAGTCCTAAGCTGGACTCTAACTCTAATTCCATATCATAATCTTAACTCAAATTCCAAATTCATTATAAATTCATTCTCGAATCTAAGTGCTAGTTTAAATATATTACATTTTGTGTATTATTTTAGAAATATATATTAGTGTGTGCTAAACTTCGTGATCATTCAAAAGAATCCTAATTCAATAAATCCACATCCCACGCGACGCGACGTTAATATACAGATATTCTTAACCAGGCACGTGCTACTAAATTATAACAATTAAATCGAGTTTTCGTATTTGAAGTGACGACAGAGAGGACAAACCGCTCGTCGCCTACAGAAAATACGAAGCATAATTGATTACTTCTGATTCAAAGTGACGACTCAGAGAGGACAAGCCGCTCGACGTCTACAGAAAATCCGAAGCATAATCAATCATTTCTGATTTGAAGTGACGGCTCAGAGAGGACAAGCCGCTCGACGCCTACAGAAAATCCGAATATGACTTTAATTTTCTACAATGCCTAAAACACGCCGTGCCGGTAGGAAAAATCAACTCCGTCGGATGATAGCGAGACATTACTACGCCGCGTCCACCAATTATATCGATATCGTAGAAACAAACCACTACGATAAAGAATACGAACAATTATTCGCGAGTGCAAATAAAACCACGTGCTTAATAAAGTGGCCAGAACGACTCATCCCCATCGACGTTGATAACCAGCCGCATCAACCCGCTTCCGTTCATCCCGGAGACCCGCGTGGAGCGCCGCGATCCCCGCCTACCAGTGCAGCCTGATTAATCAACGCGGCCAGGCCACGTGGAAATTAATCCTTGAAAGGAAATGAAGCGAAGCCATCTTGGAGGTAAGTGACGGTTGAAAATTCCTGTTTGTGCAAGTCACGACTTTTTGCCAGGCCCATCGTGTTTTTGTATAAGGTTTCACTTTTACGATCTTAGCCCGACCCTTCGGCGCCGCGGTACATTCCAGTGGTCAATCGAGTCTCTCTGTATTAAATCCCCGGCCTTATCTCCGCGAATTACCGCGAATACCGGCTCTATTCCGCGAATAATAGCCAAATACTAATAATAATAATAACAACAACCCGAATTCATAGTGATAAATGACCGCGGTCCTCTCCTTAAGCTGTAATTAACGAAATTATGAATTGGGATTTAATCCGACGCTTGGGATTTAACGCAACGACCTACTAACCTATTTTCAACTTTGGGATTTAACGCAACGACCTACTAACCTATTTTCAACTTTGGGATTTAACGCAACGACCTACTAACCTATTTTCAACTTCGGGATTTAACGCGATGACCCACTGACCCAGTGACCTAATTTTTATTTTGGGATTTAACGCGATGACCCACTGACCCAGTGACCTAATTTTTATTTCGGGATTTAACGCGATGACCCACTGACCCAGTGACCTAATTTTATTTTGGGATTTAATGCGATGACCCAGTGACCTACATAAATTGACCCAATTACCCCGTGACCTACTTTCCCGAATCCCTTTAAACCGACGCTGCGTTAAAGGGACTTAGTCCCAACCGAGACCTACTTTCAAGAAAATCCCTGGAAAATCGGATTTCACCCGATAAAATCGCTCCTCCCCGATGCGATCCCGCGTGTTTCGTGATCGGATCACTCAGACCCCCCTTAATACCCCCGATCTCTCCCTGAGCTTTTGCCAGAAAGCTTGCGGTTTCGCGAATAATCAAACTAGAGCCGCTCTGTGCGCATTCTGTTATTATTCCCTGCCCGCTGAAGAACGTCTACGGTATAATTACGTGACGAAACATAGACTTATAATTGGCGAACCCATCGGATTCGGGTGTTACTCCTGTGGAAGTAGATTAAGCAGCATCAGGATTAGCGACGAATGCCCCGAGTGCCCTGAGCGACTTCTAGACTATTGGCTACACCCTGCCAATCATCCAGTAACTCAAGACGGTAATATAGTCATCCCTATCGTGTACCCCGACGAAGAGTCCACTGACTCCGAGCCCGAACAATAATTCCGAGCGCTTCAGATCGCACGTATCCCCGGGAAGAGCCGCATAGGTTCGCTTGACCCGAAAAAGCGATCGAGCCCCGCGACGTCCGAATTCTCTTTTAGAGCCGCGACATCCCGGGACGTAACAAATTTGGTGACAGCGGTGGGATACGAGAAGAACTCGGAATAAAACCCTTTTTCTGATATGCCGGACACCCGTAGCGGGAAATCCACGAGTAAACCGCTGACAGAGGCGGAAATCGAAGCAATCCAAACTAAATTAGATACCAAGGCCGAGAGATTAAAGGAAGAGGCGGCGCTATTAAAGGAACAACGCGAGGAATACGAGAGGAACATACAAGACCTTATTCGACACCGCGAACAAATGGAAAAAGAAATGGAAACGCTTAAACTAGACGCCTCTGGCAATGATGCGTCACGAAGCGCGGGCGACGACGTACGCCTCGAGATCGAACGACTGCGTCGAGAAGTCGAGCTCCTCCGTAGAGAAAATTACTCAACCCCACGACATTCCGGACAAGGAACTTACACACGCGATTCCCAAGAATATCAATACGACCTTTCCCCCGGCCCGACTCAACTCCCCAAGGTCTCCTTCCGCGAAGCCACCGATTCAGTTCCCAGCTTCGATGGCTATAATATCCCTCTATCCCAGTTCAACAAGGCTTGCCGACGAGCCAGAGAAATCATTCCCCCCTCAGCGGAACGGAACCTTACAAAGCTATTGATTAATAAATTACGCGGGCAAGCCTATAGCGCCGTGGAAGACGAACCCTGCGACAATATTACTCAATTGATAGACCTCCTGACCGCAGCCTTCGGATCTAAGAAAACTATAGACCAACATCGCGGTGAGCTAAGCATGATCTTCCTAAGACCGCAAGAACATATACTAGATTACATCAGTCCAGTAAAAGAACTCCGCGCCGCGATCCTAGACGCCGAACGTCGCGAAACTGGAATCATCGCACCCGCGACCGAAGCCGAAATCGATCTATTAACAGGACGGTCCTTCTGCAAAGGATTACCGCTAGAATATCGTTTACAAATGAAAGAAAGACTTTATCAGAAGCCATTCGAAGCATTCTCCGTCGCCAAAACAATCGCGAAAGAACAAGAATTAGATAAGACTCGATTCGGCACGCGCGAGCGACAAGACAGAGACTATGAGGGTAGAAACTATACCAGACGACAACTCCCACCCCTCATACCTCCACGGGAACGCTACAACGACCCCAGATCAAATCGCGAGAACCCAGCAGTAACCACCCACACGGATCGCCCACCGTACGGACAACCACGACTTGATCGCTCACAAGGATCATACCCACGCACAGAATACTCGCGCAATGCACCCCAATATCCGGATCGCACCCGGAACGACTACCCGCGTACTAACTCCTACCCCGATAATAATAATCGCCCCACCAACGCGTCCCGCGACCCTTCATCAAAAACGTCAGACCACCCGGACGCAAGCCGAGAAATAAAGCAGTGCAGGTACTGTAAAAACCTCGGGCATGAAATTAGCGAGTGCCGAAAACGCGCATATAATAACGCTCGACAGCAAAACCAGGGAAACCCGGAAGGCCCTGCGAGACAGACGGGCGACGCTCGCCAAGGGCCCCCGATGCGCGAAATACGCCCGGTAAACCCAATAGACGCGATTCCCGCCGGGAATTCCGAATAGCGACACTAAACCCGCAGAACTTCCCACACGCGCCTACCGTTGCGTTAGCCGTCGACGGACTCTCACAGAAAACCTCCTTTATGGTGGACACTGGCGCCTCTCCTAATCTTATTAAACGACGGAACGTTCATCCCGAGACTAGCATCCGCGAAACCGATAAGTTGTATCTCTGCGGTATAACGGAAGGCAGGATCAAAACGCTCGGGTCCATACAAGTTTACTACTCGGGTCACCCTCTAGAGCTACACGTAGTAAACGACAATTTTCCGATACCGCAAGAAGGTATCCTAGGCAACGATTTCCTCCGCGACGCGTCGAATATACATCTGCAGGAAAGATACGTCGCATGGCAAGGAATCCGAATACCCTTCACCGATCACGACACCGTCGTGATACCTGCTAGATCACGCGCAACCTTCTATATCAAAGTACCAAATCTAGATATCACGGTAGGCTACGTCCCGCGACTTAGCGTCGGCAAGGACATCTACCTAGGGGAAGCAGTGGTTGAGAACCGGAATGGCAGAGCATACCTACACGCGATAAACTCCGGTGATACCGACAGGGAACTGATCGTACCGACAGTAGAACTGTGGGAAATAGAAACCACATTAAGCGACCCACCCACTGAATCCGAAGCCAAACAGGCAGCAACCGGCCAAGCACTGGCAATCTCCACTGAATCGACCCCAGACAACTACGAACGCCTACAAGCCATCCGAGACGCACTCCGACTAGAACACTTAAACCCTGAGGAACACAGCCACGTGTCACGACTTATACAGAGACATAATGATTTATTTAGATTACCGGCGGACAAATTAGAACACACGACTATTATATCCCATAAAATCCCCACGACCGACGAACAACCAATTAACACTAAACAATACCGCTTCCCGCCGATCCACAAAGAGGAAATAGATAAACAAATTGGAGAACTTCTAAACAACGACGTCATTAAACCCTCAGATTCCCCCTATAACTCCCCCTTATGGATCGTCCCTAAGAAACCCGATTCCAAGGGCAACAAAAGATGGCGCATGGTAATAGATTATCGCGCTCTAAACGAAAAAACCATAGGCGACGCGTATCCCCTCCCGAACATTACGGAAATACTAGACCAACTGGGAAGTGCGAAGTACTTTAGTGTGTTTGACCTTGCATCAGGATTCCACCAAATACCAATGCACGAAGCACACGCGAAAAAGACCGCATTCTCCACCCCCCATGGACATTACGAATTCAACCGTATGCCCTTCGGTCTAAAAAACGCGCCCGCGACATTCCAACGCCTGATGGATCAGGTATTATCGGGACTACAAGGCATAGAGCTCTTCGTGTATCTCGATGATATCGTACTATACGCGAGCTCCCTGCGTGAACACGAGCTCAAGTTCGATAAATTAGCGGAAAGATTGAAGAGAGCTAACCTAAGATTACAGCCCGATAAGTGCGAATTCCTAAGAAAAGAAGTCGGCTATCTAGGGCACATTATCAGCGATAAGGGAGTGAAACCGGACCCCGAGAAGGTCCGCGCGGTTAAAGAATTTCCCAGGCCGAGACATGCAAAAAACATTAAACAATTCCTAGGCCTCGCGGGATACTACCGTCGTTTCATCCCGAATTTTTCCAAACTCGCGCACCCCCTCACGGAATTATTAAAAAAGGACAAGGAATTTAATTGGAGTCCAGAACAAGAGCAATCATTCATAACCCTCCGTGACTCCCTTTGCACACAACCCATCCTACAATATCCCGACTTCACCAAAGCATTCGTGCTCACGACAGACGCCTCGGGATACGCCATAGGCGGAATCCTGAGCCAAGGTGTCGTCGGAAAAGATCTACCCATCGCGTATGCATCGCGTTTACTCAACAACGCAGAGCAAAATTATTCCACAATAGAGAAAGAACTCCTCGCCATCGTGTACTGTGTCAATCACTTCCGACCCTATCTGTATGGACGGAAGTTCGTGTTAGTAACGGACCACAAACCGCTCGTGTGGTTACATTCGGTAAAAGACCCCACTTCGCGACTCGTACGCTGGCGTTTAAAACTAGCGGAATACGAATACGAGGTAATGTACAAAGCGGGAAAAACCAATGTAAACGCGGACGCACTCTCGCGAAATCCGACTCCCACACCTGCCGCGAAAACCCAACAAATCCTAATCCTCGAAAACGATCCTATATCATCCGACTCAGACGAATCTTTATTTTCCGCAGTGCCAAAACCAGGCACTAGAGAGACCGGCACGCCAATCAATGCGGAGGGAACGCCCTCGACCTTACCCTGCAACCAGCTAAACGAAGCTGAGGAGTACGCGAACAGCGAAAGCGAGGCTAACGCCGAAAGCGACGCGGAATCCGAAAGTAGCACAGAGTCCGATGACGACGAACGACCGTTTGAAAATCCAAATGAACCCGCTATTATACGAAACCCAGTGGGACCTAACGTAATAACGATACCTGATAACTTCACGACACGACGCGACAACTTAGTTATTTTCACCACGCAACAAGGCATTCCGATCGACCAAGGGGCTCGCATGCTTGCAGACACTAAGTCGCTCCCACTAATTAAAAATGCGACGCTAGGCAGAGCCCGAGTCGACCGGAATGGCTCGCGACGCATTATATCACTAATCATTAAAGATAGAGTATCAGGAATCACGGAAAAAGAAATCGTGAAGGAAACGATGCATTCCTTGCTAGACGTCGTCACCGAACTCGGCCTACAATCTATCTCTATCGCCAGAGGTAACGTTGACAATGTACCTTGGGAAACGGTGTATATGCAACTCACCCGAACCCTAAGCGAAACTAGTATTAGAATCTTTATTTGTAAGAATGAAATTACGATACCCCCAGAAGAGAGTAGGCAACAGATCCTGTCGGAAAATCACTGTTCTGCCGTCGGCGGACACAAGGGCGTCACGAAAACATATAGACGAGTAAAGAAAAAGTATTTTTGGTCGGGAATGAAAGCCGACGTCCAATCATTCATAAAAAACTGCCGTGCTTGTCAACTAAAAAAGTTAGTAAGAACAAAAACTCGGCAACCCATGGTGCTTACGGACACCCCTGACTCCGCCTTCGACAAAATCTCCATGGATATCATGGGCCCATTACCAACGACACAGTCAAAAAACTGTTACATACTTACTATACAGGACCTCCTAACTAAGTACTCGCTCGTGATACCGCTCCAACACGCCGGAGCCATAGAAGTAGCCGACGCGCTCACCAACGAGTTTATATGCACATTCGGTGCTCCCAAAGCAATCCTAACCGACCAAGGATCGCATTTCTTAAATAGCCTTATGCGAAACATAGCACGTAAGTTTAGAATTAAGCACTA
Source organism: Camponotus vicinus (assembly GCF_025532165.1). Taxonomy (NCBI): domain Eukaryota; kingdom Metazoa; phylum Arthropoda; class Insecta; order Hymenoptera; family Formicidae; genus Camponotus; species Camponotus vicinus. Next base: position 18,773,214 of record NW_028141956.1, on the reverse strand, counting down.
CAGAACCACAGCGTATAGACCACAAGCCAATGGCTCGGTCGAAAGATCGCACCAAGTCTTGTGGGAATACCTGAAGCAGTTCGTGGATAAAAATAACGAATGGGATAAGTGCCTAAAGTTAGCGTCCCTCTCTTACAACACTAGCGTCCACGAAGGCACTCAGTACACACCGCATGAACTCGTGTTCGGTAAAACCGCGCGGACCCCTGCGAGCGATCCCGTTACTGCGGATACGACCAACGAGAGTTACGCGGAATATCTTACAACACTTTTCAACAGCATCAAAGACGCACAAACTATCGCACGCGAAAACCTAATGCGCGCCAAAGAAAAATCCAAAAGATACTATGATCATAGAATTAGGACGCGTAATTTTAAGATAGGCGATAACGTATACCTCCTTAAAGAACCCTCGAAAGGGAAGCTAGGGGACCAGTACGTAGGCCCCTACAAAATATTAGAGGTTCTCAAGAGCCACAATGTAAGACTAGCAATAAGCGCTACCAGGACCCGTGTAGTACACGCAGACAAGCTCAAACACTCACCGCATCGCGCCCCCACTACGGAGGCCTTCCCCACTCCAGAGCCGCTATATCAAAGGAAGTCGGACGGAGGACCGACCACAACTCAATCAAGCGCAGCACCATGAACATCGCCACCATCACCATGGAAATCTTAGCGCATGCCATTGCCCTAATCCTGTTGTTACCTGCCGCATCATACTGTCTAATCGGATACGACTGCGGGGGACAAGGATTAAATATAACGTCATTATCGCTCCTAGACATCGGTAAATGCGCCGTCGACAACATAGAACCTAAGAGGGAAGCCACCTACGTACAGCTGTTACAAATGTCAACCCATGACCACACACACGTGATGCAGTGCAAAGTCGAAGTCGACCGCACGATATACTATTGTGGAATGCACTCGCACGTCTCGATAGTCCGAGGAGGACGCCGCCAATACACAATAGAACTCACCGAATCCATCTGCAAAAAGCTGCAAGACACGGGAACCATCGACATAGGAACAGGTCAACGAAGCATCCTCCAGTCATTCAAGAGGAACAGCACGGACGTGCGAAGCGTCACCCTCGCCGGCACCACCAGCATGGACGGAAGTTGCACCGGAACTCAATACGGAGATGCCTATGGAACATGGGAAAGTGCTGTCGTCCAGGCCGTCGTAAAAGTAACTCTTCGGAACTTCGACGCGGTCATCGATAGAAATACTAACGAGTTGATCCTACCATCCGGGGTGCACTGCAAAGCACTCACGGGAGAATGCATGGACCACGACGGCTCGGAGACCTACTGGACTATCACGCCAAGGGACAGCTGCCACTTCGACCAATACGACGTGCTATACGAGGGCCCAGCCGATAAACTCACGGCACAGACAAACACCGAGACGCCAACCGTTTACACAGTGACAACGAAGGAAACGACCTTCGCCCTCACCAAAACCACTGAGATGACACTGTGTGGCTACAAACTCATGCTGACGGAACACCCAAAGTTATTCGTACTGGAAACAGAAAAGGGAAGAACATTCAAAATCCGCACAAGAATATCCGTCAGTAACTTAGACATTTTCTCGTATGTAAATTCTAAATTTATATACGTAGAAAAACATATTAAAACACAACTGACGCGACTCTACCGCGACATAATGGAACAAAAATGCGCGCTCGAAAAAGAGATATTACAAAACGCGCTCTCGCTCGCCAGTTTCGCCCCTGACGAAATGGCGCATCGAATAATGAAGGCACCTGGATACACCGCAGTCATGGCGGGAGAAGCCCTACACCTGGTCAAATGTCTAGCTGTAGAATGCCGAGTACGACCAACGGACGTCTGCTATAACGAAATCCCGGTAACGTACAAAAATCAATCATTATTCATGCTACCAAGGACAAGGATACTCACCAAAAAAGGAACGCCGAGGGACTGCAACGAATTCCTGCCAGTTATGTACAACATACACGGCAGCTGGTACCGCCTGATGCCACGACCACAAGAGGCGGCGGCACCTTCGATCATCCAACCGCTCACGAAACCCACCTGGAAATACGTGAGCCCCTCCTCTCTCGCCACCAGCGGCATCTATACCAGCGAAGATCTAGACAGACTCCGCGACCACATAATGTTCCCTATGGAAAAACCTTCGATGCTGAATACAATAGCGAGAGGGGCCATGGGACGAGAAATACCAGCAGGAAGCATATCCATGCTAAACCTGCTAGACGAAAAATCCTTGGACCAGATCGCGGAGAACGCAGGGCAAAAATTGTGGACAGGATTTATCACATTCGGATCGGCCAGCGCAGGTGTGATCGGAATTTTCATAATAATCCGATTAATAAAGCTAATCGTGGACACCATCATCCACGGATACGCATTGCATTCGATATACGGATGGAGCCTGCATCTACTGGGAGCGGTATGGACTTCAATGACGAACCTGCTCCTGTACACAGGATCACCAAGACGACGAATGGACGACGAGAATCAGCGATCCTCCAAACCCCTTTCGACGCCAGAAAATCAGCCCCCTAAAGCCCTCCCAATAACCGAAGACATTCGACCAACCCCCATAGAACCCCCAATAAGTGAAGTGCGTGACTACCGAGAACTTCGAAAACTTTTGAACGAAAACGTGTAGTGCACACAAAATAGTTCTAAGCATATTATACATAGAATATAAGAGCGTGCGAAATAATTTACATTACTTTAGATTATACATGGAAAATGTTGGAACATCGTCCAACATTTTCATCTAAGGGGGGAGGTGTTACATCCCGCGCCTGATTTTTCCACGAACTTTCATGTAAATCTTCTAAGTTTCTTTCAGCGCATTTGAAAAGCGCGCCAAGGCGCGCTATGACACCGAACTCCGACTAGCGGCCGAGCGCGGCACTGCGTTAGATTTAAGCCTCCGCCAAGCGCCCAGAGATGGCGCTCAGCTAGGGCCCCTCTCTCTCCAAGCTCCCCACTTTCGACCGCCGCAGCAGTCGAGCCGCCGAAATCGAGGGACCTCGGAGCGGGCCCAGACTCAAGCAGTCTAACTCGCGACACCGAACCGACAAGTCCTAAGCTGGACTCTAACTCTAATTCCATATCATAATCTTAACTCAAATTCCAAATTCATTATAAATTCATTCTCGAATCTAAGTGCTAGTTTAAATATATTACATTTTGTGTATTATTTTAGAAATATATATTAGTGTGTGCTAAACTTCGTGATCATTCAAAAGAATCCTAATTCAATAAATCCACATCCCACGCGACGCGACGTTAATATACAGATATTCTTAACCAGGCACGTGCTACTAAATTATAACAATTAAATCGAGTTTTCGTATTTGAAGTGACGACAGAGAGGACAAACCGCTCGTCGCCTACAGAAAATACGAAGCATAATTGATTACTTCTGATTCAAAGTGACGACTCAGAGAGGACAAGCCGCTCGACGTCTACAGAAAATCCGAAGCATAATCAATCATTTCTGATTTGAAGTGACGGCTCAGAGAGGACAAGCCGCTCGACGCCTACAGAAAATCCGAATATGACTTTAATTTTCTACAATGCCTAAAACACGCCGTGCCGGTAGGAAAAATCAACTCCGTCGGATGATAGCGAGACATTACTACGCCGCGTCCACCAATTATATCGATATCGTAGAAACAAACCACTACGATAAAGAATACGAACAATTATTCGCGAGTGCAAATAAAACCACGTGCTTAATAAAGTGGCCAGAACGACTCATCCCCATCGACGTTGATAACCAGCCGCATCAACCCGCTTCCGTTCATCCCGGAGACCCGCGTGGAGCGCCGCGATCCCCGCCTACCAGTGCAGCCTGATTAATCAACGCGGCCAGGCCACGTGGAAATTAATCCTTGAAAGGAAATGAAGCGAAGCCATCTTGGAGGTAAGTGACGGTTGAAAATTCCTGTTTGTGCAAGTCACGACTTTTTGCCAGGCCCATCGTGTTTTTGTATAAGGTTTCACTTTTACGATCTTAGCCCGACCCTTCGGCGCCGCGGTACATTCCAGTGGTCAATCGAGTCTCTCTGTATTGAATCCCCGGCCTTATCTCCGCGAATTACCGCGAATACCGGCTCTATTCCGCGAATAATAGCCAAATACTAATAATAATAATAACAACAACCCGAATTCATAGTGATAAATGACCGCGGTCCTCTCCTTAAGCTGTAATTAACGAAATTATGAATTGGGATTTAATCCGACGCTTGGGATTTAACGCAACGACCTACTAACCTATTTTCAACTTTGGGATTTAACGCAACGACCTACTAACCTATTTTCAACTTTGGGATTTAACGCAACGACCTACTAACCTATTTTCAACTTCGGGATTTAACGCGATGACCCACTGACCCAGTGACCTAATTTTTATTTTGGGATTTAACGCGATGACCCACTGACCCAGTGACCTAATTTTTATTTCGGGATTTAACGCGATGACCCACTGACCCAGTGACCTAATTTTATTTTGGGATTTAATGCGATGACCCAGTGACCTACATAAATTGACCCAATTACCCCGTGACCTACTTTCCCGAATCCCTTTAAACCGACGCTGCGTTAAAGGGACTTAGTCCCAACCGAGACCTACTTTCAAGAAAATCCCTGGAAAATCGGATTTCACCCGATAAAATCGCTCCTCCCCGATGCGATCCCGCGTGTTTCGTGATCGGATCACTCAGACCCCCCTTAATACCCCCGATCTCTCCCTGAGCTTTTGCCAGAAAGCTTGCGGTTTCGCGAATAATCAAACTAGAGCCGCTCTGTGCGCATTCTGTTATTATTCCCTGCCCGCTGAAGAACGTCTACGGTATAATTACGTGACGAAACATAGACTTATAATTGGCGAACCCATCGGATTCGGGTGTTACTCCTGTGGAAGTAGATTAAGCAGCATCAGGATTAGCGACGAATGCCCCGAGTGCCCTGAGCGACTTCTAGACTATTGGCTACACCCTGCCAATCATCCAGTAACTCAAGACGGTAATATAGTCATCCCTATCGTGTACCCCGACGAAGAGTCCACTGACTCCGAGCCCGAACAATAATTCCGAGCGCTTCAGATCGCACGTATCCCCGGGAAGAGCCGCATAGGTTCGCTTGACCCGAAAAAGCGATCGAGCCCCGCGACGTCCGAATTCTCTTTTAGAGCCGCGACATCCCGGGACGTAACAAATTTGGTGACAGCGGTGGGATACGAGAAGAACTCGGAATAAAACCCTTTTTCTGATATGCCGGACACCCGTAGCGGGAAATCCACGAGTAAACCGCTGACAGAGGCGGAAATCGAAGCAATCCAAACTAAATTAGATACCAAGGCCGAGAGATTAAAGGAAGAGGCGGCGCTATTAAAGGAACAACGCGAGGAATACGAGAGGAACATACAAGACCTTATTCGACACCGCGAACAAATGGAAAAAGAAATGGAAACGCTTAAACTAGACGCCTCTGGCAATGATGCGTCACGAAGCGCGGGCGACGACGTACGCCTCGAGATCGAACGACTGCGTCGAGAAGTCGAGCTCCTCCGTAGAGAAAATTACTCAACCCCACGACATTCCGGACAAGGAACTTACACACGCGATTCCCAAGAATATCAATACGACCTTTCCCCCGGCCCGACTCAACTCCCCAAGGTCTCCTTCCGCGAAGCCACCGATTCAGTTCCCAGCTTCGATGGCTATAATATCCCTCTATCCCAGTTCAACAAGGCTTGCCGACGAGCCAGAGAAATCATTCCCCCCTCAGCGGAACGGAACCTTACAAAGCTATTGATTAATAAATTACGCGGGCAAGCCTATAGCGCCGTGGAAGACGAACCCTGCGACAATATTACTCAATTGATAGACCTCCTGACCGCAGCCTTCGGATCTAAGAAAACTATAGACCAACATCGCGGTGAGCTAAGCATGATCTTCCTAAGACCGCAAGAACATATACTAGATTACATCAGTCCAGTAAAAGAACTCCGCGCCGCGATCCTAGACGCCGAACGTCGCGAAACTGGAATCATCGCACCCGCGACCGAAGCCGAAATCGATCTATTAACAGGACGGTCCTTCTGCAAAGGATTACCGCTAGAATATCGTTTACAAATGAAAGAAAGACTTTATCAGAAGCCATTCGAAGCATTCTCCGTCGCCAAAACAATCGCGAAAGAACAAGAATTAGATAAGACTCGATTCGGCACGCGCGAGCGACAAGACAGAGACTATGAGGGTAGAAACTATACCAGACGACAACTCCCACCCCTCATACCTCCACGGGAACGCTACAACGACCCCAGATCAAATCGCGAGAACCCAGCAGTAACCACCCACACGGATCGCCCACCGTACGGACAACCACGACTTGATCGCTCACAAGGATCATACCCACGCACAGAATACTCGCGCAATGCACCCCAATATCCGGATCGCACCCGGAACGACTACCCGCGTACTAACTCCTACCCCGATAATAATAATCGCCCCACCAACGCGTCCCGCGACCCTTCATCAAAAACGTCAGACCACCCGGACGCAAGCCGAGAAATAAAGCAGTGCAGGTACTGTAAAAACCTCGGGCATGAAATTAGCGAGTGCCGAAAACGCGCATATAATAACGCTCGACAGCAAAACCAGGGAAACCCGGAAGGCCCTGCGAGACAGACGGGCGACGCTCGCCAAGGGCCCCCGATGCGCGAAATACGCCCGGTAAACCCAATAGACGCGATTCCCGCCGGGAATTCCGAATAGCGACACTAAACCCGCAGAACTTCCCACACGCGCCTACCGTTGCGTTAGCCGTCGACGGACTCTCACAGAAAACCTCCTTTATGGTGGACACTGGCGCCTCTCCTAATCTTATTAAACGACGGAACGTTCATCCCGAGACTAGCATCCGCGAAACCGATAAGTTGTATCTCTGCGGTATAACGGAAGGCAGGATCAAAACGCTCGGGTCCATACAAGTTTACTACTCGGGTCACCCTCTAGAGCTACACGTAGTAAACGACAATTTTCCGATACCGCAAGAAGGTATCCTAGGCAACGATTTCCTCCGCGACGCGTCGAATATACATCTGCAGGAAAGATACGTCGCATGGCAAGGAATCCGAATACCCTTCACCGATCACGACACCGTCGTGATACCTGCTAGATCACGCGCAACCTTCTATATCAAAGTACCAAATCTAGATATCACGGTAGGCTACGTCCCGCGACTTAGCGTCGGCAAGGACATCTACCTAGGGGAAGCAGTGGTTGAGAACCGGAATGGCAGAGCATACCTACACGCGATAAACTCCGGTGATACCGACAGGGAACTGATCGTACCGACAGTAGAACTGTGGGAAATAGAAACCACATTAAGCGACCCACCCACTGAATCCGAAGCCAAACAGGCAGCAACCGGCCAAGCACTGGCAATCTCCACTGAATCGACCCCAGACAACTACGAACGCCTACAAGCCATCCGAGACGCACTCCGACTAGAACACTTAAACCCTGAGGAACACAGCCACGTGTCACGACTTATACAGAGACATAATGATTTATTTAGATTACCGGCGGACAAATTAGAACACACGACTATTATATCCCATAAAATCCCCACGACCGACGAACAACCAATTAACACTAAACAATACCGCTTCCCGCCGATCCACAAAGAGGAAATAGATAAACAAATTGGAGAACTTCTAAACAACGACGTCATTAAACCCTCAGATTCCCCCTATAACTCCCCCTTATGGATCGTCCCTAAGAAACCCGATTCCAAGGGCAACAAAAGATGGCGCATGGTAATAGATTATCGCGCTCTAAACGAAAAAACCATAGGCGACGCGTATCCCCTCCCGAACATTACGGAAATACTAGACCAACTGGGAAGTGCGAAGTACTTTAGTGTGTTTGACCTTGCATCAGGATTCCACCAAATACCAATGCACGAAGCACACGCGAAAAAGACCGCATTCTCCACCCCCCACGGACATTACGAATTCAACCGTATGCCCTTCGGTCTAAAAAACGCGCCCGCGACATTCCAACGCCTGATGGATCAGGTATTATCGGGACTACAAGGCATAGAGCTCTTCGTGTATCTCGATGATATCGTACTATACGCGAGCTCCCTGCGTGAACACGAGCTCAAGTTCGATAAATTAGCGGAAAGATTGAAGAGAGCTAACCTAAGATTACAGCCCGATAAGTGCGAATTCCTAAGAAAAGAAGTCGGCTATCTAGGGCACATTATCAGCGATAAGGGAGTGAAACCGGACCCCGAGAAGGTCCGCGCGGTTAAAGAATTCCCCAGGCCGAGACATGCAAAAAACATTAAACAATTCCTAGGCCTCGCGGGATACTACCGTCGTTTCATCCCGAATTTTTCCAAACTCGCGCACCCCCTCACGGAATTATTAAAAAAGGACAAGGAATTTAATTGGAGTCCAGAACAAGAGCAATCATTCATAACCCTCCGTGACTCCCTTTGCACACAACCCATCCTACAATATCCCGACTTCACCAAAGCATTCGTGCTCACGACAGACGCCTCGGGATACGCCATAGGCGGAATCCTGAGCCAAGGTGTCGTCGGAAAAGATCTACCCATCGCGTATGCATCGCGTTTACTCAACAACGCAGAGCAAAATTATTCCACAATAGAGAAAGAACTCCTCGCCATCGTGTACTGTGTCAATCACTTCCGACCCTATCTGTATGGACGGAAGTTCGTGTTAGTAACGGACCACAAACCGCTCGTGTGGTTACATTCGGTAAAAGACCCCACTTCGCGACTCGTACGCTGGCGTTTAAAACTAGCGGAATACGAATACGAGGTAATGTACAAAGCGGGAAAAACCAATGTAAACGCGGACGCACTCTCGCGAAATCCGACTCCCACACCTGCCGCGAAAACCCAACAAATCCTAATCCTCGAAAACGATCCTATATCATCCGACTCAGACGAATCTTTATTTTCCGCAGTGCCAAAACCAGGCACTAGAGAGACCGGCACGCCAATCAATGCGGAGGGAACGCCCTCGACCTTACCCTGCAACCAGCTAAACGAAGCTGAGGAGTACGCGAACAGCGAAAGCGAGGCTAACGCCGAAAGCGACGCGGAATCCGAAAGTAGCACAGAGTCCGATGACGACGAACGACCGTTTGAAAATCCAAATGAATCCGCTATTATACGAAACCCAGTGGGACCTAACGTAATAACGATACCTGATAACTTCACGACACGACGCGACAACTTAGTTATTTTCACCACGCAACAAGGCATTCCGATCGACCAAGGGGCTCGCATGCTTGCAGACACTAAGTCGCTCCCACTAATTAAAAATGCGACGCTAGGCAGAGCCCGAGTCGACCGGAATGGCTCGCGACGCATTATATCACTAATCATTAAAGATAGAGTATCAGGAATCACGGAAAAAGAAATCGTGAAGGAAACGATGCATTCCTTGCTAGACGTCGTCACCGAACTCGGCCTACAATCTATCTCTATCGCCAGAGGTAACGTTGACAATGTACCTTGGGAAACGGTGTATATGCAACTCACCCGAACCCTAAGCGAAACTAGTATTAGAATCTTTATTTGTAAGAATGAAATTACGATACCCCCAGAAGAGAGTAGGCAACAGATCCTGTCGGAAAATCACTGTTCTGCCGTCGGCGGTCACAAGGGCGTCACGAAAACATATAGACGAGTAAAGAAAAAGTATTTTTGGTCGGGAATGAAAGCCGACGTCCAATCATTCATAAAAAACTGCCGTGCTTGTCAACTAAAAAAGTTAGTAAGAACAAAAACTCGGCAACCCATGGTGCTTACGGACACCCCTGACTCCGCCTTCGACAAAATCTCCATGGATATCATGGGCCCATTACCAACGACACAGTCAAAAAACTGTTACATACTTACTATACAGGACCTCCTAACTAAGTACTCGCTCGTGATACCGCTCCAACACGCCGGAGCCATAGAAGTAGCCGACGCGCTCACCAACGAGTTTATATGCACATTCGGTGCTCCCAAAGCAATCCTAACCGACCAAGGATCGCATTTCTTAAATAGCCTTATGCGAAACATAGCACGTAAGTTTAGAATTAAGCACTACAGAACCACAGCGTATAGACCACAAGCCAATGGCTCGGTCGAAAGATCGCACCAAGTCTTGTGGGAATACCTGAAGCAGTTCGTGGATAAAAATAACGAATGGGATAAGTGCCTAAAGTTAGCGTCCCTCTCTTACAACACTAGCGTCCACGAAGGCACTCAGTACACACCGCATGAACTCGTGTTCGGTAAAACCGCGCGGACCCCTGCGAGCGATCCCGTTACTGCGGATACGACCAACGAGAGTTACGCGGAATATCTTACAACACTTTTCAACAGCATCAAAGACGCACAAACTATCGCACGCGAAAACCTAATGCGCGCCAAAGAAAAATCCAAAAGATACTATGATCATAGAATTAGGACGCGTAATTTTAAGATAGGCGATAACGTATACCTCCTTAAAGAACCCTCGAAAGGGAAGCTAGGGGACCAGTACGTAGGCCCCTACAAAATATTAGAGGTTCTCAAGAGCCACAATGTAAGACTAGCAATAAGCGCTACCAGGACCCGTGTAGTACACGCAGACAAGCTCAAACACTCACCGCATCGCGCCCCCACTACGGAGGCCTTCCCCACTCCAGAGCCGCTATATCAAAGGAAGTCGGACGGAGGACCGACCACAACTCAATCAAGCGCAGCACCATGAACATCGCCACCATCACCATGGAAATCTTAGCGCATGCCATTGCCCTAATCCTGTTGTTACCTGCCGCATCATACTGTCTAATCGGATACGACTGCGGGGGACAAGGATTAAATATAACGTCATTATCGCTCCTAGACATCGGTAAATGCGCCGTCGACAACATAGAACCTAAGAGGGAAGCCACCTACGTACAGCTGTTACAAATGTCAACCCATGACCACACACACGTGATGCAGTGCAAAGTCGAAGTCGACCGCACGATATACTATTGTGGAATGCACTCGCACGTCTCGATAGTCCGAGGAGGACGCCGCCAATACACAATAGAACTCACCGAATCCATCTGCAAAAAGCTGCAAGACACGGGAACCATCGACATAGGAACAGGTCAACGAAGCATCCTCCAGTCATTCAAGAGGAACAGCACGGACGTGCGAAGCGTCACCCTCGCCGGCACCACCAGCATGGACGGAAGTTGCACCGGAACTCAATACGGAGATGCCTATGGAACATGGGAAAGTGCTGTCGTCCAGGCCGTCGTAAAAGTAACTCTTCGGAACTTCGACGCGGTCATCGATAGAAATACTAACGAGTTGATCCTACCATCCGGGGTGCACTGCAAAGCACTCACGGGAGAATGCATGGACCACGACGGCTCGGAGACCTACTGGACTATCACGCCAAGGGACAGCTGCCACTTCGACCAATACGACGTGCTATACGAGGGCCCAGCCGATAAACTCACGGCACAGACAAACACCGAGACGCCAACCGTTTACACAGTGACAACGAAGGAAACGACCTTCGCCCTCACCAAAACCACTGAGATGACACTGTGTGGCTACAAACTCATGCTGACGGAACACCCAAAGTTATTCGTACTGGAAACAGAAAAGGGAAGAACATTCAAAATCCGCACAAGAATATCCGTCAGTAACTTAGACATTTTCTCGTATGTAAATTCTAAATTTATATACGTAGAAAAACATATTAAAACACAACTGACGCGACTCTACCGCGACATAATGGAACAAAAATGCGCGCTCGAAAAAGAGATATTACAAAACGCGCTCTCGCTCGCCAGTTTCGCCCCTGACGAAATGGCGCATCGAATAATGAAGGCACCTGGATACACCGCAGTCATGGCGGGAGAAGCCCTACACCTGGTCAAATGTCTAGCTGTAGAATGCCGAGTACGACCAACGGACGTCTGCTATAACGAAATCCCGGTAACGTACAAAAATCAATCATTATTCATGCTACCAAGGACAAGGATACTCACCAAAAAAGGAACGCCGAGGGACTGCAACGAATTCCTGCCAGTTATGTACAACATACACGGCAGCTGGTACCGCCTGATGCCACGACCACAAGAGGCGGCGGCACCTTCGATCATCCAACCGCTCACGAAACCCACCTGGAAATACGTGAGCCCCTCCTCTCTCGCCACCAGCGGCATCTATACCAGCGAAGATCTAGACAGACTCCGCGACCACATAATGTTCCCTATGGAAAAACCTTCGATGCTGAATACAATAGCGAGAGGGGCCATGGGACGAGAAATACCAGCAGGAAGCATATCCATGCTAAACCTGCTAGACGAAAAATCCTTGGACCAGATCGCGGAGAACGCAGGGCAAAAATTGTGGACAGGATTTATCACATTCGGATCGGCCAGCGCAGGTGTGATCGGAATTTTCATAATAATCCGATTAATAAAGCTAATCGTGGACACCATCATCCACGGATACGCATTGCATTCGATATACGGATGGAGCCTGCATCTACTGGGAGCGGTATGGACTTCAATGACGAACCTGCTCCTGTACACAGGATCACCAAGACGACGAATGGACGACGAGAATCAGCGATCCTCCAAACCCCTTTCGACGCCAGAAAATCAGCCCCCTAAAGCCCTCCCAATAACCGAAGACATTCGACCAACCCCCATAGAACCCCCAATAAGTGAAGTGCGTGACTACCGAGAACTTCGAAAACTTTTGAACGAAAACGTGTAGTGCACACAAAATAGTTCTAAGCATATTATACATAGAATATAAGAGCGTGCGAAATAATTTACATTACTTTAGATTATACATGGAAAATGTTGGAACATCGTCCAACATTTTCATCTAAGGGGGGAGGTGTTACATCCCGCGCCTGATTTTTCCACGAACTTTCATGTAAATCTTCTAAGTTTCTTTCAGCGCATTTGAAAAGCGCGCCAAGGCGCGCTATGACACCGAACTCCGACTAGCGGCCGAGCGCGGCACTGCGTTAGATTTAAGCCTCCGCCAAGCGCCCAGAGATGGCGCTCAGCTAGGGCCCCTCTCTCTCCAAGCTCCCCACTTTCGACCGCCGCAGCAGTCGAGCCGCCGAAATCGAGGGACCTCGGAGCGGGCCCAGACTCAAGCAGTCTAACTCGCGACACCGAACCGACAAGTCCTAAGCTGGACTCTAACTCTAATTCCATATCATAATCTTAACTCAAATTCCAAATTCATTATAAATTCATTCTCGAATCTAAGTGCTAGTTTAAATATATTACATTTTGTGTATTATTTTAGAAATATATATTAGTGTGTGCTAAACTTCGTGATCATTCAAAAGAATCCTAATTCAATAAATCCACATCCCACGCGACGCGACGTTAATATACAGATATTCTTAACCAGGCACGTGCTACTAAATTATAACAATTAAATCGAGTTTTCGTATTTGAAGTGACGACAGAGAGGACAAACCGCTCGTCGCCTACAGAAAATACGAAGCATAATTGATTACTTCTGATTCAAAGTGACGACTCAGAGAGGACAAGCCGCTCGACGTCTACAGAAAATCCGAAGCATAATCAATCATTTCTGATTTGAAGTGACGGCTCAGAGAGGACAAGCCGCTCGACGCCTACAGAAAATCCGAATATGACTTTAATTTTCTACAATGCCTAAAACACGCCGTGCCGGTAGGAAAAATCAACTCCGTCGGATGATAGCGAGACATTACTACGCCGCGTCCACCAATTATATCGATATCGTAGAAACAAACCACTACGATAAAGAATACGAACAATTATTCGCGAGTGCAAACAAAACCACGTGCTTAATAAAGTGGCCAGAACGACTCATCCCCATCGACGTTGATAATCAGCCGCATCAACCCGCTTCCGTTCATCCCGGAGACCCGCGTGGAGCGCCGCGATCCCCGCCTACCAGTGCAGCCTGATTAATCAACGCGGCCAGGCCACGTGGAAATTAATCTTTGAAAGGAAATGAAGCGAAGCCATCTTGGAGGTAAGTGACGGTTGAAAATTCCTGTTTGTGCAAGTCACGACTTTTTGCCAGGCCCATCGTGTTTTTGTATAAGGTTTCACTTTTACGATCTTAGCCCGACCCTTCGGCGCCGCGGTACATTCCAGTGGTCAATCGAGTCTCTCTGTATTAAATCCCCGGCCTTATCTCCGCGAATTACCGCGAATACCGGCTCTATTCCGCGAATAATAGCCAAATATTAATAATAATAATAACAACAATTCGAATTCATAGTGATAAATGACCGCGGTCCTCTCCTTAAGCTGTAATTAACGAAATTATGAATCGGGATTTAATCCGACGCTTGGGATTTAACGCAACGACCTACTAACCTATTTTCAACTTTGGGATTTAACGCGATGACCCACTAACCCAGTGACCTAATTTTTATTTTGGGATTTAACGCGATGACCCACTGACACAGTGACCTAATTTTTATTTTGGGATTTAACGCGATGACCCACTGACCCAGTGACCTAATTTTTATTTTGGGATTTAACGCGATGACCCACTGACCCAGTGACCTAATTTTTATTTTGGGATTTAATGCGATGACCCAGTGACCTACATAAATTGACCCAATTACCCCGTGACCTACTTTCCCGAATCCCTTTAAACCGACGCTGCGTTAAAGGGACTTAGTCCCAACCGAGACCTACTTTCAAGAAAATCCCTGGAAAATCGGATTTCACCCGATAAAATCGCTCCTCCCCGATGCGATCCCGCGTGTTTCGTGATCGGATCACCCAGACCCCCCTTAATACCCCCGATCTCTCCCTGAGCTTTTGCCAGAAAGCTTGCGGTTTCGCGAATAATCAAACTAGAGCCGCTCTGTGCGCATTCTGTTATTATTCTCTGCCCGCTGAAGAGCGTCTACGGTATAATTACGTGACGAAACATAGACTTATAATTGGCGAACCCATCGGATTCGGGTGTTACTCCTGTGGAAGTAGATTAAGCAGCATCAGGATTAGCGACGAATGCCCCGAGTGCCCTGAGCGACTTCTAGACTATTGGCTACACCCTGCCAATCATCCAGTAACTCAAGACGGTAATATAGTCATCCCTATCGTGTACCCCGACGAAGAGTCCACTGACTCCGAGCCCGAACAATAATTCCGAGCGCTTCAGATCGCACGTATCCCCGGGAAGAGCCGCATAGGTTCGCTTGACCCGAAAAAGCGATCGAGCCCCGCGACGTCCGAATTCTCTTTTAGAGCCGCGACATCCCGGGACGTAACACTTTCGCATTAAGACTCGGCACGGACGTCGAGAACATTAGGGGAGTGTTACGTCCCGGGATGTCGCGGCTCTAAAAGAGAATTCGGACGTCGCGGGGCTCGATCGCTTTTTCGGGTCAAGCGAACCTATGCGGCTCTTCCCGGGGATACGTGCGATCTGAAGCGCTCGGAATTATTGTTCGGGCTCGGAGTCAGTGGACTCTTCGTCGGGGTACACGATAGGGATGACTATATTACCGTCTTGAGTTACTGGATGATTGGCAGGGTGTAGCCAATAGTCTAGAAGTCGCTCAGGGCACTCGGGGCATTCGTCGCTAATCCTGATGCTGCTTAATCTACTTCCACAGGAGTAACACCCGAATCCGATGGGTTCGCCAATTATAAGTCTATGTTTCGTCACGTAATTATACCGTAGACGCTCTTCAGCGGGCAGAGAATAATAACAGAATGCGCACAGAGCGGCTCTAGTTTGATTATTCGCGAAACCGCAAGCTTTCTGGCAAAAGCTCAGGGAGAGATCGGGGGTATTAAGGGGGGTCTGGGTGATCCGATCACGAAACACGCGGGATCGCATCGGGGAGGAGCGATTTTATCGGGTGAAATCCGATTTTCCAGGGATTTTCTTGAAAGTAGGTCTCGGTTGGGACTAAGTCCCTTTAACGCAGCGTCGGTTTAAAGGGATTCGGGAAAGTAGGTCACGGGGTAATTGGGTCAATTTATGTAGGTCACTGGGTCATCGCATTAAATCCCAAAATAAAAATTAGGTCACTGGGTCAGTGGGTCATCGCGTTAAATCCCAAAATAAAAATTAGGTCACTGGGTCAGTGGGTCATCGCGTTAAATCCCAAAATAAAAATTAGGTCACTGGGTCAGTGGGTCATCGCGTTAAATCCCAAAATAAAAATTAGGTCACTGGGTTAGTGGGTCATCGCGTTAAATCCCAAAGTTGAAAATAGGTTAGTAGGTCGTTGCGTTAAATCCCAAGCGTCGGATTAAATCCCGATTCATAATTTCGTTAATTACAGCTTAAGGAGAGGACCGCGGTCATTTATCACTATGAATTCGAATTGTTGTTATTATTATTATTAATATTTGGCTATTATTCGCGGAATAGAGCCGGTATTCGCGGTAATTCGCGGAGATAAGGCCGGGGATTTAATACAGAGAGACTCGATTGACCACTGGAATGTACCGCGGCGCCGAAGGGTCGGGCTAAGATCGTAAAAGTGAAACCTTATACAAAAACACGATGGGCCTGGCAAAAAGTCGTGACTTGCACAAACAGGAATTTTCAACCGTCACTTACCTCCAAGATGGCTTCGCTTCATTTCCTTTCAAAGATTAATTTCCACGTGGCCTGGCCGCGTTGATTAATCAGGCTGCACTGGTAGGCGGGGATCGCGGCGCTCCACGCGGGTCTCCGGGATGAACGGAAGCGGGTTGATGCGGCTGGTTATCAACGTCGATGGGGATGAGTCGTTCTGGCCACTTTATTAAGCACGTGGTTTTATTTGCACTCGCGAATAATTGTTCGTATTCTTTATCGTAGTGGTTTGTTTCTACGATATCGATATAATTGGTGGACGCGGCGTAGTAATGTCTCGCTATCATCCGACGGAGTTGATTTTTCCTACCGGCACGGCGTGTTTTAGGCATTGTAGAAAATTAAAGTCATATTCGGATTTTCTGTAGGCGTCGAGCGGCTTGTCCTCTCTGAGCCGTCACTTCAAATCAGAAATGATTGATTATGCTTCGGATTTTCTGTAGACGTCGAGCGGCTTGTCCTCTCTGAGTCGTCACTTTGAATCAGAAGTAATCAATTATGCTTCGTATTTTCTGTAGGCGACGAGCGGTTTGTCCTCTCTGTCGTCACTTCAAATACGAAAACTCGATTTAATTGTTATAATTTAGTAGCACGTGCCTGGTTAAGAATATCTGTATATTAACGTCGCGTCGCGTGGGATGTGGATTTATTGAATTAGGATTCTTTTGAATGATCACGAAGTTTAGCACACACTAATATATATATTTCTAAAATAATACACAAAATGTAATATATTTAAACTAGAACTTAGATTCGAGAATGAATTTATAATGAATTTGGAATTTGAGTTAAGATTATGATATGGAATTAGAGTTAGAGTCCAGCTTAGGACTTGTCGGTTCGGTGTCGCGAGTTAGACTCCTTGAGTCTGGGCCCGCTCCGAGGTCCCTCGATTTCGGCGGCTCGACTGCTGCGGCGGTCGAAAGTTGGGAGCTTGGGGAGAGAGGGGCCCTAGCTGAGCGCCATCTCTGGGCGCTTGGCGGAGGCTTAAATCTAACGCAGTGCCGCGCTCGGCCGCTAGTCGGAGTTCGGTGTCATAGCGCGCCTTGGCGCGCTTTTCGAATGCGCTGAAAGAAACTTAGAAGATTTACATGAAAGTTCGTGGAAAAATCAGGCGCGGGATGTAACAAAAGGGACTCGCGAATATATAATGTATGAATGTTATAAGGAGCGCCTTCTTATTGCAAGAGTAATAAATCATTACGAAATTATAAATTATAAAAGAATATATATATATTATATAATAAATTAATCCATATCATTAACTAACAAGATCCAACAGTAATACATTTTTTAGCAAACTTTCAAGCCTTCAAAAGGGAAATAACAATATGTATAATACATATTTAATTAATAAAATAATGAAGATAAAATTTTTAACAATTACATTTATTAACTTTTACAAACAATATATATAAGTATATATATATATATATTCTATACAATTAACAAGTAAAGAATATATGAATAAATTATAACGAACGAAATTATTAAATCGATTTATAAAGCGTTATAAATTCACTCACCAAAAGATAAGCGACCCTCCGAGCTTCATCCGGTGCAGCTGCACATGAGCTCACTCAGCGATAAGATAAGGCCTGGCGCGACTGCCTGGCACGGCGAACACCTGCATCCGGTGATAAAACAGCTCGCCACATCCTTTGTTCTAAGAGCTGAATAATGAAAGAATAATTAATACACTTTTATATTATAATGTAACACAATTATTATTAACAACTATCTAGACCATGCACCTATATGCACATACATATATATATATATCATATAATTATTATATAGCAAATTGTAATTATAATGGTTTATAACACCAGAATTTGTTTATAACATTGTTAACTAAAACTATATAATTAATATAAAGAAAGTTAAAAATCAATTCTAAACGGAACATGCTAGAACGATCATTCACACTTCTATTGAAAGAGGTTGAGATTCTATATTAAAAAATATATGCATGCAAATTATTAAAATTCTGGTGACTAAAAACCTATTATAAAAGCCTTACCTTTTGTAAAATGAATTAACGAGCTCGATGCATGGACAATACTGACAGCTCCGTCGTCCCCACTATCCCCACGCAAGAGCGCGGCCACTACGTCATAGCGCGCTCGAAGAAGAAGGACAGCTATAGCGGCAAGCGGCGGTCGAGCCGCCTACGCCCGGGAGCGCCGCATTCTCCTACCACTGCGGATAGCCGGCACAGAGTAGGGACCAGAGGGTACCTCAGGGAGCGCAGCTCAGTCTTCCGCGCATTTGACCAGGAGCTCTCGAGAAGAAACCAACTAAAGCGATCACGAGCGTATTATAGAACATTTTCGAGCAAAAAAAAAAAGAACTTAGTCGCAGGATATTTTTCCGGACTAAGAACTTAGTCTAGAGAGCAGTCGAATATTATAGTATACTTAAAGAAAATAAAGTGTCTTTGAACCATCACTTGGGTCTTCTGCCAATCATTTGTCACCGGTTCCTCCGACTCTCCTACAGGGACATCGCCGAGGCAGACCGTCCTCCACGGAGATTCATCGCATATCCTGACAGCAGTACTTTTGGGTAAGTACTCGTTTTAATTATTCAATAATTTCCTTTTCATCTCTCGTGATCTGCAACCATCAACCGAATATTATTAATTATTATTTTTGCATGACATATTGAAGAATTTTATTACACATAATAGTCAACAACTTACCTTCATACAATTCCAACGTCTTCTCCTTCTGATAACACGAGTACGTTGATTGCCTTTGAATGTTCAACGCTCAGTCTGTCTTTGGTTTTATCCACAAGAGTGAATCGTCGCTTTCGACTTGTCAATCGATGTGCATTGGGTAGCCTACCCTACCCCTCTGCCGTTTCCGCGAAGAATTTTCTTTAGAGGAATTTTCTTTACGGACTCTGTGCCGCTGTGACGTGACGTCTTGCACATCGAAACTCGTCGTAGAGCATGGGACGCGCTCTTTAAGGACCGACTGACACATAGTATGATAACTCTGGTTTAGTATAATATATTAGAGGAATTATTTTATAATAATAAAACTAAACCAGCAGGTACGGTATCCATCTTATATTTAAATATCCCTACACACCCTTCCTTACCACGTCACTGCATGTGAGGTAACTATCTAATAATTTTCTTTTATAATAAATGAGGAGTCGCGATTTCAGAATCTGTCCTGTCTCTTTCTCTAAACCGGTTACGAAACTTTAGATTCACGCGGTACATTCTTTTTTGACAGGTGACCCCTCGAAATTTCCATCGTAAGTATTAGATGCCGCGAAATAATTTTAAATTATCCTTTCGATAAAACAAATTTTAAAATTTAAATTATTTCAATAATAGATGGTAAACGCATTACGCATCGATCCAGTTCTCCGTCGCGAGATCCCTTTTCATCGGGCGGGTATAAGGCGTCGCGAGTATTTCCGACAGCGTCTGTTGAGAGACCGACGTACTGTTCCTTACCATTTATACGTAGACCGAGATGAAATTCCGAGCGAGATAATTCGAGCGGTCAATGATCGTGAAAACACCCCACACGACCTTTCATTTGCCCCTTTGCCCTCCGAACTAAACCCCGAGAACAGCAGACAACACCAAGCGATACCGGCTGGAGAAGAACCGGAAGAAGAACAGGAATCGTCAGACAGTTGCTCTGTCAGCTCAACTGCTTCCACGATTGTCCTCGACCCGGATAACCTTACTGCTGGAATACCACGGGGATTACTTCGAGCCTGGGAGGCCAATGCCGAAATAAGACGGGACAGGCAGGTCCAAACGTCTCCCCGTCGCCCCGATAGCCCGGCCTCATTTTCGGATTATTCGACCCCAGATTATTCCCCGGTTAGACCCGGAGAATTCGGGTTTGACCCCGTGGATATCTCCCCAGCAGAAGAAGACTTGGCGGACCAAGCGGTTAATCATTTTCTGGATTATCTGAACAGCGAAGAATTCTTAGATACAGTCGATGACATATATCATACATAATTTGATTTCGCTAAAATTACCTTACAAACTAATGTAGAAGAACGAGGAAGGATAAAATAAATAAAAGGAAAAAATAGAAATTTATAACATAATAAATCTACATATTTATTTGTCAATCCTAAAATACCTCCGAAAAGAAGCGTCCTATAGATCCTAATCTCTCGGCGTCCCAGGGTATAGCCGGCGTGGCAGGTTGCCCTGAAAAACAAAATAGAGAGATATAATATTGTTCGTCCCTGCACGGTGCGCCCTGCAGAATCGTTGAATAAACGATCGAATAGGACGTAACACGCTACTAAGGGCGCATCGGGCTCTTCTGAACGCAGCCAGGGCCTCCTCCCTCTCGTCTTCGTCCCCGTTTCTCGGGAACCTCGAGAGGGCCCTGCGAGCCTGGACCGACGAGCGACGGAGCTCCGCCAGCTCGTCGGTCCACCAATAGGTAGCCCGCCTGGGGGGGTGGGACTTGGCGCGGGGCATCGCATCATCGCAGATGCGATGCATTGTGTCCCGCAGCCAGTCCACCTCTCGGTGGATGTCCCACTCCCCCATGTCGGAAGAGCTAGTGCGTTAAGAGTTGTAAGAAGAGTGTCAAAAGCAATTGCCAAATTATCTCCTCTATTTATTACATGCCAGAAGACAATAGAGCGCAAGACGTTATGATGGGATTTAGTACAGCTAGTGCTTTTCCCGAAATAATAGGAGCAATTGATGTCACGCACATCAATATAAAAGCGCCACATGTTTATCCTGAATCTTACGTTAATAGAAAAGGGCATCATAGTATACAATTACAAGTAATTTAAATTATGTTCTTCAAAATGTAGTTATATAATTAATTATAATTCCTTATTTATTATTAACAGGCCGTTTGTGACCATGAACGACGATTTATCCATTGTCTTGCTGAACATGTTGGTTCTGTCCACGATCAACATGTATTTCATTTGTCTGAAGTTCGTAATTATTTAGAAGATCGAGGAAAGTTTCCTAATAATAGCCATTTGGTAGGCGATGCAGCTTACTCTCTTCATGAACATTTAATGACACCATATCGGGATAATGGGCACCTAACAAATAAACAAAAAAATTACAATGTTTGCCATTCATCTTCTCGAATTGTTTTTGAACATGCATTTGGCTTACTAAAAAGAAGATTTAGAAGCTTATTGTCAATACTCGATATGGAGCGTGTAGATTTAATTCCCGAATTTATCATTGCATGTTGTGTTTTGCACAATATCTGCTTATTGCATAATGATGATTTTCCAGTAGAAAACAACGATAATATATTAAGAAATCCAACCAGAGGAAATAATGCAGGTTACACAAAACGTGATGTAATTTGTGATAACTTACCTATGCGAAATATATAAAAATAAGTACAAAACATCTTAACAAAAACCAAAAAGAAACGTAAAAACAAAAAGTGACTGACATTTTCTATCAACGGTATGTATTATATATTATTTTGAGTTTACAAGTTTTCATGAGTCGATTATCAAACGTATTTCGTTTTTACAGATTATCGTTTCGGATTCATAAAAACGTATGCTGAATAAATTTTAAAATTATAGAGCAATAGAACAACAATCAAAGAATATAGAGGAAAAGGAATTGGTGAATGATTATAAAGATGATGGAAACAAAACAAAAACTTAAAATATCGATATATAATAATATAATATTTTATTATTGCCTTTTGTACTCTTACATATTATCATATATTATCATATATGTACCCACACAGCACATTATATTAAAAGATAACGAAAAGATGTCTTTTTTAAGTTATCTTTTCGACAAAACGAAAAGATGTCTATAAAGACATCTTTTCGCTTTGTCGAAAAAGATGACATAAAAGAGACATAATAATATGTGGCACATGTTTCTTCGCTTGCCGCTACGCGGCGAGCCACTCTTAACTTATCTCGTATTTAATATTTATCAAGAAATGTATATAAAGAATTAGCAATTAATATAAGATCTGAAGCATATTTTTGCCTTTTACAAGCAGTAATGTCAGAAAGAGGATACTGCTCGCACGCATCAATCAGAGAGAGCCACATACGTGTGCTACGCAGAATGATTGTATGCGTGTGAGCCGCATTCTTTTCTTGACATTACTGTTTATCAGCTTAATTTCTGAGAATGTGTACGCATACACCCACACATTGATTGTTACAGTCATCGCGTATAGCAATCAGCTGATCGCGGCGAGCGCCCCACGTAATCGCCTATATCGCGTCGTCCCTGCCTACCTTTTGTACTCGTTCCGTAAGTAGTTAACTATTTTCCTTTATAGTTTAAAAACTAAGCTCCGGGAAAAATTTTACAAGAGGAAAAATCGTCTTAAAATTCATTCAAGAATTTGATATTTCAAAGACAAACGTTTGTTCAGAATCACCCTGTATATACAGGGTGTCCAATTCGTGAGGGACCAAACGAAAAGTGGTGATAGATTGGGTCAAACTAAGAAGAAAAGTCCTCTACCATTTTGCAAAATTCGCAATAATTATTAAGTAATAAGCAAAAATGTCACATGAAAGTTACCTTTAATTTTTTAAATGGAACCTCTTATTTTTTATTATGTATTCTTATAGCTTATCTTGAGAGCTTTCCAAAATATTATAATAAAGTATTTCATCATTAAGTACTTTTCGAGTTATGAGGCTTGAAATAATTTCTTAATTTTACATAAACCATAAAATATCTAGTAAAATATTCATTTCTCGATTATCTTACCTTAATACTTTTATATGCAAAATAATGAGAGGAATCAATTGGTGTAAAAAAAACAGTTGTTTTTAAGAAAAAATGTAATTGTTAATTGCAAATTACATTTTTTTTAAAAAACAACTATGTTTTTTCTTTACACCAATTGATTCCTCTCATTGTTTTGTATATAAAAGTATTAAGGTAAGATAATCGAAAAATGAATATTTTACTAGATATTTTATGGTTTATGTAAAATTAAGAAATTATTTCAAGCCTCATAACTCGAAAAGTACTCAATGAGGAAATACTTTATTATAGTGTTTTGGAAAGCTCTCGAGATAAGCTATAAGAATACATAATAAAAAATAGGGGGTTCCATTTGAAAAATTAAAGGTAACCTTCATGTGACATTTTTGCTTATTACTTAATAATTATTGCGAATTTTGCAAAATGGTAGAGGACTTTTCTTCTTAGTTTGACCCAATCTATCATCACTTTTGGTCCCTCTCGAATCGGACACCCTGTATATACAGTGTTCGGAAATTCAATCGACAAATTTTCAGAGATTGTCGGGGGCACCATAAGAATTATTTTTTGCAAATGAACTTGGGGTCGGAAACGTGTCATTACATCGCTACGGCATACGGAGTGTTCGAAAGAGTCGAGACCTCGAAATATCACAAATTAGGTTTTACAAAAAATTGTTTCAAACAAAATTTGTAGGGTGTAAAAAGGTCTATTTACTGGCGCCATGTGTTTGACCTTCGATGGCGTCGCCAAGGTCACGACAAGGCCACCTTGAATTTTTGAAATGGAACCCTCCACAAGTTACAAGAATAAGTAATAAAAAATAGGGGGTTCCATTTAAGAAATTGAAGGTGACCTTCACGAGACCTTGACAACACTCTTCAAGGTCATACTGATATCGCCATGTAATGCGTTACTTGAAACCTTACAACTTTTGTCTGAAATATTTTTGTCTACCGCGTTCAGTTTTTGAGATATTCGGCTTATACGGGTATATATATATATATATATATATATATATACAGGGTGAGCCATTTTAATTAACGCACGCAATTATTTCGGAAACAAAGCATTTTAGAGAAAAATGTTTCAGACAAAAGTTTTATGGTTTCGAGGGGGCCATAAGATGGTATCATTGGTTTGACACTGAAGAGTCATTTGAAGGTCACGTGAAGGTCACTTCAATTTTTTTAAATGGAACACCCTATATATTTTTACACACTCTTGTAGCTTATCTCGAGAGCTTTCCAAAACACTATAATTAAGTACCTTTTCGTTAAGTACTTTTTGAGTTATGAGGAATTGTTAATTGCAAATTACATATTTTTTCTTCAAAACAACTGTGTTTTCTTTAGACCAATTGATTCCTCTCATTATTTTGTACGTAAAAGTATTAAGGTAAGATAATCGAAAAATGAATATTTTACAAGATATTTTACGGTTTATGTAAAATTAAGAAATTATTTCAAGCCTCATAACTCAAAAAGTACTTAACGAAAAGGTACTTAATTATAGTGTTTTGGAAAGCTCTCGAGATAAGCTACAAGAGTGTGCAAAAATATATAGGGTGTTCCATTTAAAAAAATTGAAGTGACCTTCACGTGACCTTCAAATGACTCTTCAAGGTCAAACCAATGGTACCGTCTTATGGCCCCTTTGAAACCAAACAACTTTTGCCTGAAACATTTTTTTCTAAAATGCACCGTTTGTGAGATATTTAGGGGTTTCCACACTTTTGACAAACCCTGTATATATAACTCACTTTTGAGCATACAAGCCTTAATCAACTCTAACGTCCATTAGTAGGGACTATATTCTAAATTATTATCTTTAAATACGTATATATATGCATATAGATTATTTAAATAATTGACATTTTATATTCCGAAATAATTTTTTTTTATTGATCAAAAGGAGGGCCTTGATTCGAAGATCATACAGCATGCTGAATTCTCCGTAGTAGATACAAAAGATTATAATCAGTCTTATATAATAAGAAAAAAAACACTTAACATTTAACACTTTCGCCAAATTTAAATTAAATCAAGTTAAATTAAATAAATACGCTTAATAAATAAAATAATTAATTAATTAATACGCTTTCCTCTTAAATTAAAGTAGATTACATGACGCCACAGTAAAATAAACGTAATATATTATCAGAAATAGATTCAGTTGTACGCATTATAAATAGATAAGTAACTAAGCACCACTAAATAATGGAGTATAAACGCAAAATACATGAATATAACTTCCTACTTTAAGGAAAGGCAGCTTATATAACCATTGGTCAAAAGTCGGTTTAAAAGGAAAAAAGGATTATTCAGGTACATTGTGTAAAATAGCCATCTGCAGGAGATTTTTGTTACTATAAACCTCTTAGTACTCTAATTAAATATTTATTTTAATATTTTGAATGAAGAAGCAAAGCATATCAATGGATTCCGTATCTAGTATAGATAAAAGAAGTTTAATTGGTATAGGTAATGTGTACCATTTATCAATTACTTTCTTAATTAAATCTATTCTCTGGGATTTAAGAGATCCTGTACTGAACGGCGAACTCTTATACGATTACAGCGCCCTCATTTAATCCTCATCCCGTATCTCTCTCTATCACGTTATTTATAAAGAAGATGCATTGCTTTTTCCACTCTACTTTATCGATATTTCAGGTACGGACTGAAATTTTCGGAAGAATGCCATTTATTAATTAGGCAATTAAATTCAGTTTTTATAGTTCGACAATGTTCTACGGTGTAGTACACAATCGTGGAAACTACTGTTTTATGCATAAAAGCTATAAAACTTTTATAAGAAGCTAATATTTGTACAAGTTAACAGCTTTGACGCCATGTTGATTTAAGAAGTCGATAAATAAAAATGTAATTTTATACTTATTTTCTTTCTCAATATAAAATCTCATACTATATAGAGTTTTCACGTGTTCGTTTGCGTGTATATTTTAATTCTAGAGGATTTTTAATTCTATACAGGCAATAAAAAATGACACTTCCGAAAATTACGTTGTTTTTGTCGATAAAACAGGCGACTCCAGCATCCTCTTAAAGCGCTCACATTGCCAAAAAATATGATCAAGTGATTCAGGGACATTGCAAACCGGGCAGTTCGGCGAGGGGACAATGTGGAATCTATGAAGGCTTTCCGACAGTGCGGTATGATCGCTCCTCATACGACAGATAGACACCATTGTTCTACGGTCGATATTAAACTTATGAAACCAGGACTTTCTGGAAGGAGTGAGACAATTTTTCATATACCAGGTTGCTTTATTTTCCCCTGTTGTAACACACCATTCGTAAAATTTTATAAATAAAGAATTTTTCCACCAAGCTTTAAAATCTTTGGCTGGGAGTATGTGTTGAGAATTAATACCCTTTTTAATTGCCTTTCTGGCCATTTCGTCGGCCAATTCATTACCTAAAATGCCACAATGGCTCGGAATCCATATTAATTGGACATTCTTCCCAGCATTATAGAGGTGTTTTATCTTACATCTAATTTTGCCTATTAAATAATTAATATTACCTTTAAAATTAATATTACTCAGCGCTAATAGTACCGATTTGGAATCGGAGAAGATGGTAATCCTTTCCGAACTAATCGATTCAGCGTAAGATAACGCATCAAATAGTGCTGTTACGTCCGGTGGACTCCACGATTCTTTTCTTTCCTCGAAACGATTTCGTGGAAGAAAGAAATCAAGGATCGACTTGCATTCAGAATGCAAAGCGATTCTTCTTAGGAATAAAGATAGCACTTACAAAAACGCAACCTCACCCGCGAGTATCGTCATTAAACTTTAACAAATCTAATACTGAGAATAACGAGTCGAGATAGCGTTAACGAAACTCTAAATAAATTTACGAGTTATATGATGAAAAGTTGTTATGAGAAATTCTAACTGTCCTGTATCTATTGGTACGGCTTTATGTTCCAAGCCTCTTTGTCTAAAGAATTTTCAAAATAAAGATCTGGTCCTCGAAAGAGTGACAAATAATAAACGTAAGACAAACCTTTCGAAATTGATAGTGCACGTGCGCTCGTTCAACAGGCCACCCTCAAGCGTTCTCCGAATCGCCAAATCATCAAGCGATAAGATAATCAGTTCACTCCCACTCTCTACTGGATGGAGCTAAGTCTCGAGCCAAAGGGCTTAACCAATTAAAATCTTAAGAGACCCCTCTCCTCCTAAAAATCAAGCTCCTTGACCTTAGGAAGGGAGTAATAGAAATTATTTTATTCGAAGAAATTATTTAAAAAGATTCCCCACCATCCAGAAGGGAGGAGGAGTAAAAACCTTAAAACTCGCGAGCCGAAGACGCGGACACACAGTTCATTTTAAAGAAATTATGACACCTCTTTCGTGCAGCACAGAGTATTTGTCTAAATTCAATCATTTTCAATAAGTAAGTGAAGTGAGTGAGGTGAACTTTGGGTCAACTGAGCATTCCACTCATCTTCAACCAACAGCCATCCCACCTGCGCTTCCAGCTCCGGTCGGATTAAATTTTTTTTTCAACACCTTGCAACGCTCTCTATAATTAGTAAGTCCACTTTCACTTTATTTTCTTCCCCCTCTCGTGTTAGCCAACTGTCATTGGGAATGATCCTTGACCGATTATTCTCTAATCGATATAAAATAAATTTCCACAATTTAATAATCGTTTAATTACTTCGTGTCTCTTTCCTCTTCCTAATCATCTTCCTCATCTCTCCCTGTTCGTCCAGAATCTCCTCAAGGAGGTTCACGAACGATTTCCCTGTTCGTCTAGAATCTCCTCAAGGCGGTTCACGAACGATTTCTCGTTCGTCTAGAATCTCCACAAGGCGGTTCACAAACGATTTCCCTGTTCGTCTAGAATCTCCTCAAGGCGGTTCACGAACGATTTCTAATCCGGCTCAAATCTCCGAAGACTGACTCTTGTTACGTCCTATTCGATCGTTTATTCAACGATTCTGCAGGGCGCACCGTGCAGGGACGAACAATATTATATCTCTCTATTTTGTTTTTCAGGGCAACCTGCCACGCCGGCTATACCCTGGGACGCCGAGAGATTAGGATCTATAGGACGCTTCTTTTCGGAGGTATTTTAGGGTTGACAAATAAATATGTAGATTTATTATGTTATAAATTTCTATTTTTTCCTTTTATTTATTTTATCCTTCCACGTTCTTTTACATTAGTTTATAAGGTAATTTTGGCGAAATTAAACTATGAATGATATATGTCGTCTACCGTTCCCAAGAACTCTTCACTATCTAAGTAATCTAAAATTTGGTTAGTTTCAAAATCCGCGAAGCTCTCTTCGGCTGGAGAGATGTCTATCGGTTCTGGGTCTATCTCCCCAAGAGCGACCGGAGAGTAATTCGGGGTAGAATAACCTGAAAATGAATCAGGGGTTTGTGGAGGGCTTGGCGATGGCACAGTCTGGACTTGTTGGTCTCGAGTTCTTCTTATTTCTCCGTTTCTCTCGAAAGCTAGGAGAAGTGCTGGGGGAATTCTGACCGTTGGGTTATCCAAATCGTACACGACTGTTGGGCAATCGCTAAGGTGATCAGAGTCCTCGTCTGTCAGCGGAAGGTCCTCTTCTTCACTCGATTCTTCGCCTGCTGGTATCGCTGAGGGGTTACCGTTGTTGGTTTCGGGGTTTAATTCAGGAGGCAAAGGAGCGAAGGACAAATCAAAGAAAGTATCTTCGCGATCGTTGGCGGCGCGTAAAATACTAGAAGGGATATTATCCCTATCTACAAATAATTGCCGTGCGATAGAGGGGCGATCTCGTAATAACCGCTGTCTGAATAGTTCTCTGCGAGTTACGCCTGCGTTTTGCAGAGGGAATTCGCGGCGGGTTATTGGGTCTGGTCGTCGGGCGCTAACCATCTATTATCGAAATAATTTAAGTTTTAAAATTTGTTTTATTGAAAGGATAATTTGAAATTATTTCGCGACATCTAATACTTACGATGGAAATTTCGAGGGGTCACCTGTCAACAAAGGATGTACCGCGTAAATCTAAAGTTTCGTAACCGGTTTAGAGAAAGAGACAGGACAGATTCTGAAATCGCGACTCCTCATTTATTATGAGAGAAAATTATTAGTTAATTACCTCACATGCAGTGACGTGGTAAGGAAGGGGGTGTAGGAATGTTTGAATATCAGATGGATACCGTACCTACTGGTTTAGTTTTGTTATTATTAAATAATTCTTCTAATATATGATACTAAACCAGAGTTATCATACTATGTGTCAGTCGGTCCTTAAAGAGCGCGTCCCATGCTCTACGACGAGTTTCGATGTGCAAGACGTCACGTCACAGCGGCACAGAGTCCGTAAAGAAATTTCCCTGGAGAAAATTCTTCGCGGAAACGGCAGAGGGGTAGAGTAGACTACCCAATGCACATCGATTGACAAGTCGAAAGCGACAATTCACTCTTGTGGATAAAACCAAAGACAGACTGAGCGTTTAACGTTCAAAGGCAATCAACGTACTCGTGTTATCGGAAGGTGAAGACGTTGGAATTGTATGAAGGTAAGTTGTTGACTATTATGTATAATAAAATTCTTCAATATGTCATGCAAAAATAATAATTAATAATATTCGGTTGATGGTTGCAGATCACGAGAGATGAAAAGGAAATTATTGAATAATTAAAACGAGTACTTACCCAAAAGTACTGCTGTCAGGATATGCGATGAATCTCCGTGGAGGACGGTCTGCCTCGGCGATGTCCCTGTAGGAGAGTCGGAGGAACCGGTGACAAATGATTGGCAGAAGACCCAAGTGATGGTTCAAAGACACTTTATTTTCTTTAAGTATACTATAATATTCGACTGCTCTCTAGACTAAGTTCTTAGTCCGGAAAAATATCCTGCGACTAAGTTCTTTTTTGGCTCGAAAAATGTTCTATAATACGCTCGTGATCGCTTTAGTTGGTTTCTTCTCGAGAGCTCCTGGTCAAATGCGCGGAAGACTGAGCTGCGCTCCCTGAGGTACCCTCTGGTCCCTACTCCGTGCCGGCTATCCGCAGTGGTAGGAGAATGCGGCGCTCCCGGGCGTAGGCGGCTCGACCGCCGCTTGCCGCTATGGCTGTCCTTCTTCTTCGAGCGCGCTATGACGTGGTGGCCGCGCTCTTGCGTGGGGATAGTGGGGATGACGGAGCTGTCAGTATTGTCCATGCATCGAGCTCGTTAATTCATTTTACAAAAGGTAAGGCTTTTACAATAGGTTTTTAGTCACCAGAATTTTAATAATTTGCATGCATATATTTTTTAATATAGAATCTCAACCTCTTTCAATAGAAGTGTGAATGATCGTTCTAGCATGTTCCGTTTAGAATTGATTTTTAACTTTCTTTATATTAATTATATAGTTCTAGTTAACAATGTTATAAACAAATTCTGGTGTTATAAACCATTATAATTACAATTTGCTATATAATAATTATATGATATATATATATATGTATGTGCATATAGGTGCATGGTCTAGATAATTGTTAATAATAATTGTGTTACATTATAATATAAAAGTGTATTAATTATTCTTTTTATTATTCAGCTCTTGGAACAAAGGATGTGGCGAGCTTTTTTATCACCGGATGCAGGTGTTCGCCGTGCCAGGCAGTCGCGCCAGGCAGTCGCGCCAGGCCTTATCTTATCGCTGAGTGAGCTCATGTGCAGCTGCACCGGATGAAGCTCGGAGGGTCGCTTATCTTTTGGTGAGTGAATTTATAACGCTTTATAAATCGATTTAATAATTTCGTTCGTTATAATTTATATGAATAAATTATATATTCCTTACTTGTTAATTGTATAGAATATATATATATATACTTATATATATTGTTTGTAAAAGTTAATAAATGTAATTATTAAAAATTTTATCTTCATTATTTTATTAATTAAATATGTATTATACATATTGTTATTTCTCTTTTGAAGGCTTGAAAGTTTGCTAAAAAATTGCATTACTGTTGGATCTTTGTTAGTTAATGATATGGATTAATTTAACATATAATATATATATATATTCTTTTATAATTTATAATTTCGTAATAACTTATTACTCTTGCAATAAGAAAGCGCTCCTTATAATATTCATACATTATATATTCGCGAGTCCCTTTCGCATTAAGACTCGGCGCGGACGTCGAAAACATTAGGGGAGATAACAAAGTAATAGGGGAGATAACGCGGTACGCTGGACTTAGCCTTGTGCTCTTATAAGGAGACTTATTATTCGTCTCAATAATAAAATCATGCATAATGAATTTTATAAGACCATACATTCATTATTATTATTAATATGTATATTTATTACCTTGTATTATTATTATTTAAACTTTATATTTCATGTGTGTTATATATGTGTAAAGTTTTGTTATAACAAAACTTATTTAGTAGTTATATAGATTTATAATTCTGCACACAGTGAAGAGTTATGAGCTTTATTTTGCATTATTGGTTTTATTAAATCAGAATCTTTATTATTTATAATTATTAATAATTTAAATAATTTAATATATTTGTCTTATATAGTTATTATATTTTTCAGATATTTTGTAAAACGACATTCTGTACAGAAGATATTCGAGGGTGCATATCATTTATAGCTTGGCTGTATTTTAATCGACAATATAGAATGTTTATTAGACTATTGTCGGAGCGGATTAAAATACTCACATATGATCGTCTGGCCATGACTTATTAACTCTATGCACCTCTAATTGCGGATAAGTTTTGGATATTTTGAAATATTTTAATATTATTTTGAATGTGCTTGACTTGACAACTTTCGGTCATTTATTAAATATATACATACATTAATTAATGTTGAGCTTTTCACATAATGAAAATGGTTTATTATTTGGTTATCATTGCTTACTCATTATATTTTAATTGTATATAAAATTTTGCAATTAATAGTCAAAATGAAAAATATATGTATTATTTAGCAATAATGGGTGGATAAGAAATTAGATTTTATATAATTTATTATTATGTAGTGAAGTTTTATTTGAATAACTATATAGAATATACGTATATGAAAAGAGATTTTTATAATGTATTAATTATTATGTTCTTATGCTTAGAGTTTAAACGTGTTATTATTTGAATTTTTCTTATTTGTCTAGGTTGCATATATAGTATATATATATGTTGGAAGGGTTATGGACCAATGGATTATTCACGGTCAGGCTTAAACCATATAAGAATATGCAGCATTGAAAGGATTTTGAGGAACCTGTGCGAATTATTTCGGGAGTTTATTTGGTAAGTTTATTATTTTGATAAGTTAATTAATGAATCAAAGGTTTTATTTAATTATATCATATATTTATAAAATATATATTATATATACATATATATAATATATGTATTCATGTATAATGTTATGTATTTTATATGTATTTAATATTTAGTATTTTAATGCATTATCTTTTAAATTTTTATTAATAACTACATATGTATTTATACTAATAATGAGGGTGACAAGTCTGTCCGAGCTTGTTTCGCGGTTTAATTCTTATTAATTTTTACATATGGTATTACGTATAGCGCTGTCTCTCTCACTCGCGCGAGTCACCCGATAGTGCGGTCTCTCTCACTTTCACGTACTACTACCTATTGAGGTCTCGTGTATAAATTTCGATAGATGCAGTCGGTTAATTATATATTTGAGGAGGCATATTTGTGGTTTGTTATTGAAATATATTTCTAAGGAATTTTATTAATAAATATATTTTTATTTTTCCGTATAGCGTTTTCGTTAGGTGATGAAAATATTGGGACACCCGGTGGACAACCAAGTGGAGGCTATGTTTATAGGGTGACTTATTATTCTGCATGCAGCAAAGAGTTACGTATAAAATTTTATTCATAATAATTTCTTGACATTTCTTTATTATTTAGTTATTGTTTAGTAATTATTATTTAATTTAATATATTTATTGTTGAAATTTAATATATTAATATTTGATTTATTATACTTCTTTTACTATTTGATTTCTTTTACTCCTATATAATTATATACATTTATAAAATATTAAACCTTTTTAATATAGTAATTTTGATCAATCAAACTTTTATAATGATAATAGATTTTTGTATAGATTGATTTTTTAGTACATTTTTGTTAAGTTAATTTTTCATACGGCCAAATATTATTTGATTATTATTTTCAGTTGCTGGGACTTGGAATTCTTGCTACTTATTTATAACAAGCTGTCTTACGTTATTAGGAAGAGGCTAAATAATATATATATATAGGATCATAAAAAGTGTGTAAGTATGTATTATATTTTGAATGGTTTATTTAATAATTTCTATAGTAGATTTTCTTATATATTTATTATATTTTTCAGGTATCAAGACTCTGAGGAAAATTACTTCCTGATAGTGAACATATATATATATTTACGGGAACTCAACGAGGACCAAAAATTAAAATAATCTAGGATTTTTAAAGGAAATTCTTGCTTGATTAATTATATTTTATTCATTAATTATATTTTATATATATATTTTATTAATTATATTTTATTAAGAAATGTTTAGATCATTAATTTCTAAAAGAAGCTCGTTACTTTATAAAAGATTATTATTTAGTTATTGGCCATTTACATTTTGTAATTAAATAGTCAAAGTTAAATGTTATTCAGTAATAATTAGAATTGTATACAGACATATTTGGCCAATGGTATTAATGTACAGTAAAGATTTATTATAACATTTAGAAAAATATTTATTCAAGGAAAATTTATTAATTTTGTTTCTCATGAATATAAAAAATATATATATATATTGTTAATTATTTTATTACTAATTATTATTACTGATTTTTAGGGCGTATTGTTTTAGTAACCATTATTATTCATGGGCATTAATTTTTTGTTTGACTTGGTACATTTAGTTATTGTTTCATATTCTTATATGTACGTAGAATGTTAACTTTATAACTTTCCTTTTGTTATTGATGATTCTTTATAAATTTTCGTATTAATATTTTATGTGGCTCACTTTCGGAGCATTTGTTAGCATTTTTACTGTAGATATTTATTACAAAATATTAATTAATTATTTGATTTTCAGGTTTCAAAATTTATAATCGCTGCATCTCTTTTATGACAACCGAACATACTGTTTATTAAAAAGATACGCATGGGCTCAAAATCATTTATTAATAGAATTTAGGTGAGTATCGTTTGATAAAATATTTTGATTTATGCCTTTTCCTTTGTAGTAAGCGCATATACACGCATAGGGATATCTTTTTTTGGTTATATGTGATAACTGAATAATATGAATATTGAGTGAATATCTATATATATTGGTTACATATAATATAAAGTGGATTTATAGTGATTATATATGATTACAAGTAAAGATTATATAAGATACGAAATTCTTTATACTATTCTTTGAAACAAATTATATTTTATTCGTTAAGAATTATTTAAATCATTTTCCTTTTTAAAAGGAGCTTGTTATTTTACAAGGATTATTATTTAGTCGTTACTGGTCATCTGTTTTTACGTTTTAATTTTATAATTAAATAATCAAAGTAAATATATTTATTATTTGATAATAATTAAACTTTTATATATATATATATATGTGTTTTTTATTGTTTATTGATTTATGTCTTTATTTGTCTAAATACTAATTAGTTATAATATTTTCAGGTTTCGGGATTCATGGCTATGGAAATTTTCCCATGCCAAATTTACCAGAAGAATGTGAAGGAACGCACAAGATGCTATAAGACCAGTTACCGACGGATTTGTTCGTATACCAATTTATACGAAGACTTGTTGCAAATGATTTGATAAGAGTTTTTCTTGATAATAAAATTTCGAATAAATTTCTTTTCTTAGTAAGGATAGTTATTAAGATTAATATCATTATATACGACCAGTACCAGTACTGCTAATTCATTGTAATATCTTTCTGGCTATATACCACATCAATCAATGTATTGTATTAATATGAGATTATGGCGAATATATATATAAATATATATATATATATATATATATAGTATTTTGCTATTGATTTATGAAATTTCATAAGCGATTTTAAGGTGATTGTGTGGGGCTTTTGCAGCTTTATTAAAATTGCATAAATAATAATTATATATATATCGAAATTCTTTTACGATTATTATAAATGACTGTTTCAAAGAGCCTATTACTTTTTCTTGATTGATAGATGTGTATAAGTCCAGCTTTCGGTTAGTACTGGTGGTTACTAGTATTTTGACTACATGAGAACTGATTATTATTAAATTGATGTATATATATATTGATTATATATAATATTATGACGCAAATATATAGTAATTATATATAGTATCGCGCAAAGATTATATAGGATGAGAGAATAAGTAGGGATTATACTTTTATAAGTAAGATTTTAAATTTTTTGTTGCGGGACGTAACATCATACTGATATTCAGAGAGTTTCATTCTCCACTTCCATAATCTTGAGGAAGGATCCTTGATGGAGTGTAGCCACACTAATGGTTTATGGTCAGTTACTATAGTGAATATTCTTCCGTATAAATAAGGTCTAAAATGATTTACACAATAAATGATAGCTAAACATTCTTTCTCTATTGTAGAATAATTTTGTTCAGCGGAATTTAGAATTCGAGATGTGTAGGCAACGGGTAGATCTTTCCCTATTATTCCTTGACTGAGCACTCCTCCGACCGCATATCCAGATGCATCGGTGGTTAGAATGAATGGATTAGTAAAGTCGGGATATTGTAAAATAGGCTCAGAGCATAGTGAATTCCTTAGAAAATCGAATGCTTCTGCTTGTTTGTCCTGCCAGTCGAATTTCTTATCCTTTTTTAAGAGATCAGTTAATGGTTTTGCGACTTTGGAAAAATTTGGAATAAATCTTCTATAATATCCGGCTAGTCCTAGGAATTGTTTGATGTTTTTCGGATTCTTCGGAGTAGGAAAATTCATTATAGCCTTTATCTTAGCGGGGTCAGGTTTGACTCCGTCAGATCCAATTATATGTCCTAGATACATAACTTCACGTCGTAAGAATTCGCATTTATCTGGTTGTAATTTTAAATTTGCAGCTCTCAATCTCTGCATTAATTTTTCGAACTTGCTTTCGTGTTCTTGCAATGATCGTGCATATACGACAATATCATCCATGTAGACAAATAATTCATTTCCCTGAAGTCCGGATAGAACGTTATCCATCAATCTTTGAAACGTTGCAGGAGCATTTTTTAATCCAAATGGCATTCGTTTGAATTGGTAATGTCCGTAAGGTGTAGAGAAAGCAGTTTTATGAGCATCTTTTGATGCCATGGGTATTTGGTGGAAACCGGAGGCTAAGTCCAGTACTGAAAAATATTTTGCAGATCCAAGTTGATCTAATATATCCGTTATATTTGGAAGAGGATAGGCATCGCCTATTGTTTTTTCATTGAGGTTTCGATAATCGATAACCATTCGCCATCTTTTATTCCCTAGGGAGTCTGGCTTTTTCGGAACTATCCATAAAGGAGAGTTATAAGGGGAAGTAGAAGGTCTTATTAAATCAGAAGATAATAATTCATTTACTTGTTTATTAATTTCTTCCTTATGTATAGGAGGAAATCTATATTGTTTCGTGTGGACAGGCATTTCATTAATAGTAGGAATAGAATGCTGAGCGGCGTTTGTCGCTTGGAGATGTTCACCGGGAAGGTGAAATCTGTCGGAGTGTTTGAAAACTAGTAGTCGAACATTTTCTGATTCCTCGGAATTCAGATGTTCGAGGCGTAGAAGGTTTATGACATCAACAGTTCTATCTGTTGGTGTTGATAATGCCTGTGTTACGTCCCGCAACAAAAAATTTAAAATCTTACTTATAAAAGTATAATCCCTACTTATTCTCTCATCCTATATAATCTTTGCGCGATACTATATATAATTACTATATATTTGCGTCATAATATTATATATAATCAATATATATATACATCAATTTAATAATAATCAGTTCTCATGTAGTCAAAATACTAGTAACCACCAGTACTAACCGAAAGCTGGACTTATACACATCTATCAATCAAGAAAAAGTAATAGGCTCTTTGAAACAGTCATTTATAATAATCGTAAAAGAATTTCGATATATATATAATTATTATTTATGCAATTTTAATAAAGCTGCAAAAGCCCCACACAATCACCTTAAAATCGCTTATGAAATTTCATAAATCAATAGCAAAATACTATATATATATATATATATATATTTATATATATATTCGCCATAATCTCATATTAATACAATACATTGATTGATGTGGTATATAGCCAGAAAAATATTACAATGAATTAGCAGTACTGGAACTGGTCGTATATAATGATATTAATCTTAATAACTAACCTTACTAAGAAAAGAAATTTATTCGAAACTTTATTATCAAGAAAAACTCTTAGCAAAACACTTGCAACAAGACTTCGTATAAATTGGTATACGAACAAATCCGTCGGTAACTGGTCTTATAGCCTCTTGTGCGTTCCTTTACATTCTTCTGGTAAAATTGGCATGGGAAAATTTCTATAGCCATAAATCCCGAAACCTGTAAATAATATAACTAATTAGTATTTAGATAAATAAAGACATAAATCAATAAACAATGAAAAACACATATATATATAAAAGTTTAATTATTATCAAATAATAAATATATTTACTTTGATTATTTAATTATAAAATTAAAATGTAAAAACAGATGACCAGTAATGACTAAATAATAATCCTTTGTAAAATAACAAGCTTCTTTTAAAAAGAAAATGATTTAAATAATTCTTAACGAATAAAATATAATTTGTTTCGAAGAATAGTATAAAGAATTTCGTATCTTATATAATCTTTACTTGTAATTATATATAATCACTATAAATCCACTTTATATTATATGTAACCAATATATATATAGATATTCACTCAATATTCATATTATTCCGTTATCACATATAACCAAAAAAGGATATCCCTATGCGTGTATATGCGCTTACTACAAAGGAAAACGCATAAATCAAAATATTTTATCAAACGATACTCACCTAAATTCTATTAATAAATGATTTTGAGCCCATGCGTATCTTTTTAATAAACAGTATGTTCGGTTGTCATAAAAGAGATGCAGCGATTATAAATTTTGAAACCTGAAAATCAAATAATTAATTAATATTTTGTAATAAATATCTACAGTAAAAATGCTAACAAATGCTCCGAAAGTGAGCCACATAAAATATTAATACGAAAATTTATAAAGAATCATCAATAACAAAAGGAAAGTTATAAAGTTAACATTCTACGTACATATAAGAATATGAAACAATAAATAAATGTACCAAGTCAAACAAAAATTAATGCCCATGAATAATAATTGTTACTAAAACAATACGCTTTAAAAATCAGTAATTATAATCCGTAATAAAATAATTAACAATATATATATATATTTTTTATATTCATGAGAAACAAAATTAATAAATTTTCCTTGAATAAATATTTTTCTAAACGTTATAATAAATCTACTGTACATTAATACCATTGGCCAAATATGTCTGTATAAAACTCTAATTATTATTGAATAACATTTAACTTTGACTATTTAATTACAAAATGTAAATGGCCAATAATAACTAAATAATAATCTTTTATAAAGTAACGAGCTTCTTTTAGAAATTAATGATCTAAACATTTCTTAATAAAATATAATTAATAAAATATATATATAAAATATAATTAATGAATAAAATATAATTAATCAAGCAAGAATTTCCTTTAAAAATCCTAGATTATTTTAATTTTTGGTCCTCGTTGAGTTCCCGTAAATATATATATATGTTCACTATCAGGAAGTAATTTTTCTCAGAGTCTTGATACCTGAAAAATATAATAAATGTATAAGAAAATCTACTATAGAAATTATTAAATAAACCATTCAAAATATAATACATACTTACACACTTTTTATGATCCTATATATATATATTATTTAGCCTCTTCCTAATAACGTAAGACAGCTTGTTATAAATAAGTAGCAAGAATTCCAAGTCCCAGCAACTGAAAATAATAATCAAATAATATTTGGCCGTATGAAAAATTAACTTAACAAAAATGTACTAAAAAATCAATCTATACAAAAATCTATTATCATTATAAAAGTTTGATTGATCAAAATTACTATATTAAAAAGGTTTAATATTTTATAAATGTATATAATTATATAGGAGTAAAAGAAATCAAATAGTAAAAGAAGTATAATAAATCAAATATTAATATATTAAATTTCAACAATAAATATATTAAA
Organism: Camponotus vicinus; assembly: GCF_025532165.1. Lineage (NCBI taxonomy): Eukaryota > Metazoa > Arthropoda > Insecta > Hymenoptera > Formicidae > Camponotus > Camponotus vicinus. The sequence continues at coordinate 18,733,428 of NW_028141956.1, read as the reverse complement.
TTAAATAATAATTACTAAACAATAACTAAATAATAAAGAAATGTCAAGAAATTATTATGAATAAAATTTTATACGTAACTCTTTGCTGCATGCAGAATAATAAGTCACCCTATAAACATAGCCTCCACTTGGTTGTCCACCGGGTGTCCCAATATTTTCATCACCTAACGAAAACGCTATACGGAAAAATAAAAATATATTTATTAATAAAATTCCTTAGAAATATATTTCAATAACAAACTACAAATATGCCTCCTCAAATATATAATCAACAGACTACATCTATCGAAATTTATACACGAGACCTCAATAGGTAGTAGTACGTGAAAGTGAGAGAGACCGCACTATCGGGTGACTCGCGCGAGTGAGAGAGACAGCGCTATACGTAATACCATATAAAAAAATTAATAAGAATTAAACCGCGAAACAAGCTCGGACAGACTTGTCACCCTCATTATTAGTATAAATACATATGTAGTTATTAATAAAAATTTAAAAGATAATGCATTAAAATACTAAAGGTACATAATATTATACATGAATACATATATTATATATATATAATATATATATAATATATATTTTATAAATATATGATATAATTAAATAAAACTTTTAATTCATTAATTAACTTATCAAAATAATAAACTTACCAAATAAACTCCCGAAATAATTCGCACAGATTCCTCAAAATCCTTTCAATGCTGCATATTCTTATATGGTTTAAGCCTGTCTTTTGTCCGTGAATAATCCATTGGTCCATATCCCTTCCAACATATACATATATATTATATATGCAACCTAGACAAATAAGAAAAATTCAAATAATAACACGTTTAAACTTTAAGCATAAGAACATAATAATTAATACATTATAAAAATCTCTTTTCATATATGTATATTCTATATAGTTATTCAAATAAAACTTCACTACATAATAATAAATTATATAAAATCTAATTTCTTATCCACCCATTATTGCCAAATAATACATATATTTTTCATTTTGATTATTAATTGCAAAATTTTATATACAATTAAAATATAATGAGTAAGCAATGATAACTAAATAATAAACCATTTTCATTATGTGAAAAGCTCAACATTAATTAATGTATATATATATTTAATAAATGACCGAAAGTTGTCAAGTCAAGCACATTCAAAATAATATTAAAATATTTCAAAATATTCAAAACTTATCCGCAATTAGAGGTGCATAGAGTTAATAAGTCATGGCCAGATGATCATATGTGAGTATTTTAATCCGCTCCGACAATAGTCTAATAAACGTTCTATATTGTCGATTAAAATACAGCCAAGCTATAAATGATATGCACCCTCGAATATCTTCTGTATAGAATGTCGTTTTACAAAATATCTGAAAAATATAATAACTATATAAGACAAATATATTTAAAGATTCTGATTTAATAAAACCAATAATGCAAAATAAAGCTCATAACTCTTTACTGTGTGCAGAATTATAAATCTATATAACTACTAAATAAATTTTGTTATAACAAAAATTTACACATATATAACACACATGAAATATAAAGTTTAAATAATAATAATACAAGGTAATAAATATACATATTAATAATAATAATGAATGTATGGTCTTGTAAAATTCATTATGCATGATTTTATTATTGAGACGAATAATAAGTCTCCTCATAAGAGCACAAGGCTAAGTCCAGCGTACCGCGTTATCTCCCCTATTACTTTGTTATCTCCCCTAATGTTTTCGACGTCCGTGCCGAGTCTTAATGCGAAAGGGACTCGCGAATATATAATGTATGAATATTATAAGGAGCGCTTTCTTATTGCAAGAGTAATAAGTTATTACGAAATTATAAATTATAAAAGAATATATATATATATTATATGTTAAATTAATCCATATCATTAACTAACAAAGATCCAACAGTAATGCAATTTTTTAGCAAACTTTCAAGCCTTCAAAAGAGAAATAACAATATGTATAATACATATTTAATTAATAAAATAATGAAGATAAAATTTTTAATAATTACATTTATTAACTTTTACAAACAATATATATAAGTATATATATATATATTCTATACAATTAACAAGTAAGGAATATATAATTTATTCATATAAATTATAACGAATGAAATTATTAAATCGATTTATAAAGCGTTATAAATTCACTCACCAAAAGATAAGCGACCCTCCGAGCTTCATCCGGTGCAGCTGCACATGAGCTCACTCAGCGATAAGATAAGGCCTGGCGCGACTGCCTGGCGCGACTGCCTGGCACGGCGAACACCTGCATCCGGTGATAAAACAGCTCGCCACATCCTTTGTTCTAAGAGCTGAATAATGAAAGAATAATTAATACACTTTTATATTATAATGTAACACAATTATTATTAACAACTATCTAGACCATGCACCTATATGCACATACATATATACATATATCGTATAATTATTATATAGCAAATTGTAATTATAATGGTTTATAACACCAGAATTTGTTTATAACATTGTTAACTAGAACTATATAATTAATATAAAGAAAGTTAAAAATCAATTCTAAACGGAACATGCTAGAACGATCATTCACACTTCTATTGAAAGAGGTTGAGATTCTATATTAAAAAATATATGCATGCAAATTATTAAAATTCTGGTGACTAAAAACCTATTGTAAAAGCCGTACCTTTTGTAAAATGAATTAACGAGCTCGATGCATGGACAATACTGACAGCTCCGTCGTCCCCACTATCCCCACGCAAGAGCGCGGCCACTACGTCATAGCGCGCTCGAAGAAGAAGGACAGCTATAGCGGCGAGCGGCGGTCGAGCCGCCTACGCCCGGGAGCGCCGCATTCTCCTACCATTGCGGATAGCCGGCACGGAGTAGGGACCAGAGGGTACCTCAGGGAGCGCAGCTCAGTCTTCCGCGCATTTGACCCGACGCTCTTGAGACAACATCACCTAGCATTTGACCAGGAGCTCTCGAGAAGAAACCAACTAAAGCGATCACGAGCGTATTATAGAACATTTTTCGAGCCAAAAAAGAACTTAGTCGCAGGATATTTTTCCGGACTAAGAACTTAGTCTAGAGAGCAGTCGAATATTATAGTATACTTAAAGAAAATAAAGTGTCTTTGAACCATCACTTGGGTCTTCTGCCAATCATTTGTCACCGGTTCCTCCGACTCTCCTACAGGGACATCGCCGAGGCAGACCGTCCTCCACGGAGATTCATCGCATATCCTGACAGCAGTACTTTTGGGTAAGTACTCGTTTTAATTATTCAATAATTTCCTTTTCATCTCTCGTGATCTGCAACCATCAACCGAATATTATTAATTATTATTTTTGCATGACATATTGAAGAATTTTATTATACATAATAGTCAACAACTTACCTTCATACAATTCCAACGTCTTCACCTTCCGATAACACGAGTACGTTGATTGCCTTTGAACGTTAAACGCTCAGTCTGTCTTTGGTTTTATCCACAAGAGTGAATCGTCGCCTTCGACTTGTCAATCGATGTGCATTGGGTAGTCTACTCTACCCCTCTGCCGTTTCCGCGAAGAATTTTCTTTAGAGGAAATTTCTTTACGGACTCTGTGCCGCTGTGACGTGACGTCTTGCACATCGAAACTCGTCGTAGAGCATGGGACGCGCTCTTTAAGGACCGACTGACACATAGTATGATAACTCTGGTTTAGTATCATATATTAGAAGAATTATTTAATAATAACAAAACTAAACCAGTAGGTACGGTATCCATCTGATATTCAAACATTCCTACACCCCCTTCCTTACCACGTCACTGCATGTGAGGTAATTAACTAATAATTTTCTCTCATAATAAATGAGGAGTCGCGATTTCAGAATCTGTCCTGTCTCTTTCTCTAAACCGGTTACGAAACTTTAGATTTACGCGGTACATCCTTTGTTGACAGGTGACCCCTCGAAATTTCCATCGTAAGTATTAGATGTCGCGAAATAATTTCAAATTATCCTTTCAATAAAACAAATTTTAAAACTTAAATTATTTCGATAATAGATGGTTAGCGCCCGACGACCAGACCCAATAACCCGCCGCGAATTCCCTCTGCAAAACGCAGGCGTAACTCGCAGAGAACTATTCAGACAGCGGTTATTACGAGATCGCCCCTCTATCGCACGGCAATTATTTGTAGATAGGGATAATATCCCTTCTAGTATTTTACGCGCCGCCAACGATCGCGAAGATACTTTCTTTGATTTGTCCTTCGCTCCTTTGCCTCCTGAATTAAACCCCGAAACCAACAACGGTAATCCCTCAGCGATACCAGCAGGCGAAGAATCGAGTGAAGAAGAGGACCTTCCGCTGACAGACGAGGACTCTGATCACCTTAGCGATTGCCCAACAGTCGTGTACGATTTGGATAACCCAACGGTCAGAATTCCCCCAGCACTTCTCCTAGCTTTCGAGAGAAACGGAGAAATAAGAAGAACTCGAGACCAACAAGTCCAGACTGTGCCATCGCCAAGCCCTCCACAAACCCCTGATTCATTTTCAGGTTATTCTACCCCGAATTACTCTCCGGTCGCTCTTGGGGAGATAGACCCAGAACCGATAGACATCTCTCCAGCCGAAGAGAGCTTCGCGGATTTTGAAACTAACCAAATTTTAGATTACTTAGATAGTGAGGAGTTCTTGGGAACGGTAGACGACATATATCATTCATAGTTTAATTTCGCCAAAATTACCTTATAAACTAATGTAAAAGAACGAGGAAGGATAAAATAAAGAAAAGAAAAAAATAGAAATTTATAATATAATAAATCTGCATATTTATTTGTCAATCCTAAAATACCTCCGAAAAGAAGCGTCATATAGATCCTAATCTCTCGGCGTCCCAGGGTATAGCCGGCGTGGCAGGTTGCCCTGAAAAACAAAATAGAGAGATATAATATTGTTCGTCCCTGCACGGTGCGCCCTGCAGAATCGTTGAATAAACGATCGAATAGGACGTAACACAAACATTAAAATTTTTGGTGGCAGCGGTGGGATTTGCCAAAAAGGATCTAAGCTTCTGAGAGGAAATTAAGTGTTTGACGAATAAATTTTTATAAAGTATCTAAATCCATTATGCAGACTCGATCAAGCTCGACGAGCTCTGTAGCCACAGGGGCTACAAGGAAACAATATACAGCAGAGGAAACCGAAATCCTCATGCAAAAGGTAAACGAAAAGGAGAAACAGTTAAAAGAACAGGCTGAGGCCTTGCAAGTCAAAAACGAACATCTGATAAAAATGCAAGAAGAAATGAATCGAAAGGAAATGGCCGCAAGCCAAGAACAACCAGCTGTAGAGCAATTAATGGCTTCTATGCAAACGATTACCAATTATATTGAGAGGATTAATTCAAGGCTCATGAATCTAGAGACCTCGCAAAGAGAAGAAAGATATGTTCCACATGAAGAACGAACATTTTCTCAACCGACATCCCAACATTTTGATATCGCGGACCAACCTTCCCCGATACGCCTTAAAGATGCTATCGACACAATACCTAAATTTGATGGCCATAAAATGTCCGTTTTCCACTTCAGTAAAATTTGCGAACGCGCTCTCGATTTAATACCCGCATATCATGAATATCATTTAGTGCAGCTTATTATTAATAAGCTGCAGGGACATGCATATTCTGCCATAGAAGGGGTAGAATGTCACACCGTTTTCGAGCTAACGAAACGACTAAAATTAATTTTTGGACCAAATAAATCCGTCGACCAATACCGAGGAGAACTAGCTAATATATACATGAAACAAAATGAAAATATTTTTGATTATATAAGCAGAGTGCAAGAACTACGTACTGCAATAATAGATGGAGAATCTGATTTATCCGGAAACATAGGAGAACGAAGAAAGGACGCCATCGAAGCAACCACTATGAACAGCTTTATCAACGGACTTCCATCTGACCTATTAGTACGCGTAAAACTCGAACATCCGAGGACCTTCGAGGAAAGCATTAGCACAGCCATACAACTATCCAAAACTATTGAAGCTGAAAACATTCGGAAGCGAACTCTCTTCCGCCCAAATTTTCAACCCCGTGCTGACCTCCCCAATAACGTCAGCAATGCAGCTCGCCAAAATCCTATGAGCAACAACACTAACAACCGTTACCATCCCAACAATGGACATACAACCTCGCAACCACCTTTCCCCGCATCACCAGTTAAATTAATTGCTGGACAGCCTCAACAAAGTTATCAGACCAAAATCTGTCGCTATTGTAAAACTCCTGGACATCTTATAGAAGAATGTCGGAAGTTAGCTTACAGAAGAGCTCAAGAAGGGAACCAACAACCCGGTACTTCGGGAAACGCGCAAGGCGTTCCGATGAGAACCGACGTCCGCCGGAACGACCCGCAACCAGGACGTCCGATTTACCACATTCAAAAGAAAGTCAACATAATAACACCACAGGAAACTCCCGCACAAATTTCCGAATCTGCCAAATAAACGACAGACAACAATCTACAGAATTGCCCACAGTAACGTTATCCTCTCCAGATCTAATAGCAGATTGCAAATTTATGATTGATTCTGGATCTGGACTAAACCTTATTAAACAAAAATGTTTAAATCCAAACGTTACTCTCGACAAAACTAATCCTTTATGTCTGCAAGGAATAGCTTCTGAAACTATCGTTACACTAGGAGCTGTTTCCCTATCCGTACTTGGAAAACTATCTGAATTTTATGTCATATCCGATTCGATAGGATTCTTACAAGATGGAATATTAGGCAACAAGTTCCTGAAAGAACGAGCTGTTATAGTCAACTATAGAGACAACTTTATACAGTATGAAGATATGAGAATTCCATTCTCAAACTCAAGTACAATATGTCTTAAAGAAAGAACTGTCACTCCCTGTTCTTTTCATATCACCAATCCAGAAAAACAAATCGGATATGTACCTCGTCATACCCTTGCCGAGGGCATATATTTCGGGGAAGCTATCGTCACCAATAATAATGGAAAAGTCCATATGCCTATATTCAATACTTCCGAGGAAGAATTGACCCTTAATATTCCATTCATAGAATTGCAAGATTATGATACTCATGAAATAACAGAGAATCCCACTGGAACCCAAGGGCTTCCCAGAGGATTAATCAGAACTTTTAACTCCAACAATCTCGCTGGACTAGACGAACCCCGAGTGGAATTCGTCAAAGCCATAGATAATCTGTTACGTCCCGGGATGTCGCGGCTCTAAAAGAGAATTCGGACGTCGCGGGGCTCGATCGCTTTTTCGGGTCAAGCGAACCTATGCGGCTCTTCCCGGGGATACGTGCGATCTGAAGCGCTCGGAATTATTGTTCGGGCTCGGAGTCAGTGGACTCTTCGTCGGGGTACACGATAGGGATGACTATATTACCGTCTTGAGTTACTGGATGATTGGCAGGGTGTAGCCAATAGTCTAGAAGTCGCTCAGGGCACTCGGGGCATTCGTCGCTAATCCTGATGCTGCTTAATCTACTTCCACAGGAGTAACACCCGAATCCGATGGGTTCGCCAATTATAAGTCTATGTTTCGTCACGTAATTATACCGTAGACGTTCTTCAGCGGGCAGGGAATAATAACAGAATGCGCACAGAGCGGCTCTAGTTTGATTATTCGCGAAACCGCAAGCTTTCTGGCAAAAGCTCAGGGAGAGATCGGGGGTATTAAGGGGGGTCTGAGTGATCCGATCACGAAACACGCGGGATCGCATCGGGGAGGAGCGATTTTATCGGGTGAAATCCGATTTTCCAGGGATTTTCTTGAAAGTAGGTCTCGGTTGGGACTAAGTCCCTTTAACGCAGCGTCGGTTTAAAGGGATTCGGGAAAGTAGGTCACGGGGTAATTGGGTCAATTTATGTAGGTCACTGGGTCATCGCATTAAATCCCAAAATAAAAATTAGGTCACTGGGTCAGTGGGTCATCGCGTTAAATCCCAAAATAAAATTAGGTCACTGGGTCAATGGGTCATCGCGTTAAATCCCAAAATAAAAATTAGGTCACTGGGTCAGTGGGTCATCGCGTTAAATCCCAAAATTGAAAATAGGTTAGTAGATCGTTGCGTTAAATCCCAAGCGTCGGATTAAATCCCAATTCATAATTTCGTTAATTACAGCTTAAGGAGAGGACCGCGGTCATTTATCACTATGAATTCGAATTGTTGTTATTATTATTGTTAATATTTGGCTATTATTCGCGGAATAGAGCCGGTATTCGCGGTAATTCGCGGAGATAAGGCCGGGGATTTAATACAGAGAGACTCGATTGACCACTGGAATGTACCGCGGCGCCGAAGGGTCGGGCTAAGATCGTAAAAGTGAAACCTTATACAAAAACACGATGGGCCTGGCAAAAAGTCGTGACTTGCACAAACAGGAATTTTCAACCGTCACTTACCTCCAAGATGGCTTCGCTTCATTTCCTTTCGAAGATTAATTTCCACGTGGCCTGGCCGCGTTGATTAATCAGGCTGCACTGGTAGGCGGGGATCGCGGCGCTCCACGCGGGTCTCCGGGATGAACGGAAGCGGGTTGATGCGGCTGGTTATCAACGTCGATGGGGATGAGTCGTTCTGGCCACTTTATTAAGCACGTGGTTTTATTTGCACTCGCGAATAATTGTTCGTATTCTTTATCGTAGTGGTTTGTTTCTACGATATCGATATAATTGGTGGATGCGGCGTAGTAATGTCTCGCTATCATCCGACGGAGTTGATTTTTCCTACCGGCACGGCGTGTTTTAGGCATTGTAGAAAATTAAAGTCATATTCGGATTTTCTGTAGGCGTCGAGCGGCTTGTCCTCTCTGAGCCGTCACTTCAAATCAGAAATGATTGATTATGCTTCGGATTTTCTGTAGACGTCGAGCGGCTTGTCCTCTCTGAGTCGTCACTTTGAATCAGAAGTAATCAATTATGCTTCGTATTTTCTGTAGGCGACGAGCGGTTTGTCCTCTCTGTCGTTACTTCAAATACGAAAACTCGATTTAATTGTTATAATTTAGTAGCACGTGCCTGGTTAAGAATATCTGTATATTAACGTCGCGTCGCGTGGGATGTGGATTTATTGAATTAGGATTCTTTGAATGATCACGAAGTTTAGCACACACTAATATATATTTCTAAAATAATACACAAAATGTAATATATTTAAACTAGCACTTAGATTCGAGAATGAATTTATAATGAATTTGGAATTTGAGTTAAGATTATGATATGGAATTAGAGTTAGAGTCCAGCTTAGGACTTGTCGGTTCGGTGTCGCGAGTTAGACTGACTGAGTCTGGGCCCGCTCCGAGGTCCCTCGATTTCGGCGGCTCGACTGCTGCGGCGGTCGAAAGTGGGGAGCTTGGAGAGAGAGGGGCCCTAGCGGAGCGCCATCTCTGGGCGCTTGGCGGAGGCTTAAATCTAACGCAGTGCCGCGCTCGGCCGCTAGTCGGAGTTCGGTGTCATAGCGCGCCTTGGCGCGCTTTTCAAATGCGCTGAAAGAAACTTAGAAGATTTACATGAAAGTTCGTGGAAAAATCAGGCGCGGGATGTAACACCTCCCCCCTTAGATGAAAATGTTGGACGATGTTCCAACATTTTCCATGTATAATCTAAAGTAATGTAAATTATTTCGCACGCTCTTATATTCTATGTATAATATGCTTAGAACTATTTTGTGTGCACTACACGTTTTCGTTCAAAAGTTTTCGAAGTTCTCGGTAGTCACGCACTTCACTTATTGGGGGCTCTATGGGGGTTGGTCGAATGTCTTCGGTTATTGGGAGGGCTTTAGTGGGCTGATTTTCTGGCGTCGAAAGGGGTTTGGAGGATCGCTGATTCTCGTCGTCCATTCGTCGTCTTGGTGATCCTGTGTACAGGAGCAGGTTCGTCATTGAAGTCCATACCGCTCCCAGTAGATGCAGGCTCCATCCGTATATCGAATGCAATGCGTATCCGTGGATGATGGTGTCCACGATTAGCTTTATTAATCGGATTATTATGAAAATTCCGATGACACCTGCGCTGGCTGATCCGAATGTGATAAATCCTGTCCACAATTTTTGCCCTGCGTTCTCCGCGATCTGGTCCAAGGATTTTTCGTCTAGCAGGTTTAGCATGGATATACTTCCTGCTGGTATTTCTCGTCCCATGGCCCCTCTTGCTATTGTATTCAGCATCGAAGGTTTTTCCATAGGGAACATTATGTGGTCGCGGAGTCTGTCTAAATCTTCGCTGGTATAGATGCCGCTGGTGGCGAGAGAGGAGGGGCTCACGTATTTCCAGGTGGGTTTCGTGAGCGGTTGGATGATCGAAGGTGCCGCCGCCTCTTGTGGTCGTGGCATCAGGCGGTACCAGCTGCCGTGTATGTTGTACATAACTGGCAGGAATTCGTTGCAGTCCCTCGGCGTTCCTTTTTTGGTGAGTATCCTTGTCCTCGGTAGCATGAATAATGATTGATTTTTGTACGTTACCGGGATTTCGTTATAGCAGACGTCCGTTGGTCGTACTCGGCATTCTACAGCTAGACATTTGACCAGGTGTAGGGCTTCTCCCGCCATGACTGCGGTGTATCCAGGTGCCTTCATTATTCGATGCGCCATTTCGTCAGGGGCGAAACTGGCGAGCGAGAGCGCGTTTTGTAATATCTCTTTTTCGAGCGCGCATTTTTGTTCCATTATGTCGCGGTAGAGTCGCGTCAGTTGTGTCTTAATATGTTTTTCTACGTATATAAATTTAGAATTTACATACGAGAAAATGTCTAAGTTACTGACGGATATTCTTGTGCGGATTTTGAATGTTCTTCCCTTTTCTGTTTCTAGTACGAATAATTTTGGGTGTTCCGTCAGCATGAGTTTGTAGCCACACAGTGTCATCTCAGTGGTTTTGGTGAGGGCGAAGGTCGTTTCCTTCGTTGTCACTGTGTAAACGGTTGGCGTCTCGGTGTTTGTCTGTGCCGTGAGTTTATCGGCTGGGCCCTCGTATAGCACGTCGTATTGGTCGAAGTGGCAGCTGTCCCTTGGCGTGATAGTCCAGTAGGTCTCCGAGCCGTCGTGGTCCATGCATTCTCCCGTGAGTGCTTTGCAGTGCACCCCGGATGGTAGGATCAACTCGTTAGTATTTCTATCGATGACCGCGTCGAAGTTCCGAAGAGTTACTTTTACGACGGCCTGGACGACAGCACTTTCCCATGTTCCATAGGCATCTCCGTATTGAGTTCCGGTGCAACTTCCGTCCATGCTGGTGGTGCCGGCGAGGGTGACGCTTCGCACGTCCGTGCTGTTCCTCTTGAATGACTGGAGGATGCTTCGTTGACCTGTTCCTATGTCGATGGTTCCCGTGTCTTGCAGCTTTTTGCAGATGGATTCGGTGAGTTCTATTGTGTATTGGCGGCGTCCTCCTCGGACTATCGAGACGTGCGAGTGCATTCCACAATAGTATATCGTGCGGTCGACTTCGACTTTGCACTGCATCACGTGTGTGTGGTCATGGGTTGACATTTGTAACAGCTGTACGTAGGTGGCTTCCCTCTTAGGTTCTATGTTGTCGACGGCGCATTTACCGATGTCTAGGAGCGATAATGACGTTATATTTAATCCTTGTCCCCCGCAGTCGTATCCGATTAGACAGTATGATGCGGCAGGTAACAACAGGATTAGGGCAATGGCATGCGCTAAGATTTCCATGGTGACGGTGACGATGTTCATGGTGCTGCGCTTGATTGAGTTGTGGTCGGTCCTCCGTCCGACTTCCTTTGATATAGCGGCTCTGGAGTGGGGGAGGCCTCCGTAGTGGGGGCGCGATGCGGTGAGTGTTTGAGCTTGTCTGCGTGTACTACACGGGTCCTGGTAGCGCTTATTGCTAGTCTTACATTGTGGCTCTTGAGAACCTCTAATATTTTGTAGGGGCCTACGTACTGGTCCCCTAGCTTCCCTTTCGAGGGTTCCTTAAGGAGGTATACGTTATCGCCTATCTTAAAATTACTCGTCCTTATTCTACGATCATAGTATCTTTTGGATTTTTCCTTGGCGCGCATTAGGTTTTCGCGTGCGATAGTTTGTGCGTCTTTGATGCTGTTGAAAAGTGTTGTAAGATATTCCGCGTAACTCTCGTTGGTCCGCGTAACTCTCGTTGGTCTCGTTTATCCGCAGTAGCGGGATCGCTCGCAGGGGTCCGCGCGGTTTTACCGAACACGAGTTCATGCGGTGTGTACTGAGTGCCTTCGTGGACGCTAGTGTTGTAAGAGAGGGACGCTAACTTTAGGCACTTATCCCATTCGTTATTTTTATCCACGAACTGCTTCAGGTATTCCCACAAGACTTGGTGCGATCTTTCGACCGAGCCGTTGGCTTGTGGTCTATACGCTGTGGTTCTGTAATGCTTAATTCTAAACTTACGTGCTATGTTTCGCATAAGGCTATTTAAGAAATGCGATCCTTGGTCGGTTAGGATTGCTTTGGGAGCACCGAATGTGCATATAAACTCGTTGGTGAGCGCGTCGGCTACTTCTATGGCTCCGGCGTGTTGGAGCGGTATCGCGAGCGAGTACTTAGTTAGGAGGTCCTGTATAGTAAGTATGTAACAGTTTTTCGACTGTGTCGTTGGTAATGGGCCCATGATATCCATGGAGATTTTGTCGAAGGCGGAGTCAGGGGTGTCCGTAAGCACCATGGGTTGCCGAGTTTTTGTTCTTACTAACTTTTTTAGTTGACAGGCACGGCAGTTTTTTATGAGTGATTGGACGTCGGCTTTCATTCCCGACCAAAAATACTTTTTCTTTACTCGTCTATATGTTTTCGTGACGCCCTTGTGTCCGCCGACGGCGGAACAGTGATTTTCCGACAGGATCTGTTGCCTACTCTCTTCTGGGGGTATCGTAATTTCATTCTTACAAATAAAGATTCTAATACTAGTTTCGCTTAGGGTTCGGGTGAGTTGCATATACACCGTTTCCCAAGGTACATTGTCAACGTTACCTCTGGCGATAGAGATAGATTGTAGGCCGAGTTCGGTGACGACGTCTAGCAAGGAATGCATCGTTTCCTTCACGATTTCTTTTTCCGTGATTCCTGATACTCTATCTTTAATGATTAGTGATATAATGCGTCGCGAGCCATTCCGGTCGACTCGGGCTCTGCCTAGCGTCGCATTTTTAATTAGAGGGAGCGACTTAGTGTCTGCAAGCATGCGAGCCCCTTGGTCGATCGGAATGCCTTGTTGCGTGGTAAAAATAACTAAGTTGTCGCGTCGTGTCGTGAAGTTATCAGGTATCGTTATTACGTTAGGTCCCACTGGGTTTCGTATGATAGCGGGTTCATTTGGATTTTCAAACGGTCGCTCGTCGTCATCGGACTCTGTGCTACTTTCGGATTCCGCGTCGCTTTCGGCGTTAGCCTCGCTTTCGCTGTTCGCGTACTCCTCAGCTTCGTTTAGCTGGTTGCAGGGTAAGGTCGAGGGCGTTCCCTCCGCATTGATTGGCGTGCCGGTCTCTCTAGTGCCTGGTTTTGGCACTGCGGAAAATAAAGATTCACCTGAGTCGGATGATATAGGATCGTTTTCGAGGATTAGGATTTGTTGGGTTTTCGCGGCAGGTGTGGGAGTCGGATTTCGCGAGAGTGCGTCCGCGTTTACATTGGTTTTTCCCGCTTTGTACATTACCTCGTATTCGTATTCCGCTAGTTTTAAACGCCAGCGTACGAGTCGCGAAGTGGGGTCTTTTACCGAATGTAACCACACGAGCGGTTTGTGGTCCGTTACTAACACGAACTTCCGTCCATACAGATAGGGTCGGAAGTGATTGACACAGTACACGATGGCGAGGAGTTCTTTTTCTATTGTGGAATAATTTTGCTCTGCGTTGTTGAGTAAACGCGATGCATACGCGATGGGTAGATCTTTTCCGACGACACCTTGGCTCAGGATTCCGCCTATGGCGTATCCCGAGGCGTCTGTCGTGAGCACGAATGCTTTGGTGAAGTCGGGATATTGTAGGATGGGTTGTGTGCAAAGGGAGTCACGGAGGGTTATGAATGATTGCTCTTGTTCTGGACTCCAATTAAATTCCTTGTCCTTTTTTAATAATTCCGTGAGGGGGTGCGCGAGTTTGGAAAAATTCGGGATGAAACGACGGTAGTATCCCGCGAGGCCTAGGAATTGTTTAATGTTTTTTGCATGTCTCGGCCTGGGGAATTCCTTAACCGCGCGGACCTTCTCGGGGTCCGGTTTCACTCCCTTATCGCTGATAATGTGCCCTAGATAGCCGACTTCTTTTCTTAGGAATTCGCACTTATCGGGCTGTAATCTTAGGTTAGCTCTCTTCAATCTTTCCGCTAATTTATCGAACTTGAGTTCGTGTTCACGCAGGGAGCTCGCGTATAGTACGATATCATCGAGATACACGAAGAGCTCTATGCCTTGTAGTCCCGATAATACCTGATCCATCAGGCGTTGGAATGTCGCGGGCGCGTTTTTTAGACCGAAGGGCATACGGTTGAATTCGTAATGTCCGTGGGGGGTGGAGAATGCGGTCTTTTTCGCGTGTGCTTCGTGCATTGGTATTTGGTGGAATCCTGATGCAAGGTCAAACACACTAAAGTACTTCGCACTTCCCAGTTGGTCTAGTATTTCCGTAATGTTCGGGAGGGGATACGCGTCGCCTATGGTTTTTTCGTTTAGAGCGCGATAGTCTATTACCATGCGCCATCTCTTGTTGCCCTTGGAATCGGGTTTCTTAGGGACGATCCATAAGGGGGAGTTATAGGGGGAATCTGAGGGTTTAATGACGTCGTTGTTTAGAAGTTCTCCAATTTGTTTATCTATTTCCTCTTTGTGGATCGGCGGGAAGCGGTATTGTTTAGTGTTAATTGGTTGTTCGTCGGTCGTGGGGATTTTATGGGATATAATAGTCGTGTGTTCTAATTTGTCCGCCGGTAATCTAAATAAATCATTATGTCTCTGTATAAGTCGTGACACGTGGCTGTGTTCCTCAGGGTTTAAGTGTTCTAGTCGGAGTGCGTCTCGGATGGCTTGTAGGCGTTCGTAGTTGTCTGGGGTCGATTCAGTGGAGATTGCCAGTGCTTGGCCGGTTGCTGCCTGTTTGGCTTCGGATTCAGTGGGTGGGTCGCTTAATGTGGTTTCTATTTCCCGCAGTTCTACTGTCGGTACGATCAGTTCCCTGTCGGTATCACCGGAGTTTATCGCGTGTAGGTATGCTCTGCCATTCCGGTTCTCAACCACCGCTTCCCCTAGGTAGATGTCCTTGCCGACGCTAAGTCGCGGGACGTAGCCTACCGTGATATCTAGATTTGGTACTTTGATATAGAAGGTTGCGCGTGATCTAGCAGGTATCACGACGGTGTCGTGATCGGTGAAGGGTATTCGGATTCCTTGCCATGCGACGTATCTTTCCTGCAGATGTATATTCGACGCGTCGCGGAGGAAATCGTTGCCTAGGATACCTTCTTGCGGTATCGGAAAATTGTCGTTTACTACGTGTAGCTCTAGAGGGTGACCCGAGTAGTAAACTTGTATGGACCCGAGCGTTTTGATCCTGCCTTCCGTTATACCGCAGAGATACAACTTATCGGTTTCGCGGATGCTAGTCTCGGGATGAACGTTCCGTCGTTTAATAAGATTAGGAGAGGCGCCAGTGTCCACCATAAAGGAGGTTTTCTGTGAGAGTCCGTCGACGGCTAACGCAACGGTAGGCGCGTGTGGGAAGTTCTGCGGGTTTAGTGTCGCTATTCGGAATTCCCGGCGGGAATCGCGTCTATTGGGTTTACCGGGCGTATTTCGCGCATCGGGGGCCCTTGGCGAGCGTCGCCCGTCTGTCTCGCAGGGCCTTCCGGGTTTCCCTGGTTTTGCTGTCGAGCGTTATTATATGCGCGTTTTCGGCACTCGCTAATTTCATGCCCGAGGTTTTTACAGTACCTGCACTGCTTTATTTCTCGGCTTGCGTCCGGGTGGTCTGACGTTTTTGGTGAAGGGTCGCGGGACGCGTTGGTGGGGCGATTATTATTATCGGGGTAGGAGTTAGTACGCGGGTAGTCGTTCCGGGTGCGATTCGGATATTGGGGTGCATTGCGCGAGTATTCTGTGCGTGGGTATGATCCTTGTGAGCGATCAAGTCGTGGTTGTCCGTGCGGTGGGCGATCCGTGTGGGTGGTTACTGCTGGGTTCTCGCGATTTGATCTGGGGTCGTTGTAGCGTTCCCGTGGAGGTATGAGGGGTGGGAGTTGTCGTCTGGTATAGTTTCTACCCTCATAGTCTCTGTCTTGTCGCTCGCGCGTGCCGAATCGAGTTTTATCTAATTCTTGTTCTTTCGCGATTGTTTTGGCGACGGAGAATGCTTCGAATGGCTTCTGATAAAGTCTTTCTTTCATTTGTAAACGATATTCTAGCGGTAATCCTTTGCAGAAGGACCGTCCTGTTAATAGATCGATTTCGGCTTCGGTCGCGGTTGCGATGATTCCAGTTTCGCGACGTTCGGCGTCTAGGATCGCGGCGCGGAGTTCTTTTACTCGACTGATGTAATCTAGTATATGTTCTTGCGGTCTTAGGAAGATCATGCTTAGCTCACCGCGATGTTGGTCTATAGTTTTCTTAGATCCGAAGGCTGCGGTCAGGAGGTCTATCAATTGAGTAATATTGTCGCAGGGTTCGTCTTCCACGGCGCTATAGGCTCGCCCGCGTAATTTATTAATCAATAGCTTTGTAAGGTTCCGTTCCGCTGAGGGGGGAATGATTTCTCTGGCTCGTCGGCAAGCCTTGTTGAACTGGGATAGAGGGATATTGTAGCCATCGAAGCTGGGGACTGAATCGGTGGCTTCGCGGAAGGAGACCTTGGGGAGTTGAGTCGGGCTGGGGGAAAGGTCGTATTGATAGTCTTGGGAATCGCGTGCGTAAGTTCCTTGTCCGGAATGTCGTGGGGTTGAGTAATTTTCTCTACGGAGGAGCTCGACTTCTCGACGCAGTCGTTCGATCTCGAGGCGTACGTCGTCGCCCGCGCTTCGTGACGCATCATTGCCAGAGGCGTCTAGTTTACGCGTTTCCATTTCTTTTTCCATTTGTTCGCGGTGTCGAATAAGGTCTTGTATGTTCCTCTCGTATTCCTCGCGTTGTTCCTTTAATAGCGCCGCCTCTTCCTTTAATCTCTCGGCCTTGGTATCTAATTTAGTTTGGATTGCTTCGATTTCCGCCTCTGTCAGCGGTTTACTCGTGGATTTCCCGCTACGGGTGTCCGGCATATCAGAAAAAGGGTTTTATTCCGAGTTCTTCTCGTATCCCACCGCTGTCACCAAATTTGTTACGTCCCGGGATGTCGCGGCTCTAAAAGAGAATTCGGACGTCGCGGGGCTCGATCGCTTTTTCGGGTCAAGCGAACCTATGCGGCTCTTCCCGGGGATACGTGCGATCTGAAGCGCTCGGAATTATTGTTCGGGCTCGGAGTCAGTGGACTCTTCGTCGGGGTACACGATAGGGATGACTATATTACCGTCTTGAGTTACTGGATGATTGGCAGGGTGTAGCCAATAGTCTAGAAGTCGCTCAGGGCACTCGGGGCATTCGTCGCTAATCCTGATGCTGCTTAATCTACTTCCACAGGAGTAACACCCGAATCCGATGGGTTCGCCAATTATAAGTCTATGTTTCGTCACGTAATTATACCGTAGACGTTCTTCAGCGGGCAGGGAATAATAACAGAATGCGCACAGAGCGGCTCTAGTTTGATTATTCGCGAAACCGCAAGCTTTCTGGCAAAAGCTCAGGGAGAGATCGGGGGTATTAAGGGGGGTCTGAGTGATCCGATCACGAAACACGCGGGATCGCATCGGGGAGGAGCGATTTTATCGGGTGAAATCCGATTTTCCAGGGATTTTCTTGAAAGTAGGTCTCGGTTGGGACTAAGTCCCTTTAACGCAGCGTCGGTTTAAAGGGATTCGGGAAAGTAGGTCACGGGGTAATTGGGTCAATTTATGTAGGTCACTGGGTCATCGCATTAAATCCCAAAATAAAAATTAGGTCACTGGGTCAGTGGGTCATCGCGTTAAATCCCAAAATAAAATTAGGTCACTGGGTCAATGGGTCATCGCGTTAAATCCCAAAATAAAAATTAGGTCACTGGGTCAGTGGGTCATCGCGTTAAATCCCAAAATTGAAAATAGGTTAGTAGATCGTTGCGTTAAATCCCAAGCGTCGGATTAAATCCCAATTCATAATTTCGTTAATTACAGCTTAAGGAGAGGACCGCGGTCATTTATCACTATGAATTCGAATTGTTGTTATTATTATTGTTAATATTTGGCTATTATTCGCGGAATAGAGCCGGTATTCGCGGTAATTCGCGGAGATAAGGCCGGGGATTTAATACAGAGAGACTCGATTGACCACTGGAATGTACCGCGGCGCCGAAGGGTCGGGCTAAGATCGTAAAAGTGAAACCTTATACAAAAACACGATGGGCCTGGCAAAAAGTCGTGACTTGCACAAACAGGAATTTTCAACCGTCACTTACCTCCAAGATGGCTTCGCTTCATTTCCTTTCGAAGATTAATTTCCACGTGGCCTGGCCGCGTTGATTAATCAGGCTGCACTGGTAGGCGGGGATCGCGGCGCTCCACGCGGGTCTCCGGGATGAACGGAAGCGGGTTGATGCGGCTGGTTATCAACGTCGATGGGGATGAGTCGTTCTGGCCACTTTATTAAGCACGTGGTTTTATTTGCACTCGCGAATAATTGTTCGTATTCTTTATCGTAGTGGTTTGTTTCTACGATATCGATATAATTGGTGGATGCGGCGTAGTAATGTCTCGCTATCATCCGACGGAGTTGATTTTTCCTACCGGCACGGCGTGTTTTAGGCATTGTAGAAAATTAAAGTCATATTCGGATTTTCTGTAGGCGTCGAGCGGCTTGTCCTCTCTGAGCCGTCACTTCAAATCAGAAATGATTGATTATGCTTCGGATTTTCTGTAGACGTCGAGCGGCTTGTCCTCTCTGAGTCGTCACTTTGAATCAGAAGTAATCAATTATGCTTCGTATTTTCTGTAGGCGACGAGCGGTTTGTCCTCTCTGTCGTTACTTCAAATACGAAAACTCGATTTAATTGTTATAATTTAGTAGCACGTGCCTGGTTAAGAATATCTGTATATTAACGTCGCGTCGCGTGGGATGTGGATTTATTGAATTAGGATTCTTTGAATGATCACGAAGTTTAGCACACACTAATATATATTTCTAAAATAATACACAAAATGTAATATATTTAAACTAGCACTTAGATTCGAGAATGAATTTATAATGAATTTGGAATTTGAGTTAAGATTATGATATGGAATTAGAGTTAGAGTCCAGCTTAGGACTTGTCGGTTCGGTGTCGCGAGTTAGACTGACTGAGTCTGGGCCCGCTCCGAGGTCCCTCGATTTCGGCGGCTCGACTGCTGCGGCGGTCGAAAGTGGGGAGCTTGGAGAGAGAGGGGCCCTAGCGGAGCGCCATCTCTGGGCGCTTGGCGGAGGCTTAAATCTAACGCAGTGCCGCGCTCGGCCGCTAGTCGGAGTTCGGTGTCATAGCGCGCCTTGGCGCGCTTTTCAAATGCGCTGAAAGAAACTTAGAAGATTTACATGAAAGTTCGTGGAAAAATCAGGCGCGGGATGTAACAAATCCCATTTACTTTAACCAGGCATTATCAACACCAACAGATAGAACTGTTGATGTCATAAACCTTCTACGCCTCGAACATCTGAATTCCGAGGAATCAGAAAATGTTCGACTACTAGTTTTCAAACACTCCGACAGATTTCACCTTCCCGGTGAACATCTCCAAGCGACAAACGCCGCTCAGCATTCTATTCCTACTATTAATGAAATGCCTGTCCACACGAAACAATATAGATTTCCTCCTATACATAAGGAAGAAATTAATAAACAAGTAAATGAATTATTATCTTCTGATTTAATAAGACCTTCTACTTCCCCTTATAACTCTCCTTTATGGATAGTTCCGAAAAAGCCAGACTCCCTAGGGAATAAAAGATGGCGAATGGTTATCGATTATCGAAACCTCAATGAAAAAACAATAGGCGATGCCTATCCTCTTCCAAATATAACGGATATATTAGATCAACTTGGATCTGCAAAATATTTTTCAGTACTGGACTTAGCCTCCGGTTTCCACCAAATACCCATGGCATCAAAAGATGCTCATAAAACTGCTTTCTCTACACCTTACGGACATTACCAATTCAAACGAATGCCATTTGGATTAAAAAATGCTCCTGCAACGTTTCAAAGATTGATGGATAACGTTCTATCCGGACTTCAGGGAAATGAATTATTCGTCTACATGGATGATATTGTCGTATATGCACGATCATTGCAAGAACACGAAAGCAAGTTCGAAAAATTAATGCAGAGATTGAGAGCTGCAAATTTAAAATTACAACCAGATAAATGCGAATTCTTACGACGTGAAGTTATGTATCTAGGACATATAATTGGATCTGACGGAGTCAAACCTGACCCCGCTAAGATAAAGGCTATAATGAATTTTCCTACTCCGAAGAATCCGAAAAACATCAAACAATTCCTAGGACTAGCCGGATATTATAGAAGATTTATTCCAAATTTTTCCAAAGTCGCAAAACCATTAACTGATCTCTTAAAAAGGGATAAGAAATTCGACTGGCAGGACAAACAAGCAGAAGCATTCGATATTCTAAGGAATTCACTATGCTCTGAGCCTATTTTACAATATCCCGACTTTACTAATCCATTCATTCTAACCACTGATGCATCTGGATATGCGGTCGGAGGAGTGCTCAGTCAAGGAATAATAGGGAAAGATCTACCCGTTGCCTACACATCTCGAATTCTAAATTCCGCCGAACAAAATTATTCTACAATAGAGAAAGAATGTTTAGCTATCATTTATTGTGTAAATCATTTTAGACCTTATTTATACGGAAGAATATTCACTATAGTAACTGACCATAAACCATTAGTGTGGCTACACTCCATCAAGGATCCTTCCTCAAGATTATGGAAGTGGAGAATGAAACTCTCTGAATATCAGTATGAAATACAATATAAAAAAGGAACTCTAAATTATAACGCTGATGCCTTATCCAGAAATCCACCCGTCGACGTGGCTATTCCGTTATTCCTCATTGATGAAGGAGAATATTCATCCGACGAATCCATATTTTCGTATAGACCTCAAAGGCCAAAGGGAAAATCTAGTACACCTGAAGGTCAGAATGCAGGACCTAATCAGGAAGACATGGGAAACTATCAAAAAACCGCCGAGACTTCGGCCCCCGTAGAGCGTCAACCAGCAGAAGATTATCAAAATTATTCTGTCGAACAAGAAAATAACAATTATGGAGTCACAATCGAAGATGTTACTGACTCTGAAGACAGCGATGATACGGATTATACTGAAATAATAGAATCCGACATTGTACCGTATCAGTCAAACCCACAACAACTGAATCCACCAGCTCTTCCACCATGGAGTCGAGCCTTAGTGCGAGAAGTTAGAGAGGATTTACTCCAACAGAAAGATAATCACACAATATTTATTTACCAGAACGGGACAGCTTATGACAATGGCGCAAAATCATATCAAGAAGCCAATTTACTCCCCAAATATGAAGGATTGGCATTCGAAAGGGCCAGGGTATGTACTGTAAAAGGAAACACGTTAATTGCCCTCCCCATCAAATACGACTATCATACCCTTATAGAAGCCCAGAATCTTAAAAACTGTCTACACTCTTTAGTGGATGTCATTACTGAACTTGGACTCTCTTCCATAAGTCTTAGTAAGACCGAACGCTTCGACGATCTTCCATGGTCATACATCCTTAATCAACTCAAAAGATATCTACAGGAATTACCCATTAATATAACGATATGCTTAAATTTAATTCAAACGCCTGAAATCGAAAAACGTCAATCTCTAATTTTGGAAAATCATGCCTCAGCTCATGGAGGACATAAAGGTGTAACGAAGACCTATAACCGCCTTAGATCTCGTTACTGCTGGAAAACAATGAAAAAGGATATTCAGGAATTCATTAGAACCTGTCGGGAGTGTCAAATAAAGAAACTAACTAGAATAAAAACCAAGCAACCCATGGTTATAACGGATACCCCAGGGGCTGCTTTTGATAAAGTATCCCTGGATATTATGGGACCTCTTCCCCTAACAGTGAGTAACAATCAGTACATACTGACCATGCAGGATTTACTAACAAAATATTCTACCGCCGTGCCATTAAAGGAGGCCACATCGTTAACAATCGCAGACGCCTTCACTAAAGAATTTATCTGTATATATGGTACTCCTCGCGCAATATTAACCGATCAAGGGACAAATTTTTTATCCGCCTTAATGCGACAGTTAACAAGGAAATTTCGCATTCAACATTTTAGGACCACTGCCTATCATCCACAGTCTAATGGATCGCTTGAACGATCACATCATGTCTTAACAGAATATCTAAAAACTCAGGTTGATAAGGAGACAAATTGGGATGAATACATTAAACTTGCTATGTTCTCGTACAACACCAGTGTACATGAGGGCACGAGATACTCACCCTATGAGCTAGTATTTGGCCGAATAGCACGACTACCCTCTGCACACCCCATCATCGAAGAAAATATCGAACCCACATACCGTGACTATATTGTTAATCTCTTTAACAAGATAAACGATTTACAAACGCAAGCTAAGCAAAACCTCACACTAGCTAAAGAACGGAGTAAGCGATACTATGATCGCAATTTGAATTTACAACAATTTGAGAAAGGAAACCATGTCTTTTTATTAAAAGAGCCACGAAAAGGAAAACTTGCTGACCA
Organism: Camponotus vicinus; assembly: GCF_025532165.1. Classification (NCBI taxonomy): domain Eukaryota; kingdom Metazoa; phylum Arthropoda; class Insecta; order Hymenoptera; family Formicidae; genus Camponotus; species Camponotus vicinus. The sequence continues at coordinate 18,710,516 of NW_028141956.1, read as the reverse complement.
GTATACCGGTCCTCACGAAATAATCGAACTTTTACCCCCAAGTAATGTTAAAATTAGAACAGGAAACCAAACCCGAATAGTACACACCAACAAGATCAAACTAGCACATCCCCAGCCGGGATGAGGTAATAATCAGAGTCCTTTGTTACAGATGCTTTGGCACAGAAGGCCCACACAGCCGAGATTGGACGCAACCATTTCAAATCGAATAGAGGAATCCTTCTTCTTCGGCCATTGTGTCCATATAATAGGAGCTCTTTGTCTCTTAGACGAAACGAACTTGTGTAAGGAGTGTTACGATAGACTCCGTACCAATATTATTAAGCAACAATACCGGCCCTTGCGGAGACACTTCTTTGTGAATAGTCACATCGTGCGTAATGACCATTGCTCAGCTTGTGGCACAACGGTCATCGAGACCAATTCTCTTGACAAGTGCATCTCCTGTACACTAACAGCGCACGAATTCTTAGAACTTCTACACAACACCTCAACTTCTATCAATAGTTATAGTTACCCCTTAGTCTTAAACGTATACGACAGGATTCCTACGTTATAAGGGGATGCCATTTACCGGCACAGCCTGCTGTGTAGAATTCAGAGGATATCGGTATGATCCCTTGAACGTCTATCTATGTGAACTTTGCTATCACTACGTGTTGTCTATTAGAGTACGATTGCCTCTAATATCTCTACACTTTCTCTCTCCGGGACCACGCCATATCGATCCTCATTGTGCACATTGCTTCCGAACACTTGTCACACAAAGACCTTTAGATCAGTGTCTCATCTGCACTCGAGGTATTGTTGAACTTATGTCGATATCCTATTTGCTTACACTGAACAATGCTTCATAATGTCTCAGCTTTCTCTTAATGCTGTATGCATCAAACTGCATGGTTATCTCAATCTAAATAATCACAACCATTATTGCTGTGCATGTTATTGTATGCTACATACTCCCTGTAACCAAAGGTTTTTCTTTCCAATAGACTCCCATATTATTTCTATTGCTCCACACCCTTATAGAACGATCTGTTCGTACTGTCAACGACCCATCACCATAATACGACCCCTACACACCTGCTCCACCTGTACTAGGAATATCGCTCAAATATTCCGAGAGACTCACCCCACCTTTCTCTCAATAAATGAAGAGAATCCCCCAACCTCCCAACCTTGAAGAATTGAAGAGTTAATATGCTATCGGATACATCTTCCGACACCCTGAACTGTACTGTGCACGAAGAATTCGATGGATATTACTCTCTGGAAAATGGCCTGTATTACTGCCCTATATGTAAAATACACGCGGATCATGAATTAGTCCACATAAATTATCACAGCATATCAGAAAATTTTCCTCATATTAGTCCTTCTAAATGCTGTTTATGTAATCGTAAAGTGTCTCTCATAACTCCCATAATTGATTGCAGGCCGTGCTTCCTAAATTATCTGGAAGAAGAACGAAAAAGAGAATTTGCTAGAGCAAGGCAACATGAATAACGCAAGCAATCCCTGTTGCAATCACCCAATCCATGAATTATTGTCCCACTTCCCCAACATGCATGAGGCAAAATGCAGAAAAGTAATTTTTTACAAAAGATATACCGGAAAAACTCGCACTCCTAGCCGCATGTGTTGCGCATGTTATAAACTTCGACAATTAAGAGTCAAGCCTGATTTAATTGTTTGCCACTGGGTAACTTCGGGAGATGTAAATCTTGCTAAGTGTAATTACTGTCAATCCACCCTGGAAACTGTTCGTCCCATCCTTCAATGCCAGGAATGCGTATATTCCTATTTTGAAAGAGCAATATTTGAAAAAAATCAGGGAAGGGACATAAGTAACCTAACTGCTTTTGCTTTTTGCAGGACTCACAGACAAGGCATATACGCATAAAATGTGCCCGCTTTCCAAATTTAAGCGACCTGCTCACCCACTACTAGACTACTCCCTCTTCAACAGCCTTAACGTAAAATGCGTGGTTATAATGACACATGATGTCCTAACCGCTAACAGTCCTCATCTTATATGTACGGATTGCTACAATCCTGCAACTTATAACAGGGTCTTGACGCAATATTCACACACATTCCAATATGGCAATGTGCCAACGAATCAGTGTGCTAATTGCGGTAGTAATTGTCATGAAATACGACCCCTTCTTGAATGCACTAAATGTTTTAAAGCCTATAGTCAATTTGTAGACATGATCGTTAAAAAGGGAGAAGAAAGAACTTACAGGCAAACTATAGGCCTGTCTGTAAATTCAATCACACTGAAGATAGATTATGGAGTGGCTGAAATAACGGTTGATCCTAATGATCCAGAAATTCTAGAGGAAAGATTATTAAATTAAACAATAAAAGAAAATGGATCATCTCAATCCTTGTTTCACCAATAAACTTAAATATTTTATCTATTACGAACTATACGTATATATATATATATATATCCATAATAAATATGTTAACAAACTGCATTTATAAGAAAAAAAAACAAAACAAAAACAAAAACAAAAATAAAAACTTTAAATAAAATATATATATATATAAAAAAAAAATATATATATAAAAAAAAATATATATTTTTATGTATACGTATAACATAAAATTTCTTATATATATATATATTCTAAAATATATATATATATATCTATATATATATAATTATATATTCATATATAATTATCCTTTAATCGATTTACTATTAATAACCAGTAATAATAATCACTCATATTTACCATATAAATATATATATACATACATATAATAATAACAATAAAAAAAAAACAAACAAAAAAAAAAGGGGAAAAGAAAATGCTTCAAAAATATTTCATGGGAAATAATAATCATAAAGAACAATAAAAAAAAAACACATAGTGTAATGATAATAATATACATACAAATTTAGTCAGATTACCTCTCTATATGTATATATATATATAGATACATATACCCATGTTATATTATAATCACATTGAGCGACGCTATAAAGATACCTCTTGTGTATTCGAATACTTTCATAAGTAATTATAATTTAAATACACCTAAGATTCAATATATAATTATGAATCAATTCTGCGACAATTATTCGTAATCAAACTTTCACGAACATTGTACCATCAATCATGTAACCACAAAATGTAATATAGACATCTACACGTACATCAAAATTGTAATCATTTCAGACCATCATGACGCCCCTAATCCTAGTAATCTTCTTAAGTAAAACTGCCGCCTTAATCGGATTTGATTGCGGAGGACAACACCTCAACGTAACAGCCGTCTCTCTCCTTGATGTTGGCGAATGCGATCTGAACATACGACAACCCAACACCACAGATGTTCATATTCAGCTACTACAACTATCCGACTACAGTTATACAGAAGTCATACAGTGCAAGGTTGAAATATCCCGAAATATATATCATTGTGGCATGCATTCACATATATCTGCTGTTCACAATGGAAGAGCCGATTATGTGCATGAGACTGGATACACTCAGTGCCTAAGGATGTTCCAAGACGGAACTATTTCTTTGGGAGACAACACCCTTGTCGCGGGCATAAAAGCAAATCAGACGACCTACCGAAGTATTACCTTGGTGGGCCGCGTACAAGTTGACGGATACTGCAAGGGATCCCAGTACAACGATCCATACGGAACATGGGACGACGTAGTCGTCCAAGCTGCTGTGAAAATATCACTAAAATCTTCCTACGTTCCCGTACAATTGAATACTGGAAGAATTAAATTAAAATCAGGAACAGTATGTAAACTCGTTGACAGCTACTGTTTAGACGCTGACGACGGATACACCTACTGGAAACCTATGCCTACGGATACTTGTAATTTTCAACAATATGATGTCCTCTACGAAGGACCTGCAAACAAAATTTCTGAAGACATCTCCAAGACAGATACCCCAATCATCTATAGTCTTGTGACTCAGGAAATCACTTTCGCCCTTATGAAAACCAAGGAAATACCTCTATGTGGTTATACTCTCCTGTGCACGGAACACCCGAAATTATTCATTCTTGAAGCTAAACCTGGCAATACATTTGCTAGTCGGAAAACTATTCCTGTCAATAATCTTGACATCTTTACATACATGAACTCCAAGTTCGTGTATATAGAAAAACATGTCAAACAACAGATGACGTCTCTCTATAACAATGTAATTTCGCAAAAATGCGAGTTAGAAAGACAGGTAATTACTAATGCCTTATCTTTTGCTACACTCCAACCAGACGAATTTGCCTATCAGCTCATGAAAGGGCCAGGATACATGGCCGTTACAACAGGAGAAGCAGTACAAATAATTAAATGTATCCCTGTTGAAGTGATGGTAAGAAAAACTGGAGAGTGTTATACCGAACTTCCCATTTCTGTACGAAATCATTCCTTCTTCCTTACACCGAAATCAAGAATTATCACCAAAATTGGCAACGAACGAGAATGCAGTTTAGAACTTCCTACTTTGTATCGAATCGAAGATACATGGGTGCAACTTACACCTAACATTCAAGTTAGACAACTGCCACCTCAACAGCTAAAACCCATGACTGCCTTAACCTGGAGATATCTCACACCGGGACCTTTGGCCGTAAGCGGAATATATTCTGATACAGATCTGGAGAAACTACGAAATCACATTATGTTCCCAGCCGAAAAGCCAGCTTTACTCAATGCCGTTGCTAGAGGACTAACTGGCCATTCCATGAACACTGAAGGAATCTCAGTGTACAACTTGCTGGATGAAAATTCTTTAAATAAAATTGTCGAAAGCACAGCCTCGCGAATCTGGAAGGGATTCATAAATTTTGGATCAGCAACCGCAGGACTCGTCGGAATCTTCATGATTATTCGCCTAGTAAAATTAGTCATTGACACAGTCATTCATGGATACGCTCTTCACACTGTGTATGGTTGCAGCCTTCATCTACTCGGAGCTTTATGGAGCTCCCTCGCAAATTTACTGCTCCATTTGGCACGGGAATCTTCTAGAAAATCTGGAGATGATAACCGAGACAATCAATCACCTGGCGGAGGAACAACCACGCAAACCTCCAACATCGATCCCACTGCACCTGCGGAAGTAATTACTCAACAACCTCCACCAGCCAAACCTCCAAGGACAATGAAACCTTGCCACGAAGAAATCACCAAAAACGTAAATATACCTATATCATATACAAACCTAAGAGACCGCTTAAACACCCTAGATGAAAATATTTAATCTCCCTAGTACAAAATCCTCCGAAAACAATCGGATTTTGTTCTTATTAGGGGGGAGGTGTTACGTCCCGCAACAAAAAATTTAAAATCTTACTTATAAAAGTATAATCCCTACTTATTCTCTCATCCTATATAATCTTTGCGCGATACTATATATAATTACTATATATTTGCGTCATAATATTATATATAATCAATATATATATACATCAATTTAATAATAATCAGTTCTCATGTAGTCAAAATACTAGTAACCACCAGTACTAACCGAAAGCTGGACTTATACACATCTATCAATCAAGAAAAAGTAATAGGCTCTTTGAAACAGTCATTTATAATAATCGTAAAAGAATTTCGATATATATATAATTATTATTTATGCAATTTTAATAAAGCTGCAAAAGCCCCACACAATCACCTTAAAATCGCTTATGAAATTTCATAAATCAATAGCAAAATACTATATATATATATATATATATATTTATATATATATTCGCCATAATCTCATATTAATACAATACATTGATTGATGTGGTATATAGCCAGAAAAATATTACAATGAATTAGCAGTACTGGAACTGGTCGTATATAATGATATTAATCTTAATAACTAACCTTACTAAGAAAAGAAATTTATTCGAAACTTTATTATCAAGAAAAACTCTTAGCAAAACACTTGCAACAAGACTTCGTATAAATTGGTATACGAACAAATCCGTCGGTAACTGGTCTTATAGCCTCTTGTGCGTTCCTTTACATTCTTCTGGTAAAATTGGCATGGGAAAATTTCTATAGCCATAAATCCCGAAACCTGTAAATAATATAACTAATTAGTATTTAGATAAATAAAGACATAAATCAATAAACAATGAAAAACACATATATATATAAAAGTTTAATTATTATCAAATAATAAATATATTTACTTTGATTATTTAATTATAAAATTAAAATGTAAAAACAGATGACCAGTAATGACTAAATAATAATCCTTTGTAAAATAACAAGCTTCTTTTAAAAAGAAAATGATTTAAATAATTCTTAACGAATAAAATATAATTTGTTTCGAAGAATAGTATAAAGAATTTCGTATCTTATATAATCTTTACTTGTAATTATATATAATCACTATAAATCCACTTTATATTATATGTAACCAATATATATATAGATATTCACTCAATATTCATATTATTCCGTTATCACATATAACCAAAAAAGGATATCCCTATGCGTGTATATGCGCTTACTACAAAGGAAAACGCATAAATCAAAATATTTTATCAAACGATACTCACCTAAATTCTATTAATAAATGATTTTGAGCCCATGCGTATCTTTTTAATAAACAGTATGTTCGGTTGTCATAAAAGAGATGCAGCGATTATAAATTTTGAAACCTGAAAATCAAATAATTAATTAATATTTTGTAATAAATATCTACAGTAAAAATGCTAACAAATGCTCCGAAAGTGAGCCACATAAAATATTAATACGAAAATTTATAAAGAATCATCAATAACAAAAGGAAAGTTATAAAGTTAACATTCTACGTACATATAAGAATATGAAACAATAAATAAATGTACCAAGTCAAACAAAAATTAATGCCCATGAATAATAATTGTTACTAAAACAATACGCTTTAAAAATCAGTAATTATAATCCGTAATAAAATAATTAACAATATATATATATATTTTTTATATTCATGAGAAACAAAATTAATAAATTTTCCTTGAATAAATATTTTTCTAAACGTTATAATAAATCTACTGTACATTAATACCATTGGCCAAATATGTCTGTATAAAACTCTAATTATTATTGAATAACATTTAACTTTGACTATTTAATTACAAAATGTAAATGGCCAATAATAACTAAATAATAATCTTTTATAAAGTAACGAGCTTCTTTTAGAAATTAATGATCTAAACATTTCTTAATAAAATATAATTAATAAAATATATATATAAAATATAATTAATGAATAAAATATAATTAATCAAGCAAGAATTTCCTTTAAAAATCCTAGATTATTTTAATTTTTGGTCCTCGTTGAGTTCCCGTAAATATATATATATGTTCACTATCAGGAAGTAATTTTTCTCAGAGTCTTGATACCTGAAAAATATAATAAATGTATAAGAAAATCTACTATAGAAATTATTAAATAAACCATTCAAAATATAATACATACTTACACACTTTTTATGATCCTATATATATATATTATTTAGCCTCTTCCTAATAACGTAAGACAGCTTGTTATAAATAAGTAGCAAGAATTCCAAGTCCCAGCAACTGAAAATAATAATCAAATAATATTTGGCCGTATGAAAAATTAACTTAACAAAAATGTACTAAAAAATCAATCTATACAAAAATCTATTATCATTATAAAAGTTTGATTGATCAAAATTACTATATTAAAAAGGTTTAATATTTTATAAATGTATATAATTATATAGGAGTAAAAGAAATCAAATAGTAAAAGAAGTATAATAAATCAAATATTAATATATTAAATTTCAACAATAAATATATTAAATTAAATAATAATTACTAAACAATAACTAAATAATAAAGAAATGTCAAGAAATTATTATGAATAAAATTTTATACGTAACTCTTTGCTGCATGCAGAATAATAAGTCACCCTATAAACATAGCCTCCACTTGGTTGTCCACCGGGTGTCCCAATATTTTCATCACCTAACGAAAACGCTATACGGGAAAATAAAAATATATTTATTAATAAAATTCCTTAGAAATATATTTCAATAACAAACTACAAATATGCCTCCTCAAATATATAATCAACAGACTACATCTATCGAAATTTATACACGAGACCTCAATAGGTAGTAGTACGTGAAAGTGAGAGAGACCGCACTATCGGGTGACTCGCGCGAGTGAGAGAGACAGCGCTATACGTAATACCATATAAAAAAATTAATAAGAATTAAACCGCGAAACAAGCTCGGACAGACTTGTCACCCTCATTATTAGTATAAATACATATGTAGTTATTAATAAAAATTTAAAAGATAATGCATTAAAATACTAAAGGTACATAATATTATACATGAATACATATATTATATATATATAATATATATATAATATATATTTTATAAATATATGATATAATTAAATAAAATTTTTAATTCATTAATTAACTTATCAAAATAATAAACTTACCAAATAAACTCCCGAAATAATTCGCACAGATTCCTCAAAATCCTTTCAATGCTGCATATTCTTATATGGTTTAAGCCTGTCTTTTGTCCGTGAATAATCCATTGGTCCATATCCCTTCCAACATATACATATATATTATATATGCAACCTAGACAAATAAGAAAAATTCAAATAATAACACGTTTAAACTTTAAGCATAAGAACATAATAATTAATACATTATAAAAATCTCTTTTCATATATGTATATTCTATATAGTTATTCAAATAAAACTTCACTACATAATAATAAATTATATAAAATCTAATTTCTTATCCACCCATTATTGCCAAATAATACATATATTTTTCATTTTGATTATTAATTGCAAAATTTTATATACAATTAAAATATAATGAGTAAGCAATGATAACTAAATAATAAACCATTTTCATTATGTGAAAAGCTCAACATTAATTAATGTATATATATATTTAATAAATGACCGAAAGTTGTCAAGTCAAGCACATTCAAAATAATATTAAAATATTTCAAAATATTCAAAACTTATCCGCAATTAGAGGTGCATAGAGTTAATAAGTCATGGCCAGATGATCATATGTGAGTATTTTAATCCGCTCCGACAATAGTCTAATAAACGTTCTATATTGTCGATTAAAATACAGCCAAGCTATAAATGATATGCACCCTCGAATATCTTCTGTATAGAATGTCGTTTTACAAAATATCTGAAAAATATAATAACTATATAAGACAAATATATTTAAAGATTCTGATTTAATAAAACCAATAATGCAAAATAAAGCTCATAACTCTTTACTGTGTGCAGAATTATAAATCTATATAACTACTAAATAAATTTTGTTATAACAAAAATTTACACATATATAACACACATGAAATATAAAGTTTAAATAATAATAATACAAGGTAATAAATATACATATTAATAATAATAATGAATGTATGGTCTTGTAAAATTCATTATGCATGATTTTATTATTGAGACGAATAATAAGTCTCCTCATAAGAGCACAAGGCTAAGTCCAGCGTACCGCGTTATCTCCCCTATTACTTTGTTATCTCCCCTAATGTTTTCGACGTCCGTGCCGAGTCTTAATGCGAAAGGGACTCGCGAATATATAATGTATGAATATTATAAGGAGCGCTTTCTTATTGCAAGAGTAATAAGTTATTACGAAATTATAAATTATAAAAGAATATATATATATATTATATGTTAAATTAATCCATATCATTAACTAACAAAGATCCAACAGTAATGCAATTTTTTAGCAAACTTTCAAGCCTTCAAAAGAGAAATAACAATATGTATAATACATATTTAATTAATAAAATAATGAAGATAAAATTTTTAATAATTACATTTATTAACTTTTACAAACAATATATATAAGTATATATATATATATTCTATACAATTAACAAGTAAGGAATATATAATTTATTCATATAAATTATAACGAATGAAATTATTAAATCGATTTATAAAGCGTTATAAATTCACTCACCAAAAGATAAGCGACCCTCCGAGCTTCATCCGGTGCAGCTGCACATGAGCTCACTCAGCGATAAGATAAGGCCTGGCGCGACTGCCTGGCGCGACTGCCTGGCACGGCGAACACCTGCATCCGGTGATAAAACAGCTCGCCACATCCTTTGTTCTAAGAGCTGAATAATGAAAGAATAATTAATACACTTTTATATTATAATGTAACACAATTATTATTAACAACTATCTAGACCATGCACCTATATGCACATACATATATACATATATCGTATAATTATTATATAGCAAATTGTAATTATAATGGTTTATAACACCAGAATTTGTTTATAACATTGTTAACTAGAACTATATAATTAATATAAAGAAAGTTAAAAATCAATTCTAAACGGAACATGCTAGAACGATCATTCACACTTCTATTGAAAGAGGTTGAGATTCTATATTAAAAAATATATGCATGCAAATTATTAAAATTCTGGTGACTAAAAACCTATTGTAAAAGCCTTACCTTTTGTAAAATGAATTAACGAGCTCGATGCATGGACAATACTGACAGCTCCGTCGTCCCCACTATCCCCACGCAAGAGCGCGGCCACTACGTCATAGCGCGCTCGAAGAAGAAGGACAGCTATAGCGGCGAGCGGCGGTCGAGCCGCCTACGCCCGGGAGCGCCGCATTCTCCTACCATTGCGGATAGCCGGCACGGAGTAGGGACCAGAGGGTACCTCAGGGAGCGCAGCTCAGTCTTCCGCGCATTTGACCCGACGCTCTTGAGACAACATCACCTAGCATTTGACCAGGAGCTCTCGAGAAGAAACCAACTAAAGCGATCACGAGCGTATTATAGAACATTTTTCGAGCCAAAAAAGAACTTAGTCGCAGGATATTTTTCCGGACTAAGAACTTAGTCTAGAGAGCAGTCGAATATTATAGTATACTTAAAGAAAATAAAGTGTCTTTGAACCATCACTTGGGTCTTCTGCCAATCATTTGTCACCGGTTCCTCCGACTCTCCTACAGGGACATCGCCGAGGCAGACCGTCCTCCACGGAGATTCATCGCATATCCTGACAGCAGTACTTTTGGGTAAGTACTCGTTTTAATTATTCAATAATTTCCTTTTCATCTCTCGTGATCTGCAACCATCAACCGAATATTATTAATTATTATTTTTGCATGACATATTGAAGAATTTTATTATACATAATAGTCAACAACTTACCTTCATACAATTCCAACGTCTTCACCTTCCGATAACACGAGTACGTTGATTGCCTTTGAACGTTAAACGCTCAGTCTGTCTTTGGTTTTATCCACAAGAGTGAATCGTCGCCTTCGACTTGTCAATCGATGTGCATTGGGTAGTCTACTCTACCCCTCTGCCGTTTCCGCGAAGAATTTTCTTTAGAGGAAATTTCTTTACGGACTCTGTGCCGCTGTGACGTGACGTCTTGCACATCGAAACTCGTCGTAGAGCATGGGACGCGCTCTTTAAGGACCGACTGACACATAGTATGATAACTCTGGTTTAGTATCATATATTAGAAGAATTATTTAATAATAACAAAACTAAACCAGTAGATACGGTATCCATCTGATATTCAAACATTCCTACACCCCCTTCCTTACCACGTCACTGCATGTGAGGTAATTAACTAATAATTTTCTCTCATAATAAATGAGGAGTCGCGATTTCAGAATCTGTCCTGTCTCTTTCTCTAAACCGGTTACGAAACTTTAGATTTACGCGGTACATCCTTTGTTGACAGGTGACCCCTCGAAATTTCCATCGTAAGTATTAGATGTCGCGAAATAATTTCAAATTATCCTTTCAATAAAACAAATTTTAAAACTTAAATTATTTCGATAATAGATGGTTAGCGCCCGACGACCAGACCCAATAACCCGCCGCGAATTCCCTCTGCAAAACGCAGGCGTAACTCGCAGAGAACTATTCAGACAGCGGTTATTACGAGATCGCCCCTCTATCGCACGGCAATTATTTGTAGATAGGGATAATATCCCTTCTAGTATTTTACGCGCCGCCAACGATCGCGAAGATACTTTCTTTGATTTGTCCTTCGCTCCTTTGCCTCCTGAATTAAACCCCGAAACCAACAACGGTAATCCCTCAGCGATACCAGCAGGCGAAGAATCGAGTGAAGAAGAGGACCTTCCGCTGACAGACGAGGACTCTGATCACCTTAGCGATTGCCCAACAGTCGTGTACGATTTGGATAACCCAACGGTCAGAATTCCCCCAGCACTTCTCCTAGCTTTCGAGAGAAACGGAGAAATAAGAAGAACTCGAGACCAACAAGTCCAGACTGTGCCATCGCCAAGCCCTCCACAAACCCCTGATTCATTTTCAGGTTATTCTACCCCGAATTACTCTCCGGTCGCTCTTGGGGAGATAGACCCAGAACCGATAGACATCTCTCCAGCCGAAGAGAGCTTCGCGGATTTTGAAACTAACCAAATTTTAGATTACTTAGATAGTGAGGAGTTCTTGGGAACGGTAGACGACATATATCATTCATAGTTTAATTTCGCCAAAATTACCTTATAAACTAATGTAAAAGAACGAGGAAGGATAAAATAAAGAAAAGAAAAAAATAGAAATTTATAATATAATAAATCTGCATATTTATTTGTCAATCCTAAAATACCTCCGAAAAGAAGCGTCATATAGATCCTAATCTCTCGGCGTCCCAGGGTATAGCCGGCGTGGCAGGTTGCCCTGAAAAACAAAATAGAGAGATATAATATTGTTCGTCCCTGCACGGTGCGCCCTGCAGAATCGTTGAATAAACGATCGAATAGGACGTAACACCTGGTTAAAGTAAATGGGATTATCTATGGCTTTGACGAATTCCACTCGGGGTTCGTCTAGTCCAGCGAGATTGTTGGAGTTAAAAGTTCTGATTAATCCTCTGGGAAGCCCTTGGGTTCCAGTGGGATTCTCTGTTATTTCATGAGTATCATAATCTTGCAATTCTATGAATGGAATATTAAGGGTCAATTCTTCCTCGGAAGTATTGAATATAGGCATATGGACTTTTCCATTATTATTGGTGACGATAGCTTCCCCGAAATATATGCCCTCGGCAAGGGTATGACGAGGTACATATCCGATTTGTTTTTCTGGATTGGTGATATGAAAAGAACAGGGAGTGACAGTTCTTTCTTTAAGACATATTGTACTTGAGTTTGAGAATGGAATTCTCATATCTTCATACTGTATAAAGTTGTCTCTATAGTTGACTATAACAGCTCGTTCTTTCAGGAACTTGTTGCCTAATATTCCATCTTGTAAGAATCCTATCGAATCGGATATGACATAAAATTCAGATAGTTTTCCAAGTACGGATAGGGAAACAGCTCCTAGTGTAACGATAGTTTCAGAAGCTATTCCTTGCAGACATAAAGGATTAGTTTTGTCGAGAGTAACGTTTGGATTTAAACATTTTTGTTTAATAAGGTTTAGTCCAGATCCAGAATCAATCATAAATTTGCAATCTGCTATTAGATCTGGAGAGGATAACGTTACTGTGGGCAATTCTGTAGATTGTTGTCTGTCGTTTATTTGGCAGATTCGGAAATTTGTGCGGGAGTTTCCTGTGGTGTTATTATGTTGACTTTCTTTTGAATGTGGTAAGTCGGACGTCCTGGTTGCGGGTCGTTCCGGCGGACGTCGGTTCTCATCGGAACGCCTTGCGCGTTTCCCGAAGTACCGGGTTGTTGGTTCCCTTCTTGAGCTCTTCTGTAAGCTAACTTCCGACATTCTTCTATAAGATGTCCAGGAGTTTTACAATAGCGACAGATTTTGGTCTGATAACTTTGTTGAGGCTGTCCAGCAATTAATTTAACTGGTGATGCGGGGAAAGGTGGTTGCGAGGTTGTATGTCCATTGTTGGGATGGTAACGGTTGTTAGTGTTGTTGCTCATAGGATTTTGGCGAGCTGCATTGCTGACGTTATTGGGGAGGTCAGCACGGGGTTGAAAATTTGGGCGGAAGAGAGTTCGCTTCCGAATGTTTTCAGCTTCAATAGTTTTGGATAGTTGTATGGCTGTGCTAATGCTTTCCTCGAAGGTCCTCGGATGTTCGAGTTTTACGCGTACTAATAGGTCAGATGGAAGTCCGTTGATAAAGCTGTTCATAGTGGTTGCTTCGATGGCGTCCTTTCTTCGTTCTCCTATGTTTCCGGATAAATCAGATTCTCCATCTATTATTGCAGTACGTAGTTCTTGCACTCTGCTTATATAATCAAAAATATTTTCATTTTGTTTCATGTATATATTAGCTAGTTCTCCTCGGTATTGGTCGACGGATTTATTTGGTCCAAAAATTAATTTTAGTCGTTTCGTTAGCTCGAAAACGGTGTGACATTCTACCCCTTCTATGGCAGAATATGCATGTCCCTGCAGCTTATTAATAATAAGCTGCACTAAATGATATTCATGATATGCGGGTATTAAATCGAGAGCGCGTTCGCAAATTTTACTGAAGTGGAAAACGGACATTTTATGGCCATCAAATTTAGGTATTGTGTCGATAGCATCCTTAAGGCGTATCGGAGATGGTTGGTCCGCGATATCAAAATGTTGGGATGTCGGTTGAGAAAATGTTCGTTCTTCATGTGGAACATATCTTTCTTCTCTTTGCGAGGTCTCTAGATTCATGAGCCTTGAATTAATCCTCTCAATATAATTGGTAATCGTTTGCATAGAAGCCATTAATTGCTCTACAGCTGGTTGTTCTTGGCTTGCGGCCATTTCCTTTCGATTCATTTCTTCTTGCATTTTTATCAGATGTTCGTTTTTGACTTGCAAGGCCTCAGCCTGTTCTTTTAACTGTTTCTCCTTTTCGTTTACCTTTTGCATGAGGATTTCGGTTTCCTCTGCTGTATATTGTTTTGTTACGTCCTATTCGATCGTTTATTCAACGATTCTGCAGGGCGCACCGTGCAGGGACGAACAATATTATATCTCTCTATTTTGTTTTTCAGGGCAACCTGCCACGCCGGCTATACCCTGGGACGCCGAGAGATTAGGATCTATATGACGATTCTTTTCGGAGGTATTTTAGGATTGACAAATAAATATGCAGATTTATTATATTATAAATTTCTATTTTTTTCTTTTCTTTATTTTATCCTTCCTCGTTCTTTTACATTAGTTTATAAGGTAATTTTGGCGAAATTAAACTATGAATGATATATGTCGTCTACCGTTCCCAAGAACTCCTCACTATCTAAGTAATCTAAAATTTGGTTAGTTTCAAAATCCGCGAAGCTCTCTTCGGCTGGAGAGATGTCTATCGGTTCTGGGTCTATCTCCCCAAGAGCGACCGGAGAGTAATTCGGGGTAGAATAACCTGAAAATGAATCAGGGGTTTGTGGAGGGCTTGGCGATGGCACAGTCTGGACTTGTTGGTCTCGAGTTCTTCTTATTTCTCCGTTTCTCTCGAAAGCTAGGAGAAGTGCTGGGGGAATTCTGACCGTTGGGTTATCCAAATCGTACACGACTGTTGGGCAATCGCTAAGGTGATCAGAGTCCTCGTCTGTCAGCGGAAGGTCCTCTTCTTCACTCGATTCTTCGCCTGCTGGTATCGCTGAGGGATTACCGTTGTTGGTTTCGGGGTTTAATTCAGGAGGCAAAGGAGCGAAGGACAAATCAAAGAAAGTATCTTCGCGATCGTTGGCGGCGCGTAAAATACTAGAAGGGATATTATCCCTATCTACAAATAATTGCCGTGCGATAGAGGGGCGATCTCGTAATAACCGCTGTCTGAATAGTTCTCTGCGAGTTACGCCTGCGTTTTGCAGAGGGAATTCGCGGCGGGTTATTGGGTCTGGTCGTCGGGCGCTAACCATCTATTATCGAAATAATTTAAGTTTTAAAATTTGTTTTATTGAAAGGATAATTTGAAATTATTTCGCGACATCTAATACTTACGATGGAAATTTCGAGGGGTCACCTGTCAACAAAGGATGTACCGCGTAAATCTAAAGTTTCGTAACCGGTTTAGAGAAAGAGACAGGACAGATTCTGAAATCGCGACTCCTCATTTATTATGAGAGAAAATTATTAGTTAATTACCTCACATGCAGTGACGTGGTAAGGAAGGGGGTGTAGGAATGTTTGAATATCAGATGGATACCGTACCTACTGGTTTAGTTTTGTTATTATTAAATAATTCTTCTAATATATGATACTAAACCAGAGTTATCATACTATGTGTCAGTCGGTCCTTAAAGAGCGCGTCCCATGCTCTACGACGAGTTTCGATGTGCAAGACGTCACGTCACAGCGGCACAGAGTCCGTAAAGAAATTTCCTCTAAAGAAAATTCTTCGCGGAAACGGCAGAGGGGTAGAGTAGACTACCCAATGCACATCGATTGACAAGTCGAAGGCGACGATTCACTCTTGTGGATAAAACCAAAGACAGACTGAGCGTTTAACGTTCAAAGGCAATCAACGTACTCGTGTTATCGGAAGGTGAAGACGTTGGAATTGTATGAAGGTAAGTTGTTGACTATTATGTATAATAAAATTCTTCAATATGTCATGCAAAAATAATAATTAATAATATTCGGTTGATGGTTGCAGATCACGAGAGATGAAAAGGAAATTATTGAATAATTAAAACGAGTACTTACCCAAAAGTACTGCTGTCAGGATATGCGATGAATCTCCGTGGAGGACGGTCTGCCTCGGCGATGTCCCTGTAGGAGAGTCGGAGGAACTGGTGACAAATGATTGGCAGAAGACCCAAGTGATGGTTCAAAGACACTTTATTTTCTTAAAGTATACTATAATATTCGACTGCTCTCTAGACTAAGTTCCTTTTCGACTCGAAAATGTTCTATAATACGCTCGTGATCGCTTTAGTTGTTTTCTTCTCGAGAGCTCCAGGTCAAATGCTAGGTGATGTTGTCTCAAGAGCGTCGGGTCAAATGCGCGGAAGACTGAGCTGCGCTCCCTGAGGTACCCTCTGGTCCCTACTCCGTGCCGGCTATCCGCAGTGGTAGGAGAATGCGGCGCTCCCGGGCGTAGGCGGCTTGACCGCCGCTTGCCGCTATAGCTGTCCTTCTTCTTCGAGCGCGCTATGACGTGGTGGCCGCGCTCTTGCGTGGGGATAGTGGGGACGACGGAGCTGTCAGTATTGTCCATGCATCGAGCTCGTTAATTCATTTTACAAAGGTAAGGCTTTTACAATAGGTTTTTAGTCACCAGAATTTTAATAATTTGCATGCATATATTTTTTAATATAGAATCTCAACCTCTTTCAATAGAAGTGTGAATGATCGTTCTAGCATGTTCCGTTTAGAATTGATTTTTAACTTTCTTTATATTAATTATATAGTTTTAGTTAACAATGTTATAAACAAATTCTGGTGTTATAAACCATTATAATTACAATTTGCTATATAATAATTATACGATATATGTATATATGTATGTGCATATAGGTGCATGGTCTAGATAGTTGTTAACAATAATTATGTTACATTATAATATAAAAGTGTATTAATTATTCCTTTTATTATTCAGCTCTTGGAACAAAGGATGTGGCGAGCTTTTTTATCACCGGATGCAGGTGTTCGCCGTGCCAGGCAGTCGCGCCAGGCAGTCGCGCCAGGCCTTATCTTATCGCTGAGTGAGCTCATGTGCAGCTGCACCGGATGAAGCTCGGAGGGTCGCTTATCTTTTGGTGAGTGAATTTATAACGCTTTATAAATCGATTTAATAATTTCATTCGTTATAATTTATATGAATAAATTATATATTCCTTACTTGTTAATTGTATAGAATATATATATATATACTTATATATATTGTTTGTAAAAGTTAATAAATGTAATTATTAAAAATTTTATCTTCATTATTTTATTAATTAAATATGTATTATACATATTGTTATTTCCCTTTTGAAGGCTTGAAAGTTTGCTAAAAAATGTATTACTGTTGGATCTTGTTAGTTAATGATATGGATTAATTTATTATATAATATATATATATTCTTTTATAGTTTATAATTTCGTAATGATTTATTACTCTTGCAATAAGAAGGCGCTCCTTATAACATTCATACATTATATATTCGCGAGTCCCTTTCGCATTAAGACTCGGCACGGACGTCGAAAACATTAGGGGAGATAACAAAGTAATAGGGGAGATAACACGGTACGCTGGACTTAGCCTTGTGCTCTTATAAGGAGACTTATTATTCGTCTCAATAATAAAATCATGCATAATGAATTTTACAAGACCATACATTCATTATTATTATTAATATGTATATTTATTACCTTGTATTATTATTATTTAAACTTTATATTTCATGTATGTTATATATGTGTAAATTTTTGTTATAACAAATTTTATTTAGTAGTTATATAGATTTATAATTCTGCACACAGTGAAGAGTTATGAACTTTATTTTGCATTATTGGTTTTATTAAATCAGAATCTTTATTATTTATAATTATTAATAATTTAAATAATTTAATATATTTGTCTTATATAGTTATTATATTTTTCAGATATTTTGTAAAACGACATTCTGTACAGAAGATATTCGAGGGTGCATATCATTTATAGCTTGGCTGTATTTTAATCGACAATATAGAATGTTTATTAGACTATTGTCGGAGCGGATTAAAATACTCACATATGATCGTCTGGCCATGACTTATTAACTCTATGCACCTCTAATTGCGGATAAGTTTTGGATATTTTGAAATATTTTAATATTATTTTGAATGTGCTTGACTTGACAACTTTCGGTCATTTATTAAATATATACATACATTAATTAATGTTGAGCTTTTCACATAATGAAAATGGTTTATTATTTGGTTATCAT
The DNA here is from genome assembly GCF_025532165.1 of Camponotus vicinus. Classification (NCBI taxonomy): domain Eukaryota; kingdom Metazoa; phylum Arthropoda; class Insecta; order Hymenoptera; family Formicidae; genus Camponotus; species Camponotus vicinus. Next base: position 18,691,651 of record NW_028141956.1, on the reverse strand, counting down.
TGCTTACTCATTATATTTTAATTGTATATAAAATTTTGCAATTAATAGTCAAAATGAAAAATATATGTATTATTTAGCAATAATGGGTGGATAAGAAATTAGATTTTATATAATTTATTATTATGTAGTGAAGTTTTATTTGAATAACTATATAGAATATACGTATATGAAAAGAGATTTTTATAATGTATTAATTATTATGTTCTTATGCTTAGAGTTTAAACGTGTTATTATTTGAATTTTTCTTATTTGTCTAGGTTGCAGATATAGTATATATATATGTTGGAAGGGTTATGGACCAATGGATTATTCACGGTCAGGCTTAAACCATATAAGAATATGCAGCATTGAAAGGATTTTGAGGAACCTGTGCGAATTATTTCGGGAGTTTATTTGGTAAGTTTATTATTTTGATAAGTTAATTAATGAATCAAAGGTTTTATTTAATTATATCATATATTTATAAAATATATATTATATATACATATATATAATATATGTATTCATGTATAATGTTATGTATTTTATATGTATTTAATATTTAGTATTTTAATGCATTATCTTTTAAATTTTTATTAATAACTACATATGTATTTATACTAATAATGAGGGTGACAAGTCTGTCCGAGCTTGTTTCGCGGTTTAATTCTTATTAATTTTTACATATGGTATTACGTATAGCGCTGTCTCTCTCACTCGCGCGAGTCACCCGATAGTGCGGTCTCTCTCACTTTCACGTACTACTACCTATTGAGGTCTCGTGTATAAATTTCGATAGATGCAGTCGGTTAATTATATATTTGAGGAGGCATATTTGTGGTTTGTTATTGAAATATATTTCTAAGGAATTTTATTAATAAATATATTTTTATTTTTCCGTATAGCGTTTTCGTTAGGTGATGAAAATATTGGGACACCCGGTGGACAACCAAGTGGAGGCTATGTTTATAGGGTGACTTATTATTCTGCATGCAGCAAAGAGTTACGTATAAAATTTTATTCATAATAATTTCTTGACATTTCTTTATTATTTAGTTATTGTTTAGTAATTATTATTTAATTTAATATATTTATTGTTGAAATTTAATATATTAATATTTGATTTATTATACTTCTTTTACTATTTGATTTCTTTTACTCCTATATAATTATATACATTTATAAAATATTAAACCTTTTTAATATAGTAATTTTGATCAATCAAACTTTTATAATGATAATAGATTTTTGTATAGATTGATTTTTTAGTACATTTTTGTTAAGTTAATTTTTCATACGGCCAAATATTATTTGATTATTATTTTCAGTTGCTGGGACTTGGAATTCTTGCTACTTATTTATAACAAGCTGTCTTACGTTATTAGGAAGAGGCTAAATAATATATATATATAGGATCATAAAAAGTGTGTAAGTATGTATTATATTTTGAATGGTTTATTTAATAATTTCTATAGTAGATTTTCTTATACATTTATTATATTTTTCAGGTATCAAGACTCTGAGGAAAATCACTTCCTGATAGTGAACATATACATATATTTACGGGAACTCAACGAGGACCAAAAATTAAAATAATCTAGGATTTTTAAAGGAAATTCTTGCTTGATTAATTATATTTTATTTATTAATTATATTATATTTTATTAATTATATTTTATTAATTATATTTTATTAAGAAATGTTTAAATCATTAATTTCTGAAAGAAGCTCGTTACTTTATAAAAGATTATTATTTGGTTATTATTGGCCATTTACATTTTGTAATTAAATAGTCAAAGTTAAATGTTATTCAATAATAATTAGAGTTTTATACAGACATATTTGGCCAATGGTATTAATGTACAGTAAAGATTTATTATAACGTTTAGAAAAATATTTATTCAAGGAAAATTTATTAATTTTGTTTCTCATGAATATAAAAAATATATATATATTGTTAATTATTTTATTACTAATTATTATTACTGATTTTTAGAGCGTATTGTTTTAGTAACAATTATTATTCATGGGTATTAATTTTTGTTTGACTTGGTACATTTATTTATTGTTTTATATTCTTATATGTACGTAGAATATTAACTTTATAACTTTCCTTTTGTTATTGATGATTCTTTGTAAATTTTCGTATTAATATTTTATGTGGCTCACTTTCGGAGCATTTGTTAGCATTTTTACTGTAGATATTTATTACAAAATATTAATTAATTATTTGATTTTCAGGTTTCAAAATTTATAATCGCTGCATCTCTTTTATGACAACCGAACATACTGTTTATTAAAAAGATACGCATGGGCTCAAAATCATTTATTAATAGAATTTAGGTGAGTATCGTTTGATAAAATATTTTGATTTATGCCTTTTCCTTTGTAGTAAGCGCATATACACGCATAGGGATATCTTTTTTTGGTTATATGTGATAACTGAATAATATGAATATTGAGTGAATATCTATATATATTGGTTACATATAATATAAAGTGGATTTATAGTGATTATATATAATTACAAGTAAAGATTATATAAGATACGAAATTCTTTATACTATTCTTTGAAACAAATTATATTTTATTCGTTAAGAATTATTTAAATCATTTTCCCTTTTAAAAGAAGCTTGTTATTTTACAAAGGATTATTATTTAGTCGTTACTGGTCATCTGTTTTTACGTTTTAATTTTATAATTAAATAATCAAAGTAAATATATTTATTATTTGATAATAATTAAACTTTTATATATATATATATGTGTTTTTCATTGTTTATTAATTTATGTCTTTATTTGTCTAAATACTAATTAGTTATAATATTTTCAGGTTTCGGGATTCATGGCTATGGAAATTTTCCCATGCCAAATTTACCAGAAGAATGTGAAGGAACGCACAAGAGGCTATAAGACCAGTTACCGACGGATTTGTTCGTATACCAATTTATACGAAGTCTTGTTGCAAATGATTTACTAAGAGTTTTTCTTGATAATAAAATTTCGAATAAATTTCTTTTCTTAGTAAGGTTAGTTATTAAGATTAATATCATTATATACGACCAGTACCAGTACTGCTAATTCATTGTAATATCTTTCTGGCTATATACCACATCAATCAATGTATTGTATTAATATGAGATTATGGCGAATATATATATAAATATATATATATATATATATAGTATTTTGCTATTGATTTATGAAATTTCATAAGCGATTTTAAGGTGATTGTGTGGGGCTTTTGCAGCTTTATTAAAATTGCATAAATAATAATTATATATATATCGAAATTCTTTTACGATTATTATAAATGACTGTTTCAAAGAGCCTATTACTTTTTCTTGATTGATAGATGTGTATAAGTCCAGCTTTCGGTTAGTACTGGTGGTTACTAGTATTTTGACTACATGAGAACTGATTATTATTAAATTGATGTATATATATATTGATTATATATAATATTATGACGCAAATATATAGTAATTATATATAGTATCGCGCAAAGATTATATAGGATGAGAGAATAAGTAGGGATTATACTTTTATAAGTAAGATTTTAAATTTTTTGTTGCGGGACGTAACACCTCCCCCCTAATAAGAACAAAATCTGATTGTTTTCGGAGGATTTTGGTCTAGGGAGATTAAATATTTTCATCTAGGGTGTTTAAGCGGTCTCTTAGGTTTGTATATGATATAGGTATATTTACGTTTTTGGTGATTTCTTCGTGGCAAGGTTTCATTGTCCTTGGAGGTTTGGCTGGTGGAGGTTGTTGAGTAATTACTTCCGCAGGTGCAGTGGGATCGATGTTGGAGGTTTGCGTGGTTGTTTCTCCGCCAGGTGATTGATTGTCTCGGTTATCATCTCCAGATTTTCTAGAAGATTCCCGTGCCAGATGGAGCAGTAAATTCGCGAGGGAGCTCCATAAAGCTCCGAGTAGATGAAGGCTGCAACCATACACAGTGTGAAGAGCGTATCCATGAATGACTGTGTCAATGACTAATTTTACTAGGCGAATAATCATGAAGATTCCGACGAGTCCTGCGGTTGCTGATCCAAAATTTATGAATCCCTTCCAGATTCGCGAGGCTGTGCTTTCGACAATTTTATTTAAAGAATTTTCATCCAGCAAGTTGTACACTGAGATTCCTTCAGTGTTCATGGAATGGCCAGTTAGTCCTCTAGCAACGGCATTGAGTAAAGCTGGCTTTTCGGCTGGGAACATAATGTGATTTCGTAGTTTCTCCAGATCTGTATCAGAATATATTCCGCTTACGGCCAAAGGTCCCGGTGTGAGATATCTCCAGGTTAAGGCAGTCATGGGTTTTAGCTGTTGAGGTGGCAGTTGTCTAACTTGAATGTTAGGTGTAAGTTGCACCCATGTATCTTCGATTCGATACAAAGTAGGAAGTTCTAAACTGCATTCTCGTTCGTTGCCAATTTTGGTGATAATTCTTGATTTCGGTGTAAGGAAGAAGGAATGATTTCGTACAGAAATGGGAAGTTCGGTATAACACTCTCCAGTTTTTCTTACCATCACTTCAACAGGGATACATTTAATTATTTGTACTGCTTCTCCTGTTGTAACGGCCATGTATCCTGGCCCTTTCATGAGCTGATAGGCAAATTCGTCTGGTTGGAGTGTAGCAAAAGATAAGGCATTAGTAATTACTTGTCTTTCTAACTCGCATTTTTGCGAAATGACGTTGTTATAGAGAGACGTCATCTGTTGTTTGACATGTTTTTCTATATACACGAACTTGGAGTTCATGTATGTAAAGATGTCAAGATTATTGACAGGAATAGTTTTCCGACTAGCAAATGTATTGCCAGGTTTAGCTTCAAGAATGAATAATTTCGGGTGTTCCGTGCACAGGAGAGTATAACCACATAGAGGTATTTCCTTGGTTTTCATAAGGGCGAAAGTGATTTCCTGAGTCACAAGACTATAGATGATTGGGGTATCTGTCTTGGAGATGTCTTCAGAAATTTTGTTTGCAGGTCCTTCGTAGAGGACATCATATTGTTGAAAATTACAAGTATCCGTAGGCATAGGTTTCCAGTAGGTGTATCCGTCGTCAGCGTCTAAACAGTAGCTGTCAACGAGTTTACATACTGTTCCTGATTTTAATTTAATTCTTCCAGTATTCAATTGTACGGGAACGTAGGAAGATTTTAGTGATATTTTCACAGCAGCTTGGACGACTACGTCGTCCCATGTTCCGTATGGATCGTTGTACTGGGATCCCTTGCAGTATCCGTCAACTTGTACGCGGCCCACCAAGGTGATACTTCGATAGGTCGTCTGATTTGCTTTTATGCCAGCGACAAGGGTGTTGTCTCCCAAAGAAATAGTTCCGTCTTGAAACATCCTTAGGCACTGAGTGTATCCAGTCTCATGCACATAATCGGCTCTTCCATTGTGAACAGCAGATATATGTGAATGCATGCCACAATGATATATATTTCGGGATATTTCAACCTTGCACTGTATGACTTCTGTATAACTGTAGTCGGATAGTTGTAGTAGCTGAATATGAACATCTGTGGTGTTGGGTTGTCGTATGTTCAGATCGCATTCGCCAACATCAAGGAGAGAGACGGCTGTTACGTTGAGGTGTTGTCCTCCGCAATCAAATCCGATTAAGGCGGCAGTTTTACTTAAGAAGATTACTAGGATTAGGGGCGTCATGATGGTCTGAAATGATTACAATTTTGATGTACGTGTAGATGTCTATATTACATTTTGTGGTTACATGATTGATGGTACAATGTTCGTGAAAGTTTGATTACGAATAATTGTCGCAGAATTGATTCATAATTATACATGGAATCTTAGGTGTATTTAAATTATAATTACTTATGAAAGTATTTGAATACACAAGAGGTATCTTTGTAGCGTCGCTCAATGTGATTATAATATAACATGGGTATATGTGTATATATGTATATACATATAGAGAGGTATTCTAACTAAATTTGTATGTATATTATTATCATTATACTGTGTTTTTTTTTTCTTTTTATTGTTATTATTATATGTATGTATATATATATATTTATATGGTAAATATGAGTGATTATTATTACTAGTTATTAATAGTAAATCGATTAAAGGATAATTATATATGAATATATAATTATATATATATATATATATATATATTTTAGAATATATATATATATAAGAAATTTTATGTTATACGTATACATAAAAATATATATATTTTTTTTTTTATATATATATATTTTTTTTTTATATATATATATATTTTATTTAAAGTTTTTATTTTTGTTTTTGTTTTTGTTTTGTTTTTTTTTTCTTATAAATGCAGTTTGTTAACATATTTATTATGGATATATATATATATATATACGTATAGTTCGTAATAGATAAAATATTTAAGTTTATTGGTGAAACAAGGATTGAGATGATCCATTTTCTTTTATTGTTTAATTTAATAATCTTTCCTCTAGAATTTCTGGATCATTAGGATCAACCGTTATTTCAGCCACTCCATAATCTATCTTCAGTGTGATTGAATTTACAGACAGGCCTATAGTTTGCCTGTAGGTTCTTTCTTCTCCCTTTTTAACGATCATGTCTACAAATTGACTATAGGCTTTAAAACATTTAGTGCATTCAAGAAGGGGTCGTATTTCATGACAATTACTACCGCAATTAGCACACTGATTCGTTGGCACATTGCCATATTGGAATGTGTGTGAATATTGCGTCAAGACCCTGTTATAAGTTGCAGGATTGTAGCAATCCGTACATATAAGATGAGGACTGTTAGCGGTTAGGACATCATGTGTCATTATAACCACGCATTTTACGTTAAGGCTGTTGAAGAGGGAGTAGTCTAGTAGTGGGTGAGCAGGTCGCTTAAATTTGGAAAGCGGGCACATTTTATGCGTATATGCCTTGTCTGTGAGTCCTGCAAAAAGCAAAAGCAGTTAGGTTACTTATGTCCCTTCCCTGATTTTTTTCAAATATTGCTCTTTCAAAATAGGAATATACGCATTCCTGGCATTGAAGGATGGGACGAACAGTTTCCAGGGTGGATTGACAGTAATTACACTTAGCAAGATTTATATCTCCCGAAGTTACCCAGTGGCAAACAATTAAATCAGGCTTCACTCTTAATTGTCGAAGTTTATAACATGCGCAACACATGCGGCTAGGAGTGCGAGTTTTCCCGGTATATCTTTTGTAAAAAATTACTTTTCTGCATTTTGCCTCATGCATGTTGGGGAAGTGGGACAATAATTCATGGATTGGGTGATTGCAACAGGGATTGCTTGCGTTATTCATGTTGCCTTGCTCTAGCAAATTCTCTTTTTCGTTCTTCTTCCAGATAATTTAGGAAGCACGGCCTGCAATCAATTATGGGAGTTATGAGAGATACTTTACGATTACATAGACAGCATTTAGAAGGACTAATATGAGGAAAATTTTCTGATATGCTGTGATAATTTATGTGGACTAATTCATGATCCACGTGTATTTTACATATAGGGCAGTAATACAGGCCATTTTCCAGAGAGTAATATCCATCGAATTCTTCGTGCACAGTACAGTTCAGGGTGTCGGAAGATGTATCCGATAGCATATTAACTCTTCAATTCTTCAAGGTTGGGAGGTTGGGGGATTCTCTTCATTTATTGAGAGAAAGGTGGGGTGAGTCTCTCGGAATATTTGAGCGATATTCCTAGTACAGGTGGAGCAGGTGTGTAGGGGTCGTATTATGGTGATGGGTCGTTGACAGTACGAACAGATCGTTCTATAAGGGTGTGGAGCAATAGAAATAATATGGGAGTCTATTGGAAAGAAAAACCTTTGGTTACAGGGAGTATGTAGCATACAATAACATGCACAGCAATAATGGTTGTGATTATTTAGATTGAGATAACCATGCAGTTTGATGCATACAGCATTAAGAGAAAGCTGGGACATTATGAAGCATCGTTCAGTGTAAGCAAATAGGATATGGACATAAGTTCAACAATACCTCGAGTGCAGATGAGACACTGATCTAAAGGTCTTTGTGTGACAAGTGTTCGGAAGCAATGTGCACAATGAGGATCGATATGGCGTGGTCCCGGAGAGAGAAAGTGTAGAGATACTAGAGGCAATCGTACTCTAATAGACAATACGTAGTGATAGCAAAGTTCACATAGATAGACGTTCAAGGGATCATACCGATATCCTCTGAATTCTACACAGCAGGCTGTGCCGGTAAATGGCATCCCCTTATAACGTAGGAGTCCTGTCGTATACGTTTAAGACTAAGGGGTAACTATAACTATTGATAGAAGTTGAGGTGTTGTGTAGAAGTTCTAAGAATTCGTGCGCTGTTAGTGTACAGGAGATGCACTTGTCAAGAGAATTGGTCTCGATGACTGTTGTGCCACAAGCTGAACAGTGGTCATTACGCACGATGTGACTATTCACAAAGAAGTGTCTCCGCAAGGGCCGGTATTGTTGCTTAATAATATTGGTACGGAGTCTATCGTAACACTCCTTACACAAGTTCGTTTCGTCTAAGAGACAAAGAGCTCCTGTTATATGGACACAATGGCCGAAGAAGAAGGATTCCTCTATTCGATTTGAAATGGTTGCGTCCAATCTCGGCTGTGTAGGCCTTCTGTGCCAAAGCATCTGTAACAAAGGACTCTGATTATTACCTCATCCCGGCTGGGGATGTGCTAGTTTGATCTTGTTGGTGTGTACTATTCGGGTTTGGTTTCCTGTTCTAATTTTAACATTACTTGGGGGTAAAAGTTCGATTATTTCGTGAGGACCGGTATACTGGTCAGCAAGTTTTCCTTTTCGTGGTTCTTTTAATAAAAAGACAAAGTTTCCTTTCTCAAATTGTTGTAAATTCAAATTGCGATCATAGTATCGCTTACTCCGTTCTTTAGCTAGTGTGAGGTTTTGCTTAGCTTGCGTTTGTAAATCGTTTATCTTGTTAAAGAGATTAACAATATAGTCACGGTATGTGGGTTCGATATTTTCTTCGATGATGGGGTGTGCAGAGGGTAGTCGTGCTATTCGGCCAAATACTAGCTCATAGGGTGAGTATCTCGTGCCTTCATGTACACTGGTGTTGTACGAGAACATCGCAAGTTTAATGTATTCATCCCAATTTGTCTCCTTATCAACCTGAGTTTTTAGATATTCTGTTAAGACATGATGTGATCGTTCAAGCGATCCATTAGACTGTGGATGATAGGCAGTGGTCCTAAAATGTTGAATGCGAAATTTCCTTGTTAACTGTCGTATTAAGGCGGATAAAAAATTTGTTCCTTGATCGGTTAATATTGCGCGAGGGGTACCATATATACAGATAAATTCTTTAGTGAAGGCGTCTGCGATTGTTAACGACGTGGCCTCCTTTAATGGCACGGCGGTAGAATATTTTGTTAGTAAATCCTGCATGGTCAGTATGTACTGATTGTTGCTCACTGTTAGGGGAAGAGGTCCCATAATATCCAGGGATACTTTATCAAAAGCAGCGCCGGGGGTATCCGTTATAACCATGGGTTGCTTGGTTTTTATTCTAGTTAGTTTCTTTATTTGACACTCCCGACAGGTTCTAATGAATTCCTGAATATCCTTTTTCATTGTTTTCCAGCAGTAACGAGATCTAAGGCGGTTATAGGTCTTCGTTACACCTTTATGTCCTCCATGAGCTGAGGCATGATTTTCCAAAATTAGAGATTGACGTTTTTCGATTTCAGGCGTTTGAATTAAATTTAAGCATATCGTTATATTAATGGGTAATTCCTGTAGATATCTTTTGAGTTGGTTAAGGATGTATGACCATGGAAGATCGTCGAAGCGTTCGGTCTTACTAAGACTTATGGAAGAGAGTCCAAGTTCAGTAATGACATCCACTAAAGAGTGTAGACAGTTTTTAAGATTCTGGGCTTCTATAAGGGTATGATAGTCGTATTTGATGGGGAGGGCAATTAACGTGTTTCCTTTTACAGTACATACCCTGGCCCTTTCGAATGCCAATCCTTCATATTTGGGGAGTAAATTGGCTTCTTGATATGATTTTGCGCCATTGTCATAAGCTGTCCCGTTCTGGTAAATAAATATTGTGTGATTATCTTTCTGTTGGAGTAAATCCTCTCTAACTTCTCGCACTAAGGCTCGACTCCATGGTGGAAGAGCTGGTGGATTCAGTTGTTGTGGGTTTGACTGATACGGTACAATGTCGGATTCTATTATTTCAGTATAATCCGTATCATCGCTGTCTTCAGAGTCAGTAACTTCTTCGATTGTGACTCCATAATTGTTATTTTCTTGTTCGACAGAATAATTTTGATAATCTTCTGCTGGTTGACGCTCTACGGGGGCCGAAGTCTCGGCGGTTTTTTGATAGTTTCCCTTGTCTTCCTGATTAGGTCCTGCATTCTGACCTTCAGGTGTACTAGATTTTCCCTTTGGCCTTTGAGGTCTATACGAAAATATGGATTCGTCGGATGAATATTCTCCTTCATCAATGAGGAATAACGGAATAGCCACGTCGACGGGTGGATTTCTGGATAAGGCATCAGCGTTATAATTTAGAGTTCCTTTTTTATATTGTATTTCATACTGATATTCAGAGAGTTTCATTCTCCACTTCCATAATCTTGAGGAAGGATCCTTGATGGAGTGTAGCCACACTAATGGTTTATGGTCAGTTACTATAGTGAATATTCTTCCGTATAAATAAGGTCTAAAATGATTTACACAATAAATGATAGCTAAACATTCTTTCTCTATTGTAGAATAATTTTGTTCAGCGGAATTTAGAATTCGAGATGTGTAGGCAACGGGTAGATCTTTCCCTATTATTCCTTGACTGAGCACTCCTCCGACCGCATATCCAGATGCATCGGTGGTTAGAATGAATGGATTAGTAAAGTCGGGATATTGTAAAATAGGCTCAGAGCATAGTGAATTCCTTAGAATATCGAATGCTTCTGCTTGTTTGTCCTGCCAATCGAATTTCTTATCCTTTTTTAAGAGATCAGTTAATGGTTTTGCGACTTTGGAAAAATTTGGAATAAATCTTCTATAATATCCGGCTAGTCCTAGGAATTGTTTGATGTTTTTCGGATTCTTCGGAGTAGGAAAATTCATTATAGCCTTTATCTTAGCGGGGTCAGGTTTGACTCCGTCAGATCCAATTATATGTCCTAGATACATAACTTCACGTCGTAAGAATTCGCATTTATCTGGTTGTAATTTTAAATTTGCAGCTCTCAATCTCTGCATTAATTTTTCGAACTTGCTTTCGTGTTCTTGCAATGATCGTGCATATACGACAATATCATCCATGTAGACGAATAATTCATTTCCCTGGAGTCCGGATAGAACGTTATCCATCAATCTTTGAAACGTTGCAGGAGCATTTTTTAATCCAAATGGCATTCGTTTGAATTGGTAATGTCCGTAAGGTGTAGAGAAAGCAGTTTTATGAGCATCTTTTGATGCCATGGGTATTTGGTGGAAACCGGAGGCTAAGTCCAGTACTGAAAAATATTTTGCAGATCCAAGTTGATCTAATATATCCGTTATATTTGGAAGAGGATAGGCATCGCCTATTGTTTTTTCATTGAGGTTTCGATAATCGATAACCATTCGCCATCTTTTATTCCCTAGGGAGTCTGGCTTTTTCGGAACTATCCATAAAGGAGAGTTATAAGGGGAAGTAGAAGGTCTTATTAAATCAGAAGATAATAATTCATTTACTTGTTTATTAATTTCTTCCTTATGTACAGGAGGAAATCTATATTGTTTCGTGTGGACAGGCATTTCATTAATAGTAGGAATAGAATGCTGAGCGGCGTTTGTCGCTTGGAGATGTTCACCGGGAAGGTGAAATCTGTCGGAGTGTTTGAAAACTAGTAGTCGAACATTTTCTGATTCCTCGGAATTCAGATGTTCGAGACGTAGAAGGTTTATGACATCAACAGTTCTATCTGTTGGTGTTGATAATGCCTGGTTAAAGTAAATGGGATTATCTATGGCTTTGACGAATTCCACTCGGGGTTCGTCTAGTCCAGCGAGATTGTTGGAGTTAAAAGTTCTGATTAATCCTCTGGGAAGCCCTTGGGTTCCAGTGGAATTCTCTGTTATTTCATGAGTATCATAATCTTGCAATTCTATGAATGGAATATTAAGGGTCAATTCTTCCTCGGAAGTATTGAATATAGGCATATGGACTTTTCCATTATTATTGGTGACGATAGCTTCCCCGAAGTATATGCCCTCGGCAAGGGTATGACGAGGTACATATCCGATTTGTTTTTCTGGATTGGTAATATGAAAAGAACAGGGAGTGACAGTTCTTTCCTTAAGACATATTGTACTTGAGTTTGAGAATGGAATTCTCATATCTTCATACTGTATAAAGTTGTCTCTATAGTTGACTATAACAGCTCGTTCCTTCAGGAACTTGTTGCCTAATATTCCATCTTGTAAGAATCCTATTGAATCAGATATGACATAGAATTCAGATAGTTTTCCAAGTACAGATAGGGAAACGGCTCCTAGTGTAACGATAGTTTCAGAAGCTATTCCTTGCAGACATAAAGGATTAGTTTTGTCGAGAGTAACGTTTGGATTTAAACATTTTTGTTTAATAAGGTTTAGTCCAGATCCAGAATCAATCATAAATTTGCAATCTGCTATTAGATCTGGAGAGGATAACGTTACTGTGGGCAATTCTGTAGATTGTTGTCTGTCGTTTATTTGGCAGATTCGGAAGTTTGTGTGGGAGTTTCCTGTGGTGTTATTATGTTGACTTTCTTTTGAATGTGGTAAGTCGGACGTCCTGGTTGCGGGTCGTTCCGGCGGACGTCGGTTCTCATCGGAACGCCTTGCGCGTTTCCCGAAGTACCGGGTTGTTGGTTCCCTTCTTGAGCTCTTCTGTAAGCTAACTTCCGACATTCTTCTATAAGATGTCCAGGAGTTTTACAATAGCGACAGATTTTGTTCTGATAACCTTGTTGAGGCTGTCCAGCAATTAATTTAACTGGAGTTGCGGGGAAAGGTGGTTGCGAGGTTGTATGTCCATTGTTGGGATGGTAACGGTTGTTAGTGTTGTTGCTCATAGGATTTTGGCGAGCTGCATTGCTGACGTTATTGGGGAGGTCAGCACGGGGTTGAAAATTTGGGCGGAAGAGAGTTCGCTTCCGAATGTTTTCAGCTTCAATAGTTTTGGATAGTTGTATGGCTGTGCTAATGCTTTCCTCGAAGGTCCTCGGATGTTCGAGTTTTACGCGTACTAATAGGTCAGATGGAAGTCCGTTGATAAAGCTGTTCATAGTGGTTGCTTCGATGGCGTCCTTTCTTCGTTCTCCTATGTTTCCGGATAAATCAGATTCTCCATCTATTATTGCAGTACGTAGTTCTTGCACTCTGCTTATATAATCAAAAATATTTTCATTTTGTTTCATGTATATATTAGCTAGTTCTCCTCGGTATTGGTCGACGGATTTATTTGGTCCAAAAATTAATTTTAGTCGTTTCGTTAGCTCGAAAACGGTGTGACATTCTACCCCTTCTATGGCAGAATATGCATGTCCCTGCAGCTTATTAATAATAAGCTGCACTAAATGATATTCATGATATGCGGGTATTAAATCGAGAGCGCGTTCGCAAATTTTACTGAAGTGGAAAACGGACATTTTATGGCCATCAAATTTAGGTATTGTGTCGATAGCATCTTTAAGGCGTATCGGGGAAGGTTGGTCCGCGATATCAAAATGTTGGGATGTCGGTTGAGAAAATGTTCGTTCTTCATGTGGAACATATCTTTCTTCTCTTTGCGAGGTCTCTAGATTCATGAGCCTTGAATTAATCCTCTCAATATAATTGGTAATCGTTTGCATAGAAGCCATTAATTGCTCTACAGCTGGTTGTTCTTGGCTTGCGGCCATTTCCTTTCGATTCATTTCTTCTTGCATTTTTATCAGATGTTCGTTTTTGACTTGCAAGGCCTCAGCCTGTTCTTTTAACTGTTTCTCCTTTTCGTTTACCTTTTGCATGAGGATTTCGGTTTCCTCTGCTGTATATTGTTTCCTTGTAGCCCCTGTGGCTACAGAGCTCGTCGAGCTTGATCGAGTCTGCATAATGGATTTAGATACTTTATAAAAATTTATTCGTCAAACACTTAATTTCCTCTCAGAAGCTTAGATCCTTTTTGGCAAATCCCACCGCTGCCACCAAAAATTTTAATGTTTGTGTTACGTCCTATTCGATCGTTTATTCAACGATTCTGCAGGGCGCACCGTGCAGGGACGAACAATATTATATCTCTCTATTTTGTTTTTCAGGGCAACCTGCCACGCCGGCTATACCCTGGGACGCCGAGAGATTAGGATCTATATGACGATTCTTTTCGGAGGTATTTTAGGATTGACAAATAAATATGCAGATTTATTATATTATAAATTTCTATTTTTTTCTTTTCTTTATTTTATCCTTCCTCGTTCTTTTACATTAGTTTATAAGGTAATTTTGGCGAAATTAAACTATGAATGATATATGTCGTCTACCGTTCCCAAGAACTCCTCACTATCTAAGTAATCTAAAATTTGGTTAGTTTCAAAATCCGCGAAGCTCTCTTCGGCTGGAGAGATGTCTATCGGTTCTGGGTCTATCTCCCCAAGAGCGACCGGAGAGTAATTCGGGGTAGAATAACCTGAAAATGAATCAGGGGTTTGTGGAGGGCTTGGCGATGGCACAGTCTGGACTTGTTGGTCTCGAGTTCTTCTTATTTCTCCGTTTCTCTCGAAAGCTAGGAGAAGTGCTGGGGGAATTCTGACCGTTGGGTTATCCAAATCGTACACGACTGTTGGGCAATCGCTAAGGTGATCAGAGTCCTCGTCTGTCAGCGGAAGGTCCTCTTCTTCACTCGATTCTTCGCCTGCTGGTATCGCTGAGGGATTACCGTTGTTGGTTTCGGGGTTTAATTCAGGAGGCAAAGGAGCGAAGGACAAATCAAAGAAAGTATCTTCGCGATCGTTGGCGGCGCGTAAAATACTAGAAGGGATATTATCCCTATCTACAAATAATTGCCGTGCGATAGAGGGGCGATCTCGTAATAACCGCTGTCTGAATAGTTCTCTGCGAGTTACGCCTGCGTTTTGCAGAGGGAATTCGCGGCGGGTTATTGGGTCTGGTCGTCGGGCGCTAACCATCTATTATCGAAATAATTTAAGTTTTAAAATTTGTTTTATTGAAAGGATAATTTGAAATTATTTCGCGACATCTAATACTTACGATGGAAATTTCGAGGGGTCACCTGTCAACAAAGGATGTACCGCGTAAATCTAAAGTTTCGTAACCGGTTTAGAGAAAGAGACAGGACAGATTCTGAAATCGCGACTCCTCATTTATTATGAGAGAAAATTATTAGTTAATTACCTCACATGCAGTGACGTGGTAAGGAAGGGGGTGTAGGAATGTTTGAATATCAGATGGATACCGTACCTACTGGTTTAGTTTTGTTATTATTAAATAATTCTTCTAATATATGATACTAAACCAGAGTTATCATACTATGTGTCAGTCGGTCCTTAAAGAGCGCGTCCCATGCTCTACGACGAGTTTCGATGTGCAAGACGTCACGTCACAGCGGCACAGAGTCCGTAAAGAAATTTCCTCTAAAGAAAATTCTTCGCGGAAACGGCAGAGGGGTAGAGTAGACTACCCAATGCACATCGATTGACAAGTCGAAGGCGACGATTCACTCTTGTGGATAAAACCAAAGACAGACTGAGCGTTTAACGTTCAAAGGCAATCAACGTACTCGTGTTATCGGAAGGTGAAGACGTTGGAATTGTATGAAGGTAAGTTGTTGACTATTATGTATAATAAAATTCTTCAATATGTCATGCAAAAATAATAATTAATAATATTCGGTTGATGGTTGCAGATCACGAGAGATGAAAAGGAAATTATTGAATAATTAAAACGAGTACTTACCCAAAAGTACTGCTGTCAGGATATGCGATGAATCTCCGTGGAGGACGGTCTGCCTCGGCGATGTCCCTGTAGGAGAGTCGGAGGAACTGGTGACAAATGATTGGCAGAAGACCCAAGTGATGGTTCAAAGACACTTTATTTTCTTAAAGTATACTATAATATTCGACTGCTCTCTAGACTAAGTTCCTTTTCGACTCGAAAATGTTCTATAATACGCTCGTGATCGCTTTAGTTGTTTTCTTCTCGAGAGCTCCAGGTCAAATGCTAGGTGATGTTGTCTCAAGAGCGTCGGGTCAAATGCGCGGAAGACTGAGCTGCGCTCCCTGAGGTACCCTCTGGTCCCTACTCCGTGCCGGCTATCCGCAGTGGTAGGAGAATGCGGCGCTCCCGGGCGTAGGCGGCTTGACCGCCGCTTGCCGCTATAGCTGTCCTTCTTCTTCGAGCGCGCTATGACGTGGTGGCCGCGCTCTTGCGTGGGGATAGTGGGGACGACGGAGCTGTCAGTATTGTCCATGCATCGAGCTCGTTAATTCATTTTACAAAGGTAAGGCTTTTACAATAGGTTTTTAGTCACCAGAATTTTAATAATTTGCATGCATATATTTTTTAATATAGAATCTCAACCTCTTTCAATAGAAGTGTGAATGATCGTTCTAGCATGTTCCGTTTAGAATTGATTTTTAACTTTCTTTATATTAATTATATAGTTTTAGTTAACAATGTTATAAACAAATTCTGGTGTTATAAACCATTATAATTACAATTTGCTATATAATAATTATACGATATATGTATACAGGGCGATCCTGAAAAACGTTATGTCTTTAAAATGACGTATTCCTGACACCATTCTAAGACAATTTTTCCTTTACCAAAATTTGATTTGAAGCGTAGTTTTTGAATTATGAGCAAAAATAGTTAGTAAATCACGCGTCGGGTACAGAAGGCAGGCAGGAGCGGCGCGGCGTGCCGCGAGCGCGGGCGCAGCTGACCGCCCGACGGGTGATTATCACCGCATGAGTCGCTAACTATTTTATCTTATAACATAAAATTATGCTTTAAATAAAATTTTGGTAAAGAAGAAAATGTCTTAGAATTACGTCAGAAATACGTGTTCCTTAAAATAACGTTATTATAATAATGAAAAGTTGTTCCGGATCGCCGGCCGTCCGACGTTGCAATCAGCTGATTGCTACACGCGATGTGTGTATGGCGGAGTGTGTGCGTAAGAGAGAGAGAGAGAGAGAGAGAGAGAGAGAGAGAGAAAGAGAGAGAGAGGGAGGGTAGGAGGGACAGACATTCATACACACGCACGCACTTTTTTTCTCGCTCTCTTTCTCTCTTTTACGCAACACTCATACACTCTCTCATTCAGTCTCTCACTCACACTCTCTCGGTCACTCACTCACTCACTCACCTGCTTACTCACTTGCTCACTCACCTTGTAGCAGCGTAGCGAATCTTCATGCTATGTATTGTTGTTATCTGCTGCACGATTATGATTGCTAGAGATGCGCGACACATCGAAATTTTTTCGATTATTAGTCTCACACTCGATTGACACAATACAGATTACACGATAACGAGTTTACTGTTTATTCACTCACTATTGATTTATCGATACCAAAAATTACTTTCAAAGAAACGCGAATGCAAACAGCACATGACTCGACGCGAAGCGACGGACCGCGGAGACTGCGCGACCACAAGAGTTATGTTGCCAGAAACGCGACATCTAACAAACGACTTGCGCGTGGCGCGTGATTGACGCGAGATAAGACGAATGTAATTAAAATCGTCTTATCTCGCGTCAATCACGCGCCACGCGCAAGTCGTTTGTTAGATGTCGCGTGTCGCGTTTCTCATCAACGCAACATAACTCTTGTGGTCGCGCAGTCTCCGCGGTCCGTCGCTTCGCGTCGAGTCATGTGCTGTTTGCATTCGCGTTTCTTTGAAAGTAATTTTTGGTATCGATAAATCAATAGTGAGTGAATAAACAGTAAACTCGTTATCGTGTAATCTGTATTGTGTCAATCGAGTGTGAGACTAATAATCGAAAAAATTTCGATGTGTCGCGCATCTCTAGCAATCATAATCGTGCAGCAGATAACAACAATACATAGCATGAAGATTCGCTACGCTGCTACAAGGTGAGTGAGCAAGTGAGTAAGCAGGTGAGTGAGTGAGTGAGTGACCGAGAGAGTGTGAGTGAGAGACTGAATGAGAGAGTGTATGAGTGTTGCGTAAAAGAGAGAAAGAGAGCGAGAAAAAAAGTGCGTGCGTGTGTATGAATGTCTGTCCCTCCTACCCTCCCTCTCTCTCTCTCTCTTACGCACACACTCCGCCATACACACATCGCGTGTAGCAATCAGCTGATTGCAACGTCGGACGGCCGGCGATCCGGAACAACTTTTCATTATTAAAATAACGTTATTTTAAGGAACACGTATTTCTGACGTAATTCTAAGACATTTTCTTCTTTACCAAAATTTTATTTAAAGCATAATTTTATGTTATAAGATAAAATAGTTAGCGACTCATGCGGTGATAATCACCCGTCGGGCGGTCAGCTGCGCCCGCGCTCGCGGCACGCCGCGCCGCTCCTGCCTGCCTTCTGTACCCGACGCGTGATTTACTAACTATTTTTGCTCATAATTCAAAAACTACGCTTCAAATCAAATTTTGGTAAAGGAAAAATTGTCTTAGAATGGTGTCAGGAATACGTCATTTTAAAGACATAACGTTTTTCAGGATCGCCCTGTATATGTATGTGCATATAGGTGCATGGTCTAGATAGTTGTTAACAATAATTATGTTACATTATAATATAAAAGTGTATTAATTATTCCTTTTATTATTCAGCTCTTGGAACAAAGGATGTGGCGAGCTTTTTTATCACCGGATGCAGGTGTTCGCCGTGCCAGGCAGTCGCGCCAGGCAGTCGCGCCAGGCCTTATCTTATCGCTGAGTGAGCTCATGTGCAGCTGCACCGGATGAAGCTCGGAGGGTCGCTTATCTTTTGGTGAGTGAATTTATAACGCTTTATAAATCGATTTAATAATTTCATTCGTTATAATTTATATGAATAAATTATATATTCCTTACTTGTTAATTGTATAGAATATATATATATATACTTATATATATTGTTTGTAAAAGTTAATAAATGTAATTATTAAAAATTTTATCTTCATTATTTTATTAATTAAATATGTATTATACATATTGTTATTTCCCTTTTGAAGGCTTGAAAGTTTGCTAAAAAATGTATTACTGTTGGATCTTGTTAGTTAATGATATGGATTAATTTATTATATAATATATATATATTCTTTTATAGTTTATAATTTCGTAATGATTTATTACTCTTGCAATAAGAAGGCGCTCCTTATAACATTCATACATTATATATTCGCGAGTCCCTTTCGCATTAAGACTCGGCACGGACGTCGAAAACATTAGGGGAGATAACAAAGTAATAGGGGAGATAACACGGTACGCTGGACTTAGCCTTGTGCTCTTATAAGGAGACTTATTATTCGTCTCAATAATAAAATCATGCATAATGAATTTTACAAGACCATACATTCATTATTATTATTAATATGTATATTTATTACCTTGTATTATTATTATTTAAACTTTATATTTCATGTATGTTATATATGTGTAAATTTTTGTTATAACAAATTTTATTTAGTAGTTATATAGATTTATAATTCTGCACACAGTGAAGAGTTATGAACTTTATTTTGCATTATTGGTTTTATTAAATCAGAATCTTTATTATTTATAATTATTAATAATTTAAATAATTTAATATATTTGTCTTATATAGTTATTATATTTTTCAGATATTTTGTAAAACGACATTCTGTACAGAAGATATTCGAGGGTGCATATCATTTATAGCTTGGCTGTATTTTAATCGACAATATAGAATGTTTATTAGACTATTGTCGGAGCGGATTAAAATACTCACATATGATCGTCTGGCCATGACTTATTAACTCTATGCACCTCTAATTGCGGATAAGTTTTGGATATTTTGAAATATTTTAATATTATTTTGAATGTGCTTGACTTGACAACTTTCGGTCATTTATTAAATATATACATACATTAATTAATGTTGAGCTTTTCACATAATGAAAATGGTTTATTATTTGGTTATCATTGCTTACTCATTATATTTTAATTGTATATAAAATTTTGCAATTAATAGTCAAAATGAAAAATATATGTATTATTTAGCAATAATGGGTGGATAAGAAATTAGATTTTATATAATTTATTATTATGTAGTGAAGTTTTATTTGAATAACTATATAGAATATACGTATATGAAAAGAGATTTTTATAATGTATTAATTATTATGTTCTTATGCTTAGAGTTTAAACGTGTTATTATTTGAATTTTTCTTATTTGTCTAGGTTGCATATATAGTATATATACAGGGTGTTTCATTTTAATCCGACCAGTCGAATATCTCGAAAACCAAGCCCGGGAGAGAAAAATATTTCAGACAAAAGTTGTTTGGTTTCGAGGGGGCCATAAGATGGTGACAATGATTTGACCTTGAACAGTCATTTGAAGGTCACATAAAGGTCACCTTAAATTTCTTAAATGGAATACCCTATATATTTTTGCACATTCTTGTAGCTGACATCGAGAGCTTTCCAAAACGCTATAATTAAGTACCTTTTCGTTAAGTACTTTTTGAGTTATGAGGCTTGAAATAATTTCTTAATTCTACATAAACCGTAAAATATCTAGTAAAATATTCATTTTTCGATTATCTTACCTTAATACTTTTACGTACAAAATAATGAGAGGAATCAATTGGTGTAAAGAAAACACATAGTTGTTTTGAAGAAAAAATATGTAATTTGCAATTAACAATTCCATATTTTTTCTTAAAAACAACTATGTGTTTTTTTTACACCAATTGATTCCTCTCATTATTTTGTACATAAAAGTATTAAGGTAAGATAATCGAAAAGTGAATATTTTACAAGATATTTTACGGTTTATGTAAAATTAAGAAATTATTTCAACCCTCATAACTCAAAAAGTACTTAACGAAAAGGTACTTAATGATAGTGTTTTGGAAAGCTCTCGAGATAAGCTACAAGAGTGTGCAAAAATATATAGGGTGTTCCGTTTAAAAAAATTGAAGTGACCTTCACGTGACCTTCAAATGACTCTTCAAGGTCAAACCAATGATACCATCTTATGGCCCCCTCGAAACCAAACAACTTTTGTCTGAAATATTTTTCTCTCCCGGGCTTGGTTTTCGAGATATTCGACTGGTCGGATTAAAATGAAACACCCTGTATATGTTGGAAGGGTTATGGACCAATGGATTATTCACGGTCAGGCTTAAACCATATAAGAATATGCAGCATTGAAAGGATTTTGAGGAACCTGTGCGAATTATTTCGGGAGTTTATTTGGTAAGTTTATTATTTTGATAAGTTAATTAATGAATCAAAGGTTTTATTTAATTATATCATATATTTATAAAATATATATTATATATACATATATATAATATATGTATTCATGTATAATGTTATGTATTTTATATGTATTTAATATTTAGTATTTTAATGCATTATCTTTTAAATTTTTATTAATAACTACATATGTATTTATACTAATAATGAGGGTGACAAGTCTGTCCGAGCTTGTTTCGCGGTTTAATTCTTATTAATTTTTACATATGGTATTACGTATAGCGCTGTCTCTCTCACTCGCGCGAGTCACCCGATAGTGCGGTCTCTCTCACTTTCACGTACTACTACCTATTGAGGTCTCGTGTATAAATTTCGATAGATGCAGTCGGTTAATTATATATTTGAGGAGGCATATTTGTGGTTTGTTATTGAAATATATTTCTAAGGAATTTTATTAATAAATATATTTTTATTTTTCCGTATAGCGTTTTCGTTAGGTGATGAAAATATTGGGACACCCGGTGGACAACCAAGTGGAGGCTATGTTTATAGGGTGACTTATTATTCTGCATGCAGCAAAGAGTTACGTATAAAATTTTATTCATAATAATTTCTTGACATTTCTTTATTATTTAGTTATTGTTTAGTAATTATTATTTAATTTAATATATTTATTGTTGAAATTTAATATATTAATATTTGATTTATTATACTTCTTTTACTATTTGATTTCTTTTACTCCTATATAATTATATACATTTATAAAATATTAAACCTTTTTAATATAGTAATTTTGATCAATCAAACTTTTATAATGATAATAGATTTTTGTATAGATTGATTTTTTAGTACATTTTTGTTAAGTTAATTTTTCATACGGCCAAATATTATTTGATTATTATTTTCAGTTGCTGGGACTTGGAATTCTTGCTACTTATTTATAACAAGCTGTCTTACGTTATTAGGAAGAGGCTAAATAATATATATATATAGGATCATAAAAAGTGTGTAAGTATGTATTATATTTTGAATGGTTTATTTAATAATTTCTATAGTAGATTTTCTTATACATTTATTATATTTTTCAGGTATCAAGACTCTGAGGAAAATCACTTCCTGATAGTGAACATATACATATATTTACGGGAACTCAACGAGGACCAAAAATTAAAATAATCTAGGATTTTTAAAGGAAATTCTTGCTTGATTAATTATATTTTATTTATTAATTATATTATATTTTATTAATTATATTTTATTAATTATATTTTATTAAGAAATGTTTAAATCATTAATTTCTGAAAGAAGCTCGTTACTTTATAAAAGATTATTATTTGGTTATTATTGGCCATTTACATTTTGTAATTAAATAGTCAAAGTTAAATGTTATTCAATAATAATTAGAGTTTTATACAGACATATTTGGCCAATGGTATTAATGTACAGTAAAGATTTATTATAACGTTTAGAAAAATATTTATTCAAGGAAAATTTATTAATTTTGTTTCTCATGAATATAAAAAATATATATATATTGTTAATTATTTTATTACTAATTATTATTACTGATTTTTAGAGCGTATTGTTTTAGTAACAATTATTATTCATGGGTATTAATTTTTGTTTGACTTGGTACATTTATTTATTGTTTTATATTCTTATATGTACGTAGAATATTAACTTTATAACTTTCCTTTTGTTATTGATGATTCTTTGTAAATTTTCGTATTAATATTTTATGTGGCTCACTTTCGGAGCATTTGTTAGCATTTTTACTGTAGATATTTATTACAAAATATTAATTAATTATTTGATTTTCAGGTTTCAAAATTTATAATCGCTGCATCTCTTTTATGACAACCGAACATACTGTTTATTAAAAAGATACGCATGGGCTCAAAATCATTTATTAATAGAATTTAGGTGAGTATCGTTTGATAAAATATTTTGATTTATGCCTTTTCCTTTGTAGTAAGCGCATATACACGCATAGGGATATCTTTTTTTGGTTATATGTGATAACTGAATAATATGAATATTGAGTGAATATCTATATATATTGGTTACATATAATATAAAGTGGATTTATAGTGATTATATATAATTACAAGTAAAGATTATATAAGATACGAAATTCTTTATACTATTCTTTGAAACAAATTATATTTTATTCGTTAAGAATTATTTAAATCATTTTCCCTTTTAAAAGAAGCTTGTTATTTTACAAAGGATTATTATTTAGTCGTTACTGGTCATCTGTTTTTACGTTTTAATTTTATAATTAAATAATCAAAGTAAATATATTTATTATTTGATAATAATTAAACTTTTATATATATATATATGTGTTTTTCATTGTTTATTAATTTATGTCTTTATTTGTCTAAATACTAATTAGTTATAATATTTTCAGGTTTCGGGATTCATGGCTATGGAAATTTTCCCATGCCAAATTTACCAGAAGAATGTGAAGGAACGCACAAGAGGCTATAAGACCAGTTACCGACGGATTTGTTCGTATACCAATTTATACGAAGTCTTGTTGCAAATGATTTACTAAGAGTTTTTCTTGATAATAAAATTTCAAATAAATTTCTTTTCTTAGTAAGGTTAGTTATTAAGATTAATATCATTATATACGACCAGTACCAGTACTGCTAATTCATTGTAATATCTTTCTGGCTATATACCACATCAATCAATGTATTGTATTAATATGAGATTATGGCGAATATATATATAAATATATATATATATATATATAGTATTTTGCTATTGATTTATGAAATTTCATAAGCGATTTTAAGGTGATTGTGTGGGGCTTTTGCAGCTTTATTAAAATTGCATAAATAATAATTATATATATATCGAAATTCTTTTACGATTATTATAAATGACTGTTTCAAAGAGCCTATTACTTTTTCTTGATTGATAGATGTGTATAAGTCCAGCTTTCGGTTAGTACTGGTGGTTACTAGTATTTTGACTACATGAGAACTGATTATTATTAAATTGATGTATATATATATTGATTATATATAATATTATGACGCAAATATATAGTAATTATATATAGTATCGCGCAAAGATTATATAGGATGAGAGAATAAGTAGGGATTATACTTTTATAAGTAAGATTTTAAATTTTTTGTTGCGGGACGTAACAGTTTCCTTGTAGCCCCTGTGGCTACAGAGCTCGTCGAGCTTGATCGAGTCTGCATAATGGATTTAGATACTTTATAAAAATTTATTCGACAAACACTTAATTTCCTCTCAGAAGCTTAGATCCTTTTTGGCAAATCCCACCGCTGCCACCAAAAATTTTAATGTTTGTGTTACGTCCTATTCGATCGTTTATTCAACGATTCTGCAGGGCGCACCGTGCAGGGACGAACAATATTATATCTCTCTATTTTGTTTTTCAGGGCAACCTGCCACGCCGGCTATACCCTGGGACGCCGAGAGATTAGGATCTATAGGACGCTTCTTTTCGGAGGTATTTTAGGGTTGACAAATAAATATGTAGATTTATTATGTTATAAATTTCTATTTTTTCCTTTTATTTATTTTATCCTTCCACGTTCTTTTACATTAGTTTATAAGGTAATTTTGGCGAAATTAAACTATGAATGATATATGTCGTCTACCGTTCCCAAGAACTCTTCACTATCTAAGTAATCTAAAATTTGGTTAGTTTCAAAATCCGCGAAGCTCTCTTCGGCTGGAGAGATGTCTATCGGTTCTGGGTCTATCTCCCCAAGAGCGACCGGAGAGTAATTCGGGGTAGAATAACCTGAAAATGAATCAGGGGTTTGTGGAGGGCTTGGCGATGGCACAGTCTGGACTTGTTGGTCTCGAGTTCTTCTTATTTCTCCGTTTCTCTCGAAAGCTAGGAGAAGTGCTGGGGGAATTCTGACCGTTGGGTTATCCAAATCGTACACGACTGTTGGGCAATCGCTAAGGTGATCAGAGTCCTCGTCTGTCAGCGGAAGGTCCTCTTCTTCACTCGATTCTTCGCCTGCTGGTATCGCTGAGGGGTTACCGTTGTTGGTTTCGGGGTTTAATTCAGGAGGCAAAGGAGCGAAGGACAAATCAAAGAAAGTATCTTCGCGATCGTTGGCGGCGCGTAAAATACTAGAAGGGATATTATCCCTATCTACAAATAATTGCCGTGCGATAGAGGGGCGATCTCGTAATAACCTTTGTCTGAATAGTTCTCTGCGAGTTACGCCTGCGTTTTGCAGAGGGAATTCGCGGCGAGTTATTGGATCTGGTCGTCGGGCGCTAACCGTCTATTATTGAAATAATTTAAATTTTAAATTTGTTCTATTGAAAGGATAATTTAAAATTATTTCGCGGCATCTAATACTTACGATGGAAATTTCGAGGGGTCACCTGTCAAAAAAGAATGTACCGCGTAAATCTAAAGTTTCGTAACCGGTTTAGAGAAAGAGACAGGACAGATTCTGAAATCGCGACTCCTCATTTATTATGAGAGAAAATTATTAGTTAATTACCTCACATGCAGTGACATGGTAAGGAAGGGTGTGTAGGGATATTTGAATATAAGATGGATACCGTGCCTGCTGGTTTAGTTTTATTATTATAAAATAATTCCTCTAATATATTATACTAAACCAGAGTTATCATACTATGTGTCAGTCGGTCCTTAAAGAGCGCGTCCCATGCTCTACGACGAGTTTCGATGTGCAAGACGTCACGTCACAGCGGCACAGAGTCCGTAAAGAAATTTCCCTGGAGAAAATTCTTCGCGGAAACGGCAGAGGGGTAGAGTAGACTACCCAATGCACATCGATTGACAAGTCGAAAGCGACAATTCACTCTTGTGGATAAAACCAAAGACAGACTGAGCGTTTAACGTTCAAAGGCAATCAACGTACTCGTGTTATCAGGAGGAAGAGACGTTGGATATGTATGAAGATAAGTTGTTGACTATTATGTGTAATAAAATTCTTCAAATTGTCATGCAAAAATAATAATAATAATATTCGGTTGATGGTTGCAGATCACGAGAGATGAAAAAGAAAATATTGAATAATTAAAACGAGTACTTACCCAAAAGTACTGCTGTCAGGATATGCGATGAATCTCCGTGGAGGACGGTCTGCCTCGGCGATGTCCCTGTAGGAGAGTCGGAGGAACTGGTGACAAATGATTGGCAGAAGACCCAAGTGATGGTTCAAAGACACTTTATTTTCTTAAAGTATACTATAATATTCGACTGCTCTCTAGACTAAGTTCCTTTTCGACTCGAAAATGTTCTATAATACGCTCGTGATCGCTTTAGTTGTTTTCTTCTCGAGAGCTCCAGGTCAAATGCTAGGTGATGTTGTCTCAAGAGCGTCGGGTCAAATGCGCGGAAGACTGAGCTGCGCTCCCTGAGGTACCCTCTGGTCCCTACTCCGTGCCGGCTATCCGCAGTGGTAGGAGAATGCGGCGCTCCCGGGCGTAGGCGGCTTGACCGCCGCTTGCCGCTATAGCTGTCCTTCTTCTTCGAGCGCGCTATGACGTGGTGGCCGCGCTCTTGCGTGGGGATAGTGGGGACGACGGAGCTGTCAGTATTGTCCATGCATCGAGCTCGTTAATTCATTTTACAAAGGTAAGGCTTTTACAATAGGTTTTTAGTCACCAGAATTTTAATAATTTGCATGCATATATTTTTTAATATAGAATCTCAACCTCTTTCAATAGAAGTGTGAATGATCGTTCTAGCATGTTCCGTTTAGAATTGATTTTTAACTTTCTTTATATTAATTATATAGTTTTAGTTAACAATGTTATAAACAAATTCTGGTGTTATAAACCATTATAATTACAATTTGCTATATAATAATTATACGATATATGTATATATGTATGTGCATATAGGTGCATGGTCTAGATAGTTGTTAACAATAATTATGTTACATTATAATATAAAAGTGTATTAATTATTCCTTTTATTATTCAGCTCTTGGAACAAAGGATGTGGCGAGCTTTTTTATCACCGGATGCAGGTGTTCGCCGTGCCAGGCAGTCGCGCCAGGCAGTCGCGCCAGGCCTTATCTTATCGCTGAGTGAGCTCATGTGCAGCTGCACCGGATGAAGCTCGGAGGGTCGCTTATCTTTTGGTGAGTGAATTTATAACGCTTTATAAATCGATTTAATAATTTCGTTCGTTATAATTTATATGAATAAATTATATATTCCTTACTTGTTAATTGTATAGAATATATATATATATACTTATATATATTGTTTGTAAAAGTTAATAAATGTAATTATTAAAAATTTTATCTTCATTATTTTATTAATTAAATATGTATTATACATATTGTTATTTCTCTTTTGAAGGCTTGAAAGTTTGCTAAAAAATTGCATTACTGTTGGATCTTTGTTAGTTAATGATATGGATTAATTTAACATATAATATATATATATATTCTTTTATAATTTATAATTTCGTAATAACTTATTACTCTTGCAATAAGAAAGCGCTCCTTATAATATTCATACATTATATATTCGCGAGTCCCTTTCGCATTAAGACTCGGCGCGGACGTCGAAAACATTAGGGGAGATAACAAAGTAATAGGGGAGATAACGCGGTACGCTGGACTTAGCCTTGTGCTCTTATAAGGAGACTTATTATTCGTCTCAATAATAAAATCATGCATAATGAATTTTATAAGACCATACATTCATTATTATTATTAATATGTATATTTATTACCTTGTATTATTATTATTTGAACTTTATATTTCATGTGTGTTATATATGTGTAAAGTTTTGTTATAACAAAATTTATTTAGTAGTTATATAGATTTATAATTCTGCACATAGTGAAGAGTTATGAGCTTTATTTTGCATTATTGGTTTTATTAAATCAGAATCTTTATTATTTATAGTTATTAATAATTTAAATAATTTAATATATTTGTCTTATATAGTTATTATATTTTTCAGATATTTTGTAAAGCGACATTCTATACAGAAGATATTCGAGGGTGCATATCATTTATAGCTTGGCTGTATTTTAATCGACAATATAGAATGTTTATTAGACTATTGTCGGAGCGGATTAAAATACTCACATATGATCGTCTGGCCATGACTTATTATTCTGCATGCAGCAAAGAGTTACGTATAAAATTTTATTCATAATAATTTCTTGACATTTCTTTATTATTTAGTTATTGTTTAGTAATTATTATTTAATTTAATATATTTATTGTTGAAATTTAATATATTAATATTTGATTTATTATACTTCTTTTACTATTTGATTTCTTTTACTCCTATATAATTATATACATTTATAAAATATTAAACCTTTTTAATATAGTAATTTTGATCAATCAAACTTTTATAATGATAATAGATTTTTGTATAGATTGATTTTTTAGTACATTTTTGTTAAGTTAATTTTTCATACGGCCAAATATTATTTGATTATTATTTTCAGTTGCTGGGACTTGGAATTCTTGCTACTTATTTATAACAAGCTGTCTTACGTTATTAGGAAGAGGCTAAATAATATATATATATAGGATCATAAAAAGTGTGTAAGTATGTATTATATTTTGAATGGTTTATTTAATAATTTCTATAGTAGATTTTCTTATACATTTATTATATTTTTCAGGTATCAAGACTCTGAGGAAAATCACTTCCTGATAGTGAACATATACATATATTTACGGGAACTCAACGAGGACCAAAAATTAAAATAATCTAGGATTTTTAAAGGAAATTCTTGCTTGATTAATTATATTTTATTTATTAATTATATTATATTTTATTAATTATATTTTATTAATTATATTTTATTAAGAAATGTTTAAATCATTAATTTCTGAAAGAAGCTCGTTACTTTATAAAAGATTATTATTTGGTTATTATTGGCCATTTACATTTTGTAATTAAATAGTCAAAGTTAAATGTTATTCAATAATAATTAGAGTTTTATACAGACATATTTGGCCAATGGTATTAATGTACAGTAAAGATTTATTATAACGTTTAGAAAAATATTTATTCAAGGAAAATTTATTAATTTTGTTTCTCATGAATATAAAAAATATATATATATTGTTAATTATTTTATTACTAATTATTATTACTGATTTTTAGAGCGTATTGTTTTAGTAACAATTATTATTCATGGGTATTAATTTTTGTTTGACTTGGTACATTTATTTATTGTTTTATATTCTTATATGTACGTAGAATATTAACTTTATAACTTTCCTTTTGTTATTGATGATTCTTTGTAAATTTTCGTATTAATATTTTATGTGGCTCGCTTTCGGAGCATTTGTTAGCATTTTTACTGTAGGTTATTTATCCCAAAATATTAATTAATTATATGATTTTCAGGTTTCAAAATTTATAATCGCTGCATTTCTTTTATGACAACCGAACATACTGTTTATTAAAAAGATACGCATGGGCTCAAAATCATTTATTAATAGAATTTAGGTGAGTATCGTTTGATAAAATATTTTGATTTATGCCTTTTCCTTTGTAGTAAGCGCATATACACGCATAGGGATATCTTTTTTTGGTTATATGTGATAACTGAATAATATGAATATTGAGTGAATATCTATATATATTGGTTACATATAATATAAAGTGGATTTATAGTGATTATATATAATTACAAGTAAAGATTATATAAGATACGAAATTCTTTATACTATTCTTTGAAACAAATTATATTTTATTCGTTAAGAATTATTTAAATCATTTTCCCTTTTAAAAGAAGCTTGTTATTTTACAAAGGATTATTATTTAGTCGTTACTGGTCATCTGTTTTTACGTTTTAATTTTATAATTAAATAATCAAAGTAAATATATTTATTATTTGATAATAATTAAACTTTTATATATATATATATGTGTTTTTCATTGTTTATTAATTTATGTCTTTATTTGTCTAAATACTAATTAGTTATAATATTTTCAGGTTTCGGGATTCATGGCTATGGAAATTTTCCCATGCCAAATTTACCAGAAGAATGTGAAGGAACGCACAAGAGGCTATAAGACCAGTTACCGACGGATTTGTTCGTATACCAATTTATACGAAGTCTTGTTGCAAATGATTTACTAAGAGTTTTTCTTGATAATAAAATTTCGAATAAATTTCTTTTCTTAGTAAGGTTAGTTATTAAGATTAATATCATTATATACGACCAGTACCAGTACTGCTAATTCATTGTAATATCTTTCTGGCTATATACCACATCAATCAATGTATTGTATTAATATGAGATTATGGCGAATATATATATAAATATATATATATATATATATATAGTATTTTGCTATTGATTTATGAAATTTCATAAGCGATTTTAAGGTGATTGTATGAGGCTTTTGCAGCTTTATTAAAATTGCATAAATAATAATTATATATATATATATATTGTTTTACGATTATTATAAAGGACTGTTTCAAAGAGCCTATTACTTTTTCTTGATTGATAGATGTGTATAAGTCCAGCTTTCGGTTAGTACTGGTGGTTACTAGTATTTTGACTACATGAGAACTGATTATTATTAAATTGATATATATATATATTGATTATATATAATATTATGACGCAAATATATAGTAATTATATATAGTATCGCGCAAAGATTATATAGGATGAGAGAATAAGTAGGGATTATACTTTTATAAGTAAGATTTTAAATTTTTTTTGTTGCGGGACGTAACAACATCTTCATGTCCTTGTCATTCTGTTAGCTGCACACGTTACATGCGCTAAGATGCCTGAATGTTGCGAAGAATTTCTGAAAAAAATTGCAAGTTACATTAACAGTAGTCCAAAACGTTTAGCTATTTTTAATGAATTTTGTGAATGTTTTCAAGATACGAATCGCAAAATTTTAAAATTATGTTATACTCGATGGCTTTCGCATTATTTATATATTGAGAGACTTCTTGAGTCATGGGATGTCAATAAAATATTTTCTTAATGAAATAGTCGTAAGAGAGAAAACGAAATCTAGGGAATACTTATTGTCTCTAATGGAAAATGTAGATATAAAAGCATATTATTTATTTTTAAAATATTTTTTAATTTAAATTCTTTTAATACTTTTTTCCAAGCTTCTGAAACTAGAATTCATTTATTACAATCTAAATCCGTTAATTTTCTTGTGCAAATCTCCAAACATTTTTTAGAACTGGAATTATTACATTTACTTACAAATATTTCATTTCATGAAAAAGAAAATCACAAATCTATTGATAGTGTAACTTTGAGACCAGAATGTGGAGAATATCTTTGTAAATTAGTAAAAGAAGGACATGCAAATGTTATAACAATTATTCGACAAAATTGTTTACAGTTTTATGTTACTGCTGCTGAGGAAATTAGAAGGAGATTACCTATTAATAATATGTATATTTTTACATAAATTACATTTGAACCATAAATAGCTTTACTTGATAATAACAGAGAAACATCTTTCAACGATGTTTCTTTTATCGCGGAAACCCTTAACGGCTTTGATTTAAACGGTTTAAGAAAGAATGATTTCAATTATATTCCGATTTAACTATGGAAGAAAAATTTTACTATGGAACAAAATCTTTCAAAACTTAAATTTGATAACATGTGGAAGGAAATTTTGAAACGTCAATCCATTAGTAATGCTAAATATTCGAATTTGAAATCACTTGTAAATGCAGATCACTTCCACATTCTAACGCAGATTCTCAGAAGAAATCTAATGTGTTACGTCCTATTCGATCGTTTATTCAACGATTCTGCAGGGCGCACCGTGCAGGGACGAACAATATTATATCTCTCTATTTTGTTTTTCAGGGCAACCTGCCACGCCGGCTATACCCTGGGACGCCGAGAGATTAGGATCTATAGGACGCTTCTTTTCGGAGGTATTTTAGGGTTGACAAATAAATATGTAGATTTATTATGTTATAAATTTCTATTTTTTCCTTTTATTTATTTTATCCTTCCTCGTTCTTCTACATTAGTTTGTAAGGTAGTTTTAGCGAAATCAAATTATGTATGATATATGTCATCGACTGTATCTAAGAATTCTTCGCTGTTCAGATAATCCAGTGTTACGTCCCGCAACAAAAAAAATTTAAAATCTTACTTATAAAAGTATAATCCCTACTTATTCTCTCATCCTATATAATCTTTGCGCGATACTATATATAATTACTATATATTTGCGTCATAATATTATATATAATCAATATATATATATATCAATTTAATAATAATCAGTTCTCATGTAGTCAAAATACTAGTAACCACCAGTACTAACCGAAAGCTGGACTTATACACATCTATCAATCAAGAAAAAGTAATAGGCTCTTTGAAACAGTCCTTTATAATAATCGTAAAACAATATATATATATATATAATTATTATTTATGCAATTTTAATAAAGCTGCAAAAGCCTCATACAATCACCTTAAAATCGCTTATGAAATTTCATAAATCAATAACAAAAGGAAAATGATTTAAATAATTCTTAACGAATAAAATATAATTTGTTTCAAAGAATAGTATAAAGAATTTCGTATCTTATATAATCTTTACTTGTAATCATATATAATCACTATAAATCCACTTTATATTATATGTAACCAATATATATAGATATTCACTCAATATTCATATTATTCCGTTATCACATATAACCAAAAAAGGATATCCCTATGCGTGTATATGCGCTTACTACAAAGGAAAAGGCATAAATCAAAATATTTTATCAAACGATACTCACCTAAATTCTATTAATAAATGATTTTGAGCCCATGCGTATCTTTTTAATAAACAGTATGTTCGGTTGTCATAAAAGAGATGCAGCGATTATAAATTTTGAAACCTGAAAATCAAATAATTAATTAATATTTTGTAATAAATATCTACAGTAAAAATGCTAACAAATGCTCCGAAAGTGAGCCACATAAAATATTAATACGAAAATTTATAAAGAATCATCAATAACAAAAGGAAAGTTATAAAGTTAACATTCTACGTACATATAAGAATATGAAACAATAAATAAATGTACCATGTCAAACAAAAAATTAATGCCCATGAATAATAATGGTTACTAAAACAATACGCCCTAAAAATCAGTAATAATAATTAGTAATAAAATAATTAACAATATATATATATATTTTTTATATTCATGAGAAACAAAATTAATAAATTTTCCTTGAATAAATATTTTTCTAAATGTTATAATAAATCTTTACTGTACATTAATACCATTGGCCAAATATGTCTGTATACAATTCTAATTATTACTGAATAACATTTAACTTTGACTATTTAATTACAAAATGTAAATGGCCAATAACTAAATAATAATCTTTTATAAAGTAACGAGCTTCTTTTAGAAATTAATGATCTAAACATTTCTTAATAAAATATAATTAATAAAATATATATATAAAATATAATTAATGAATAAAATATAATTAATCAAGCAAGAATTTCCTTTAAAAATCCTAGATTATTTTAATTTTTGGTCCTCGTTGAGTTCCCGTAAATATATATATATGTTCACTATCAGGAAGTAATTTTCCTCAGAGTCTTGATACCTGAAAAATATAATAAATATATAAGAAAATCTACTATAGAAATTATTAAATAAACCATCCAAAATATAATACATACTTACACACTTTTTATGATCCTATATATATAATATTTATCCTCTTCCTAATAACGTAAGACAGCTTGTTATAAATAAGTAGCAAGAATTCCAAGTCCCAGCAACTGAAAATAATAATCAAATAATATTTGGCCGTATGAAAAATTAACTTAACAAAAATATACTAAAAAATCAATCTATACAAAATCTATAAAAGTTGATTGATCAAAATTACTATATTAAAAAGGTTTAATATTTTATAAATGTATATAATTATATAGGAGTAAAAGAAATCAAATAGTAAAAGAAGTATAATAAATCAAATATTAATATATTAAATTTCAACAATAAATATATTAAATTAAATAATAATTACTAAACAATAACTAAATAATAAAGAAATGTCAAGAAATTATTATGAATAAAATTTTATACGTAACTCTTTGCTGCATGCAGAATAATAAGTCACCCTATAAACATAGCCTCCACTTGGTTGTCCACCGGGTGTCCCAATATTTTCATCACCTAACGAAAACGCTATACGGGAAAATAAAAATATATTTATTAATAAAATTCCTTAGAAATATATTTCAATAACAAACTACAAATATGCCTCCTCAAATATATAATCAACAGACTACATCTATCGAAATTTATACACGAGACCTCAATAGGTAGTAGTACGTGAAAGTGAGAGAGACCGCACTATCGGGTGACTCGCGCGAGTGAGAGAGACAGCGCTATACGTAATACCATATAAAAAAATTAATAAGAATTAAACCGCGAAACAAGCTCGGACAGACTTGTCACCCTCATTATTAGTATAAATACATATGTAGTTATTAATAAAAATTTAAAAGATAATGCATTAAAATACTAAATATTAAATACATATAAAATACATAACATTATACATGAATACATATATTATATATATGTATATATAATATATATTTTATAAATATATGATATAATTAAATAAAACCTTTGATTCATTAATTAACTTATCAAAATAATAAACTTACCAAATAAACTCCCGAAATAATTCGCACAGGTTCCTCAAAATCCTTTCAATGCTGCATATTCTTATATGGTTTAAGCCTGACCGTGAATAATCCATTGGTCCATAACCCTTCCAACATATATATATACTATATATGCAACCTAGACAAATAAGAAAAATTCAAATAATAACACGTTTAAACTCTAAGCATAAGAACATAATAATTAATACATTATAAAAATCTCTTTTCATATACGTATATTCTATATAGTTATTCAAATAAAACTTCACTACATAATAATAAATTATATAAAATCTAATTTCTTATCCACCCATTATTGCTAAATAATACATATATTTTTCATTTTGACTATTAATTGCAAAATTTTATATACAATTAAAATATAATGAGTAAGCAATGATAACCAAATAATAAACCATTTTCATTATGTGAAAAGCTCAACATTAATTAATGTATGTATATATTTAATAAATGACCGAAAGTTGTCAAGTCAAGCACATTCAAAATAATATTAAAATATTTCAAAATATCCAAAACTTATCCGCAATTAGAGGTGCATAGAGTTAATAAGTCATGGCCAGACGATCATATGTGAGTATTTTAATCCGCTCCGACAATAGTCTAATAAACATTCTATATTGTCGATTAAAATACAGCCAAGCTATAAATGATATGCACCCTCGAATATCTTCTGTACAGAATGTCGTTTTACAAAATATCTGAAAAATATAATAACTATATAAGACAAATATATTAAATTATTTAAATTATTAATAATTATAAATAATAAAGATTCTGATTTAATAAAACCAATAATGCAAAATAAAGTTCATAACTCTTCACTGTGTGCAGAATTATAAATCTATATAACTACTAAATAAAATTTGTTATAACAAAAATTTACACATATATAACATACATGAAATATAAAGTTTAAATAATAATAATACAAGGTAATAAATATACATATTAATAATAATAATGAATGTATGGTCTTGTAAAATTCATTATGCATGATTTTATTATTGAGACGAATAATAAGTCTCCTTATAAGAGCACAAGGCTAAGTCCAGCGTACCGTGTTATCTCCCCTATTACTTTGTTATCTCCCCTAATGTTTTCGACGTCCGTGCCGAGTCTTAATGCGAAAGGGACTCGCGAATATATAATGTATGAATGTTATAAGGAGCGCCTTCTTATTGCAAGAGTAATAAATCATTACGAAATTATAAACTATAAAAGAATATATATATATTATATAATAAATTAATCCATATCATTAACTAACAAGATCCAACAGTAATACATTTTTTAGCAAACTTTCAAGCCTTCAAAAGGGAAATAACAATATGTATAATACATATTTAATTAATAAAATAATGAAGATAAAATTTTTAATAATTACATTTATTAACTTTTACAAACAATATATATAAGTATATATATATATATTCTATACAATTAACAAGTAAGGAATATATAATTTATTCATATAAATTATAACGAATGAAATTATTAAATCGATTTATAAAGCGTTATAAATTCACTCACCAAAAGATAAGCGACCCTCCGAGCTTCATCCGGTGCAGCTGCACATGAGCTCACTCAGCGATAAGATAAGGCCTGGCGCGACTGCCTGGCGCGACTGCCTGGCACGGCGAACACCTGCATCCGGTGATAAAAAAGCTCGCCACATCCTTTGTTCCAAGAGCTGAATAATAAAAGGAATAATTAATACACTTTTATATTATAATGTAACATAATTATTGTTAACAACTATCTAGACCATGCACCTATATGCACATACATATATACATATATCGTATAATTATTATATAGCAAATTGTAATTATAATGGTTTATAACACCAGAATTTGTTTATAACATTGTTAACTAAAACTATATAATTAATATAAAGAAAGTTAAAAATCAATTCTAAACGGAACATGCTAGAACGATCATTCACACTTCTATTGAAAGAGGTTGATATTCTATATTAAAAAATATATGCATGCAAATTATTAAAATTCTGGTGACTAAAAACCTATTGTAAAAGCCTTACCTTTGTAAAATGAATTAACGAGCTCGATGCATGGACAATACTGACAGCTCCGTCGTCCCCACTATCCCCACGCAAGAGCGCGGCCACCACGTCATAGCGCGCTCGAAGAAGAAGGACAGCTATAGCGGCAAGCGGCGGTCAAGCCGCCTACGCCCGGGAGCGCCGCATTCTCCTACCACTGCGGATAGCCGGCACGGAGTAGGGACCAGAGGGTACCTCAGGGAGCGCAGCTCAGTCTTCCGCGCATTTGACCTGGAGCTCTCGAGAAGAAAACAACTAAAGCGATCACGAGCGTATTATAGAACATTTTCGAGTCGAAAAGGAACTTAGTCTAGAGAGCAGTCGAATATTATAGTATACTTTAAGAAAATAAAGTGTCTTTGAACCATCACTTGGGTCTTCTGCCAATCATTTGTCACCAGTTCCTCCGACTCTCCTACAGGGACATCGCCGAGGCAGACCGTCCTCCACGGAGATTCATCGCATATCCTGACAGCAGTACTTTTGGGTAAGTACTCGTTTTAATTATTCAATATTTTCTTTTTCATCTCTCGTGATCTGCAACCATCAACCGAATATTATTATTATTATTTTTGCATGACAATTTGAAGAATTTTATTACACATAATAGTCAACAACTTATCTTCATACATATCCAACGTCTCTTCCTCCTGATAACACGAGTACGTTGATTGCCTTTGAACGTTAAACGCTCAGTCTGTCTTTGGTTTTATCCACAAGAGTGAATCGTCGCCTTCGACTTGTCAATCGATGTGCATTGGGTAGTCTACTCTACCCCTCTGCCGTTTCCGCGAAGAATTTTCTTTAGAGGAAATTTCTTTACGGACTCTGTGCCGCTGTGACGTGACGTCTTGCACATCGAAACTCGTCGTAGAGCATGGGACGCGCTCTTTAAGGACCGACTGACACATAGTATGATAACTCTGGTTTAGTATCATATATTAGAAGAATTATTTAATAATAACAAAACTAAACCAGTAGGTACGGTATCCATCTGATATTCAAACATTCCTACACCCCCTTCCTTACCACGTCACTGCATGTGAGGTAATTAACTAATAATTTTCTCTCATAATAAATGAGGAGTCGCGATTTCAGAATCTGTCCTGTCTCTTTCTCTAAACCGGTTACGAAACTTTAGATTTACGCGGTACATCCTTTGTTGACAGGTGACCCCTCGAAATTTCCATCGTAAGTATTAGATGTCGCGAAATAATTTCAAATTATCCTTTCAATAAAACAAATTTTAAAACTTAAATTATTTCGATAATAGATGGTTAGCGCCCGACGACCAGACCCAATAACCCGCCGCGAATTCCCTCTGCAAAACGCAGGCGTAACTCGCAGAGAACTATTCAGACAGCGGTTATTACGAGATCGCCCCTCTATCGCACGGCAATTATTTGTAGATAGGGATAATATCCCTTCTAGTATTTTACGCGCCGCCAACGATCGCGAAGATACTTTCTTTGATTTGTCCTTCGCTCCTTTGCCTCCTGAATTAAACCCCGAAACCAACAACGGTAATCCCTCAGCGATACCAGCAGGCGAAGAATCGAGTGAAGAAGAGGACCTTCCGCTGACAGACGAGGACTCTGATCACCTTAGCGATTGCCCAACAGTCGTGTACGATTTGGATAACCCAACGGTCAGAATTCCCCCAGCACTTCTCCTAGCTTTCGAGAGAAACGGAGAAATAAGAAGAACTCGAGACCAACAAGTCCAGACTGTGCCATCGCCAAGCCCTCCACAAACCCCTGATTCATTTTCAGGTTATTCTACCCCGAATTACTCTCCGGTCGCTCTTGGGGAGATAGACCCAGAACCGATAGACATCTCTCCAGCCGAAGAGAGCTTCGCGGATTTTGAAACTAACCAAATTTTAGATTACTTAGATAGTGAAGAGTTCTTGGGAACGGTAGACGACATATATCATTCATAGTTTAATTTCGCCAAAATTACCTTATAAACTAATGTAAAAGAACGTGGAAGGATAAAATAAATAAAAGGAAAAAATAGAAATTTATAACATAATAAATCTACATATTTATTTGTCAACCCTAAAATACCTCCGAAAAGAAGCGTCCTATAGATCCTAATCTCTCGGCGTCCCAGGGTATAGCCGGCGTGGCAGGTTGCCCTGAAAAACAAAATAGAGAGATATAATATTGTTCGTCCCTGCACGGTGCGCCCTGCAGAATCGTTGAATAAACGATCGAATAGGACGTAACACAAACATTAAAATTTTTGGTGGCAGCGGTGGGATTTGCCAAAAAGGATCTAAGCTTCTGAGAGGAAATTAAGTGTTTGACGAATAAATTTTTATAAAGTATCTAAATCCATTATGCAGACTCGATCAAGCTCGACGAGCTCTGTAGCCACAGGGGCTACAAGGAAACAATATACAGCAGAGGAAACCGAAATCCTCATGCAAAAGGTAAACGAAAAGGAGAAACAGTTAAAAGAACAGGCTGAGGCCTTGCAAGTCAAAAACGAACATCTGATAAAAATGCAAGAAGAAATGAATCGAAAGGAAATGGCCGCAAGCCAAGAACAACCAGCTGTAGAGCAATTAATGGCTTCTATGCAAACGATTACCAATTATATTGAGAGGATTAATTCAAGGCTCATGAATCTAGAGACCTCGCAAAGAGAAGAAAGATATGTTCCACATGAAGAACGAACATTTTCTCAACCGACATCCCAACATTTTGATATCGCGGACCAACCTTCCCCGTGTTACGTCCTATTCGATCGTTTATTCAACGATTCTGCAGGGCGCACCGTGCAGGGACGAACAATGTTATATCTCTCTATTTCTTTTTCAGGGCAACCTGCTAAGCCGGCTATACCCTGGGACGCCGAGAGATTAGGATCTATAGGACGCTTCTTTTCGGAGGTATTTTAAGGTTGACAAATAAATATGCAGATTTATTATATTATAAATTTCTATTTTTTCCTTTTATTTATTTTATCCTTCCACGTTCTTTTACATTAGTTTATAAGGTAATTTTGGCGAAATTAAACTATGAATGATATATGTCGTCTACCGTTCCCAAGAACTCTTCACTATCTAAGTAATCTAAAATTTGGTTAGTTTCAAAATCCGCGAAGCTCTCTTCGGCTGGAGAGATGTCTATCGGTTCTGGGTCTATCTCCCCAAGAGCGACCGGAGAGTAATTCGGGGTAGAATAACCTGAAAATGAATCAGGGGTTTGTGGAGGGCTTGGCGATGGCACAGCCTGGACTTGTTGGTCTCGAGTTCTTCTTATTTCTCCGTTTCTCTCGAAAGCTAGGAGAAGTGCTGGGGGAATTCTGACCGTTGGGTTATCCAAATCGTACACGACTGTTGGGCAATCGCTAAGGTGATCAGAGTCCTCGTCTGTCAGCGGAAGGTCCTCTTCTTCACTCGATTCTTCGCCTGCTGGTATCGCTGAGGGGTTACCGTTGTTGGTTTCGGGGTTTAATTCAGGAGGCAAAGGAGCGAAGGACAAATCAAAGAAAGTATCTTCGCGATCGTTGGCGGTGCGTAAAATACTAGAAGGGATATTATCCCTATCTACAAATAATTGCCGTGCGATAGAGGGGCGATCTCGTAATAACCTTTGTCTGAATAGTTCTCTGCGAGTTACGCCTGCGTTTTGCAGAGGGAATTCGCGGCGAGTTATTGGATCTGGTCGTCGGGCGCTAACCATCTATTATTGAAATAATTTAAATTTTAAATTTGTTCTATTGAAAGGATAATTTAAAATTATTTCGCGGCATCTAATACTTACGATGGAAATTTCGAGGGGTCACCTGTCAAAAAAGAATGTACCGCGTAAATCTAAAGTTTCGTAACCGGTTTAGAGAAAGAGACAGGACAGATTCTGAAATCGCGACTCCTCATTTATTATGAGAGAAAATTATTAGTTAATTACCTCACATGCAGTGACGTGGTAAGGAAGGGTGTGTAGGGATATTTGAATATAAGATGGATACCGTGCCTGCTGGTTTAGTTTTATTATTATAAAGTAATTCCTCTAATATATTATACTAAACCAGAGTTATCATACTATGTGTCAGTCGGTCCTTAAAGAGCGCGTCCCGTGCTCTACGACAAGTTTCGATGTGCAAGACGTCACGTCACAGCGGCACAGAGTCCGTAAAGAAATTTCCTCTAAAGAAAATTCTTCGCGGAAACGGCAGAGGGGTAGGGTAGGCTACCCAATGCACATCGATTGACAAATCGAAAGCGACAATTCACTCTTGTGGATAAAACCAAAGACAGACTGAGCGTTTAACGTTCAAAGGCAATCAACGTACTCGTGTTATCAGAAGGAGAAGACGTTGGAATTGTAAGAAGGTAAGTTGTTGATTATTATGTGTAATAAAATTCTTCAATATGTCATGCAAAAATAATAATATTATTCGGGTGATGGTTGCAGATCACGAGAGATGAAAAAGGAAAATATTGAATAATTAAAACGAGTACTTACCCAAAAGTACTGCTGTCAGGATATGCGATGAATCTCCGTGGAGGACGGTCTGCCTCGGCGATGTCCCTGTAGGAGAGTCGGAGGAACCGGTGACAAATGATTGTGTTACGTCCCCAGTTCCTCAGGACCGGTCTGGAAGTCTTACTTTCCCAGTTGGACGCAATTAATCTCTCAATTTGTTTTAGGGCAACCTGCTAGGCCGGCTATACCCTGGGACGCCGAGAGATTGAAGGTCTATTGTGCTTAGAGAGGATTCTAGGTGGAGAGTGAATAAACATTCATACTAAATTTTATAAGTTTATTTTGTTTTGTTCAAAGTATATATATATATTTTATTTTACAAATTTGAATATCCTTTTATTCCTCCCTCGGGTAACCGTACAATTCTGGTAGAAAGTAAGAATATTCGATGTTTATGGTTGAGATGGGTCTTTCTGGGGAAGCTAGGGAAATCTCTAAGGGCTCGAAGGGGTCTGGGTCTTCATATGCCACGGGGGAATAGCTAGGAGGACTGTATAGGCGGTTTTCCTCGGGATAGTAGTTGTATAGAGGTACGGTGTCAAGATGTTGGAATGTCCCCGAGATGGAAGCAGTCTCTGGACTCTGACTCCAATCCACTGAAGGTCCGGGGATGGATGCCTGGTCGGAGTTTAGCGAGATGGTTGAACAGTTGCTTCTATCTTCGGTAATTCTTTCTACTAGATTGGAGGGAGAATATTGATTATGTGGGACTGGGATAATTTCGTGGCTTTCTTCCTCAATAGTGATTATGGGGATAGGTGACTGAGGTTCTAAGTCGATGATCTCGGGAACTGGTGCAATGATTTCATTCTCAAGAGTGATGATAGGGAAGAAAGTACGTCGCGTTTGCCTATTTCGTCTCACACGGCGTAGAATATTTCGACGGGTATTGAAGTTACCTTGTTTCACTCGGACCATCTGTCGTTTAATTAACCAATTATAAACCTGTCTATTTAGTATTTAAGACTTTGGTGATTTTGAAGTCACTTACTTTTGCGTAAAGTTGAATTTAAGAATACCCGATACCTGTTAATAAAAAAAGTAAAAAAGGAATTCCATATGAATGTTCAATTTATAATTGTTATCCCGAGTATAGTCAGATAGATGTCCCCAAAATTGATAGAAGTATAGACCGGCAGAAATAGAAAGATTAGTATAAAAAATTTTATTGTTGGTAACGTTGACTCCCGAAAATTACCGACCGTCGGTAATGTAGATTTCTGTTTTACCGACCGATGGTAAGTTAGATTTCTGTTTTACCGACCGATGGTTAACGTCACTTTCTGTTTTTACCGACCGATGGTAAGTTATCGACTGATGGTAAATTATTGACCGATGGTAAGTTATCGACCGATGGTAAGTTATCGACTGATGGTAAGTTATCGACCGATGGTAAGTTTTGATTGACGACTATTGGAAAAATTACCAACTGATGGTAAATTAGGATTATCGAGAATTTATTTGTTTGAAATGTTAATGTGTTATCTTGGTTTCAAAAAGATTCTTATTTTATTTTGATTCTCTGAAAATCGAAAGGGGATTTGAGGAAAAATCAGGAGTTTGGATACGCTGACAAGGTATCCACCTATCATACGGCTGGCTTAGTATT
Source organism: Camponotus vicinus (assembly GCF_025532165.1). Classification (NCBI taxonomy): domain Eukaryota; kingdom Metazoa; phylum Arthropoda; class Insecta; order Hymenoptera; family Formicidae; genus Camponotus; species Camponotus vicinus. Next base: position 18,648,336 of record NW_028141956.1, on the reverse strand, counting down.
AACCTCGTAAGGTTAGGTTATAATTGCAAGTAGTGATAATGATTCAAATTGTTATAAACTAAGCCAGTGTATTGTCTTTAAATCCTGGGATGTATCTCGTATTTTGAAGTTAAGGCTAAATTCAATCCAAGATCAAAAGGTCAACTTCTATCATTGGGATAAATCCCTCAAGATAATTGCCTATTAATCGAAAACTGTATTTTCGCCTACTCGGACGTCGATTGACAGGAGGCCGCTTATTTTTTCTATTGCCTCACCAGCTCTAGGTTGAGAAACAACCTCTATCATGGGAATAAATTCCTCAAGATAATTATTTTTCCACCGAGCCAGACTTGGGTTCGACCTGCCGCTGCAGTTTCGCACTCGCTCACTGTCTATCGCGTCGTCTTATCAAAGAGATAAGTCCCAGATAAATTTTCCAATTGGAAATATTTACTAAGTTGAATAACTGGATTAAGGAATACGGGTAATCAAAGGTAAGGTTCCCGTATTGTCGCGCACTGTTTCACTGAATTTAGTTGTTAGTAGAAATTAAAGGTTAGATTAATGACAAGTGGCCGGATATTTACCAGTGTCTGAAATGTCCTAGTGTGTGAAGGCTGCTTCCCTTCACTAGGCTGATGAGTGGATGCTGCTTCCTTCCGCTGGATACCGTCTACCTCAGTGACAGTTCGGGATGGAGGTTGCAGTCCAGGAGTTCGATTGAGAAACTCAATGTTCAATAGTCACTGAATTTATTAACTGAATACGCGTACAAAATCTCGGAGATATAAGTATTAACTTGAAGATCGGTGGGCAGAATGCCAGTTATTAACTGTTGAAAACGTTGGGCAAAATGCCGGAGGTAGTTGAATGTTGAAGATCGTTGGGCCAAATGCCAAGTTATCACTGTAAATATCGTTGGGCCAAATGCCGGAGGTAGTTGAGTGTTGAAGATCGTTGGGCCAAATGCGAGGAGGACCGCTCTGCACGGGTTTATATAGTCGTCAGTCCCAGTTTTGCACACGGTCCCAATAGTAGGAGATGCGCTTCTCCGTGGAGGGAGTCGAGCAGTGATTGGTTCCCTCCTCTGCTTCTGTCTGCGCGCGCCTCGAAAGATGCGTCCGCCTCGAGGGATGTGCCGCGTTGTCAACGGGTGATTGGTTTTCTCTGACGTGATTGTTGCGCAATGATTTGGGATTGGCTCCCGCTGACGTGACGGATGCGCGCGCCTCGGAAGATGCGCGCGCCTCGGCGTGGGCGGCGCGGTCGCTCATTGGTTCCCTTCTCCGGGCTGGTTGCGCGCGCCGCTGGCACAAGCGTGGGGAAGATGCGCGCGCTGCTGGGCGTTGCCGCAGGAATTGGGCGTAGTGTGGGCGTAGTTTAATTTGTAGATGGTGGGACTCTTCAGAATTGGAGTGGGGGTGACGGAGCGGTCAGTATAGAATCGGCTATACTGGTTGCATTGTATTTTGACACATAAGTTTTATAATAATTATTAGACCATCAGAATTTCTTTGCAGTTTATATGCATATATTTTATAATGTAGTTTTTTAAGTTCTAGCTGTAGAAATGTCAACGGAGTTTCTAGCATGCTCCGTTTGAAAGTTCATTTTTGTCTCTATGTATTATTATGGAAAATGCTTTTAAATATTGTTAATAAATTCTGACATCATAATTATTATAATTACAATTATTTTAACATAAGTATTTATGCGTATGCGGTGGGATATAAGTATATAAAGACTATAAATTATTTCAATAAATGGTGCAACAATTTTTATTCTTTGCTTTTATTTTTAATATTTATATCTATTATGTTCTTGAATAAAAATTATTGCATGTACTTAATATTAATGTTTAACAATAAGTTAATTATTTTGTTATATTGCGCAATGTTCTCTTGAACGGATTTTTTGTGGATTAATATATAAATGGAAGTTATTGCATACGCTTAATAATAATAAATTCTTTTGTTACTTAACAATAAATTAATTATTTCATCATGTTGCGTAATGTTGTGCAATAGTATTCGAGCGGAATATTCCATAGTCTTAGTTTGGAATGTGATGATGACTCATAATATCGCATACGGAAAATTATATTTTAAAACTTCGTTTATAAAATTAGTAGTATTGGAGTTTTCATAATTATGTATACATGTGTCGGTCTGACTTTTTATGCTCCTTAAGGGAAAATTGTCATAAGATTTTTATTTATAGTATTTTTCGAGTTAATCTTGAATCAATGATTTTTGATATAATTTAGGCCTCAAAATAATTAGATATACATGTAGTCGGTGCCGAGACATGTTCAAAAATATATATATATGTATATAAAGTCTTTTGGTTTTTGATTTGTAAAATTTCTTGTGTATCAGGATTACATATTAGTAAAGGAGGTATTCTCTTATATGTCGGTAAAGTTAGTATCATCGCTAAACCAGAGATGGCGCTGCCCTCTGTCGGTAATGTGGGTATGGACAGTATTCACTGTCGGTAAGGTAGGAAATGACTTTATCCTCAGTCGGTAACGTCGGTAACTGTGTTATCATGGGTCGGTAATTTTTCTGTCGGTAACTTTTGCTCGGTCGGTAAGGTAGAAAACTTCCTTATCAACCGTCGGTAATTTTTCTGTCGGTAACTTTTACTCTGTCGGTAAGGTAGAAAACTTCCTTATCGACCGTCGGTAATTTTTCTGTCGGTAACTTTTACTCTGTCGGTAAGGTAGAAAACTTCCTTATCGACCGTCGGTAATTTTTCTGTCGGTAACTTTTACTCTGTCGGTAAAGTAGGAATTTACTTTACCTTCCGTCGGTAACTTTTATGTCGGTAACTTTTACTCTGTCGGTAAAGTAGGTAATTTTTATGCGGATGATACTATATGTGGGCAAATACTTAAAATTATTTCTATCATTCCTAAGTGAGGTTATGTTATGTATAGCTAGCTTCTTAACAAAGAAAGATTATTTTCGGAGATATTGACAATATTAGATCGCGCGGCGTAATGGTATTGATGTACTATAAGTATTGGTGATATTACATTGCGCGGTGAGATTTTATAATAAGAAATATTGGTGACAATAGATGGCGCGATGGAATTTTAATTAACAACATTAATTATATTAACAATAATATGTTACTCGGTGGGATTAAGATTTATATGTTCGTCGGTGGAATTACAGTTTAAATATTATAGAGGCAATTTTTGCGTGTTTAAATAAAAATAAAAATTTTGTTGCGGGACGTAACACCTCCCCCCTAATGAAGACAAAATCCGATATTTTTCAGAGGATTTTGTTTGAGGGAGTTAGATATTCTCATCTATTGTGTTCAAGCGATTATTTAGGTTAGTGTAAGGATTTTGAATATTCACCTCTTCGGTGTTTTCTGCGTTGCTAGCTTTTGATGTCCTCGGCGGTTTAACTGGTCGAGGTTGCTGTGTGATTATTTCTGGAGGTGCGTTTGCTTCCGCGGTTGGATTGATTGTGACATTAGTTCCGTCGTTGTCCGATTGGTGTCCGTTAGTTTCCTTTGATCTCCGGGAAGGGGGTTCCTTCGCCAGATGGAGCAGCAGATTTGCGAGGGAGCTCCATACGGCTCCTAATAGATGTAGGCTGCAACCATACACTGTATGCAAGGCGTAACCATGGATTATAGTATCGATTAATAATTTGATTATACGAATGATCATGAATATTCCAACGAGTCCAGCGGTCGCAGATCCGAAGTTAACGAATCCTCTCCAGATTCGAGAGGCGGTGCTCTCGACTATTTTGTTTAAAGAATCTTCATTAAGTAAATTATACACTGATATTCCGTCAGTATTGACGCTGTGGCCCGTTAGTCCTCGAGCTACAGTGTTCAATAATGCTGGTTTCTCGGCAGGAAACATAATGTGGTCTCTTAACTTTTTTAGATCGACTTCGGAGTAGATTCCACTCACGGCTAGTGGTCCGGGAGTGAGATACTTCCATGTTAAAGAGGCCATAGGCTTAAATTGTTCAGGCGATACTTGTCGGACTTGAATCGTAGGTGTAAGCTGTATCCAGGTATCCTCTATACGGTATAAGGTGGGTAGTTCCATGCTGCACTCTCGTTCATTTCCGAGCTCCGTGATAATTCTAGATTTAGGTGTTAAGAAGAAAGTATTATTTCTTATAGTAACAGGGAGTTCGGTATAGTATTTTTCAGTTCTTCTTGCCATTGCTTCCACAGGAATACATTTAACTATGTGGACGGCTTCTCCTGCAGTGACGGCCATGTATCCAGGGCCTTTCATCAGCCGGTAGGCGAATTCATCTGGTTGGAGAGCGGCGAAAGATAAAGCATTTGTTATTACTTGTCTTTCTAGTTCGCATTTTTGAGAAATGACGTTATTATATAGGGATGTCATTTGCTGTTTGACGTGTTTTTCGATGTATACGAATTTGGAATTCATATATGTAAAGATGTCTAAATTATTAACGGCGATGGTTCCTTGTTTCGCGAACGTATTTCCTGGCTTTACTTCTAGGATGAATAGTTTCGGATGTTCCGTGCATAGCAGTGTGTATCCACACAGGGGAAGTTCCTTAGTCTTCATAAGAGCAAAGGTAATTTCTTGAGTTACTAGGCTGTATATTACTGGAGAATCGGAGTGAGAGCTGTCTTCGAAGATCTTGTTTGCTGGTCCTTCATAAAGGACATCGTATCGTTGAAAATTACATGTATCCGTAGGCACGGGTTTCCAGTAAGTATATCCATCGTCGGCGTCTAGACAAGAGCCGGCAGCAAGATTGCATACCGTTCCTGATCTTAATTTAATTTTTCCAGTATTTATTTGCACTGGTACGTAGGCTGATTTCAAAGTAATTTTTACAGCGGCTTGGACAACTACATTGTCCCAGGTTCCATATGGATCGGAATATTGTGCTCCTTTACAATATCCGTCGACTTGCAATCGTCCTCTAAGGGTGACGCTTCGGTACGTCGTTTGATTAACCTTGATCCCAAGGATTAAAACGTATTCGGCGAGTGTTATACTCCCGTCTTGAAACATACGCAAGCACTGGGAATGTCCGGTTTCATGGACATAGTCGGCTTTTCCGTTGTGAACGGCTGAGATGTGTGAGTGCATTCCGCAGTGGAAAATAGTTCTTGAAATTTCGATCTTGCATTGAATAACTTCAGTATGACTGTAGTCAGATAGTTGTAACAATTGGATATGGACACTAGATGTATTTGGCTTTCGAATTTTTAAATCACATTCGCCAACGTCAAGAAGAGAGACTGTAGTGACGTTGAGGTTTTGTCCTCCGCAATCGAATCCAATTAAAGCGGATGCTTCACTTAGTAAGATTATTAGGATAAGGGACGTCATTATGTCTGAAATAATGATCCCTAACGTAAGATATATATACATATGTATTTTTGTATTATATAATTACATGAGTAATAACTAGTACTTATGATTACTGCTAGAGTATATGGAATATATATGTGTATTCATTTGCGGTGAGATTATTGTTTTAACATAATACACCGCTGCCACTAAAATTTTATTATTTTTCCTTAAGCGTTAGATTTCCCACTAAAGTTATTTAGTTTTATATGTATATATGTATTTGCGGTGGGATATATATATTATTATTTTTTTTTTTTTTTTTATCGTGGTGGGATTATTTCTTTAAATTAGCTGCCACCAAAATATTTTATTTGTATTAATATATATATATATATTAATTTTTTATTACTATTATTCTATCTTTTTTTTTTTTTCCGAGTCATACACGTATATACTCTAAATGGTTAATTATATTATTTTTAAATATGTACGCTGCCACCAAAGTAATTAATATGTATTTGTTATACAATTATATACGACTGATGCGTTTTTTCCTCTAAAATGGTATATATGAGTGTATATAATAAAGACTCCTTCAAATGGAGGTAAGCATTATGCATGCGTTAATATTAATGTTAAGACTTTTATAGTGATTCTATGCGATTTACTAGATCGTCTCTAGTTTCTAAATCAAGATTTGCTTCAGGAACGCTATATTCTATTCTCAGAGTTTGTGAATTTACGATTAGAGCTACTAATCGTTTACAATTTTCTTCCTCTCCAGATACGTGTTGGAGGAATTGGTAATATGCGCGTGTACAAGTTGAGCATTCTATAAGTGGTCTATTCTGATAGCATTTCCCTCCGCATATCCGACAGGCGATTTTTGGCACATTTCCAAAATGGAATGCATGTAGATATTGCGTTAAGACCTTATTATAAATTCGTGGCTTATAACATTCGGCGCAAATTATGTAAGGGTCTTCGGAACCCATGACATCGTGTGTTAAAGTTATGGTACATCTTATGTTTAAACTATTGAACAGCGTATTGTCGAACAGTGGGTGGACTGATGTCTTGGCCTTAATTGGTAGACACATCTTTGAATTCAGGAAATTTGACCCTGATTATGTGTTCTGCAATAGGCGAAGGCATTTATGTCATTTATGTTCCTCCCACGTTTTCTTTCAATTATGGCTCTTTCGAGATAAGTATAGACGCATTCGGAACAGTTAAAGATAGAGCGAGTAGTTTCAAGAGTAGTATTGCAGAATTCGCATGCAGCGAAGTTAAGATTGCCAGAGGTAATCCAATGGCAGACTGTTAAGGAGGCTTGGCCTCTGAGTCGGCTAAGTCTATGACAAGAACAGCACATTCGTATTACACGAGATTCTACAAGTCTTTTATAAAATATGATCTTTTTACATTTTGCCTCATGGATTTTAGGAAAATGAATTAGGAGGCCATGAATCAAATGATTACAAGTGGTGCTGCTTGGAGTTTCCATCGTGATGACAGAATTTTGGTTCTTGGATTTTAATTTTGTTCTCTATTTTCTTTGTCACTGTTTTCGCGTTCGCGTTCCTCCTGTATATAATTTAAAAAACACTGCTCAGTGCAGGTGGTAATAGGAGTTATACGGCATACTTTCGTCGTGCAAATGCAACATTCGAATTCGCGAAAATCGTTCAAAGGGCAGAATTTAGATATACTGTGGTATTTGATTTGAACAAGACGATGGGTACAGATGTCGCGATCTTTGCACGTACGGCAAAAATATAAATTTTCTTTCTGGCAAAGATATCCGTTCCATTCCTCATGTACTACATGAGCTAACGTGTCCGTGTTAATTTCGGATTGCATGTTCTTACGATTCGGGGGTTCTTTCTTCACTTATGGAAACGGTTGGAGGTTGTGTATCCCGAAATATTCTAGCTATATTTCTTATGCAAGTGGGGCAAGTGGCTAAAGGCCTTATGATAGATATAGGTCTGTAGCAATGAGCACAGAGTGTCTGTATTGCATGGGGTGCAATGGATATTATGTGGGAATTTATGGGTAGGTAGAATCGTTGGGTAATAGGAGTATAGAGTAAACAGTAGCAAGGACAACAATAATGGTTATGGTTATGGATGTGGAGATACCCGTGTAATTTTATACATGCGGCATTAGGTATTTGTCGAGACATCACAAATAGTGGAAAGGAAATATATAGATAGTATTTCAGTAAGATCTCTGATGCAAATAGAACATTGATGTATAGGGCTCAGAGTGGTTAGGTTTCGTAAGCAGTTGGCGCAACGGTATTCCACGTGGAATGGTCCAATGAAGAAATAGTGAACAAAGAATTGAGGAAGCTGAGTAATTAGTAGAGATAATTGTATCTCGATATAGCAGGGCTCACAGAAGTATGTATTGAAGTATGGATCTCGGTATCCTTGAGTTATCGCACAACAAAAGACACCGGACATTCTTTCGATATGTCCTATAGCGCAGGGGTTCTGTCGTAGACATTTACGACTATGGGGTATGTATAATCGGTATGAGTCGAAGTCTCTTCTAGTGTTTGTAGTAATTTAGTAGCTGTTGCGACACAGGGAATGCAATTAATTATATCTTGAGTTTCTATTACCACTATACCGCAAGTTATGCAGTATTCTTCTTTAACTAGATGACTATTTACGAAAAAATGTCTATGAATTTTCTGGTAATTTGCCCGGATTATCGCGGTGTGAGTTTGATCGTAACACCGGTCACAAAAGTTAGTGTTATCCTCGAGGCAGATTGCCCCGTGGACATGAGTGCAGTGAGCGAATAGGAATGAATCCCTGATTCGATGTACCTGCTGGATATTTGGCTGCGGCCGAATCGGCTGTCGGTGCCAAAGCATCTGAAATAAAAAGAGAAATTAACATTAATGTTTCATCCGGGTTTAGAATGTGCGAGCTTCACTTTGTCGACGTGGACAATTCGAGTTTGATTTCCGATTTTGAGTTTGACATTGCTGGGAGGTAATAATTCAAGTACCTCATGGGGACCCGTATATTGGTCGGCGAATTTTCCTTTACGCGGTTCTTTTAATAAATAAACTAATGTTCCTTGTTCAAGAGCTCGAGGGTTTATATTTCGATCATAATATCTCTTGCTTCTCTCTTTAGCTTGTACTAGATTTGAATGAGCTTGAGCTTGCAGATCTCTTATTTTGTTAAAGAGATTGGTGATATATTCATGGTAAGTAGGTTCAGTATTTTCTTCGATGATAGGATGTGCAGAGGGTAGTCGAGCTATTCGCCCGAAAACCAATTCGTAGGGTGAATATTTAGTTCCTTCGTGTACGCTAGTGTTGTATGAAAACATTGCGAGTTTAATATATTTGTCCCAATTTACCTCTCTATTTATTTGTGTCTTTAGGTACTCTGTTAGTACATGATGTGAGCGTTCTAGTGATCCATTTGACTGAGGGTGATAAGCTGTGGTCTTAAAATGTTGTATGCCAAACTTCTTCGTTAATTGTCTCATTAGAGCTGATAAAAAGTTAGTTCCCTGGTCCGTTAATATGGCACGAGGGGCTCCGTATATGCAAATAAATTCCTTGGTAAAAGCGTCGGCTATTGTTAAGGAAGTGGCTTCTTGTAGAGGTGATGCCACGGAATATTTCGTTAATAAATCTTGCATAGTTAATATGTATTGATGATTGTTATCCGTGATGGGCAGAGGTCCCATAATATCTAATGAAACCTTGTCGAAAGCCATTCCAGGCGTATCAGTAATAACCATTGGTTGCTTTGTTTTAACTCTAGTTAATTTTTTTAATTGACATTCACGGCAAGTCCTTATGAAATCTTGAATATCTTTCTTCATTGTCTTCCAACAATATCGAGAACGGAGGCGGTTATATGTTTTTGTCACTCCTTTATGTCCGCCATGCGCAGAGGCATGGTTTTCTAAAATGAGAGAGAGTCGTTGTTCCATTTCGGGGGTTTGTATAAGATTTAGGCATATAGTAATTTTGATAGGTAGTTCTTGGAGATGTTTTTTAAACTGGTTAATTATATAAGACCATGGCAAATCGTCGAAACGGTCGGTTTTGCTAAGACTGAAAGATGATAGATCGAGTTCAGTAATGACGTCTACTAAAGATTTCAAACAGTTTTTAAGATTTTGAGCTTCTATTAAAATGCGATTGTTTAATTTTATAGGGAGAGCAATAAGCGTGTTGGATTCTACTGTACGAATTCTGGCTCTTTCGAATGTTAATTCTTCGTAATTAGGAAGCAAGTTGGCTTCTTGATATTGTTTGGCTCCATTATCGTAAGGAGTACCATCTTGGTAAAGAAATATTACATGATTATCCTTTTGTTTTAACAGGCTTTCTCGTACTTCTCGTATTTGAGCTTGACTCCATGGCGGTGGCTCTGGAGGTTTCGGTTGATGAGGTATAATATTCGAATCTATTATTTCAGTATAATCGGACTCAGTACTTTCGTCGGAGTCTGTTACTTCTTCGATGATAACTTGACTGTCGTCGTGATCTTCAGAGTCGATATTGGAGTTTTCCAATTCTTGCTGCTGTATGGGGGTAGAGGTTCTTGTAGATTGAACGATTCTTTTATTCTTTTGATTTAATTTTTGTTTTCTAGAGATGCCTGGAGGTTGAGGCGAGAAAATAGATTCATCGGAAGAATATTCGTCAATAATGAATAATGGTACGGCTATGTTGACAGCAGGATTTCTAGATAAAGCGTCGGCGTTATTATTTAAAGTTCCTTTTTTATATTTTATTTCGTATTGGTATTCGGATAATTTCATCCGCCATTTCCATAATCGCGAAGAAGGGTCCTTAATGGAATGTAGCCACACTAAAGGCTTGTGATCCGTGATAATTGTAAAAGTTCTGCCATATAAATATGGTCGAAAGTGGTTTACACAGTAAATAATTGCAAGGCATTCTTTTTCAATCGTAGAATAATTTTGTTCTGCTGTATTCAAAACGCGTGAAGTATAAGCTATGGGTAAATCTTTTCCAATTTCTCCTTGACTAAGTACGCCTCCGACGGCATATCCAGAAGCGTCGGTGGTTAATATAAAAGGTTGATTAAAATCCGGATATTGCAATATAGGTTTGGAACATAATGAATGCTGTAATTTATTAAATGCTTCTGCTTGATTTTCTTTCCATTCAAATTTCTTATTCTTTTTCAAAAGATCTGTTAATGGCTTGGCGGTTTTGGAGAAATTCGGTATGAATCTTCGATAATATCCAGCTAATCCTAAGAACTGCTTAATGTTTTTGGGATTTCTTGGCGTAGGAAATTTCATAATGGCGTTTACTTTTGCAGGATCGGGTCTGACTCCGTCAGCTCCGATTATATGTCCTAAATACATGACTTCTTGTCGTAGGAATTCGCATTTATCAGGTTGCAGCTTTAAGTTTGCTGTTCTCAATCTTTCCATTAATCTTTCGAATTTGACTTCGTGTTCCTTTAGAGATCTTGCATATATAACGATGTCATCCATGTAAACGAATAATTCGTTTCCTTGTAAGCCAGAGAGCACGTTATCCATCAGTCTTTGAAATGTTGCGGGTGCGTTTTTTAATCCAAACGGCATTCTTTTAAACTGGTAGTGTCCATAAGGTGTGGAAAAAGCAGTCTTATGAACATCTTTTGATGACATAGGAATCTGATGAAATCCTGACGCTAAGTCTAATACAGAGAAATATTTAGCGGACCCGAGTTGATCGAGTATATCTGTTATGTTCGGCAAAGGATAAGCGTCTCCTATGGTTTTTTCATTAAGATTACGGTAGTCGATGACCATTCGCCATCGTTTGTTTCCTAGAGAGTCTGGTTTTTTAGGAACAATCCAAAGTGGAGAGTTATAAGGTGAGGTTGAAGCTTCGATTAAGTCTGAAGATAATAATTCGGTTACTTGTTTATCGATCTCTTCTTTATGTACAGGGGGAAATCTGTATTGTTTTGTGTGGACTGGTACTTCATTAATAGTAGGAACATAGTGTTGCGCGGCATTGGTAGCTTGAAGATGTTCACCAGTAATATGAAATCTATCGGCGTGCTTGTATACTAGAGACTGTATATTTGCTGACTCCTCGGAGTTCAGATGTTCTAGTCGAAGAAGGTTTATAACGTCAGTAGCTCTTTCAGTAGATTGGGGCAATGCTTGATTAAAGTAAATAGGATTGTCGATGGCATTAGAGAATTTCCCTCGGGTTTCTTCTAATCCAACGGAGTTAGTAGCTGATACGTCTGGCTCACAGACGTCAAAATCTTGTAGTTGAATAACGGGGATATTGAAAATGAATTCTTCCTCGGAAGTGTTAAAGATAGGCATGTATGCCTTCCCGTTATTATTAGTAACGATTGCTTGCCCATAATAGATGCCTTCGGCTAGAGTATGACGTGGCACATAACCGACTTGTTGGTGACTTGAGATTGGAAAAGAACAAGGGGTAACGCTCCTTCCTTTAAGAAGTATAGAATTTGAGTTTAGAAAAGGAATTCTTTCATCCTCGTGTTGAATAAAATTATTTTTGTAATCTATAGTAACGGCTCGTTCCCTCAGGAACTTGTTGCCTAAGATCCCATCCTGTGGGAATGCGATTGAGTCAGAGATTACATAGAATTCGGACGTTCTGCCGAGTATCGTCATAAAAATGACGCCTAAAGTGACGACGGTTTCAGAGGCAATCCCTTGCAAGCAGAGGGGATTGGTTGTATCAAGATTAACGTATGGTTTCAGGCATCCTTCCTTAATAAGGTTTAAACCGGATCCTGAATCAATCATAAATCTGCATTCTTTTGCCAAGTCTGGAGAAGCTAATGTAATCGTAGGTAAATCCGTAGGATGCTGATTGCTATTCAATTGGCAGATCCGGAGGCTTGCACTGTTGCTTCCGGGGGGACTGTGGCGCTTGGTTTTCCTTGTACGATATAAGTCGGGCGCCCTTGTTGCTGATCGTTCCGACGGACGCCGGGATTTATCGGAACGCCTTGAGCGTTTCCCGAATTTACTGGTTGCTGTATTCTTTCTTGAGCTCGTCTCCAGGCTAGTTTTCGGCATTCTTGTATCAGGTGGCCTGGAGTTTTACAATAGCGGCAAATCTTTGTTTGATAATTCTGCGGAGATTGTCCAGTGGGTATTGCTGGTCTTGAGAATGTCGGAAGAGCTGGTGGTAATGTAGTTGTATTCCCATTACCCGGTTTAGATTGATTATTAGTGTTGTTAGCCAAAGGAAATTGGCGAGAAGTGCTGTTATAATTATTAGGTCGATCTGCACGTGGTTGGAAATTCGGACGGAACACGGTTCGTTTCCGTATGTTCTCTGCTTCTATAGTTTTTGATAATTGGATGGCAGTGCTTATTCCATCTTTGAGAGTATGCGGATGTTCTAACTTGACTCTTACTAGCAGATCAGATGGAAGTCCGTTAATGAAACTGTGTAATGTAGTTATCTCGATTGCATCTTTTAATCTTTCATCTATATGTCCAGTATAGTCTGTTTCTCCATCGACGATTGCAGCACGTAATTCTTGTACTCTTCCAATATAATCGAAAATATCTTCGTTGTGCTTCATGTATACATTTGCCAATTCTCCTCTATATTGGTCTACCGATTTATTCGGTCCAAATATAAGCTTCAATCTTTGTGTTAATTCAAAAACAGTATGATATTCAGATCCTTCTACTGCGGAGTAAGCGTGTCCTTGTAGTTTATTCATTATTAGTTGGACTAAGAAATATTCATGATACTGCGGTATTAATTCAAGAGCGCGTTCGCAGATTTTACTAAAATGGAAAACGGACATTTTATGTCCATCGAATTTAGGAATCGTGTCGATAGCATCTTTAAGTCGTATGGGGGATGGTTGATCCATCACATCAAATTTATGTGGAGAGAGTTGCGGAGTCGTTTGTGTTTCAGGCCTATCATGCCTTGTGTCTTGAGTGGAATTTTCCAAGTTCGTAATCCTTGAATTAATTCTTTCAATTTGATCAGCTATCTTATGCATCGATGATATTAATTGTTCCATGCCTGTGGAGTCTTCGGTAAATTCTCTTTGTTCTAATTCTTCTTGAGCTCTTCTAAGACGCTCTTGTTTAACTTGTAGATCCTCTGACTGTTCTTTTAATAATTGTTCCTTCTCGTGCATCTTCTTCATTATGATTTCAATTTCTTCTGGGCTATATTGTTTTTTCGTAGCTCCTGTGGTTACGGAGCTTGCAGAGCTTGAGCGAGTTTGCATGATTACGTTGAAAATTGTTTATTCTTATCCACTGAATCTCTCAAAAGCACAGATCCTTCGGCAGATCCCACCGCTGCCACCAAAAATTAATGTTTTCTGTTACGTCCCCAGTTCCTCAGGACCGGTCTGGAAGTCTTACTTTCCCAGTTGGACGCAATTAATCTCTCAATTTGTTTTAGGGCAACCTGCTAGGCCGGCTATACCCTGGGACGCCGAGAGATTGAAGGTCTATTGTGCTTAGAGAGGATTCTAGGTGGAGAGTGAATAAACATTCATACTAAATTTTATAAGTTTATTTTGTTTTGTTCAAAGTATATATATATATTTTATTTTACAAATTTGAATATCCTTTTATTCCTCCCTCGGGTAACCGTACAATTCTGGTAGAAAGTAAGAATATTCGATGTTTATGGTTGAGATGGGTCTTTCTGGGGAAGCTAGGGAAATCTCTAAGGGCTCGAAGGGGTCTGGGTCTTCATATGCCACGGGGGAATAGCTAGGAGGACTGTATAGGCGGTTTTCCTCGGGATAGTAGTTGTATAGAGGTACGGTGTCAAGATGTTGGAATGTCCCCGAGATGGAAGCAGTCTCTGGACTCTGACTCCAATCCACTGAAGGTCCGGGGATGGATGCCTGGTCGGAGTTTAGCGAGATGGTTGAACAGTTGCTTCTATCTTCGGTAATTCTTTCTACTAGATTGGAGGGAGAATATTGATTATGTGGGACTGGGATAATTTCGTGGCTTTCTTCCTCAATAGTGATTATGGGGATAGGTGACTGAGGTTCTAAGTCGATGATCTCGGGAACTGGTGCAATGATTTCATTCTCAAGAGTGATGATAGGGAAGAAAGTACGTCGCGTTTGCCTATTTCGTCTCACACGGCGTAGAATATTTCGACGGGTATTGAAGTTACCTTGTTTCACTCGGACCATCTGTCGTTTAATTAACCAATTATAAACCTGTCTATTTAGTATTTAAGACTTTGGTGATTTTGAAGTCACTTACTTTTGCGTAAAGTTGAATTTAAGAATACCCGATACCTGTTAATAAAAAAAGTAAAAAAGGAATTCCATATGAATGTTCAATTTATAATTGTTATCCCGAGTATAGTCAGATAGATGTCCCCAAAATTGATAGAAGTATAGACCGGCAGAAATAGAAAGATTAGTATAAAAAATTTTATTGTTGGTAACGTTGACTCCCGAAAATTACCGACCGTCGGTAATGTAGATTTCTGTTTTACCGACCGATGGTAAGTTAGATTTCTGTTTTACCGACCGATGGTTAACGTCACTTTCTGTTTTTACCGACCGATGGTAAGTTATCGACTGATGGTAAATTATTGACCGATGGTAAGTTATCGACCGATGGTAAGTTATCGACTGATGGTAAGTTATCGACCGATGGTAAGTTTTGATTGACGACTATTGGAAAAATTACCAACTGATGGTAAATTAGGATTATCGAGAATTTATTTGTTTGAAATGTTAATGTGTTATCTTGGTTTCAAAAAGATTCTTATTTTATTTTGATTCTCTGAAAATCGAAAGGGGATTTGAGGAAAAATCAGGAGTTTGGATACGCTGACAAGGTATCCACCTATCATACGGCTGGCTTAGTATTAACCTCGTAAGGTTAGGTTATAATTGCAAGTAGTGATAATGATTCAAATTGTTATAAACTAAGCCAGTGTATTGTCTTTAAATCCTGGGATGTATCTCGTATTTTGAAGTTAAGGCTAAATTCAATCCAAGATCAAAAGGTCAACTTCTATCATTGGGATAAATCCCTCAAGATAATTGCCTATTAATCGAAAACTGTATTTTCGCCTACTCGGACGTCGATTGACAGGAGGCCGCTTATTTTTTCTATTGCCTCACCAGCTCTAGGTTGAGAAACAACCTCTATCATGGGAATAAATTCCTCAAGATAATTATTTTTCCACCGAGCCAGACTTGGGTTCGACCTGCCGCTGCAGTTTCGCACTCGCTCACTGTCTATCGCGTCGTCTTATCAAAGAGATAAGTCCCAGATAAATTTTCCAATTGGAAATATTTACTAAGTTGAATAACTGGATTAAGGAATACGGGTAATCAAAGGTAAGGTTCCCGTATTGTCGCGCACTGTTTCACTGAATTTAGTTGTTAGTAGAAATTAAAGGTTAGATTAATGACAAGTGGCCGGATATTTACCAGTGTCTGAAATGTCCTAGTGTGTGAAGGCTGCTTCCCTTCACTAGGCTGATGAGTGGATGCTGCTTCCTTCCGCTGGATACCGTCTACCTCAGTGACAGTTCGGGATGGAGGTTGCAGTCCAGGAGTTCGATTGAGAAACTCAATGTTCAATAGTCACTGAATTTATTAACTGAATACGCGTACAAAATCTCGGAGATATAAGTATTAACTTGAAGATCGGTGGGCAGAATGCCAGTTATTAACTGTTGAAAACGTTGGGCAAAATGCCGGAGGTAGTTGAATGTTGAAGATCGTTGGGCCAAATGCCAAGTTATCACTGTAAATATCGTTGGGCCAAATGCCGGAGGTAGTTGAGTGTTGAAGATCGTTGGGCCAAATGCGAGGAGGACCGCTCTGCACGGGTTTATATAGTCGTCAGTCCCAGTTTTGCACACGGTCCCAATAGTAGGAGATGCGCTTCTCCGTGGAGGGAGTCGAGCAGTGATTGGTTCCCTCCTCTGCTTCTGTCTGCGCGCGCCTCGAAAGATGCGTCCGCCTCGAGGGATGTGCCGCGTTGTCAACGGGTGATTGGTTTTCTCTGACGTGATTGTTGCGCAATGATTTGGGATTGGCTCCCGCTGACGTGACGGATGCGCGCGCCTCGGAAGATGCGCGCGCCTCGGCGTGGGCGGCGCGGTCGCTCATTGGTTCCCTTCTCCGGGCTGGTTGCGCGCGCCGCTGGCACAAGCGTGGGGAAGATGCGCGCGCTGCTGGGCGTTGCCGCAGGAATTGGGCGTAGTGTGGGCGTAGTTTAATTTGTAGATGGTGGGACTCTTCAGAATTGGAGTGGGGGTGACGGAGCGGTCAGTATAGAATCGGCTATACTGGTTGCATTGTATTTTGACACATAAGTTTTATAATAATTATTAGACCATCAGAATTTCTTTGCAGTTTATATGCATATATTTTATAATGTAGTTTTTTAAGTTCTAGCTGTAGAAATGTCAACGGAGTTTCTAGCATGCTCCGTTTGAAAGTTCATTTTTGTCTCTATGTATTATTATGGAAAATGCTTTTAAATATTGTTAATAAATTCTGACATCATAATTATTATAATTACAATTATTTTAACATAAGTATTTATGCGTATGCGGTGGGATATAAGTATATAAAGACTATAAATTATTTCAATAAATGGTGCAACAATTTTTATTCTTTGCTTTTATTTTTAATATTTATATCTATTATGTTCTTGAATAAAAATTATTGCATGTACTTAATATTAATGTTTAACAATAAGTTAATTATTTTGTTATATTGCGCAATGTTCTCTTGAACGGATTTTTTGTGGATTAATATATAAATGGAAGTTATTGCATACGCTTAATAATAATAAATTCTTTTGTTACTTAACAATAAATTAATTATTTCATCATGTTGCGTAATGTTGTGCAATAGTATTCGAGCGGAATATTCCATAGTCTTAGTTTGGAATGTGATGATGACTCATAATATCGCATACGGAAAATTATATTTTAAAACTTCGTTTATAAAATTAGTAGTATTGGAGTTTTCATAATTATGTATACATGTGTCGGTCTGACTTTTTATGCTCCTTAAGGGAAAATTGTCATAAGATTTTTATTTATAGTATTTTTCGAGTTAATCTTGAATCAATGATTTTTGATATAATTTAGGCCTCAAAATAATTAGATATACATGTAGTCGGTGCCGAGACATGTTCAAAAATATATATATATGTATATAAAGTCTTTTGGTTTTTGATTTGTAAAATTTCTTGTGTATCAGGATTACATATTAGTAAAGGAGGTATTCTCTTATATGTCGGTAAAGTTAGTATCATCGCTAAACCAGAGATGGCGCTGCCCTCTGTCGGTAATGTGGGTATGGACAGTATTCACTGTCGGTAAGGTAGGAAATGACTTTATCCTCAGTCGGTAACGTCGGTAACTGTGTTATCATGGGTCGGTAATTTTTCTGTCGGTAACTTTTGCTCGGTCGGTAAGGTAGAAAACTTCCTTATCAACCGTCGGTAATTTTTCTGTCGGTAACTTTTACTCTGTCGGTAAGGTAGAAAACTTCCTTATCGACCGTCGGTAATTTTTCTGTCGGTAACTTTTACTCTGTCGGTAAGGTAGAAAACTTCCTTATCGACCGTCGGTAATTTTTCTGTCGGTAACTTTTACTCTGTCGGTAAAGTAGGAATTTACTTTACCTTCCGTCGGTAACTTTTATGTCGGTAACTTTTACTCTGTCGGTAAAGTAGGTAATTTTTATGCGGATGATACTATATGTGGGCAAATACTTAAAATTATTTCTATCATTCCTAAGTGAGGTTATGTTATGTATAGCTAGCTTCTTAACAAAGAAAGATTATTTTCGGAGATATTGACAATATTAGATCGCGCGGCGTAATGGTATTGATGTACTATAAGTATTGGTGATATTACATTGCGCGGTGAGATTTTATAATAAGAAATATTGGTGACAATAGATGGCGCGATGGAATTTTAATTAACAACATTAATTATATTAACAATAATATGTTACTCGGTGGGATTAAGATTTATATGTTCGTCGGTGGAATTACAGTTTAAATATTATAGAGGCAATTTTTGCGTGTTTAAATAAAAATAAAAATTTTGTTGCGGGACGTAACAATTGGCAGAAGACCCAAGTGATGGTTCAAAGACACTTTATTTTCTTTAAGTATACTATAATATTCGACTGCTCTCTAGACTAAGTTCTTAGTCCGGAAAAATATCCTGCGACTAAGTTCTTTTTCGACTCGAAAATGTTCTATAATACGCTCGTGATCGCTTTAGTTGTTTTCTTCTCGAGAGCTCCAGGTCAAATGCGCGGAAGACTGAGCTGCGCTCCCTGAGGTACCCTCTGGTCCCTACTCCGTGCCGGCTATCCGCAGTGGTAGGAGAATGCGGCGCTCCCGGGCGTAGGCGGCTCGACCGCCGCTTGCCGCTATAGCTGTCCTTCTTCTTCGAGCGCGCTATGACGTAGTGGCCGCGCTCTTGCGTGGGGATAGTGGGGACGACGGAGCTGTCAGTATTGTCCATGCATCGAGCTCGTTAATTCATTTTACAAAAGGTAAGGCTTTTACAATAGGTTTTTAGTCACCAGAATTTTAATAATTTGCATGCATATATTTTTTAATATAGAATCTCAACCTCTTTCAATAGAAGTGTGAATGATCGTTCTAGCATGTTCCGTTTAGAATTGATTTTTAACTTTCTTTATATTAATTATATAGTTCTAGTTAACAATGTTATAAACAAATTCTGGTGTTATAAACCATTATAATTACAATTTGCTATATAATAATTATATGATATATATATATATGTATGTGCATATAGGTGCATGGTCTAGATAGTTGTTAATAATAATTGTGTTACATTATAATATAAAAGTGTATTAATTATTCTTTCATTATTCAGCTCTTAGAACAAAGGATGTGGCGAGCTGTTTTATCACCGGATGCAGGTGTTCGCCGTGCCAGGCAGTCGCGCCAGGCCTTATCTTATCGCTGAGTGAGCTCATGTGCAGCTGCACCGGATGAAGCTCGGAGGGTCGCTTATCTTTTGGTGAGTGAATTTATAACGCTTTATAAATCGATTTAATAATTTCGTTCGTTATAATTTATTCATATATTCTTTACTTGTTAATTGTACAGAATATATATATATATATATACTTATATATATTGTTTGTAAAAGTTAATAAATGTAATTGTTAAAAATTTTATCTTCATTATTTTATTAATTAAATATGTATTATACATATTGTTATTTCCCTTTTGAAGGCTTGAAAGTTTGCTAAAAAATGTATTACTGTTGGATCTTGTTAGTTAATGATATGGATTAATTTATTATATAATATATATATATTCTTTTTTAATTTATAATTTCGTAGTGACTTATTACTCTTGCAATAAGAAGGCGCTCTTTATAATATTCATACATTATATATTCGCGAGTCCCTTTCGCATTAAGACTCGGCGCGGACGTCGAAAACATTAGGGGAGATAACAAAGTAATAGGGGAGATAACGCGGTACGCTGGACTTAGCCTTGTGCTCTTATAAGGAGACTTATTATTCGTTTCAATAATAAAATTATGCATAATGAATTTTATAAGACCATACATTCATTATTATTATTAATATGTATATTTATTACCTTGTATTATTATTATTTAAACTTTATATTTCATGTGTGTTATATATGTGTAAATTTTTGTTATAACAAAATTTATTTAGTAATTATATAGATTTATAATTCTGCACATAGTGAAGAGTTATGAGCTTTATTTTGCATTATTGGTTTTATTAAATCAGAATCTTTATTATTTATAGTTATTAATAATTTAAATAATTTAATATATTTGTCTTATATAGTTATTATATTTTTCAGATATTTTGTAAAGCGACATTCTATACAGAAGATATTCGAGGGTGCATATCATTTATAGCTTGGCTGTATTTTAATCGACAATATAGAACGTTTATTAGACTATTATCGGAGCGGATTAAAATACTCACATATGATCATCTGGCCATGACTTATTAACTCTATGCACCTCTAATTGCGGATAAGTTTTGGATATTTTGAAATATTTTAATATTATTTTGAATGTGCTTGACTTGATAACTTTCGGTCATTTATTAAATATATTTATATTAAATAATGTTGAGCTTTCACATAATGAAAATGGTTTATTATTTGGTTATCATTGCTTACTTATTATATTTTAATTGTATATAAAATTTTGCAATTAAATAATCAAAATGAAAAATATATGTATTATTTGGCAATAATGGGTGGATAAGAAATTAGATTTTATATAATTTATTATTATGTAGTGAAATTTTATTTGAATAACTATATAGAATATACGTATATGAAAAGAGATTTTTATAATGTATTAATTATTATGTTCTTACGCTTAGAGTTTAAACGTGTTATTATTTGAATTTTTCTTATTTGTCTAGGTTGCATATATAGTATATATATATGTTGGAAGGGATATGGACCAATGGATTATTCACGGACAACAGACAGGCTTAAACCATATAAGAATGTGCAGCATTGAAAGGATTTTGAGGAATCTGTGCGAATTATTTCGGAAGTTTATTTGGTAAGTTTATTATTTTGATAAGTTAATTAATGAATTAAAGGTTTTATTTTAATTATATCATATATATATATTATATATATGTATATATATAATATATGTATTCATGTATAATATTATGTACCTTTAGTATTTTAATGCATTATCTTTTAAATTTTTATTAATAACTACATATGTATTTATACTAATAATGAGGGTGACAAGTCTGTCCGAGCTTGTTTCGCGGTTTAATTCTTATTAATTTTTACATATGGTATTACGTATAGCGCTGTCTCTCTCACTCGCGCGAGTCACCCGATAGTGCGGTCTCTCTCACTTTCACGTACTACTACCTATTGAGGTCTCGTGTATAAATTTCGATAGATGTAGTCGGTTAATTATATATTTGAGGAAGCATATTTGTGATTTGTTATTGAACTATATTTCTAAGGAATTTTATTAATAAATATATTTTTATTTTTCTGTATAGCGTTTTCGTTAGGTGATGAAAATATTGGGACACCCGGTGGACAACCAAGTGGAGGCTATGTTTATAGGGTGACTTATTATTCTGCATGCAGCAAAGAGTTACGTATAAAATTTTATTCATAATAATTTCTTGACATTTCTTTATTATTTAGTTATTGTTTAGTAATTATTATTTAATTTAATATATTTATTGTTGAAATTTAATATATTAATATTTGATTTATTATACTTCTTTTACTATTTGATTTCTTTTATTCCTATATAATTATATACATTTATAAAATATTAAACCTGTTTAATATAGTAATTTTGATCAATCAAACTTTTATAGTGATAATAGATTTTTGTATAGATTGATTTTTTAGTACATTTTTGTTAAGTTAATTTTTCATACGGCCAAATATTATTTGATTATTATTTTCAGTTGCTGGGACTTGGAATTCTTGCTACTTATTTATAACAAGCTGTCTTACGTTATTAGGAAGAGGCTAAATAATATATATATATAGGATCATAAAAAGTGTGTAAGTATGTATTATATTTTGAATGGTTTATTTAATAATTTCTATAGTAGATTTTCTTATACATTTATTATATTTTTCAGGTATCAAGACTCTGAGGAAAATTACTTCCTGATAGTGAACATATATATATATTTACGGGAACTCAATGAGGACCAAAAATTAAAATAATCTAGGATTTTTAAAGGAAATTCTTGCTTGATTAATTATATTTTATTCATCAATTATATTTTATATATATATTTTATTAATTATACTTTATTAAGAAATGTTTAGATCATTAATTTCTAAAAGAAGCTCGTTACTTTATAAAAGATTATTATTTGGTGATTATTGGCCATTTACATTTTGTAATTAAATAGTCAAAGTTAAATGTTATTCAATGATAATTAGAGTTTTATACAGACATATTAGGCCAATGGTATTAATGTACAGTAAAGATTTATTATAATGTTTAGAAAAATATTTATTCAAGGAAAATTTATTAATTTTGTTTCTCATGAATATAAAAAATATATATATATATTGTTAATTATTTTATTACGGATTATAATTACTGATTTTTAAAGCGTATTGTTTTAGTAACAATTATTATTCATGGGTATTAATTTTTGTTTGACTTGGTACATTTATTTATTGTTTTATATTCTTATATGTACGTAGAATATTAACTTTATAACTTTCCTTTTGTTATTGATGATTCTTTGTAAATTTTCGTATTAATATTTTATGTGGCTCACTTTCGGAGCATTTGTTAACATTTTTACTGTAGATATTTATTACAAAATATTAATTAATTATATGATTTTCAGGTTTCAAAATTGGTAATCGCTGCATTTCTTTTATGACAATTGAACATACTGTTTATTAAAAAGATACGCATGGGCTCACTAAATCATTTATTAATAGAATTTAGGTGCGTATCGTTTGATAAAATATTTTGATTTATGCCTTTTCCTTTGTAGTAAGCGCGTATACATGCATAGGGATATCATTTTTTGGTTATATGTGATAACTGAATAATACGAATATTGAGTGAATATCTATATATATATTGGTTACATATAATATAAAGTGGATTTATAGTGATTATATATAATTACAAGTAAAGATTATATAAGATACGAAATTCTTTATACTATTCTTCGAAACAAATTATATTTTATTCGTTAAGAATTATTTAAATCATTTTCTTTTTAAAAGAAGCTTGTTATTTTACAAAGGATTATTATTTAGTCGTTACTGGTCATCTGTTTTTACGTTTTAATTTTATAATTAAATAATCAAAGTAAATATATTTATTATTTGATAATAATTAAACTTTTATATATATATATATATATGTGTTTTTCATTGTTTATTGATTTATGTCTTTATTTGTCTAAATACTAATTAGTTATAATATTTTCAGGTTTCGGGATTCATGGCTATGGAAATTTTCCCATGCCAAATTTACCAGAAGAATGTGAAGGAACGCACAAGAGGCTATAAGCCAGTCACCGACGGATTTGTTCGTATACCAATTTATACGAAGTCTTGTTGCAAATGATTTGCTAAGAGTTTTTCTCGATAATAAAATTTCGAATAAATTTCTTTTCTTAGTAAGGTTAGTTATTAAGATTAATATCATTATATACGACCAGTTCCAGTACTGCTAATTCATTGTAATATCTTTCTGGCTATATACCACATCAATCAATGTATTGTATTAATATGAGATTATGGCGAATATATATATATAAATATATATATATATATATATATATATATAGTATTTTGCTATTGATTTATGAAATTTCATAAGCGATTTTAAGGTGATTGTGTGGGGCTTTTGCAGCTTTATTAAAATTGCATAAATAATAATTATATATATATCGAAATTCTTTTACGATTATTATAAATGACTGTTTCAAAGAGCCTATTACTTTTTCTTGATTGATAGATGTGTATAAGTCCAGCTTTCGGTTAGTACTGGTGGTTACTAGTATTTTGACTACATGAGAACTGATTATTATTAAATTGATGTATATATATATTGATTATATATAATATTATGACGCAAATATATAGTAATTATATATAGTATCGCGCAAAGATTATATAGGATGAGAGAATAAGTAGGGATTATATTTTTATAAATAAGATTTTAAATTTTTCGTTGCGGGACGTAACACCTCCCCCCTAATAAGAACAAAATCCGATTGTTTTCGGAGGATTTTGGTCTAGGGAGATTAAATATTTTCATCTAGGGTGTTTAAACGGTCTCTTAGGTTTGTATATGATATAGGTATATTTACGTTTTTGGTGATTTCTTCGTGGCAAGGTTTCATTGTCCTTGGAGGTTTGGCTGGTGGAGGTTGTTGAGTAATTACTTCCGCAGGTGCAGTGGGATCGATGTTGGAGGTTTGCGTGGTTGTTCCTCCGCCAGGTGATTGATTGTCTCGGTTATCGTCTCCAGATTTTCTAGAAGATTCCCGTGCCAGATGGAGCAGTAAATTTGCGAGGGAGCTCCATAAAGCTCCGAGTAGATGAAGGCTGCAACCATACACAGTGTGAAGAGCGTATCCATGAATGACTGTGTCAATGACTAATTTTACTAGGCGAATAATCATGAAGATTCCGACGAGTCCTGCGGTTGCTGATCCAAAATTCACGAATCCCTTCCAGATTCGCGAGGCTGTGCTTTCGACAATTTTATTTAAAGAATTTTCATCCAGCAAGTTGTACACTGAGATTCCTTCAGTGTTCATGGAATGGCCAGTTAGTCCTCTAGCAACGGCATTGAGTAAAGCTGGCTTTTCGGCTGGGAACATTATGTGATTTCGTAATTTCTCCAGATCTGTATCAGAATATATTCCGCTTACGGCCAAAGGTCCCGGTGTGAGATATCTCCAGGTTAAGGCAGTCATGGGTTTTAGCTGTTGAGGTGGCAGTTGTCTGACTTGAATGTTAGGTGTAAGTTGCACCCATGTATCTTCGATTCGATACAAAGTAGGAAGTTCTAAACTGCATTCTCGTTCGTTGCCAATTTTGGTGATAATTCTTGACTTTGGTGTAAGGAAGAAGGAATGATTTCGTACAGAAATGGGAAGTTCGGTATAACACTCTCCAGTTTTTCTTACCATCACTTCAACAGGGATACATTTAATTATTTGTACTGCTTCTCCTGTTGTAACGGCCATGTATCCTGGCCCTTTCATGAGCTGATAGGCAAATTCGTCTGGTTGGAGTGTAGCAAAAGATAAGGCATTAGTAATTACCTGTCTTTCTAACTCGCATTTTTGCGAAATTACATTGTTATAGAGAGACGTCATCTGTTGTTTGACATGTTTTTCTATATACACGAACTTGGAGTTCATGTATGTAAAGATGTCAAGATTATTGACAGGAATAGTTTTCCGATTAGCGAATGTATTGCCAGGTTTAGCTTCAAGAATGAATAATTTTGGGTGTTCCGTGCACAGGAGAGTATAACCACATAGAGGTATTTCCTTGGTTTTCATAAGGGCGAAAGTGATTTCCTGAGTCACAAGACTATAGATGATTGGGGTATCTGTCTTGGAGATGTCTTCAGAAATTTTGTTTGCAGGTCCTTCGTAGAGGACATCATATTGTTGAAAATTACAAGTATCCGTAGGCATAGGTTTCCAGTAGGTGTATCCGTCGTCAGCGTCTAAACAGTAGCTGTCAACGCGTTTACACACAGTTCCAGATTTTAATTTAATTCTTCCAGTATTCAATTGTACGGGAACGTAGGAAGATTTTAGTGATATTTTCACAGCAGCTTGGACGACTACGTCGTCCCATGTTCCGTATGGATCGTTGTACTGGGATCCCTTGCAGTATCCGTCAACTTGTACGCGGCCCACCAAGGTGATACTTCGGTAGGTCGTCTGATTTGCTTTTATGCCCGCGACAAGGGTGTTGTCTCCCAAGGAAATAGTTCCGTCTTGAAACATCCTTAGGCACTGAGTGTATCCAGTCTCATGCACATAATCGGCTCTTCCATTGTGAACAGCAGATATATGTGAATGCATGCCACAATGATATATATTTCGGGATATTTCAACCTTGCACTGTATGACTTCTGTATAACTGTAGTCGGATAGTTGTAGTAGCTGAATATGAACATCTGTGATGTTGGGTTGTCGTATGTTCAGATCGCATTCGCCAACATCAAGGAGAGAGACGGCTGTTACGTTGAGGTGTTGTCCTCCGCAATCAAATCCGATTAAGGCGGCAGTTTTACTTAAGAAGATTACTAGGATTAGGGGCGTCATGATGGTCTGAAATGATTACAGTTTTGATGTACGTGTAGATGTCTATATTACATTTTGTGGTTACATGATTGATGGTACAATGTTCGTGAAAGTTTGATTACGAATAATTGTCGCAGAATTGATTCATAATTATACATTGAATCTTAGGTGTATTTAAATTATAATTACTTATGAAAGTATTCGAATACACAAGAGGTATCTTTGTAGCGTCGCTCAATGTGATTATAATATAACATGGGTATATGTATCTATATATATATATATACATATAGAGAGGTAATCTGACTAAATTTGTATGTATATTATTATCATTATACTGTGTTTTTTTTTTTATTGTTCTTTATGATTATTATTTCCTATGAAATATTTTTGAAGCATTTTCTTTTCCCCTTTTTTTTTTGTTTGTTTTTTTTTATTGTTATTATTATATGTATGTATATATATATTTATATGGTAAATATGAGTGATTATTATTACTGGTTATTAATAGTAAATCGATTAAAGGATAATTATATATGAGTATATAATTATATATATAAATATATATATATATATTTTAGAATATATATATATAAGAAATTTTATGTTATACGTATACATAAAAATATATATTTTTTTTATATATATATTTTATTTAAAGTTTTTATTTTTGTTTTTGTGTTTTTTTTTTTCTTATAAATGCAGTTTGTTAACATATTTATTATGGATATATATATATATATATATACGTATAGTTCGTAATAGATAAAATATTTAAGTTTATTGGTGAAACAAGGATTGAGAAGATCCATTTTCTTTTATTGTTTAATTTAATAATCTTTCCTCTAGAATTTCTGGATCATTAGGATCAACCGTTATTTCAGCCACTCCATAATCTATCTTCAGTGTGATTGAATTTACAGACAGGCCTATAGTTTGCCTGTAAGTTCTTTCTTCTCCCTTTTTAACGATAATGTCTACAAATTGACTATAGGCTTTAAAACATTTAGTGCATTCGAGAAGGGGTCGTTTTTCATGACAATTACTACCGCAATTAGCACACTGATTCGTTGGCACATTGCCATATTGGAATGTGTGTGAATATTGCGTCAAAACTCTGTTATAAGTTGCAGGATTGTAGCAATCCGTACATATAAGATGAGGACTGTTAGCGGTTAGGACATCATGTGTCATTATAACCACGCATTTTACGTTAAGGCTGTTGAAGAGGGAGTAGTCTAGTAGTGGGTGAGCAGGTCGCTTAAATTTGGAAAGCGGGCACATTTTATGTGTATATGCCTTGTCTGTGAGTCCTGCAAAAAGCAAAAGCAGTTAGGTTACTTATGTCCCTTCCCTGATTTTTTTCAAATATTGCTCTTTCAAAATAGGAATATACGCATTCCTGGCATTGAAGGATGGGACGAACAGTTTCCAGGGTGGATTGACAGTAATTACACTTAGCAAGATTTATATCTCCCGAAGTTACCCAGTGGCAAACAATTAAATCAGGCTTCACTCTTAATTGTCGAAGTTTATAACATGCGCAACACATGCGGCTAGGAGTGCGAGTTTTTCCGGTATATCTTTTGTAAAAAATTACTTTTCTGCATTTTGCCTCATGCATGTTGGGGAAGTGGGACAATAATTCATGGATTGGGTGATTGCAACAGGGATTGCTTGCGTTATTCATGTTGCCTTGCTCTAGCAAATTCTCTTTTTCGTTCTTCTTCCAGATAATTTAGGAAGCACGGCCTGCAATCAATTATGGGAGTTATGAGAGATACTTTACGATTACATAGACAGCATTTAGAAGGACTAATATGAGGAAAATTTTCTGATATGCTGTGATAATTTATGTGGACTAATTCATGATCCACGTGTATTTTACATATAGGGCAATAATAAAGGCCATTTTCCAGAGAGTAATATCCATCGAATTCTTCGTGCACAGTACAGTTCAGGGTGTCGGAAGATGTATCCGATAGCATATTAACTCTTCAATTCTTCAAGGTTGGGAGGTTGGGGGATTCTCTTCATTTATTGAGAGAAAGGTGGGGTGAGTCTCTCGGAATATTTGAGCGATATTCCTAGTACAGGTGGAGCAGGTGTGTAGGGGTCGTATTATGGTGATGGGTCGTTGACAGTACGAACAGATCGTTCTATAGGGGTGTGGAGCGATAGAAATAATATGGGAGTCTATTGGAAAGAAAAACCTTTGGTTACAGGGAGTATGTAGCATACAATAACATGCACAGCAATAATGGTTGTGATTATTTAGATTGAGATAACCATGCAGTTTGATGCATACAGCATTAAGAGAAAGCTGGGACATTATGAAGCATTGTTCAGTGTAAGCAAATAGGATATGGACATAAGTTCAACAATACCTCGAGTGCAGATGAGACACTGATCTAAAGGTCTTTGTGTGACAAGTGTTCGGAAGCAATGTGCACAATGAGGATCGATATGGCGTGGTCCCGGAGAGAGAAAGTGTAGAGATACTAGAGGCAATCGTACTCTAATAGACAATACGTAGTGATAGCAAAGTTCACATAGATAGACGTTCAAGGGATCATACCGATATCCTCTGAATTCTACACAGCAGGCTGTGCCGGTAAATGGCATCCCCTTATAACGTAGGAGTCCTGTCGTATACGTTTAAGACTAAGGGGTAACTATAACTATTGATAGAAGTCGAGGTGTTGTGTAGAAGTTCTAAGAATTCGTGCGCTGTTAGTGTACAGGAGATGCACTTGTCAAGAGAATTGGTCTCGATGACCGTTGTGCCACAAGCTGAGCAATGGTCATTACGCACGATGTGACTATTCACAAAGAAGTGTCTCCTCAAGGGCCGGTATTGTTGCTTAATAATATTGGTACGGAGTCTATCGTAACACTCCTTACACAAGTTCGTTTCGTCTAAGAGACAAAGAGCTCCTGTTATATGAACACAATGGCCGAAGAAGAAGGATTCCTCTATTCGATTTGAAATGGTTGCGTCCAATCTCGGCTGTGTGGGCCTTCTGTGCCAAAGCATCTGTAACAAAGGACTCTGATTATTACCTCATCCCGGCTGGGGATGTGCTAGTTTGATCTTGTTGGTGTGTACTATTCGGGTTTGGTTTCCTGTTCTAATTTTAACATTACTTGGGGGTAAAAGTTCGATTATTTCGTGAGGACCGGTATACTGGTCAGCAAGTTTTCCTTTTCGTGGCTCTTTTAATAAAAAGACAAAGTTTCCTTTCTCAAATTGTTGTAAATTCAAATTGCGATCATAGTATCGCTTACTCCGTTCTTTAGCTAGTGTGAGGTTTTGCTTAGCTTGCGTTTGTAAATCGTTTATCTTGTTAAAGAGATTAACAATATAGTCACGGTATGTGGGTTCGATATTTTCTTCGATGATGGGGTGTGCAGAGGGTAGTCGTGCTATTCGGCCAAATACTAGCTCATAGGGTGAGTATCTCGTGCCTTCATGTACACTGGTGTTGTACGAGAACATAGCAAGTTTAATGTATTCATCCCAATTTGTCTCCTTATCAACCTGAGTTTTTAGATATTCTGTTAAGACATGATGTGATCGTTCAAGTGATCCATTAGACTGTGGATGATAGGCAGTGGTCCTAAAATGTTGTATGCGAAATTTCCTTGTTAACTGTCGCATTAAGGCGGATAAAAAATTTGTCCCTTGATCGGTTAATATTGCGCGAGGGGTACCATATATACAGATAAATTCTTTAGTGAAGGCGTCTGCGATTGTTAACGATGTGGCCTCCTTTAATGGCACGGCAGTAGAATATTTTGTTAGTAAATCCTGCATGGTCAGTATGTACTGATTGTTACTCACTGTTAGGGGAAGAGGTCCCATAATATCCAGGGATACTTTATCAAAAGCAGCCCCTGGGGTATCCGTTATAACCATGGGTTGCTTGGTTTTTATTCTAGTTAGTTTCTTTATTTGACACTCCCGACAGGTTCTAATGAATTCCTGAATATCCTTTTTCATTGTTTTCCAGCAGTAACGAGATCTAAGGCGGTTATAGGTCTTCGTTACACCTTTATGTCCTCCATGAGCTGAGGCATGATTTTCCAAAATTAGAGATTGACGTTTTTCGATTTCAGGCGTTTGAATTAAATTTAAGCATATCGTTATATTAATGGGTAATTCCTGTAGATATCTTTTGAGTTGGTTAAGGATGTATGACCATGGAAGGTCGTCGAAGCGTTCGGTCTTACTAAGACTTATGGAAGAGAGTCCAAGTTCAGTAATGACATCCACTAAAGAGTGTAGACAGTTTTTAAGATTCTGGGCTTCTATAAGGGTATGATAGTCGTATTTGATGGGGAGGGCAATTAACGTATTCCCTTTTACAGTACATACCCTGGCCCTTTCGAATGCCAATCCTTCATATTTGGGGAGTAAATTGGTTTCTTGATATGATTTTGCGCCATTGTCATAAGCTGTCCCGTTCTGATAAATAAATATTGTGTGATTATCTTTCTGTTGGAGTAAATCCTCTCTAACTTCTCGCACTAAGGCTCGACTCCATGGTGGAAGAGCTGGTGGATTCAGTTGTTGTGGGTTTGACTGATACGGTACAATGTCGGATTCTATTATTTCAGTATAATCCGTATCATCGCTGTCTTCAGAGTCAGTAACTTCCTCGATTGTGACTCCATAATTGTTATTTTCTTGTTCGACAGAATAATTTTGATAATCTTCTGCTGGTTGACGCTCTACGGGGGCCGAAGTCTCGGCGGTTTTTTGATAGTTTCCCTTGTCTTCCTGATTAGGTCCTGCATTCTGACCTTCAGGTGTACTAGATTTTCCCTTTGGCCTTTGAGGTCTATACGAAAATATGGATTCGTCGGATGAATATTCTCCTTCATCAATGAGGAATAACGGAATAGCCACGTCGACGGGTGGATTTCTGGATAAGGCATCAGCGTTATAATTTAGAGTTCCCTTTTTATATTGTATTTCATACTGATATTCAGAGAGTTTCATTCTCCACTTCCATAATCTTGAGGAAGGATCCTTGATGGAGTGTAGCCACACTAATGGTTTATGGTCAGTTACTATAGTGAATATTCTTCCGTATAAATAAGGTCTAAAATGATTTACACAATAAATGATAGCTAAACATTCTTTCTCTATTGTAGAATAATTTTGTTCGGCGGAATTTAGAATTCGAGACGTGTAGGCAACGGGTAGATCTTTCCCTATTATTCCTTGACTGAGCACTCCTCCGACCGCATATCCAGATGCATCGGTGGTTAGAATGAATGGATTAGTAAAGTCGGGATATTGTAAAATAGGCTCAGAGCATAGTGAATTCCTTAGAATATCGAATGCTTCTGCTTGTTTGTCCTGCCAATCGAACTTCTTATCCTTTTTTAAGAGATCAGTTAATGGTTTTGCGACTTTGGAAAAATTTGGAATAAATCTTCTATAATATCCGGCTAGTCCTAGGAATTGTTTGATGTTTTTCGGATTCTTCGGAGTAGGAAAATTCATTATAGCCTTTATCTTAGCGGGGTCAGGCTTGACTCCGTCAGATCCAATTATATGTCCTAGATACATAACTTCACGTCGTAAGAATTCGCATTTATCTGGTTGTAATTTTAAATTTGCAGCTCTCAATCTCTGCATTAATTTTTCGAACTTGCTTTCGTGTTCTTGCAATGATCGTGCATATACGACAATATCATCCATGTAGACGAATAATTCATTTCCTTGAAGTCCGGATAGAACGTTATCCATCAATCTTTGAAATGTTGCAGGAGCATTTTTTAATCCAAATGGCATTCGTTTGAATTGGTAATGTCCGTAAGGTGTAGAGAAAGCAGTTTTATGGGCATCTTTTGATGCCATGGGTATTTGGTGGAAACCGGAGGCTAAGTCCAGTACTGAAAAATATTTTGCAGATCCAAGTTGATCTAATATATCCGTTATATTTGGACGAGGATAGGCATCGCCTATTGTTTTTTCATTGAGGTTTCGATAATCGATAACCATTCGCCATCTTTTATTCCCTAGGGAGTCTGGCTTTTTCGGAACTATCCATAAAGGAGAGTTATAAGGGGAAGTAGAAGGTCTTATTAAATCAGAAGATAATAATTCATTTACTTGTTTATTAATTTCTTCCTTATGTACAGGAGGAAATCT
The DNA here is from genome assembly GCF_025532165.1 of Camponotus vicinus. NCBI lineage: Eukaryota > Metazoa > Arthropoda > Insecta > Hymenoptera > Formicidae > Camponotus > Camponotus vicinus. The sequence goes on along the minus strand of NW_028141956.1, from coordinate 18,616,010 downwards.
ATATTGTTTCGTGTGGACAGGCATTTCATTAATAGTAGGAATAGAATGCTGAGCGGCGTTTGTCGCTTGGAGATGTTCACCGGGAAGGTGAAATCTGTCGGAGTGTTTGAAAACTAGTAGTCGAACATTTTCTGATTCCTCGGAATTCAGATGTTCGAGGCGTAGAAGGTTTATGACATCAACAGTTCTATCTGTTGGTGTTGATAATGCCTGGTTAAAGTAAATGGGATTATCTATGGCTTTGACGAATTCCACTCGGGGTTCGTCTAGTCCAGCGAGATTGTTGGAGTTAAAAGTTCTGATTAATCCTCTGGGAAGCCCTTGGGTTCCCGTGGGATTCTCTGTTATTTCATGAGTATCATAATCTTGCAATTCTATGAATGGAATATTAAGGGTCAATTCTTCCTCGGAAGTATTGAATATAGGCATATGGACCTTTCCATTATTATTGGTGACGATAGCTTCCCCGAAGTATATGCCCTCGGCAAGGGTATGACGAGGTACATATCCGATTTGTTTTTCTGGATTGGTAATATGAAAAGAACAGGGAGTGACAGTTCTTTCCTTAAGACATATTGTACTTGAGTTTGAGAATGGAATTCTCATATCTTCATACTGTATAAGGTTGTCTCTATAGTTGACTATAACAGCTCGTTCCTTCAGGAACTTGTTGCCCAATATTCCATCTTGTAAGAATCCTATTGAATCAGATATGACATAGAATTCAGATAGTTTTCCAAGTACAGATAGGGAAACAGCTCCTAGTGTAACGATAGTTTCAGAAGCTATTCCTTGCAGACATAAAGGATTAGTTTTGTCGAGAGTAACGTTTGGATTTAAACATTTTTGTTTAATAAGATTTAGTCCAGATCCAGAATCAATCATAAATTTGCAATCTGCTATTAGATCTGGAGAGGATAACGTTACTGTGGGCAATTCTGTAGATTGTTGTCTGTCGTTTATTTGGCAGATTCGGAAATTTGTGCGGGAGTTTCCTGTGGTGTTATTATGTTGACTTTCTTTTGAATGTGGTAAGTCGGACGTCCTGGTTGCGGGTCGTTCCGGCGGACGTCGGTTCTCATCGGAACGCCTTGCGCGTTTCCCGAAGTACCGGGTTGTTGGTTCCCTTCTTGAGCTCTTCTGTAAGCTAACTTCCGACATTCTTCTATAAGATGTCCAGGAGTTTTACAATAGCGACAGATTTTGGTCTGATAACTTTGTTGAGGCTGTCCAGCAATTAATTTAACTGGTGATGCGGGGAAAGGTGGTTGCGAGGTTGTATGTCCATTGTTGGGATGGTAACGGTTGTTAGTGTTGTTGCTCATAGGATTTTGGCGAGCTGCATTGCTGACGTTATTGGGGAGGTCAGCACGGGGTTGAAAATTTGGGCGGAAGAGAGTGCGCTTCCGAATGTTTTCAGCTTCAATAGTTTTGGATAGTTGTATGGCTGTGCTAATGCTTTCCTCGAAGGTCCTCGGATGTTCGAGTTTTACGCGTACTAATAGGTCAGATGGAAGTCCGTTGATAAAGCTGTTCATAGTGGTTGCTTCGATGGCGTCCTTTCTTCGTTCTCCTATGTTTCCGGATAAATCAGATTCTCCATCTATTATTGCGGTACGTAGTTCTTGCACTCTGCTTATATAATCAAAAATATTTTCATTTTGTTTCATGTATATATTAGCTAGTTCTCCTCGGTATTGGTCGACGGATTTATTTGGTCCAAAAATTAATTTTAGTCGTTTCGTTAGCTCGAAAACGGTGTGACATTCTACCCCTTCTATGGCAGAATATGCATGTCCCTGCAGTTTATTAATAATAAGCTGCACTAAATGATATTCATGATATGCGGGTATTAAATCGAGAGCACGTTCGCAAATTTTACTGAAGTGGAAAACGGACATTTTATGGCCATCAAATTTAGGTATTGTGTCGATAGCATCTTTAAGGCGTATCGGGGAAGGTTGGTCCGCGATATCAAAATGTTGGGATGTCGGTTGAGAAAATGTTCGTTCTTCATGTGGAACATATCTTTCTTCTCTTTGCGAGGTCTCTAGGTTCATGAGCCTTGAATTAATCCTCTCAATATAATTGGTAATCGTTTGCATAGAAGCCATTAATTGTTCTACAGCTGGTTGTTCTTGGCTTGCGGCCATTTCCTTTCGATTCATTTCTTCTTGCATTTTTATCAGATGTTCGTTTTTGACTTGCAAGGCCTCAGCCTGTTCTTTTAACTGTTTCTCCTTTTCGTTTACCTTTTGCATGAGGATTTCGGTTTCCTCTGCTGTATATTGTTTCCTTGTAGCCCCTGTGGCTACAGAGCTCGTCGAGCTTGATCGAGTCTGCATAATGGATTTAGATACTTTATAAAAATTTATTCGTCAAACACTTAATTTCCTCTCAGAAGCTTAGATCCTTTTTGGCAAATCCCACCGCTGCCACCAAAAATTTTAATGTTTGTTTGTTACGTCCTATTCGATCGTTTATTCAACGATTCTGCAGGGCGCACCGTGCAGGGACGAACAATGTTATATCTCTCTATTTCTTTTTCAGGGCAACCTGCTAAGCCGGCTATACCCTGGGACGCCGAGAGATTAGGATCTATAGGACGCTTCTTTTCGGAGGTATTTTAAGGTTGACAAATAAATATGCAGATTTATTATATTATAAATTTCTATTTTTTCCTTTTATTTATTTTATCCTTCCACGTTCTTTTACATTAGTTTATAAGGTAATTTTGGCGAAATTAAACTATGAATGATATATGTCGTCTACCGTTCCCAAGAACTCTTCACTATCTAAGTAATCTAAAATTTGGTTAGTTTCAAAATCCGCGAAGCTCTCTTCGGCTGGAGAGATGTCTATCGGTTCTGGGTCTATCTCCCCAAGAGCGACCGGAGAGTAATTCGGGGTAGAATAACCTGAAAATGAATCAGGGGTTTGTGGAGGGCTTGGCGATGGCACAGCCTGGACTTGTTGGTCTCGAGTTCTTCTTATTTCTCCGTTTCTCTCGAAAGCTAGGAGAAGTGCTGGGGGAATTCTGACCGTTGGGTTATCCAAATCGTACACGACTGTTGGGCAATCGCTAAGGTGATCAGAGTCCTCGTCTGTCAGCGGAAGGTCCTCTTCTTCACTCGATTCTTCGCCTGCTGGTATCGCTGAGGGGTTACCGTTGTTGGTTTCGGGGTTTAATTCAGGAGGCAAAGGAGCGAAGGACAAATCAAAGAAAGTATCTTCGCGATCGTTGGCGGTGCGTAAAATACTAGAAGGGATATTATCCCTATCTACAAATAATTGCCGTGCGATAGAGGGGCGATCTCGTAATAACCTTTGTCTGAATAGTTCTCTGCGAGTTACGCCTGCGTTTTGCAGAGGGAATTCGCGGCGAGTTATTGGATCTGGTCGTCGGGCGCTAACCATCTATTATTGAAATAATTTAAATTTTAAATTTGTTCTATTGAAAGGATAATTTAAAATTATTTCGCGGCATCTAATACTTACGATGGAAATTTCGAGGGGTCACCTGTCAAAAAAGAATGTACCGCGTAAATCTAAAGTTTCGTAACCGGTTTAGAGAAAGAGACAGGACAGATTCTGAAATCGCGACTCCTCATTTATTATGAGAGAAAATTATTAGTTAATTACCTCACATGCAGTGACGTGGTAAGGAAGGGTGTGTAGGGATATTTGAATATAAGATGGATACCGTGCCTGCTGGTTTAGTTTTATTATTATAAAGTAATTCCTCTAATATATTATACTAAACCAGAGTTATCATACTATGTGTCAGTCGGTCCTTAAAGAGCGCGTCCCGTGCTCTACGACAAGTTTCGATGTGCAAGACGTCACGTCACAGCGGCACAGAGTCCGTAAAGAAATTTCCTCTAAAGAAAATTCTTCGCGGAAACGGCAGAGGGGTAGGGTAGGCTACCCAATGCACATCGATTGACAAATCGAAAGCGACAATTCACTCTTGTGGATAAAACCAAAGACAGACTGAGCGTTTAACGTTCAAAGGCAATCAACGTACTCGTGTTATCAGAAGGAGAAGACGTTGGAATTGTAAGAAGGTAAGTTGTTGACTATTATGTGTAATAAAATTCTTCAATATGTCATGCAAAAATAATAATAATATTCGGGTGATGGTTGCAGATCACGAGAGATGAAAAAGGAAAATATTGAATAATTAAAACGAGTACTTACCCAAAAGTACTGCTGTCAGGATATGCGATGAATCTCCGTGGAGGACGGTCTGCCTCGGCGATGTCCCTGTAGGAGAGTCGGAGGAACCGGTGACAAATGATTGGCAGAAGACCCAAGTGATGGTTCAAAGACACTTTATTTTCTTTAAGTATACTATAATATTCGACTGCTCTCTAGACTAAGTTCTTAGTCCGGAAAAATATCCTGCGACTAAGTTCTTTTTCGACTCGAAAATGTTCTATAATACGCTCGTGATCGCTTTAGTTGTTTTCTTCTCGAGAGCTCCAGGTCAAATGCGCGGAAGACTGAGCTGCGCTCCCTGAGGTACCCTCTGGTCCCTACTCCGTGCCGGCTATCCGCAGTGGTAGGAGAATGCGGCGCTCCCGGGCGTAGGCGGCTCGACCGCCGCTTGCCGCTATAGCTGTCCTTCTTCTTCGAGCGCGCTATGACGTAGTGGCCGCGCTCTTGCGTGGGGATAGTGGGGACGACGGAGCTGTCAGTATTGTCCATGCATCGAGCTCGTTAATTCATTTTACAAAAGGTAAGGCTTTTACAATAGGTTTTTAGTCACCAGAATTTTAATAATTTGCATGCATATATTTTTTAATATAGAATCTCAACCTCTTTCAATAGAAGTGTGAATGATCGTTCTAGCATGTTCCGTTTAGAATTGATTTTTAACTTTCTTTATATTAATTATATAGTTCTAGTTAACAATGTTATAAACAAATTCTGGTGTTATAAACCATTATAATTACAATTTGCTATATAATAATTATATGATATATATATATATGTATGTGCATATAGGTGCATGGTCTAGATAGTTGTTAATAATAATTGTGTTACATTATAATATAAAAGTGTATTAATTATTCTTTCATTATTCAGCTCTTAGAACAAAGGATGTGGCGAGCTGTTTTATCACCGGATGCAGGTGTTCGCCGTGCCAGGCAGTCGCGCCAGGCCTTATCTTATCGCTGAGTGAGCTCATGTGCAGCTGCACCGGATGAAGCTCGGAGGGTCGCTTATCTTTTGGTGAGTGAATTTATAACGCTTTATAAATCGATTTAATAATTTCGTTCGTTATAATTTATTCATATATTCTTTACTTGTTAATTGTACAGAATATATATATATATATATACTTATATATATTGTTTGTAAAAGTTAATAAATGTAATTGTTAAAAATTTTATCTTCATTATTTTATTAATTAAATATGTATTATACATATTGTTATTTCCCTTTTGAAGGCTTGAAAGTTTGCTAAAAAATGTATTACTGTTGGATCTTGTTAGTTAATGATATGGATTAATTTATTATATAATATATATATATTCTTTTTTAATTTATAATTTCGTAGTGACTTATTACTCTTGCAATAAGAAGGCGCTCTTTATAATATTCATACATTATATATTCGCGAGTCCCTTTCGCATTAAGACTCGGCGCGGACGTCGAAAACATTAGGGGAGATAACAAAGTAATAGGGGAGATAACGCGGTACGCTGGACTTAGCCTTGTGCTCTTATAAGGAGACTTATTATTCGTTTCAATAATAAAATTATGCATAATGAATTTTATAAGACCATACATTCATTATTATTATTAATATGTATATTTATTACCTTGTATTATTATTATTTAAACTTTATATTTCATGTGTGTTATATATGTGTAAATTTTTGTTATAACAAAATTTATTTAGTAATTATATAGATTTATAATTCTGCACATAGTGAAGAGTTATGAGCTTTATTTTGCATTATTGGTTTTATTAAATCAGAATCTTTATTATTTATAGTTATTAATAATTTAAATAATTTAATATATTTGTCTTATATAGTTATTATATTTTTCAGATATTTTGTAAAGCGACATTCTATACAGAAGATATTCGAGGGTGCATATCATTTATAGCTTGGCTGTATTTTAATCGACAATATAGAACGTTTATTAGACTATTATCGGAGCGGATTAAAATACTCACATATGATCATCTGGCCATGACTTATTAACTCTATGCACCTCTAATTGCGGATAAGTTTTGGATATTTTGAAATATTTTAATATTATTTTGAATGTGCTTGACTTGATAACTTTCGGTCATTTATTAAATATATTTATATTAAATAATGTTGAGCTTTCACATAATGAAAATGGTTTATTATTTGGTTATCATTGCTTACTTATTATATTTTAATTGTATATAAAATTTTGCAATTAAATAATCAAAATGAAAAATATATGTATTATTTGGCAATAATGGGTGGATAAGAAATTAGATTTTATATAATTTATTATTATGTAGTGAAATTTTATTTGAATAACTATATAGAATATACGTATATGAAAAGAGATTTTTATAATGTATTAATTATTATGTTCTTACGCTTAGAGTTTAAACGTGTTATTATTTGAATTTTTCTTATTTGTCTAGGTTGCATATATAGTATATATATATGTTGGAAGGGATATGGACCAATGGATTATTCACGGACAACAGACAGGCTTAAACCATATAAGAATGTGCAGCATTGAAAGGATTTTGAGGAATCTGTGCGAATTATTTCGGAAGTTTATTTGGTAAGTTTATTATTTTGATAAGTTAATTAATGAATTAAAGGTTTTATTTTAATTATATCATATATATATATTATATATATGTATATATATAATATATGTATTCATGTATAATATTATGTACCTTTAGTATTTTAATGCATTATCTTTTAAATTTTTATTAATAACTACATATGTATTTATACTAATAATGAGGGTGACAAGTCTGTCCGAGCTTGTTTCGCGGTTTAATTCTTATTAATTTTTACATATGGTATTACGTATAGCGCTGTCTCTCTCACTCGCGCGAGTCACCCGATAGTGCGGTCTCTCTCACTTTCACGTACTACTACCTATTGAGGTCTCGTGTATAAATTTCGATAGATGTAGTCGGTTAATTATATATTTGAGGAAGCATATTTGTGATTTGTTATTGAACTATATTTCTAAGGAATTTTATTAATAAATATATTTTTATTTTTCTGTATAGCGTTTTCGTTAGGTGATGAAAATATTGGGACACCCGGTGGACAACCAAGTGGAGGCTATGTTTATAGGGTGACTTATTATTCTGCATGCAGCAAAGAGTTACGTATAAAATTTTATTCATAATAATTTCTTGACATTTCTTTATTATTTAGTTATTGTTTAGTAATTATTATTTAATTTAATATATTTATTGTTGAAATTTAATATATTAATATTTGATTTATTATACTTCTTTTACTATTTGATTTCTTTTATTCCTATATAATTATATACATTTATAAAATATTAAACCTGTTTAATATAGTAATTTTGATCAATCAAACTTTTATAGTGATAATAGATTTTTGTATAGATTGATTTTTTAGTACATTTTTGTTAAGTTAATTTTTCATACGGCCAAATATTATTTGATTATTATTTTCAGTTGCTGGGACTTGGAATTCTTGCTACTTATTTATAACAAGCTGTCTTACGTTATTAGGAAGAGGCTAAATAATATATATATATAGGATCATAAAAAGTGTGTAAGTATGTATTATATTTTGAATGGTTTATTTAATAATTTCTATAGTAGATTTTCTTATACATTTATTATATTTTTCAGGTATCAAGACTCTGAGGAAAATTACTTCCTGATAGTGAACATATATATATATTTACGGGAACTCAATGAGGACCAAAAATTAAAATAATCTAGGATTTTTAAAGGAAATTCTTGCTTGATTAATTATATTTTATTCATCAATTATATTTTATATATATATTTTATTAATTATACTTTATTAAGAAATGTTTAGATCATTAATTTCTAAAAGAAGCTCGTTACTTTATAAAAGATTATTATTTGGTGATTATTGGCCATTTACATTTTGTAATTAAATAGTCAAAGTTAAATGTTATTCAATGATAATTAGAGTTTTATACAGACATATTAGGCCAATGGTATTAATGTACAGTAAAGATTTATTATAATGTTTAGAAAAATATTTATTCAAGGAAAATTTATTAATTTTGTTTCTCATGAATATAAAAAATATATATATATATTGTTAATTATTTTATTACGGATTATAATTACTGATTTTTAAAGCGTATTGTTTTAGTAACAATTATTATTCATGGGTATTAATTTTTGTTTGACTTGGTACATTTATTTATTGTTTTATATTCTTATATGTACGTAGAATATTAACTTTATAACTTTCCTTTTGTTATTGATGATTCTTTGTAAATTTTCGTATTAATATTTTATGTGGCTCACTTTCGGAGCATTTGTTAACATTTTTACTGTAGATATTTATTACAAAATATTAATTAATTATATGATTTTCAGGTTTCAAAATTGGTAATCGCTGCATTTCTTTTATGACAATTGAACATACTGTTTATTAAAAAGATACGCATGGGCTCACTAAATCATTTATTAATAGAATTTAGGTGCGTATCGTTTGATAAAATATTTTGATTTATGCCTTTTCCTTTGTAGTAAGCGCGTATACATGCATAGGGATATCATTTTTTGGTTATATGTGATAACTGAATAATACGAATATTGAGTGAATATCTATATATATATTGGTTACATATAATATAAAGTGGATTTATAGTGATTATATATAATTACAAGTAAAGATTATATAAGATACGAAATTCTTTATACTATTCTTCGAAACAAATTATATTTTATTCGTTAAGAATTATTTAAATCATTTTCTTTTTAAAAGAAGCTTGTTATTTTACAAAGGATTATTATTTAGTCGTTACTGGTCATCTGTTTTTACGTTTTAATTTTATAATTAAATAATCAAAGTAAATATATTTATTATTTGATAATAATTAAACTTTTATATATATATATATATATGTGTTTTTCATTGTTTATTGATTTATGTCTTTATTTGTCTAAATACTAATTAGTTATAATATTTTCAGGTTTCGGGATTCATGGCTATGGAAATTTTCCCATGCCAAATTTACCAGAAGAATGTGAAGGAACGCACAAGAGGCTATAAGCCAGTCACCGACGGATTTGTTCGTATACCAATTTATACGAAGTCTTGTTGCAAATGATTTGCTAAGAGTTTTTCTCGATAATAAAATTTCGAATAAATTTCTTTTCTTAGTAAGGTTAGTTATTAAGATTAATATCATTATATACGACCAGTTCCAGTACTGCTAATTCATTGTAATATCTTTCTGGCTATATACCACATCAATCAATGTATTGTATTAATATGAGATTATGGCGAATATATATATATAAATATATATATATATATATATATATATATAGTATTTTGCTATTGATTTATGAAATTTCATAAGCGATTTTAAGGTGATTGTGTGGGGCTTTTGCAGCTTTATTAAAATTGCATAAATAATAATTATATATATATCGAAATTCTTTTACGATTATTATAAATGACTGTTTCAAAGAGCCTATTACTTTTTCTTGATTGATAGATGTGTATAAGTCCAGCTTTCGGTTAGTACTGGTGGTTACTAGTATTTTGACTACATGAGAACTGATTATTATTAAATTGATGTATATATATATTGATTATATATAATATTATGACGCAAATATATAGTAATTATATATAGTATCGCGCAAAGATTATATAGGATGAGAGAATAAGTAGGGATTATATTTTTATAAATAAGATTTTAAATTTTTCGTTGCGGGACGTAACACCCGATACGCCTTAAAGATGCTATCGACACAATACCTAAATTTGATGGCCATAAAATGTCCGTTTTCCACTTCAGTAAAATTTGCGAACGCGCTCTCGATTTAATACCCGCATATCATGAATATCATTTAGTGCAGCTTATTATTAATAAGCTGCAGGGACATGCATATTCTGCCATAGAAGGGGTAGAATGTCACACCGTTTTCGAGCTAACGAAACGACTAAAATTAATTTTTGGACCAAATAAATCCGTCGACCAATACCGAGGAGAACTAGCTAATATATACATGAAACAAAATGAAAATATTTTTGATTATATAAGCAGAGTGCAAGAACTACGTACTGCAATAATAGATGGAGAATCTGATTTATCCGGAAACATAGGAGAACGAAGAAAGGACGCCATCGAAGCAACCACTATGAACAGCTTTATCAACGGACTTCCATCTGACCTATTAGTACGCGTAAAACTCGAACATCCGAGGACCTTCGAGGAAAGCATTAGCACAGCCATACAACTATCCAAAACTATTGAAGCTGAAAACATTCGGAAGCGAACTCTCTTCCGCCCAAATTTTCAACCCCGTGCTGACCTCCCCAATAACGTCAGCAATGCAGCTCGCCAAAATCCTATGAGCAACAACACTAACAACCGTTACCATCCCAACAATGGACATACAACCTCGCAACCACCTTTCCCCGCATCACCAGTTAAATTAATTGCTGGACAGCCTCAACAAAGTTATCAGACCAAAATCTGTCGCTATTGTAAAACTCCTGGACATCTTATAGAAGAATGTCGGAAGTTAGCTTACAGAAGAGCTCAAGAAGGGAACCAACAACCCGGTACTTCGGGTAACGCGCAAGGCGTTCCGATGAGAACCGACGTCCGCCGGAACGACCCGCAACCAGGACGTCCGACTTACCACATTCAAAAGAAAGTCAACATAATAACACCACAGGAAACTCCCGCACAAATTTCCGAATCTGCCAAATAAACGACAGACAACAATCTACGGAATTGCCCACAGTAACGTTATCCTCTCCAGATCTAATAGCAGATTGCAAATTTATGATTGATTCTGGATCTGGACTAAACCTTATTAAACAAAAATGTTTAAATCCAAACGTTACTCTCGACAAAACTAATCCTTTATGTCTGCAAGGAATAGCTTCTGAAACTATCGTTACACTAGGAGCTGTTTCCCTATCTGTACTTGGAAAACTATCTGAATTTTATGTCATATCTGATTCGATAGGATTCTTACAAGATGGAATATTAGGCAACAAGTTCCTGAAAGAACGAGCTGTTATAGTCAACTATAGAGACAACTTTATACAGTATGAAGATATGAGAATTCCATTCTCAAACTCAAGTACAATATGTCTTAAAGAAAGAACTGTCACTCCCTGTTCTTTTCATATCACCAATCCAGAAAAACAAATCGGATATGTACCTCGTCATACCCTTGCCGAGGGCATATATTTCGGGGAAGCTATCGTCACCAATAATAATGGAAAAGTCCATATGCCTATATTCAATACTTCCGAGGAAGAATTGACCCTTAATATTCCATTCATAGAATTGCAAGATTATGATACTCATGAAATAACAGAGAATCCCACTGGAACCCAAGGGCTTCCCAGAGGATTAATCAGAACTTTTAACTCCAACAATCTCGCTGGACTAGACGAACCCCGAGTGGAATTCGTCAAAGCCATAGATAATCCCATTTACTTTAACCAGGCATTATCAACACCAACAGATAGAACTGTTGATGTCATAAACCTTCTACGCCTCGAACATCTGAATTCCGAGGAATCAGAAAATGTTCGACTACTAGTTTTCAAACACTCCGACAGATTTCACCTTCCCGGTGAACATCTCCAAGCGACAAACGCCGCTCAGCATTCTATTCCTACTATTAATGAAATGCCTGTCCACACGAAACAATATAGATTTCCTCCTATACATAAGGAAGAAATTAATAAACAAGTAAATGAATTATTATCTTCTGATTTAATAAGACCTTCTACTTCCCCTTATAACTCTCCTTTATGGATAGTTCCGAAAAAGCCAGACTCCCTAGGGAATAAAAGATGGCGAATGGTTATCGATTATCGATACCTCAATGAAAAAACAATAGGCGATGCCTATCCTCTTCCAAATATAACGGATATATTAGATCAACTTGGATCTGCAAAATATTTTTCAGTACTGGACTTAGCCTCCGGTTTCCACCAAATACCCATGGCATCAAAAGATGCTCATAAAACTGCTTTCTCTACACCTTGCGGACATTACCAATTCAAACGAATGCCATTTGGATTAAAAAATGCTCCTGCAACGTTTCAAAGATTGATGGATAACGTTCTATCCGGACTTCAGGGAAATGAATTATTCGTCTACATGGATGATATTGTCGTATATGCACGATCATTGCAAGAACACGAAAGCAAGTTCGAAAAATTAATGCAGAGATTGAGAGCTGCAAATTTAAAATTACAACCAGATAAATGCGAATTCTTACGACGTGAAGTTATGTATCTAGGACATATAATTGGATCTGACGGAGTCAAGCCTGACCCCGCTAAGATAAAGGCAATAATGAATTTTCCTACTCCGAAGAATCCGAAAAACATCAAACAATTCCTAGGACTAGCCGGATATTATAGAAGATTTATTCCAAATTTTTCCAAAGTTGCTAAACCATTAACCGACCTCTTAAAAAAGGATAAGAAATTCGATTGGCAGGACAAACAAGCAGAAGCATTCGATATTCTAAGGAATTCACTATGCTCTGAGCCTATTTTACAATATCCCGACTTTACTAATCCATTCATTCTAACCACTGATGCATCTGGATATGCGGTCGGAGGAGTGCTCAGTCAAGGAATAATAGGGAAAGATCTACCCGTTGCCTACACATCTCGAATTCTAAATTCCGCCGAACAAAATTATTCTACAATAGAGAAAGAATGTTTAGCTATCATTTATTGTGTAAATCATTTTAGACCTTATTTATACGGAAGGATATTCACTATAGTAACTGACCATAAACCATTAGTGTGGCTACACTCCATCAAGGACCCTTCCTCAAGATTATGGAAGTGGAGAATGAAACTCTCTGAATATCAGTATGAAATACAATATAAAAAAGGAACTCTAAATTATAACGCTGATGCCTTATCCAGAAATCCACCCGTCGACGTGGCTATTCCGTTATTCCTCATTGATGAAGGAGAATATTCATCCGACGAATCCATATTTTCGTATAGGCCTCAAAGGCCAAAGGGAAAATCTAGTACACCTGAAAACCAGAATGCAAGATCTAATCAGGAAGACATGGGAAACCATCAAAAAATCGCCGAGACCTCAACCCCCGTAGAGCGTCAACCAGCAGAAGATTATCAAAATTATTCTGCCGAACAAGAAAATAACAATTATGGAGTCACAATCGAAGAAGTTACTGACTCTGACGAAAGCGACGATACGGATTATACTGAAATAATAGAATCCGACATTGTACCGTATCAGTCAAACCCACAACAACTGAATCCACCAGCTCTTCCACCATGGAGTCGAGCCTTAGTGCGAGAAGTTAGAGAGGATTTACTCCAACAGAAAGATAATCACACAATATTTATTTACCAGAACGGGACAGCTTATGACAATGGCGCAAAATCATATCAAGAAGCCAATTTACTCCCCAAATATGAAGGATTGGCATTCGAAAGGGCCAGGGTATGTACTGTAAAAGGAAACACGCTAATTGCCCTCCCCATCAAATACGACTATCATACCCTTATAGAAGCCCAGAATCTTAAAAACTGTCTACACTCTTTAGTGGATGTCATTACTGAACTTGGACTCTCTTCCATAAGTCTTAGTAAGACCGAACGCTTCGACGACCTTCCATGGTCATACATCCTTAACCAACTCAAAAGATATCTACAGGAATTACCCATTAATATAACGATATGCTTAAATTTAATTCAAACGCCTGAAATCGAAAAACGTCAATCTCTAATTTTGGAAAATCATGCCTCAGCTCATGGAGGACATAAAGGTGTAACGAAGACCTATAACCGCCTTAGATCTCGTTACTGCTGGAAAACAATGAAAAAGGATATTCAGGAATTCATTAGAACCTGTCGGGAGTGTCAAATAAAGAAACTAACTAGAATAAAAACCAAGCAACCCATGGTTATAACGGATACCCCCGGCGCTGCTTTTGATAAAGTATCCCTGGATATTATGGGACCTCTTCCCCTAACAGTGAGCAACAATCAGTACATACTGACCATGCAGGATTTACTAACAAAATATTCTACCGCCGTGCCATTAAAGGAGGCCACGTCGTTAACAATCGCAGACGCCTTCACTAAAGAATTTATCTGTATATATGGTACCCCTCGCGCAATATTAACCGATCAAGGAACAAATTTTTTATCCGCCTTAATACGACAGTTAACAAGGAAATTTCGCATTCAACATTTTAGGACCACTGCCTATCATCCACAGTCTAATGGATCACTTGAACGATCACATCATGTCCTAACAGAATATCTAAAAACTCAGGTTGATAAGGAGACAAATTGGGATGAATACATTAAACTTGCGATGTTCTCGTACAACACCAGTGTACATGAAGGCACGAGATACTCACCCTATGAGCTAGTATTTGGCCGAATAGCACGACTACCCTCTGCACACCCCATCATCGAAGAAAATATCGAACCCACATACCGTGATTATATTGTTAATCTCTTTAACAAGATAAACGATTTACAAACGCAAGCTAAGCAAAACCTCACACTAGCTAAAGAACGGAGTAAGCGATACTATGATCGCAATTTGAATTTACAACAATTTGAGAAAGGAAACCATGTCTTTTTATTAAAAGAGCCACGAAAAGGAAAACTTGCCGACCAGTATACCGGTCCTCACGAAATAATCGAACTTTTACCCCCAAGTAATGTTAAAATTAGAACAGGAAACCAAACCCGAATAGTACACACCAACAAGATCAAACTAGCACATCCCCAGCCGGGATGAGGTAATAATCAGAGTCCTTTGTTACAGATGCTTTGGCACAGAAGGCCCACACAGCCGAGATTGGACGCAACCATTTCAAATCGAATAGAGGAATCCTTCTTCTTCGGCCATTGTGTCCATATAACAGGAGCTCTTTGTCTCTTAGACGAAACGAACTTGTGTAAGGAGTGTTACGATAGACTCCGTACCAATATTATTAAGCAACAATACCGGCCCTTGCGGAGACACTTCTTTGTGAATAGTCACATCGTGCGTAATGACCACTGTTCAGCTTGTGGCACAACGGTCATCGAGACCAATTCTCTTGACAAGTGCATCTCCTGTACACTAACAGCGCACGAATTCTTAGAACTTCTACACAACACCTCAACTTCTATCAATAGTTATAGTTACCCCTTAGTCTTAAACGTATACGACAGGACTCCTACGTTATAAGGGGATGCCATTTACCGGCACAGCTTGCTGTGTAGAATTCAGAGGATATCGGTATGATCCCTTGAACATCTATATATGTGAACTTTGCTATCACTACGTATTGTCTATTAGAGTACGATTGCCTCTAGTATCTCTACACTTTCTCTCTCCGGGACCACGCCATATCGATCCTCATTGTGCACATTGCTTCCGAACACTTGTCACACAAAGACCTTTAGATCAGTGTCTCATCTGCACTCGAGGTATTGTTGAACTTATGTCCATATCCTATTTACTTACACTGAACAATGCTTCATAATGTCCCAGCTTTCTCTTAATGCTGTATGCATCAAACTGCATGGTTATCTCAATCTAAATAAACACAACCATTATTGCTGTGCATGTTATTGTATGCTACATACTCCCTGTAACCAAAGGTTTTTCTTTCCAATAGACTCCCATATTATTTCTATTGCTCCACACCCTTATAGAACGATCTGTTCGTACTGTCAACGACCCATCACCATAATACGACCCCTACACACCTGCTCCACCTGTACTAGGAATATCGCTCAAATATTCCGAGAGACTCACCCCACCTTTCTCTCAATAAATGAAGAGAATCCCCCAACCTCCCAACCTTGAAGAATTGAAGAGTTAATATGCTATCGGATACATCTTCCGACACCCTGAACTGTACTGTGCACGAAGAATTCGATGGATATTACTCTCTGGAAAATGGCCTGTATTACTGCCCTATATGTAAAATACACGTGGATCATGAATTAGTCCACATAAATTATCACAGCATATCAGAAAATTTTCCTCATATTAGTCCTTCTAAATGCTGTCTATGTAATCGTAAAGTATCTCTCATAACTCCCATAATTGATTGCAGGCCGTGCTTCCTAAATTATCTGGAAGAAGAACGAAAAAGAGAATTTGCTAGAGCAAGGCAACATGAATAACGCAAGCAATCCCTGTTGCAATCACCCAATCCATGAATTATTGTCCCACTTCCCCAACATGCATGAGGCAAAATGCAGAAAAGTAATTTTTTACAAAAGATATACCGGGAAAACTCGCACTCCTAGCCGCATGTGTTGCGCATGTTATAAACTTCGACAATTAAGAGTGAAGCCTGATTTAATTGTTTGCCACTGGGTAACTTCGGGAGATATAAATCTTGCTAAGTGTAATTACTGTCAATCCACCCTGGAAACTGTTCGTCCCATCCTTCAATGCCAGGAATGCGTATATTCCTATTTTGAAAGAGCAATATTTGAAAAAAATCAGGGAAGGGACATAAGTAACCTAACTGCTTTTGCTTTTTGCAGGACTCACAGACAAGGCATATACGCATAAAATGTGCCCGCTTTCCAAATTTAAGCGACTTGCTCACCCACTACTAGACTACTCCCTCTTCAACAGCCTTAACGTAAAATGCGTGGTTATAATGACACATGATGTCCTAACCGCTAACAGTCCTCATATTATATGCACGGATTGCTACAATCCTGCAACTTATAACAGGGTCTTGACGCAATACTCACACACATTCCAATATGGCAGTGTGCCAACGAATCAGTGTGCTAATTGCGGGAGTAATTGTCATGAAAAACGACCCCTTCTCGAATGCACTAAATGTTTTAAAGCCTATAGTCAATTTGTAGACATTATCGTTAAAAAGGGAGAAGAAAGAACTTACAGGCAAACTATAGGCCTGTCTGTAAATTCAATCACACTGAAGATAGATTATGGAGTGGCTGAAATAACGGTTGATCCTAATGATCCAGAAATTCTAGAGGAAAGATTATTAAATTAAACAATAAAAGAAAATGGATCATCTCAATCCTTGTTTCACCAATAAACTTAAATATTTTATCTATTACGAACTATACGTATATATATATATATATATATCCATAATAAATATGTTAACAAACTGCATTTATAAGAAAAAAAAAACAAAACAAAAACAAAAACAAAAATAAAAACTTTAAATAAAATATATATATATATAAAAAAAAAATATATATATATAAAAAAAAAATATATATTTTTATGTATACGTATAACATAAAATTTCTTATATATATATATATTCTAAAATATATATATATATATATATATATATATATATAATTATATATTCATATATAATTATCCTTTAATCGATTTACTATTAATAACTAGTAATAATAATCACTCATATTTACCATATAAATATATATATACATACATATAATAATAACAATAAAAAAAAAACAAACAAAAAAAAAAGGGGAAAAGAAAATGCTTCAAAAATATTTCATGGGAAATAATAATCATAAAGAACAATAAAAAAAAAACACATAGTGTAATGATAATAATATACATACAAATTTAGTCAGATTACCTCTCTATATGTATATATATATATAGATACATATACCCATGTTATATTATAATCACATTGAGCGACGCTATAAAGATACCTCTTGTGTATTCGAATACTTTCATAAGTAATTATAATTTAAATACACCTAAGATTCAATATATAATTATGAATCAATTCTGCGACAATTATTCGTAATCAAACTTTCACGAACATTGTACCATCAATCATGTAACCACAAAATGTAATATAGACATCTACACGTACATCAAAATTGTAATCATTTCAGACCATCATGACGCCCCTAATCCTAGTAATCTTCTTAAGTAAAACTGCCGCCTTAATCGGATTTGATTGCGGAGGACAACACCTCAACGTAACAGCCGTCTCTCTCCTTGATGTTGGCGAATGCGATCTGAACATACGACAACCCAACACCACAGATGTTCATATTCAGCTACTACAACTATCCGACTACAGTTATACAGAAGTCATACAGTGCAAGGTTGAAATATCCCGAAATATATATCATTGTGGCATGCATTCACATATATCTGCTGTTCACAATGGAAGAGCCGATTATGTGCATGAGACTGGATACACTCAGTGCCTAAGGATGTTTCAAGACGGAACTATTTCTTTGGGAGACAACACCCTTGTCGCTGGCATAAAAGCAAATCAGACGACCTATCGAAGTATCACCTTGGTGGGCCGCGTACAAGTTGACGGATACTGCAAGGGATCCCAGTACAACGATCCATACGGAACATGGGACGACGTAGTCGTCCAAGCTGCTGTGAAAATATCACTAAAATCTTCCTACGTTCCCGTACAATTGAATACTGGAAGAATTAAATTAAAATCAGGAACAGTATGTAAACTCGTTGACAGCTACTGTTTAGACGCTGACGACGGATACACCTACTGGAAACCTATACCTACGGATACTTGTAATTTTCAACAATATGATGTCCTCTACGAAGGGCCTGCAAACAAAATTTCTGAAGACATCTCCAAGACAGATACCCCAATCATCTATAGTCTTGTGACTCAGGAAATCACTTTCGCCCTTATGAAAACCAAGGAAATACCTCTATGTGGTTATACTCTCCTGTGCACGGAACACCCGAAATTATTCATTCTTGAAGCTAAACCTGGCAATACATTTGCTAGTCGGAAAACTATTCCTGTCAATAATCTTGACATCTTTACATACATGAACTCCAAGTTCGTGTATATAGAAAAACATGTCAAACAACAGATGACGTCTCTCTATAACAATGTAATTTCGCAAAAATGCGAGTTAGAAAGACAGGTAATTACTAATGCCTTATCTTTTGCTACACTCCAACCAGACGAATTTGCCTATCAGCTCATGAAAGGGCCAGGATACATGGCCGTTACAACAGGAGAAGCAGTACAAATAATTAAATGTATCCCTGTTGAAGTGATGGTAAGAAAAACTGGAGAGTGTTATACCGAACTTCCCATTTCTGTACGAAATCATTCCTTCTTCCTTACACCGAAATCAAGAATTATCACCAAAATTGGCAACGAACGAGAATGCAGTTTAGAACTTCCTACTTTGTATCGAATCGAAGATACATGGGTGCAACTTACACCTAACATTCAAGTTAGACAACTGCCACCTCAACAGCTAAAACCCATGACTGCCTTAACCTGGAGATATCTCACACCGGGACCTTTGGCCGTAAGCGGAATATATTCTGATACAGATCTGGAGAAACTACGAAATCACATTATGTTCCCAGCCGAAAAGCCAGCTTTACTCAATGCCGTGCTAGAGGACTAACTGGCCATTCCATGAACACTGAAGGAATCTCAGTGTACAACTTGCTGGATGAAAATTCTTTAAATAAAATTGTCGAAAGCACAGCCTCGCGAATCTGGAAGGGATTCATAAATTTTGGATCAGCAACCGCAGGACTCGTCGGAATCTTCATGATTATTCGCCTAGTAAAATTAGTCATTGACACAGTCATTCATGGATACGCTCTTCACACTGTGTATGGTTGCAGCCTTCATCTACTCGGAGCTTTATGGAGCTCCCTCGCGAATTTACTGCTCCATCTGGCACGGGAATCTTCTAGAAAATCTGGAGACGATAACCGAGACAATCAATCACCTGGCGGAGGAACAACCATGCAAACCTCCAACATCGATCCCACTGCACCTGCGGAAGTAATCACTCAACAACCTCCACCAGCCAAACCTCCAAGGACAATGAAACCTTGCCACGAAGAAATCACCAAAAACGTAAATATACCTATATCATATACAAACCTAAGAGACCGCTTAAACACCCTAGATGAAAATATTTAATCTCCCTAGTACAAAATCCTCCGAAAACAATCGGATTTTGTTCTTATTAGGGGGGAGGTGTTACGTCCCGCAACAAAAAATTTAAAATCTTACTTATAAAAGTATAATCCCTACTTATTCTCTCATCCTATATAATCTTTGCGCGATACTATATATAATTACTATATATTTGCGTCATAATATTATATATAATCAATATATATATACATCAATTTAATAATAATCAGTTCTCATGTAGTCAAAATACTAGTAACCACCAGTACTAACCGAAAGCTGGACTTATACACATCTATCAATCAAGAAAAAGTAATAGGCTCTTTGAAACAGTCATTTATAATAATCGTAAAAGAATTTCGATATATATATAATTATTATTTATGCAATTTTAATAAAGCTGCAAAAGCCCCACACAATCACCTTAAAATCGCTTATGAAATTTCATAAATCAATAGCAAAATACTATATATATATATATATATATATATTTATATATATATTCGCCATAATCTCATATTAATACAATACATTGATTGATGTGGTATATAGCCAGAAAGATATTACAATGAATTAGCAGTACTGGTACTGGTCGTATATAATGATATTAATCTTAATAACTAACCTTACTAAGAAAAGAAATTTATTCGAAATTTTATTATCAAGAAAAACTCTTAGTAAATCATTTGCAACAAGACTTCGTATAAATTGGTATACGAACAAATCCGTCGGTAACTGGTCTTATAGCCTCTTGTGCGTTCCTTCACATTCTTCTGGTAAATTTGGCATGGGAAAATTTCCATAGCCATGAATCCCGAAACCTGAAAATATTATAACTAATTAGTATTTAGACAAATAAAGACATAAATTAATAAACAATGAAAAACACATATATATATATATAAAAGTTTAATTATTATCAAATAATAAATATATTTACTTTGATTATTTAATTATAAAATTAAAACGTAAAAACAGATGACCAGTAACGACTAAATAATAATCCTTGTAAAATAACAAGCTCCTTTTAAAAAGGAAAATGATTTAAATAATTCTTAACGAATAAAATATAATTTGTTTCAAAGAATAGTATAAAGAATTTCGTATCTTATATAATCTTTACTTGTAATCATATATAATCACTATAAATCCACTTTATATTATATGTAACCAATATATATAGATATTCACTCAATATTCATATTATTCCGTTATCACATATAACCAAAAAAGGATATCCCTATGCGTGTATATGCGCTTACTACAAAGGAAAAGGCATAAATCAAAATATTTTATCAAACGATACTCACCTAAATTCTATTAATAAATGATTTTGAGCCCATGCGTATCTTTTTAATAAACAGTATGTTCGGTTGTCATAAAAGAGATGCAGCGATTATAAATTTTGAAACCTGAAAATCAAATAATTAATTAATATTTTGTAATAAATATCTACAGTAAAAATGCTAACAAATGCTCCGAAAGTGAGCCACATAAAATATTAATACGAAAATTTATAAAGAATCATCAATAACAAAAGGAAAGTTATAAAGTTAACATTCTACGTACATATAAGAATATGAAACAATAAATAAATGTACCAAGTCAAACAAAAAATTAATGCCCATGAATAATAATGGTTACTAAAACAATACGCCCTAAAAATCAGTAATAATAATTAGTAATAAAATAATTAACAATATATATATATATTTTTTATATTCATGAGAAACAAAATTAATAAATTTTCCTTGAATAAATATTTTTCTAAATGTTATAATAAATCTTTACTGTACATTAATACCATTGGCCAAATATGTCTGTATACAATTCTAATTATTACTGAATAACATTTAACTTTGACTATTTAATTACAAAATGTAAATGGCCAATAACTAAATAATAATCTTTTATAAAGTAACGAGCTTCTTTTAGAAATTAATGATCTAAACATTTCTTAATAAAATATAATTAATAAAATATATATATAAAATATAATTAATGAATAAAATATAATTAATCAAGCAAGAATTTCCTTTAAAAATCCTAGATTATTTTAATTTTTGGTCCTCGTTGAGTTCCCGTAAATATATATATATGTTCACTATCAGGAAGTAATTTTCCTCAGAGTCTTGATACCTGAAAAATATAATAAATATATAAGAAAATCTACTATAGAAATTATTAAATAAACCATCCAAAATATAATACATACTTACACACTTTTTATGATCCTATATATATAATATTTATCCTCTTCCTAATAACGTAAGACAGCTTGTTATAAATAAGTAGCAAGAATTCCAAGTCCCAGCAACTGAAAATAATAATCAAATAATATTTGGCCGTATGAAAAATTAACTTAACAAAAATATACTAAAAAATCAATCTATACAAAATCTATAAAAGTTGATTGATCAAAATTACTATATTAAAAAGGTTTAATATTTTATAAATGTATATAATTATATAGGAGTAAAAGAAATCAAATAGTAAAAGAAGTATAATAAATCAAATATTAATATATTAAATTTCAACAATAAATATATTAAATTAAATAATAATTACTAAACAATAACTAAATAATAAAGAAATGTTAAGAAATTATTATGAATAAAATTTTATACGTAACTCTTTGCTGCATGCAGAATAATAAGTCACCCTATAAACATAGCCTCCACTTGGTTGTCCACCGGGTGTCCCAATATTTTCATCACCTAACGAAAACGCTATACGGAAAAATAAAAATATATTTATTAATAAAATTCCTTAGAAATATATTTCAATAACAAACCACAAATATGCCTCCTCAAATATATAATTAACCGACTGCATCTATCGAAATTTATACACGAGACCTCAATAGGTAGTAGTACGTGAAAGTGAGAGAGACCGCACTATCGGGTGACTCGCGCGAGTGAGAGAGATAGCGCTATACGTAATACCATATGTAAAAATTAATAAGAATTAAACCGCGAAACAAGCTCGGACAGACTTGTCACCCTCATTATTAGTATAAATACATATGTAGTTATTAATAAAAATTTAAAAGATAATGCATTAAAATACTAAATATTAAATACATATAAAATACATAACATTATACATGAATACATATATTATATATATGTATATATAATATATATTTTATAAATATATGATATAATTAAATAAAACCTTTAATTCATTAATTAACTTATCAAAATAATAAACTTACCAAATAAACCTCCGAAATAATTCGCACAGATTCCTCAAAATCCTTTCAATGCTGCATATTCTTATATGGTTTAAGCCTGTCTGTTGTCCGTGAATAATCCATTGGTCCATATCCTTTCCAACATATATATATATTATATATGCAACCTAGACAAATAAGAAAAAATTCAAATAATAACACATTTAAACTCTAAGCGTAAGAACATAATAATTAATACATTATAAAAATCTCTTTTCATATACGTATATTCTATATAGTTATTCAAATAAAATTTCACTACATAATAATAAATTATATAAAATCTAATTTCTTATCCACCCATTATTGCCAAATAATACATATATTTTTCATTTTGATTATTTAATTGCAAAATTTTATATACAATTAAAATATAATAAGTAAGCAATGATAACCAAATAATAAACCATTTTCATTATGTGAAAGCTCAACATTATTTAATATAAATATATTTAATAAATGACCGAAAGTTACCAAGTCAAGCACATTCAAAATAATATTAAAATATTTCAAAATATCCAAAACTTATCCGCAATTAGAGGTGCATAGAGTTAATAAGTCATGGCCAGATGATCATATGTGAGTATTTTAATCCGCTCCGACAATAGTCTAATAAACGTTCTATATTGTCGATTAAAATACAGCCAAGCTATAAATGATATGCACCCTCGAATATCTTCTGTATAGAATGTCGTTTTACAAAATATCTGAAAAATATAATAACTATATAAGACAAATATATTAAATTATTTAAATTATTAATAATTATAAATAATAAAGATTCTGATTTAATAAAACCAATAATGCAAAATAAAGCTCATAACTCCTTACTGTGTGCAGAATTATAAATCTATATAACTACTAAATAAATTTTGTTATAACAAAACTTTACACATATATAACACACATGAAATATAAAGTTCAAATAATAATAATACAAGGTAATAAATATACATATTAATAATAATAATGAATGTATGGTCTTATAAAATTCATTATGCATGATTTTATTATTGAGACGAATAATAAGTCTCCTTATAAGAGCACAAGGCTAAGTCCAGCGTACCGCGTTATCTCCCCTATTACTTTGTTATCTCCCCTAATGTTTTCGACGTCCGTGCCGAGTCTTAATGCGAAAGGGACTCGCGAATATATAATGTATGAATGTTATAAGGAGCGCCTTCTTATTGCAAGAGTAATAAATCATTACGAAATTGTAAATTATAAAAGAATATATATATATATTATATGTTAAATTAATCCATATCATTAACTAACAAAGATCCAACAGTAATGCAATTTTTTAGCAAACTTTCAAGCCTTCAAAAGAGAAATAACAATATGTATAATACATATTTAATTAATAAAATAATGAAGATAAAATTTTTAACAATTACATTTATTAACTTTTACAAACAATATATATAAGTATATATATATATATTCTATACAATTAACAAGTAAGGAATATATGAATAAATTATAACGAATGAAATTATTAAATCGATTTATAAAGCGTTATAAATTCACTCACCAAAAGATAAGCGACCCTCCGAGCTTCATCCGGTGCAGCTGCACATGAGCTCACTCAGCGATAAGATAAGGCCTGACGCGACTGCCTGGCGCGACTGCCTGGCACGGCGAACACCTGCATCCGGTGATAAAACAGCTCGCCACATCCTTTGTTCTAAGAGCTGAATAATGAAAGAATAATTAATACACTTTTATATTATAATGTAACACAATTATTATTAACAACTATCTAGACCATGCACCTATATGCACATACATATATATATATATCATATAATTATTATATAGCAAATTGTAATTATAATGGTTTATAACACCAGAATTTGTTTATAACATTGTTAACTAGAACTATATAATTAATATAAAGAAAGTTAAAAATCAATTCTAAACGGAACATGCTAGAACGATCATTCACACTTCTATTGAAAGAGGTTGAGATTCTATATTAAAAAATATATGCATGCAAATTATTAAAATTCTGGTGACTAAAAACCTATTGTAAAAGCCTTACCTTTTGTAAAATGAATTAACGAGCTCGATGCATGGACAATACTGACAGCTCCGTCGTCCCCACTATCCCCACGCAAGAGCGCGGCCACTACGTCATAGCGCGCTCGAAGAAGAAGGACAGCTATAGCGGCAAGCGGCGGTCGAGCCGCCTACGCCCGGGAGCGCCGCATTCTCCTACCACTGCGGATAGCCGGCACGGAGTAGGGACCAGAGGGTACCTCAGGGAGCGCAGCTCAGTCTTCCGCGCATTTGACCAGGAGCTCTCTGAAGAACAAGAACAGTAGCAGTCACGAACCATTTAAAATCGAAATAAAGACTTAGTCTCAAAACATTATTCGACTTAAAAACTTAGTCGCGAGAGCTGTAAGACAGTAGTATACTTGAACAATAAAAGTGTTTTATTTGAACATCATCGCGGTCTTCTGCCATTTATTTACTACCGGCTCCTTCGACTCTCCTGCCAAGGCATCACTGAGGTCGACAGTCAACAGCGGAGGTTCGACGAGCACTTCCAACCGCAGTACTTTTGGGTAAGTACTCGTTTTAATTATTCAATATTTTCCTTTTCATCTCTCGTGATCTGCAACCATCAACCGAATATTATTATTATTTTTGCATGACATATTGAAGAATTTTATTACACATATTAGTCAACAACTTACCTTCATACAATTCCAACGTCTTCTCCTTCCGATAACACGAGTACGTTGATTGCCTTTGAACGTTAAACGCTCAGTCTGTCTTTGGTTTTATCCACAAGAGTGAATCGTCGCCTTCGACTTGTCAATCGATGTGCATTGGGTAGTCTACTCTACCCCTCTGCCGTTTCCGCGAAGAATTTTCTTTAGAGGAAATTTCTTTACGGACTCTGTGCCGCTGTGACGTGACGTCTTGCACATCGAAACTCGTCGTAGAGCATGGGACGCGCTCTTTAAGGACCGACTGACACATAGTATGATAACTCTGGTTTAGTATCATATATTAGAAGAATTATTTAATAATAATAAAACTAAACCAGTAGGTACGGTATCCATCTGATATTCAAACATTCCTATACCCCCTTCCTTACCACGTCACTGCATGTGAGGTAATTAACTAATAATTTTCTCTCATAATAAATGAGGAGTCGCGATTTCAGAATCTGTCCTGTCTCTTTCTCTAAACCGGTTACGAAACTTTAGATTCACGCGGTACATTCTTTTTTGACAGGTGACCCCTCGAAATTTCCATCGTAAGTATTAGATGCCGCGAAATAATTTTAAATTATCCTTTCGATAAACAAATTTTAAAATTTAAATTATTTCAATAATAGATGGTAAACGCATTACGCATCGATCCAGTTCTCCGTCGCGAGATCCCCTTTCATCGGGCGGGTATAAGGCGTCGCGAGTATTTCCGACAGCGTCTGTTGAGAGACCGACGTACTGTTCCTTACCATTTATACGTAGACCGAGATGAAATTCCGAGCGAGATAATTCGAGCGGTCAATGATCATGAAAACACCCCACACGACCTTTCATTTGCCCCTTTGCCCTCCGAACTAAACCCCGAGAACAGCAGACAACACCAAGCGATACCGGCTGGAGAAGAACCGGAAGAAGAACAGGAATCGTCAGACAGTTGCTCTGTCAGCTCAACTGCTTCCACGATTGTCCTCGACCCGGATAACCTTACTGCTGGAATACCACGGGGATTACTTCGAGCCTGGGAGGCCAATGCCGAAATAAGACGGGACAGGCAGGTCCAAACGTCTCCCCGTCGCCCCGATAGCCCGGCCTCATTTTCGGATTATTCGACCCCAGATTATTCCCCGGTTAGACCCGGAGAATTCGGGTTTGACCCCGTGGATATCTCCCCAGCAGAAGAAGACTTGGCGGACCAAGCGGTTAATCATTTTCTGGATTATCTGAACAGCGAAGAATTCTTAGATACAGTCGATGACATATATCATACATAATTTGATTTCGCTAAAATTACCTTACAAACTAATGTAGAAGAACGAGGAAGGATAAAATAAATAAAAGGAAAAAATAGAAATTTATAACATAATAAATCTACATATTTATTTGTCAACCCTAAAATACCTCCGAAAAGAAGCGTCCTATAGATCCTAATCTCTCGGCGTCCCAGGGTATAGCCGGCGTGGCAGGTTGCCCTGAAAAACAAAATAGAGAGATATAATATTGTTCGTCCCTGCACGGTGCGCCCTGCAGAATCGTTGAATAAACGATCGAATAGGACGTAACAATGTCCAGGAGTTTTACAATAGCGACAGATTTTGGTCTGATAACCTTGTTGAGGCTGTCCAGCAATTAATTTAACTGGTGATGCGGGGAAAGGTGGTTGCGAGGTTGTATGTCCATTGTTGGGATGGTAACGGTTGTTAGTGTTGTTGCTCATAGGATTTTGGCGAGCTGCATTGCTGACGTTATTGGGGAGGTCAGCACGGGGTTGAAAATTTGGGCGGAAGAGAGTGCGCTTCCGAATGTTGTTACGTCCCGCAACGAAAAATTTAAAATCTTATTTATAAAAATATAATCCCTACCTATTCTCTCATCCTATATAATCTTTGCGCGATACTATATATAATCACTATATATTTGCGCCATAATATTATATATAATCAATATATATATACATCAATTTAATAATAATCAGTTCTCATGTAGTCAAAATACTAGTAACCACCAGTACTAACCGAAAGCTGGACTTATACACATCTATCAATCAAGAAAAAGTAATAGGCTCTTTGAAACAGTCATTTATAATAATCGTAAAAGAATTTCAATATATATATAATTATTATTTATGCAATTTTAATAAAGCTGCAAAAGCCCCACACAATCACCTTAAAATCGCTTATGAAATTTCATAAATCAATAGCAAAATACTATATATATATATATATATATTTATATATATATATTCGCCATAATCTCATATTAATACAATACATTGATTGATGTGGTATATAGCCAGAAAGATATTACAATTAATTAGCAGTACTGGAACTGGTCGTATATAATGATATTAATCTTAATAACTAACCTTACTAAGAAAAGAAATTTATTCGAAACTTTATTATCAAGAAAAACTCTTAGCAAAACACTTGCAACAAGACTTCGTATGAATCGGTATGTGAACAAATTCGTCGGTAACTGGTCTTATAGCCTCTTGTGCGTTCCTTCACATTCTTCTGGTAAATTTGGCATGGGAAAATTTCCATAGCCATAAATCCCGAAACCTAAAAATAATATAATTAATTAATACTTAGACAAATAAAGACATAAATCAATAAACAATGAAAAACACATATATATATATATATAAAAGTTTAATTATTATCAAATAATAAATATATTTACTTTGATTATTTAATTATAAAATTAAAATGTAAAAACAGATGACCAGTAATGACTAAATAATAATCCTTTGTAAAATAACAAGCTTCTTTTAAAGAGAAAATGATTTAAATAATTCTTAACGAATAAAATATAATTTGTTTCGAAGAATAGTATAAAGAATTTCGTATCTTATATAATCTTTACTTGTAATTATATATAATCACTATAAATCCACTTTATATTATATGTAACCAATATATATAGATATTCACTCAATATTCATATTATTCCGTTATCACATATAACCAAAAAAGGATATCCCTATGCGTGTATACGCGCTTACTACAAAGGAAAAGGCATAAATCAAAATATTTTATCAAACGATACGCACCTAAATAAATGATTTTGAGCCCATGCGTATCTTTTTAATAAACAGTATGTTCGGTTGTCATAAAAGAGATGCAGCGATTATAAATTTTGAAACCTGAAAATCAAATAATTAATTAATATTTTGTAATAAATATCTACAGTAAAAATGTTAACAAATGCTCCGAAAGTGAGCCACATAAAATATTAATACGAAAATTTACAAAGAATCATCAATAACAAAAGGAAAGTTATAAAGTTAATATTCTACGTACATATAAGAATATAAAACAATAAATAAATGTACCAAGTCAAACAAAAATTAATACCCATGAATAATAATTGTTACTAAAACAATACGCTTTAAAAATCAGTAATTATAATCCGTAATAAAATAATTAACAATATATATATATATTTTTTATATTCATGAGAAACAAAATTAATAAATTTTCCTTGAATAAATATTTTTCTAAACGTTATAATAAATCTTTACTGTACATTAATACCATTAGCCAAATATGTCTGTATAAAATTCTAATTATTACTGAATAACATTTAACTTTGACTATTTAATTACAAAATGTAAATGGCCAATAACTAAATAATAATCTTTTATAAAGTAACAAGCTTCTTTTAGAAATTAATGATCTAAACATTTCTTAATAAAATATAATTAATAAAATATATATATATAATATAATTAATGAATAAAATATAATTAATCAAGCAAGAATTTCCTTTAAAAATCCTAGATTATTTTAATTTTTGGTCCTCGTTGAGTTCCCGTAAATATATATATATGTTCACTATCAGGAACTAATTTTCCTCAGAGTCTTGATACCTGAAAAATATAATAAATGTATAAGAAAATCTACTATAGAAATTATTAAATAAACCATTCAAAATATAATACATACTTACACACTTTTTATGATCCTATATATATATAATATTTATCCTCTTCCTAATAATGTAAGACAACTTGTTATAAATAAGTAGCAAGAATTCCAAGACCCAGCAACTGAAAATAATAATCAAATAATATTTGGCCGTATGAAAAATTAACTTAACAAAAATGTACTAACAAATCAATCTATACAAAAATCTATTATCATTATAAAAGTTTGATTGATCAAAATTACTATATTAAAAAGGTTTAATATTTTATAAATGTATATAATTATATAGGAGTAAAAGAAATCAAATAGTAAAAGAAGTATAATAAATCAAATATTAATATATTAAATTTCAACAATAAATATATTAAATTAAATAATAATTACTAAACAATAACTAAATAATAAAGAAATGTCAAGAAATTATTATGAATAAAATTTTATACGTAACTCTTTGCTGCATACAGAATAATAAGTCACCCTATAAACATAGCCTCCACTTGGTTGTCCACCGGGTGTCCCAATATTTTCATCACCTAACGAAAACGCTATACAGAAAAATAAAAATATATTTATTAATAAAATTCCTTAGAAATATAGTTCAATAACAAATCACAAATATGCTTCCTCAAATATATAATTAACCGACTACATCTATCGAAATTTATACACGAGACCTCAATAGGTAGTAGTACGTGAAAGTGAGAGAGACCGCACTATCGGGTGACTCGCGCGAGTGAGAGAGATAGCGCTATACGTAATACCATATGTAAAAATTAATAAGAATTAAACCGCGAAACAAGCTCGGACAGACTTGTCACCCTCATTATTAGTATAAATACATATGTAGTTATTAATAAAAATTTAAAAGATAATGCATTAAAATACTAAATATTAAATACATATAAAATACATAACATTATACATGAATACATATATTATATATATGTATATATAATATATATTTTATAAATATATGATATAATTAAATAAAACCCTTAATTCATTAATTAACTTATCAAAATAATAAACTTACCAAATAAACTCCCGAAATAATTCGCACAGGTTCCTCAAAATCCTTTCAATGCTGCATATTCTTATATGGTTTAAGCCTGTCTGTTGTCCGTGAATAATCCATTGGTCCATATCCCTTCCAACATATATATATACTATATATGCAACCTAGACAAATAAGAAAAATTCAAATAATAACACGTTTAAACTCTAAGCATAAGAACATAATAATTAATACATTATAAAAATCTCTTTTCATATACGTATATTCTATATAGTTATTCAAATAAAACTTCACTACATAATAATAAATTATATAAAATCTAATCCACCCATTATTGCCAAATAATACATATATTTTTCATTTTGATTATTAATTGCAAAATTTTATATACAATTAAAATATAATGAGTAAGCAATGATAACTAAATAATAAACCATTTTCATTATGTGAAAAGCTCAACATTAATTAATGTATGTATATATTTAATAAATGACCGAAAGTTGTCAAGTCAAGCACATTCAAAATAATATTAAAATATTTCAAAATATCCAAAACTTATCCGCAATTAGAGGTGCATAGAGTTAATAAGTCATGGCCAGATGATCATATGTGAGTATTTTAATCCGCTCCGACAATAGTCTAATAAACGTTCTATATTGTCGATTAAAATACAGCCAAGCTATAAATGATATGCACCCTCGAATATCTTCTGTATAAAATGTCGTTTTACAAAATATCTGAAAAATATAATAACTATATAAGACAAATATATTAAATTATTTAAATTATTAATAATTATAAATAATTAAGATTCTGATTTAATAAAACCAATAATGCAAAATAAAGCTTATAACTCTTTACTATGTGCAGAATTATAAATCTATATAACTACTAAATAAATTTCGTTATAACAAAAATTTACACATATATAACACACATGAAATATAAAGTTTAAATAATAATAATACAAGGTAATAAATATACATATTAATAATAATAATGAATGTATGGTCTTATAAAATTCATTATGCATGATTTTATTATTGAGACGACTAATAAGTCTCCTTATAAGAGCACAAGGCTAAGTCCAGCGTACCGCGTTATCTCCCCTATTACTTTGTTATCTCCCCTAATGTTTTCGACGTCCGCGCCGAGTCTTAATGCGAAAGGGACTCGCGAATATATAATGTATGAATATTATAAGGAGCGCTTTCTTATTGCAAGAGTAGTAAGTTATTACGAAATTATAAATTATAAAAGAATATATATATATATTATATGTTAAATTAATCCATATCATTAACTAACAAAGATCCAACAGTAATGCAATTTTTTAGCAAACTTTCAAGCCTTCAAAAGAGAAATAACAATATGTATAATACATATTTAATTAATAAAATAATGAAGATAAAATTTTTAATAATTACATTTATTAACTTTTACAAACAATATATATAAGTATATATATATATATATTCTATACAATTAACAAGTAAGGAATATATAATTTATTCATATAAATTATAACGAATGAAATTATTAAATCGATTTATAAAGCGTTATAAATTCACTCACCAAAAGATAAGCGACCCTCCGAGCTTCATCCGGTGCAGCTGCACATGAGCTCACTCAGCGATAAGATAAGGCCTGGCGCGACTGCCTGGCGCGACTGCCTGGCACGGCGAACACCTGCATCCGGTGATAAAACAGCTCGCCACATCCTTTGTTCTAACAGCTGAATAATGAAAGAATAATTAATACACTTTTATATTATAATGTAACACAATTATTATTAACAACTATCTAGACCATGCACCTATATGCACATACATATATATATATATCATATAATTATTGTAATTATAATGGTTTATAACACCAGAATTTGTTTATAACATTGTTAACTAGAACTATATAATTAATATAAAGAAAGTTAAAAATCAATTCTAAACGGAACATGCTAGAACGATCATTCACACTTCTATTGAAAGAGGTTGAGATTCTATATTAAAAAATATATGCATGCAAATTA
The DNA here is from genome assembly GCF_025532165.1 of Camponotus vicinus. Classification (NCBI taxonomy): domain Eukaryota; kingdom Metazoa; phylum Arthropoda; class Insecta; order Hymenoptera; family Formicidae; genus Camponotus; species Camponotus vicinus. Next base: position 18,582,939 of record NW_028141956.1, on the reverse strand, counting down.
TTAAAATTCTGGTGACTAAAAACCTATTGTAAAAGCCTTACCTTTTGTAAAATGAATTAACGAGCTCGATGCATGGACAATACTGACAGCTCCGTCGTCCCCACTATCCCCACGCAAGAGCGCGGCCACTACGTCATAGCGCGCTCGAAGAAGAAGGACAGCTATAGCGGCAAGCGGCGGTCGAGCCGCCTACGCCCGGGAGCGCCGCATTCTCCTACCACTGCGGATAGCCGGCACGGAGTAGGGACCAGAGGGTACCTCAGGGAGCGCAGCTCAGTCTTCCGCGCATTTGACCCGACGCTCTTGAGACAACATCACCTAGCATTTGACCAGGAGCTCTCTGAAGAACAAGAACAGTAGCAGTCACGAACCATTTAAAATCGAAATAAAGACTTTGTCTCAAAACATTATTCGACTTAAAAACTTAGTCGCGAGAGCTGTAAGACAGTAGTATACTTGAACAATAAAAGTGTTTTATTTGAACATCATCGCGGTCTTCTGCCATTTATTTACTACCGGCTCCTTCGACTCTCCTGCCAAGGCATCACTGAGGTCGACAGTCCACAGCGGAGGTTCGACGAGCACTTCCAACCGCAGTACTTTTGGGTAAGTACTCGTTTTAATTATTCAATATTTTCCTTTTCATCTCTCGTGATCTGCAACCATCAACCGAATATTATTATTATTTTTGCATGACATATTGAAGAATTTTATTATACATAATAGTCAACAACTTACCTTCATACAATTCCAACGTCTTCTCCTTCCGATAACACGAGTACGTTGATTGCCTTTGAACGTTAAACGCTCAGTCTGTCTTTGGTTTTATCCACAAGAGTGAATCGTCGCCTTCGACTTGTCAATCGATGTGCATTGGGTAGTCTACTCTACCCCTCTGCCGTTTCCGCGAAGAATTTTCTTTAGAGGAAATTTCTTTACGGACTCTGTGCCGCTGTGACGTGACGTCTTGCACATCGAAACTCGTCGTAGAGCATGGGACGCGCTCTTTAAGGACCGACTGACACATAGTATGATAACTCTGGTTTAGTATAATATATTAGAGGAATTATTTTATAATAATAAAACTAAACCAGCAGGTACGGTATCCATCTTACATTTAAATATTCCTACACACCCTTCCTTACCACGTCACTGCATGTGAGGTAACTATCTAATAATTTTTTCTTATAATAAATGAGGAGTCGCGATTTCAGAATCTGTCCTGTCTCTTTCTTTAAACCGGTCACGAAACTTTAGATTTACGCGGTACATTCTTTTTTGACAGGTGACCCCTCGAAATTTCCATCGTAAGTATTAGATGCCGCGAAATAATTTCAAATTATCCTTTCAATAAAACAAATTTTAAAACTTAAATTATTTCGATAATAGATGGTTAGCGCCCGACGACCAGACCCAATAACTCGCCGCGAATTCCCTCTGCAAAACGCAGGCGTAACTCGCAGAGAACTAATCAGACAGCGGTTATTACGAGATCGCCCCTCTATCGCACGGCAATTATTTGTAGATAGGGATAATATCCCTTCTAGTATTTTACGCGCCGCCAACGATCGCGAAGATACTTTCTTTGATTTGTCCTTCGCTCCTTTGCCTCCTGAATTAAACCCCGAAACCAACAACGGCAACCCCCCAGCGATACCAGCAGGCGAAGAATCGAGCGAAGAAGAGGACCTTCCGCTGACAGACGAGGACTCTGATCATCTTAGCGATTGCCCAACAGTCGTGTACGATTTGGATAATCCAACGGTCAGAATTCCCCCAGCACTTCTCCTAGCTTTCGAGAGAAACGGAGAAATAAGAAGAACTCGAGACCAACAAGTCCAGACTGTGCCATCGCCAAGCCTTCCACAAACCCCTGATTCATTTTCAGGTTATTCTACCCCGAATTACTCTCCGGTCGCTCTTGGGGAGATAGACCCAGAACCGATAGACATCCCTCCAGTCGAAGAGAGCTTCGCGGATTTTGAAACTAACCAAATTTTAGATTACTTAGATAGTGAGGAGTTCTTGGGAACGGTAGACGACATATATCATTCATAGTTTAATTTCGCTAAAATTACCTTATAAACTAATGTAGAAAAACGAGGAAGGATAAAATAAATGAAAGAAAAAAATAGAAATTTATAACATAATAAATCTGCATATTTATTTGTCAACCCTAAAATACCTCCGAAAAGAAGCGTTCTATAGATCCTAATCTCTCGGCGTCCCAGGGTATAGCCGGCTTAGCAGGTTGCCCTGAAAAAGAAATAGAGAGATATAATATTGTTCGTCCCTGCACGGTGCGCCCTGCAGAATCGTTGAATAAACGATCGAATAGGACGTAACACTATCAAAACAGGCTTTAACAGATGTCGCCCCTTGTGAATGGAATATGATTGTCGAAGTGAGCGAAAATTGCTACTTTTTGGAATATAGACATATGTACCATCAATATATGCAATAACTCGAGGCTCTTGTGGCTCTGGATTATACAATTCATTACTGAATGGGGTGACATGTCTCTGTATATACTGTTCTCGTGTAATTGCGTTAAGTCCAATATTATCAGGAACAAAGCGTTGCATTAATGATTGTCTGACAGTAGCGATTGTCATACTTACAGCTTGTCTAGACGAATATTCGAACAGAACTTTTAAAAAGTCGTCGGAAAGTCCTTGTCGCATTTTACATAAGAACATTAAAAGGTCCTTCTTACTTATATATCTATGGCCACCTTGAACTGGTACTCTATCACAATAGGTAAATAATTCCAGAAATTGTTGTTTTGTCATAGGAGAAAATGATTCAAACTCAACATCGGTGAAACTGTTTTCATCGACAAATCTCGCCTGATTTTTGGCTACGCTACGAAGACCTTGTAGAAATGCTTGTAGTTGTTGCCCTTTGATAACATAAGGCCTGTTAATAAAAGATAAACCAAGAAGGAACGGCTGTGGAATGAAGTTATTATTATCTAAATGATGTCTACGCGATCTGACATATTCGGGGATGTATATATCTTGTAAAACAAAAGCGTTAACTCTGCATTCCAGTGAAAGTCTGTGTACGTCAATATTGGCGTTACAAAAAACGCAAGTTTGGCTACCGGTTTGCGTTAATACATTAAGCCTCATACAAGCAGGATCACGTTCAAGCTCAGTTATTTCGTTATGAATTGATTGATTGCAGTTGAAACATATTCTAGTTACATCCATAACAATAAGAAGCGGCCTGTGAAATTCTTCTCGTCTTCGAATAGCGATTTCGCATTTGTTGGCATCTTCCTCCCTATCTATGCGAGCCATCTGCCCAAGGAAATATGCCCTATCGCAAATATAGCAATGTGCGCGATTTCTTCTAAAAGCCATATTATATAAAAATCTAGTTTTGTTCCCTATTTATAAGTAACTATTTTACGGAAATTCGCGAATAATGATATCCTAAAACTACATCAACGAGTACGCTATGTGCAGCTACAAAATCAACTCGAAGTCTAATAACTCAAAAGAATCAAGTTTTACTCTCTTTTTAAAGAAGTAAATATTTGACTTGAATAATCATAACGTATAAAGTACAACTACATCAACGTGTACGCCGTGTGGCGTTACGAAGCAATTGCAAAGAATAATCAACTCTAAGCAAAATAACCCATAAAAAGAAAACTCATAATATCTGGTTTTTAGGATATGCATGGCATCAAGAAAATATTCGTTATCCCTCGACAAGACTCAATAGGGAACAAAACTAGATTTTTATATAATATGGCTTTTAGAAGAAATCGCGCACATTGCTATATTTGCGATAGGGCATATTTCCTTGGGCAGATGGCTCGCATAGATAGGGAGGAAGATGCCAACAAATGCGAAATCGCTATTCGAAAACGAGAAGAATTTCACAGGCCGCCTCTTATTGTTATGGATGTAACTAGAATATGTTTCAACTGCAATCAATCAATTCATAACGAAATAACTGAGCTTGAACGTGATCCTGCTTGTATGAGGCTTAATGTATTAACGCAAACCGGTAGCCAAACTTGCGTTTTTTTGTAACGCCAATATTGACGTACACAGACTTTCACTGGAATGCAGAGTTAACGCTTTTGTTTTACAAGATATATACATCCCCGAATATGTCAGATCGCGTAGACATCATTTAGATAATAATAACTTCATTCCACAGCCGTTCCTTCTTGGTTTATCTTTTATTAACAGGCCTTATGTTATCAAAGGGCAACAACTACAAGCATTTCTACAAGGTCTTCGTAGCGTAGCCAAAAATCAGGCGAGATTTGTCGATGAAAACAGTTTCACCGATGTTGAGTTTGAATCATTTTCTCCTATGACAAAACAACAATTTCTGGAATTATTTACCTATTGTGATAGAGTACCAGTTCAAGGTGGCCATAGATATATAAGTAAGAAGGACCTTTTAATGTTCTTATGTAAAATGCGACAAGGACTTTCCGACGACTTTTTAAAAGTTCTGTTCGAATATTCGTCTAGACAAGCTGTAAGTATGACAATCGCTACTGTCAGACAATCATTAATGCAACGCTTTGTTCCTGATAATATTGGACTTAACGCAATTACACGAGAACAGTATATACAGAGACATGTCACCCCATTCAGTAATGAATTGTATAATCCAGAGCCACAAGAGCCTCGAGTTATTGCATATATTGATGGTACATATGTCTATATTCCAAAAAGTAGCAATTTTCGCTCACTTCGACAATCATATTCCATTCACAAGGGGCGACATCTGTTAAAGCCTGTTTTGATAGTCGCACCGGATGGTTATATTTTAGATATACAAAGACCATACTTCTCAGACAGCAAAAATAATGACGCCGCAATTCTTGAAAACGAGTTTGAGAAAGATGCTGAGAGAATGAGAGAATGGTTCCGAGAAGGCGACATAATAATTGTAGACAGGGGGTATCGAGATGCCATAGAGTTATTAATTCGCCTCGGTATTCGACACAAAATGCCAGCACTTATTCAACCAGGAGAACGGCAACTTTCTACAGAGGATGCAAATGATTCGCGAATAATAACAAAAACTAGATGGATTGTAGAGGCTAGAAATGGTCACATAAAAACAATTTTCAAATTCCTCAGCAACATAGTCTCAATACCGCATCTTCCAAACGTAGGCGATTTTTTCCGCATTGCTGGCGCAATAATTAATAAGTACCATCCTACTATTATTATGGAAGAGGCTGATGTTAACATGGCGCGGCGAATCCTTCAGGAAGCAACAAAACCGAATGTGGTTCAGGCATTGGTAGAAGTTGACAATTTACACACAAGAAATGCTCAAAGATGGGTTCCTTTAAATTCCGTACAAATAATTGATTTTCCAATGTTATCTTTGAACTATTTAAAACTAGTGACTATTGGTATATATCAAATTCAATTAGCCCCATCCTATATACAGGACAAGTTGCAAAGGGACGAAGCGGAAGAATTCCAAGTTGAAATGTTACGAGATGCGGATAGAATACCACGACCTGGATTTATGCGAGTAAGAGTTTATTCACGATTTAGAAACGCGACGAAATACCAACTATGGATCTCATACTTACCAAATAATGATGAAGTGGATGACGGAATGGACAATGATGAAGTAAATCCCGTGCAAGGGTATTACTGTACATGTAAGTCCGGTGCTCGAACGCTTGGAACGTGTGCACATGTTACCAGTATCTTATGGTTTTTGGGATATGCACGGCATCAAGAAAATATTCGTTACCCCTCAACAAGACTCATTGATACAATCAATGATGCTGCAAATCGGCCGCAACAAGAAAATCTCAATTAATATTAATCGTATAAACACATTAATATTATAATTAATATTATACGCGCGCACACACCATACACACACACATACATCACACACACCACACACACCACACACACCACACACACACACGTCACACACACACACACACACACACACACAGGGATCAGATACTCGCTACGTCCACGTCGTTGATCCTGGGTAACGCTGAGAGCGAGAATGAATTGTAGGCACTATTATCGAACTTTGAGCCTTTTTGGAACAAAAACGGTTCATAGGATTGACTTGTGACAATGATAACTTTTGATCAGCATTACTTGAACTACAAAACTGCAAAGTTTCAGCCAATTCCACCGAAAGCCATTTTCCCCTATGTTTTGTGCGGGGTCCTTTGTTTAAATTTTTAGCTGTCGAGACTCCGACAAGCCTCGCATAGCGCGGAATTCCAAAGACTCTTTCAGCGCTTTTTGTCAACGCTTGGCACGTGATACCGCGGTGCTTGTGCCCGCACACCGGCCCGTTGCTGCCGGTGATAAAATAACTAAAATCGATTGTATAATTTTTCTTCTTCAACCGCCCGCGTCGATCTGCTATCAAATATTAATGCTTTTAACTATCCATATGAAATATACTACTAATTTTGTCATCTTAATAACTTGTGTTATTTTCAGCGACCTTGCATTCTCCATCCTCCCAAATTAAATAAGAAATTAAACGGACCGCCCCTCTACCATTCTCGATACGGGGCTAGCCGAGTGTCCGTCGCGATAGCTTCCGAATTCTTTTGTCTTCTTTCGAGTGCCGTGAATTATATAATTTATCGAAAGACTTTATTAGAGCGGTGCGTATTCCCGCACCTGGCGCCCATGCAAATTTAGAGTTGAAGTTTTGAAGAGAAATCGCGCCGAAGGTGTGCCGTGGGCCAATATCACCGGCCACAATTATCATCAGCCCAATATCAAAAAATTAAACGGTCACAATATATATATATATACAGGGTGAGCCATTTTGTTACCCACCCCAATAACTTTTTATTTTTGAATGTACAACAAAATGTTTCAAATAAAAGTTGCTTGACTTCGAGGGGGACAGAAGATGGTGGCAAAAATTTGACCTTGGATAGTCATTTGAAGATCACATAAAGGTCACCTACAATTTCTTAAATGGAACCTACTATTTTTCATTGCATATTCTTGTAGCTCATCTCGAGAGCTTTCCAAAACACTAGAATTAAGTACCTTTTCGTTAAGTACTTTTTGAGTTATGAGGCTTGAAATAATTTCTTAATTTTACATAAACCGTAAAATATCTTGTAAAATATTCATTTTTCGATTATCTTACCTTAATACTTTTATGTACAAAATAATGAGAGGAATCAATTGGTGTAAAGAAAATACATAGTTATTTTTAAGAAAAAATATGTAATTGTTAATTGCAAATTACATATTTTTTCTTCGAAACAACTATGTTTTTTCTTTACACCAATTGATTCCTCTCATTATTTTGTACATAAAAGTATTAAGGTAAGATAATCGAAAAATGAATATTTTACTAGATATTTTATGGTTTATGTAAAATTAAAAAATTATTTCAAGCCTCATAACTCGAAAAGTACTCAATGAAGAAATACTTTATTATAGTGTTTTGGAAAGCTCTCCAGATAAGCTACAAGAATAAGTAACAAAAAATAGGGGGTTCCATTTAAGAAATTGAAGGTGACCTTCACGTGACCTTCAAACGACTTTTCAAAGTTAAACCAATGACGCCATCTTATGGCGCCCTTCAAGCCATACAACTTTTGTCTGAAACATTTCTTTCTAAAGTGCATAGTTTATGAAATATTCAACCGTTCCGGAACTTTTTCCCATCACTGTATACAGTGTGGCCCATTTTAATACATTCAGTCGAATATCTCGAAAACCAAGCCCGGGAAAGAAAAATGTTTCAGACAAAAGTTGTTTGGTTTCGAGGGGGCCATAAGATGGTACCATTGGTTTGACCTTGAATAGTCACTGGAAGGTCACATGAAGGACAACTCCAACTTTTTAAATAGGACACCCTATATGCTTTTGCACATTCTTGTAGCTCATCTCGGGAGCTTTCCAAAACACTATAATTAAGTTAGTTTTCATGAAGTACTTTCCGAGTTATGAGGCTTGAAATAATTTCTTAATTTTACATAAACCGTGAAATATATTATAAAATATTCATTTTTCGATTATCTTACCTTAATACTTTTGCGTACAAAATAATGAGAGGAATCAATTGGTGTAAAGAAAACACATAATTGTTTCGAAAAAAAAATGTAATTTGCAATTAACAATTACATTTCTTTTATACAGGGTCATCGAAAAGTATCGGACCCCCCTAATATTTTCAGTAAGAATGCATTTTATGGAAAAATGTCCAATAGCAAATTTGCATGGCTTTAAACGGGCAGTAAAATGATGACCTTGATTTTGACCTTGACCGTGTCCTTTAAGGTCATTTGACGGTCAAATTCAAAATTTTAAATGGGAACCCCTATTTTTGACCCCGGATTCTGAAAGAGCGGGAAATTTTACGTCAAAATGCATGGTCTTTTTTTTTCTTTTAGAAAGTCGTACGGATTAATCAAACTTAACAAATGATAAATTTTATCGTATTTCTTGTTAAGGCAAGATCCGTCGTGAAGCCGGCTAGTTAAGGCAAGGGTGGTGTGTGAGTCCTTGATTTTGACCTTGACCGTGTCCTTCAAGGTCATTTGAAGGTCAACTTCAAAATTTTAAATGAAAAACCCTATTTTTCACCCCGGATCCCAGAAGATTAACAAATTTTTTGTCCCAATTCGTCGTTATTTTGGTGTCAAAGTGGCCCTTAGGAGTTAGTGGAAAGTAAAAAATCTTTTAAAATTGTAATTCATAATATAATATCTGCAATCAATAACAAAATTCACGCTCAGATGAGTACATGCCTATTTCAAATTTTAATGCATTCATGTACCAATAGCGTGCTAATTTTCAAAGCTTCAATGTCCAGAAAAGTTTTTTCTGTAACTGAAGAAGCTATTGCGCTTCAATTGGTTGTCCCAAACATCTTCATTTTATTTCCAGTAACCCCATTAACAGAAATTTTTCCTAAATATTATTAATTGATCTGATAGAGTGTGTTACGTCCTATTCGATCGTTTATTCAACGATTCTGCAGGGCGCACCGTGCAGGGACGAACAATATTATATCTCTCTATTTCTTTTTCAGGGCAACCTGCTAAGCCGGCTATACCCTGGGACGCCGAGAGATTAGGATCTATAGGACGCTTCTTTTCGGAGGTATTTAAGGTTGACAAATAAATATGCAAATTTATTATATTATAAATTCTATTTTTTCCTTTTTATTTATTTTATCCTTCCTCGTTCTTCTACATTAGTTTGTAAGGTAATTTTAGTGAAATTAAATTATATATATGTATTGGATATATTTATATATATGTATAGTTAAAAGTTATTTAGGATTTTATGGTTCGACAATAGAATCGAGGAACTCTTCGCTATCTAAATAATCAAGAAGCTGGTTAATTTCGTAATCTATAAAGTCCTCTTCACTTGGAGTGATATTTGTGGAATCTAAATCCACTTCTCCAGGCAAGACAGGAGAATAATTTGGCGGCGAATACCCCGGAAAAGAGTCTGGGGTTCGTGGGAGGCTAGGCGGCGGTGAAGTTTGGACCCGTCGATCCAACGTCGCTGGGCTCCTCCTTATTTCCCCGTTTCGCTCCCAAGCGCGGAGCAGTCCCAAGGGAATTCCGTCCGTTCGGTCTTCCAAATCAATAATTATTGTGGACGCGTCGCTTGATGTGTCCGATTCCGCAGATTCAATTTCCTCTTCCTCGGACTCTGCGCTAGCTGGTATCGCAGGGAGATTGCCGTCGGTGGTTTCGGGGTTAAGCTCCGGGGGCAAGGGTGCGAAGGAGAGGTCGAAGAGTGTGTCTTCGCGGTCGGTTGCGGCCCTTGCTATTCCGGTAGGAATCTCGTCCCTATCTATAAATAATTGACGAGCGACGGAGGGGCGATCTCGTAATAACCGCTGTCTAAATATTTCCCGCCGGGTTACACCTGGATTTTGTAAGGGAAATTCGCGGCGAGTTATTGGATCTGGTCGTCGGGCGCTAACCATCTATTATTGAAATAATTTAAATTTTAAATTAGTTTTATTGAAAGGATAATTTGAAATTATTTCGCGGCATCTAATACTTACGATGGAAATTTCGAGGGGTCACCTGTCAACAAAGGATGTACCGCGTAAATCTAAAGTTTCGTGACCGGTTTAAAGAAAGAGACAGGACAGATTCTGAAATCGCGACTCCTCATTTATTATAAGAGAAAATTATTAGATAGTTACCTTACATGCAGTGACGTGGTAAGGAAGGGTGTGTAGGGATATTTAAATATAAGATGGATACCGTACCTGCTGGTTTAGTTTTATTATTATAAAATAATTCCTCTAATATATTATACTAAACCAGAGTTATCATACTATGTGTCAGTCGGTCCTTAAAGAGCGCGTCCCGTGCTCTACGACAAGTTTCGATGTGCAAGACGTCACGTCACAGCGGCACAGAGTCCGTAAAGAAATTTCCCTGGAGAAAATTCTTCGCGGAAACGGCAGAGGGGTAGAGTAGACTACCCAATGCACATCGATTGACAAGTCGAAGGCGACGATTCACTCTTATGGATAAAACCAAAGACAGACTGAGCGTTTAACGTCAAAGGTAATCAACGTACTCGTGTTATCAGAAGGAAGAGACGTTGGAAATGTATGGAAATAAATTATTGACTCTGTTATGCGTAATAAAATTCTTCAATATGTCGTGGAAAAATAATAATAATATTCGGTTTCTAGTTGCAGATCACGAGAGATGAAAAAGGAAATTATTGAATAATTAAAACGAGTACTTACCCAAAAGTACTGCGGTTGGAAGTGCTCGTCGAACCTCCGCTGTGGACTGTCGACCTCAGTGATGCCTTGGCAGGAGAGTCGAAGGAGCCGGTAGTAAATAAATGGCAGAAGACCGTGATGATGTTCAAATAAAACACTTTTATTGTTCAAGTATACTACTGTCTTACAGCTCTCGCGACTAAGTTTTTAAGTCGAATAATGTTTTGAGACTAAGTCTTTATTTCGATTTTAAATGGTTCGTGACTGCTACTGTTCTTGTTCTTCAGAGAGCTCCTGGTCAAATGCTAGGTGATGTTGTCTCAAGAGCGTCGGGTCAAATGCGCGGAAGACTGAGCTGTGTTACATCCCGCGCCTGATTTTTCCACGAACTTTCATGTAAATCTTCTAAGTTTCTTTCAGCGCATTTGAAAAGCGCGCCAAGGCGCGCTATGACACCGAACTCCGACTAGCGGCCGAGCGCGGCACTGCGTTAGATTTAAGCCTCCGCCAAGCGCCCAGAGATGGCGCTCAGCTAGGGCCCCTCTCTCTCCAAGCTCCCCACTTTCGACCGCCGCAACAGTCGAGCCGCCGAAATCGAGGGACCTCGGAGCGGGCCCAGACTCAAGCAGTCTAACTCGCGACACCGAACCGACAAGTCCTAAGCTGGACTCTAACTCTAATTCCATATCATAATCTTAACTCAAATTCCAAATTCATTATAAATTCATTCTCGAATCTAAGTGCTAGTTTAAATATATTACATTTTGTGTATTATTTTAGAAATATATATTAGTGTGTGCTAAACTTCGTGATCATTCAAAAGAATCCTAATTCAATAAATCCACATCCCACGCGACGCGACGTTAATATACAGATATTCTTAACCAGGCACGTGCTACTAAATTATAACAATTAAATCGAGTTTTCGTATTTGAAGTGACGACAGAGAGGACAAACCGCTCGTCGCCTACAGAAAATGCGAAGCATAATTGATTACTTCTGATTCAAAGTGACGACTCAGAGAGGACAAGCCGCTCGACGTCTACAGAAAATCCGAAGCATAATCAATCATTTCTGATTTGAAGTGACGGCTCAGAGAGGACAAGCCGCTCGACGCCTACAGAAAATCCGAATATGACTTTAATTTTCTACAATGCCTAAAACACGCCGTGCCGGTAGGAAAAATCAACTCCGTCGGATGATAGCGAGACATTACTACGCCGCGTCCACCAATTATATCGATATCGTAGAAACAAACCACTACGATAAAGAATACGAACAATTATTCGCGAGTGCAAATAAAACCACGTGCTTAATAAAGTGGCCAGAACGACTCATCCCCATCGACGTTGATAACCAGCCGCATCAACCCGCTTCCGTTCATCCCGGAGACCCGCGTGGAGCGCCGCGATCCCCGCCTACCAGTGCAGCCTGATTAATCAACGCGGCCAGGCCACGTGGAAATTAATCTTCGAAAGGAAATGAAGCGAAGCCATCTTGGAGGTAAGTGACGGTTGAAAATTCCTGTTTGTGCAAGTCACGACTTTTTGCCAGGCCCATCGTGTTTTTGTATAAGGTTTCACTTTTACGATCTTAGCCCGACCCTTCGGCGCCGCGGTACATTCCAGTGGTCAATCGAGTCTCTGTATTAAATCCCCGGCCTTATCTCCGCGAATTACCGCGAATACCGGCTCTATTCCGCGAATAATAGCCAAATATTAATAATAATAATAACAACAATTCGATTTCATAGTGATAAATGACCGCGGTCCTCTCCTTAAGCTGTAATTAACGAAATTATGAATTGGGATTTAATCCGACGCTTGGGATTTAACGCAACGACCTACTAACCTATTTTCAACTTCGGGATTTAACGCAACGACCTACTAACCTATTTTCAACTTCGGGATTTAACGCGATGACCCACTGACCCAGTGACCTAATTTTTATTTTGGGATTTAACGCGATGACCCACTGACCCAGTGACCTAATTTTTATTTTGGGATTTAACGCGATGACCCACTGACCCAGTGACCTAATTTTTATTTTGGGATTTAACGCGATGACCCACTGACCCAGTGACCTAATTTTTATTTTGGGATTTAACGCGATGACCCACTGACCCAGTGACCTAATTTTATTTTGGGATTTAATGCGATGACCCAGTGACCTACATAAATTGACCCAATTACCCCGTGACCTACTTTCCCGAATCCCTTTAAACCGACGCTGCGTTAAAGGGACTTAGTCCCAACCGAGACCTACTTTCAAGAAAATCCCTGGAAAATCGGATTTCACCCGATACAATCGCTCCTCCCCGATGCGATCCCGCGTGTTTCGTGATCGGATCACTCAGACCCCCCTTAATACCCCCGATCTCTCCCTGAGCTTTTGCCAGAAAGCTTGCGGTTTCGCGAATAATCAAACTAGAGCCGCTCTGTGCGCATTCTGTTACTATTCCCTGCCCGCTGAAGAACGTCTACGGTATAATTACGTGACGAAACATAGACTTATAATTGGCGAACCCATCGGATTCGGGTGTTACTCCTGTGGAAGTAGATTAAGCAGCATCAGGATTAGCGACGAATGCCCCGAGTGCCCTGAGCGACTTCTAGACTATTGGCTACACCCTGCCAATCATCCAGTAACTCAAGACGGTAATATAGTCATCCCTATCGTGTACCCCGACGAAGAGTCCACTGACTCCGAGCCCGAACAATAATTCCGAGCGCTTCAGATCGCACGTATCCCCGGGAAGAGCCGCATAGGTTCGCTTGACCCGAAAAAGCGATCGAGCCCCGCGACGTCCGAATTCTCTTTCAGAGCCGCGACATCCCGGGACGTAACAAATTTGGTGACAGCGGTGGGATTCGAGAAGAACTCGGAATAAAACCCTTTTTCTGATATGCCGGACACCCGTAGCGGGAAATCCACGAGTAAACCGCTGACAGAGGCGGAAATCGAAGCAATCCAAACTAAATTAGATACCAAGGCCGAGAGATTAAAGGAAGAGGCGGCGCTATTAAAGGAACAACGCGAGGAATACGAGAGGAACATACAAGACCTTACTCGACACCGCGAACAAATGGAAAAAGAAATGGAAACGCGTAAACTAGACGCCTCTGGCAATGATGCGTCACGAAGCACGGGCGACGACGTACGCCTCGAGATCGAACGACTGCGTCGAGAAGTCGAGCTCCTCCGTAGAGAAAATTACTCAACCCCACGACATTCCGGACAAGGAACTTACGCACGCGATTCCCAAGACTATCAATACGACCTTTCCCCCAGCCCGACTCAACTCCCCAAGGTCTCCTTCCGCGAAGCCACCGATTCAGTCCCCAGCTTCGATGGCTACAATATCCCTCTATCCCAGTTCAACAAGGCTTGCCGACGAGCCAGAGAAATCATTCCCCCCTCAGCGGAACGGAACCTTACAAAGCTATTGATTAATAAATTACGCGGGCGAGCCTATAGCGCCGTGGAAGACGAACCCTGCGACAATATTACTCAATTGATAGACCTCCTGACCGCAGCCTTCGGATCTAAGAAAACTATAGACCAACATCGCGGTGAGCTAAGCATGATCTTCCTAAGACCGCAAGAACATATACTAGATTACATCAGTCGAGTAAAAGAACTCCGCGCCGCGATCCTAGACGCCGAACGTCGCGAAACTGGAATCATCGCACCCGCGACCGAAGCCGAAATCGATCTATTAACAGGACGGTCCTTCTGCAAAGGATTACCGCTAGAATATCGTTTACAAATGAAAGAAAGACTTTATCAGAAGCCATTCGAAGCATTCTCCGTCGCCAAAACAATCGCGAAAGAACAAGAATTAGATAAGACTCGATTCGGCACGCGCGAGCGACAAGACAGAGACTATGAGGGTAGAAACTATACCAGACGACAACTCCCACCCCTCATACCTCCACGGGAACGCTACAACGACCCCAGAGCAAATCGCGAGAACCGAGCAGTAACCACCCACACGGATCGCCCACCGTACGGACAACCACGACTTGATCGCTCACAAGGATCATACCCACGCACAGAATACTCGCGCAATGCACCCCAATATCCGGATCGCACCCGGAACGACTACCCGCGTACTAACTCCTACCCCGATAATAATAATCGCCCCACCAACGCGTCCCGCGACCCTTCACCAAAAACGTCAGACCACCCGGACGTAAGCCGAGAAATAAAGCAGTGCAGGTACTGTAAAAACCTCGGGCATGAAATTAGCGAGTGCCGAAAACGCGCATATAATAACGCTCGACAGCAAAACCAGGGAAACCCGGAAGGCCCTGCGAGACAGACGGGCGACGCTCGCCAAGGGCCCCCGATGCGCGAAATACGCCCGGTAAACCCAATAGACGCGATTCCCGCCGGGAATTCCGAATAGCGACACTAAACCCGCAGAACTTCCCACACGCGCCTACCGTTGCGTTAGCCGTCGACGGACTCTCACAGAAAACCTCCTTTATGGTGGACACTGGCGCCTCTCCTAATCTTATTAAACGACGGAACGTTCATCCCGAGACTAGCATCCGCGAAACCGATAAGTTGTATCTCTGCGGTATAACGGAAGGCAGGATCAAAACGCTCGGGTCCATACAAGTTTACTACTCGGGTCACCCTCTAGAGCTACACGTAGTAAACGACAATTTTCCGATACCGCAAGAAGGTATCCTAGGCAACGATTTCCTCCGCGACGCGTCGAATATACATCTGCAGGAAAGATACGTCGCATGGCAAGGAATCCGAATACCCTTCACCGATCACGACACCGTCGTGATACCTGCTAGATCACGCGCAACCTTCTATATCAAAGTACCAAATCTAGATATCACGGTAGGCTACGTCCCGCGACTTAGCGTCGGCAAGGACATCTACCTAGGGGAAGCAGTGGTTGAGAACCGGAATGGCAGAGCATACCTACACGCGATAAACTCCGGTGATACCGACAGGGAACTGATCGTACCGACAGTAGAACTGCGGGAAATAGAAACCACATTAAGCGACCCACCCACTGAATCCGAAGCCAAACAGGCAGCAACCGGCCAAGCACTGGCAATCTCCACTGAATCGACCCCAGACAACTACGAACGCCTACAAGCCATCCGAGACGCACTCCGACTAGAACACTTAAACCCTGAGGAACACAGCCACGTGTCACGACTTATACAGAGACATAATGATTTATTTAGATTACCGGCGGACAAATTAGAACACACGACTATTATATCCCATAAAATCCCCACGACCGACGAACAACCAATTAACACTAAACAATACCGCTTCCCGCCGATCCACAAAGAGGAAATAGATAAACAAATTGGAGAACTTCTAAACAACGACGTCATTAAACCCTCAGATTCCCCCTATAACTCCCCCTTATGGATCGTCCCTAAGAAACCCGATTCCAAGGGCAACAAGAGATGGCGCATGGTAATAGATTATCGCGCTCTAAACGAAAAAACCATAGGCGACGCGTATCCCCTCCCGAACATTACGGAAATACTAGACCAACTGGGAAGTGCGAAGTACTTTAGTGTGTTTGACCTTGCATCAGGATTCCACCAAATACCAATGCACGAAGCACACGCGAAAAAGACCGCATTCTCCACCCCCCACGGACATTACGAATTCAACCGTATGCCCTTCGGTCTAAAAAACGCGCCCGCGACATTCCAACGCCTGATGGATCAGGTATTATCGGGACTACAAGGCATAGAGCTCTTCGTGTATCTCGATGATATCGTACTATACGCGAGCTCCCTGCGTGAACACGAACTCAAGTTCGATAAATTAGCGGAAAGATTGAAGAGAGCTAACCTAAGATTACAGCCCGATAAGTGCGAATTCCTAAGAAAAGAAGTCGGCTATCTAGGGCACATTATCAGCGATAAGGGAGTGAAACCGGACCCCGAGAAGGTCCGCGCGGTTAAAGAATTCCCCAGGCCGAGACATGCAAAAAACATTAAACAATTCCTAGGCCTCGCGGGATACTACCGTCGTTTCATCCCGAATTTTTCCAAACTCGCGCACCCCCTCACGGAATTATTAAAAAAGGACAAGGAATTTAATTGGAGTCCAGAACAAGAGCAATCATTCATAACCCTCCGTGACTCCCTTTGCACACAACCCATCCTACAATATCCCGACTTCACCAAAGCATTCGTGCTCACGACAGACGCCTCGGGATACGCCATAGGCGGAATCCTGAGCCAAGGTGTCGTCGGAAAAGATCTACCCATCGCGTATGCATCGCGTTTACTCAACAACGCAGAGCAAAATTATTCCACAATAGAAAAAGAACTCCTCGCCATCGTGTACTGTGTCAATCACTTCCGACCCTATCTGTATGGACGGAAGTTCGTGTTAGTAACGGACCACAAACCGCTCGTGTGGTTACATTCGGTAAAAGACCCCACTTCGCGACTCGTACGCTGGCGTTTAAAACTAGCGGAATACGAATACGAGGTAATGTACAAAGCGGGAAAAACCAATGTAAACGCGGACGCACTCTCGCGAAATCCGACTCCCACACCTGCCGCGAAAACCCAACAAATCCTAATCCTCGAAAACGATCCTATATCATCCGACTCAGGTGAATCTTTATTTTCCGCAGTGCCAAAACCAGGCACTAGAGAGACCGGCACGCCAATCAATGCGGAGGGAACGCCCTCGACCTTACCCTGCAACCAGCTAAACGAAGCTGAGGAGTACGCGAACAGCGAAAGCGAGGCTAACGCCGAAAGCGACGCGGAATCCGAAAGTAGCACAGAGTCCGATGACGACGAGCGACCGTTTGAAAATCCAAATGAACCCGCTATCATACGAAACCCAGTGGGACCTAACGTAATAACGATACCTGATAACTTCACGACACGACGCGACAACTTAGTTATTTTTACCACGCAACAAGGCATTCCGATCGACCAAGGGGCTCGCATGCTTGCAGACACTAAGTCGCTCCCTCTAATTAAAAATGCGACGCTAGGCAGAGCCCGAGTCGACCGGAATGGCTCGCGACGCATTATATCACTAATCATTAAAGATAGAGTATCAGGAATCACGGAAAAAGAAATCGTGAAGGAAACGATGCATTCCTTGCTAGACGTCGTCACCGAACTCGGCCTACAATCTATCTCTATCGCCAGAGGTAACGTTGACAATGTACCTTGGGAAACGGTGTATATGCAACTCACCCGAACCCTAAGCGAAACTAGTATTAGAATCTTTATTTGTAAGAATGAAATTACGATACCCCCAGAAGAGAGTAGACAACAGATCCTGTCGGAAAATCACTGTTCCGCCGTCGGCGGACACAAGGGCGTCACGAAAACATATAGACGAGTAAAGAAAAAATATTTTTGGTCGGGAATGAAAGCCGACGTCCAATCATTCATAAAAAACTGCCGTGCTTGTCAACTAAAAAAGTTAGTAAGAACAAAAACTCGGCAACCCATGGTGCTTACGGACACCCCTGACTCCGCCTTCGACAAAATCTCCATGGATATCATGGGCCCATTACCAACGACACAGTCGAAAAACTGTTACATACTTACTATACAGGACCTCCTAACTAAGTACTCGCTCGCGATACCGCTCCAACACGCCGGAGCCATAGAAGTAGCCGACGCGCTCACCAACGAGTTTATATGCACATTCGGTGCTCCCAAAGCAATCCTAACCGACCAAGGATCGCATTTCTTAAATAGCCTTATGCGAAACATAGCACGTAAGTTTAGAATTAAGCATTACAGAACCACAGCGTATAGACCACAAGCCAACGGCTCGGTCGAAAGATCGCACCAAGTCTTGTGGGAATACCTGAAGCAGTTCGTGGATAAAAATAACGAATGGGATAAGTGCCTAAAGTTAGCGTCCCTCTCTTACAACACTAGCGTCCACGAAGGCACTCAGTACACACCGCATGAACTCGTGTTCGGTAAAACCGCGCGGACCCCTGCGAGCGATCCCGTTACTGCGGATACGACCAACGAGAGTTACGCGGAATATCTTACAACACTTTTCAACAGCATCAAAGACGCACAAACTATCGCACGCGAAAACCTAATGCGCGCCAAGGAAAAATCCAAAAGATACTATGATCGTAGAATAAGGACGAGTAATTTTAAGATAGGCGATAACGTATACCTCCTTAAGGAACCCTCGAAAGGGAAGCTAGGGGACCAGTACGTAGGCCCCTACAAAATATTAGAGGTTCTCAAGAGCCACAATGTAAGACTAGCAATAAGCGCTACCAGGACCCGTGTAGTACACGCAGACAAGCTCAAACACTCACCGCATCGCGCCCCCACTACGGAGGCCTCCCCCACTCCAGAGCCGCTATATCAAAGGAAGTCGGACGGAGGACCGACCACAACTCAATCAAGCGCAGCACCATGAACATCGCCACCGTCACCATGGAAATCTTAGCGCATGCCATTGCCCTAATCCTGTTGTTACCTGCCGCATCATACTGTCTAATCGGATACGACTGCGGGGGACAAGGATTAAATATAACGTCATTATCGCTCCTAGACATCGGTAAATGCGCCGTCGACAACATAGAACCTAAGAGGGAAGCCACCTACGTACAGCTGTTACAAATGTCAACCCATGACCACACACACGTGATGCAGTGCAAAGTCGAAGTCGACCGCACGATATACTATTGTGGAATGCACTCGCACGTCTCGATAGTCCGAGGAGGACGCCGCCAATACACAATAGAACTCACCGAATCCATCTGCAAAAAGCTGCAAGACACGGGAACCATCGACATAGGAACAGGTCAACGAAGCATCCTCCAGTCATTCAAGAGGAACAGCACGGACGTGCGAAGCGTCACCCTCGCCGGCACCATCAGCATGGACGGAAGTTGCACCGGAACTCAATACGGAGATGCCTATGGAACATGGGAAAGTGCTGTCGTCCAGGCCGTCGTAAAAGTAACTCTTCGGAACTTCGACGCGATCATCGATAGAAATACTAACGAGTTGATCCTACCATCCGGGGTGCACTGCAAAGCACTCACGGGAGAATGCATGGACCACGACGGCTCGGAGACCTACTGGACTATCACGCCAAGGGACAGCTGCCACTTCGACCAATACGACGTGCTATACGAGGGCCCAGCCGATAAACTCACGGCACAGACAAACACCGAGACGCCAACCGTTTACACAGTGACAACGAAGGAAACGACCTTCGCCCTCACCAAAACCACTGAGATGACACTGTGTGGCTACAAACTCATGCTGACGGAACACCCAAAATTATTCGTACTAGAAACAGAAAAGGGAAGAACATTCAAAATCCGCACAAGAATATCCGTCAGTAACTTAGACATTTTCTCGTATGTAAATTCTAAATTTATATACGTAGAAAAACATATTAAGACACAACTGACGCGACTCTACCGCGACATAATGGAACAAAAATGCGCGCTCGAAAAAGAGATATTACAAAACGCGCTCTCGCTCGCCAGTTTCGCCCCTGACGAAATGGCGCATCGAATAATGAAGGCACCTGGATACACCGCAGTCATGGCGGGAGAAGCCCTACACCTGGTCAAATGTCTAGCTGTAGAATGCCGAGTACGACCAACGGACGTCTGCTATAACGAAATCCCGGTAAAGTACAAAAATCAATCATTATTCATGCTACCGAGGACAAGGATACTCACCAAAAAAGGAACGCCGAGGGACTGCAACGAATTCCTGCCAGTTATGTACAACATACACGGCAGCTGGTACCGCCTGATGCCACGACCACAAGAGGCGGCGGCACCTTCGATCATCCAACCGCTCACGAAACCCACCTGGAAATACGTGAGCCCCTCCTCTCTCGCCACCAGCGGCATCTATACCAGCGAAGATTTAGACAGACTCCGCGACCACATAATGTTCCCTATGGAAAAACCTTCGATGCTGAATACAATAGCGAGAGGGGCCATGGGACGAGAAATACCAGCAGGAAGCATATCCATGCTAAACCTGCTAGACGAAAAATCCTTGGACCAGATCGCGGAGAACGCAGGGCAAAAATTGTGGACAGGATTTATCACATTCGGATCGGCCAGCGCAGGTGTGATCGGAATTTTCATAATAATCCGATTAATAAAGCTAATCGTGGACACCATCATCCACGGATACGCATTGCATTCGATATACGGATGGAGCCTACATCTACTGGGAGCGGTATGGACTTCAATGACGAACCTGCTCCTGTACACAGGATCACCAAGACGACGAATGGACGACGAGAATCAGCGATCCTCCAAACCCCTTTCGACGCCAGAAAATCAGCCCCCTAAAGCCCTCCCAATAACCGAAGACATTCGACCAACCCCCATAGAGCCCCCAATAAGTGAAGTGCGTGACTACCGAGAACTTCGAAAACTTTTGAACGAAAACGTGTAGTGCACACAAAATAGTTCTAAGCATATTATACATAGAATATAAGAGCGAGCGAAATAATTTACATTACTTTAGATTATACATGGAAAATGTTGGAACATCGTCCAACATTTTCATCTAAGGGGGGAGGTGTTACATCCCGCGCCTGATTTTTCCACGAACTTTCATGTAAATCTTCTAAGTTTCTTTCAGCGCATTTGAAAAGCGCGCCAAGGCGCGCTATGACACCGAACTCCGACTAGCGGCCGAGCGCGGCACTGCGTTAGATTTAAGCCTCCGCCAAGCGCCCAGAGATGGCGCTCAGCTAGGGCCCCTCTCTCTCCAAGCTCCCCACTTTCGACCGCCGCAACAGTCGAGCCGCCGAAATCGAGGGACCTCGGAGCGGGCCCAGACTCAAGCAGTCTAACTCGCGACACCGAACCGACAAGTCCTAAGCTGGACTCTAACTCTAATTCCATATCATAATCTTAACTCAAATTCCAAATTCATTATAAATTCATTCTCGAATCTAAGTGCTAGTTTAAATATATTACATTTTGTGTATTATTTTAGAAATATATATTAGTGTGTGCTAAACTTCGTGATCATTCAAAAGAATCCTAATTCAATAAATCCACATCCCACGCGACGCGACGTTAATATACAGATATTCTTAACCAGGCACGTGCTACTAAATTATAACAATTAAATCGAGTTTTCGTATTTGAAGTGACGACAGAGAGGACAAACCGCTCGTCGCCTACAGAAAATGCGAAGCATAATTGATTACTTCTGATTCAAAGTGACGACTCAGAGAGGACAAGCCGCTCGACGTCTACAGAAAATCCGAAGCATAATCAATCATTTCTGATTTGAAGTGACGGCTCAGAGAGGACAAGCCGCTCGACGCCTACAGAAAATCCGAATATGACTTTAATTTTCTACAATGCCTAAAACACGCCGTGCCGGTAGGAAAAATCAACTCCGTCGGATGATAGCGAGACATTACTACGCCGCGTCCACCAATTATATCGATATCGTAGAAACAAACCACTACGATAAAGAATACGAACAATTATTCGCGAGTGCAAATAAAACCACGTGCTTAATAAAGTGGCCAGAACGACTCATCCCCATCGACGTTGATAACCAGCCGCATCAACCCGCTTCCGTTCATCCCGGAGACCCGCGTGGAGCGCCGCGATCCCCGCCTACCAGTGCAGCCTGATTAATCAACGCGGCCAGGCCACGTGGAAATTAATCTTCGAAAGGAAATGAAGCGAAGCCATCTTGGAGGTAAGTGACGGTTGAAAATTCCTGTTTGTGCAAGTCACGACTTTTTGCCAGGCCCATCGTGTTTTTGTATAAGGTTTCACTTTTACGATCTTAGCCCGACCCTTCGGCGCCGCGGTACATTCCAGTGGTCAATCGAGTCTCTGTATTAAATCCCCGGCCTTATCTCCGCGAATTACCGCGAATACCGGCTCTATTCCGCGAATAATAGCCAAATATTAATAATAATAATAACAACAATTCGATTTCATAGTGATAAATGACCGCGGTCCTCTCCTTAAGCTGTAATTAACGAAATTATGAATTGGGATTTAATCCGACGCTTGGGATTTAACGCAACGACCTACTAACCTATTTTCAACTTCGGGATTTAACGCAACGACCTACTAACCTATTTTCAACTTCGGGATTTAACGCGATGACCCACTGACCCAGTGACCTAATTTTTATTTTGGGATTTAACGCGATGACCCACTGACCCAGTGACCTAATTTTTATTTTGGGATTTAACGCGATGACCCACTGACCCAGTGACCTAATTTTTATTTTGGGATTTAACGCGATGACCCACTGACCCAGTGACCTAATTTTTATTTTGGGATTTAACGCGATGACCCACTGACCCAGTGACCTAATTTTATTTTGGGATTTAATGCGATGACCCAGTGACCTACATAAATTGACCCAATTACCCCGTGACCTACTTTCCCGAATCCCTTTAAACCGACGCTGCGTTAAAGGGACTTAGTCCCAACCGAGACCTACTTTCAAGAAAATCCCTGGAAAATCGGATTTCACCCGATACAATCGCTCCTCCCCGATGCGATCCCGCGTGTTTCGTGATCGGATCACTCAGACCCCCCTTAATACCCCCGATCTCTCCCTGAGCTTTTGCCAGAAAGCTTGCGGTTTCGCGAATAATCAAACTAGAGCCGCTCTGTGCGCATTCTGTTACTATTCCCTGCCCGCTGAAGAACGTCTACGGTATAATTACGTGACGAAACATAGACTTATAATTGGCGAACCCATCGGATTCGGGTGTTACTCCTGTGGAAGTAGATTAAGCAGCATCAGGATTAGCGACGAATGCCCCGAGTGCCCTGAGCGACTTCTAGACTATTGGCTACACCCTGCCAATCATCCAGTAACTCAAGACGGTAATATAGTCATCCCTATCGTGTACCCCGACGAAGAGTCCACTGACTCCGAGCCCGAACAATAATTCCGAGCGCTTCAGATCGCACGTATCCCCGGGAAGAGCCGCATAGGTTCGCTTGACCCGAAAAAGCGATCGAGCCCCGCGACGTCCGAATTCTCTTTCAGAGCCGCGACATCCCGGGACGTAACAGTTGATCTAATATATCCGTTATATTTGGAAGAGGATAGGCATCGCCTATTGTTTTTTCATTGAGGTTTCGATAATCGATAACCATTCGCCATCTTTTATTCCCTAGGGAGTCTGGCTTTTTCGGGACTATCCATAAAGGAGAGTTATAAGGGGAAGTAGAAGGTCTTATTAAATCAGAAGATAATAATTCATTTACTTGTTTATTAATTTCTTCCTTATGTACAGGAGGAAATCTATATTGTTTCGTGTGGACAGGCATTTCATTAATAGTAGGAATAGAATGCTGAGCGGCGTTTGTCGCTTGGAGATGTTCACCGGGAAGGTGAAATCTGTCGGAGTGTTTGAAAACTAGTAGTCGAACATTTTCTGATTCCTCGGAATTCAGATGTTCGAGGCGTAGAAGGTTTATGACATCAACAGTTCTATCTGTTGGTGTTGATAATGCCTGGTTAAAGTAAATGGGATTATCTATGACTTTGACGAATTCCACTCGGGGTTCGTCTAGTCCAGCGAGATTGTTGGAGTTAAAAGTTCTGATTAATCCTCTGGGAAGCCCTTGGGTTCCCGTGGGATTCTCTGTTATTTCATGAGTATCATAATCTTGCAATTCTATGAATGGAATATTAAGGGTCAATTCTTCCTCGGAAGTATTGAATATAGGCATATGGACTTTTCCATTATTATTGGTGACGATAGCTTCCCCGAAATATATGCCCTCGGCAAGGGTATGACGAGGTACATATCCGATTTGTTTTTCTGGATTGGTAATATGAAAAGAACAGGGAGTGACAGTTCTTTCTTTAAGACATATTGTACTTGAGTTTGAGAATGGAATTCTCATATCTTCATACTGTATAAAGTTGTCTCTATAGTTGACTATAACAGCTCGTTCCTTCAGGAACTTGTTGCCTAATATTCCATCTTGTAAGAATCCTATTGAATCAGATATGACATAGAATTCAGATAGTTTTCCAAGTACAGATAGGGAAACAGCTCCTAGTGTAACGATAGTTTCAGAAGCTATTCCTTGCAGACATAAAGGATTAGTTTTGTCGAGAGTAACGTTTG
This sequence comes from Camponotus vicinus, assembly GCF_025532165.1. NCBI lineage: Eukaryota > Metazoa > Arthropoda > Insecta > Hymenoptera > Formicidae > Camponotus > Camponotus vicinus. The sequence goes on along the minus strand of NW_028141956.1, from coordinate 18,558,093 downwards.
GATTTAAACATTTTTGTTTAATAAGGTTTAGTCCAGATCCAGAATCAATCATAAATTTGCAATCTGCTATTAGATCTGGAGAGGATAACGTTACTGTGGGCAATTCTGTAGATTGTTGTCTGTCGTTTATTTGGCAGATTCGGAAATTTGTGTGGGAGTTTCCTGTGGTGTTATTATATTGACTTTTTTTTGAATGTGGTAAGTCGGACGTCCTGGTTGCGGGTCGTTCCGGCGGACGTCGGTTCTCATCGGAACGCCTTGCGCGTTTCCCGAAGTACCGGGTTGTTGGTTCCCTTCTTGAGCTCTTCTGTAAGCTAACTTCCGACATTCTTCTATAAGATGTCCAGGAGTTTTACAATAGCGACAGATTTTGGTCTGATAACTTTGTTGAGGCTGTCCAGCAATTAATTTAACTGGTGATGCGGGGAAAGGTGGTTGCGAGGTTGTATGTCCATTGTTGGGATGGTAACGGTTGTTAGTGTTGTTGCTCATAGGATTTTGGCGAGCTGCATTGCTGACGTTATTGGGGAGGTCAGCACGGGGTTGAAAATTTGGGCGGAAGAGAGTGCGCTTCCGAATGTTTTCAGCTTCAATAGTTTTGGATAGTTGTATGGCTGTGCTAATGCTTTCCTCGAAGGTCCTCGGATGTTCGAGTTTTACGCGTACTAATAGGTCAGATGGAAGTCCGTTGATAAAGCTGTTCATAGTGGTTGCTTCGATGGCGTCCTTTCTTCGTTCTCCTATGTTTCCGGATAAATCAGATTCTCCATCTATTATTGCGGTACGTAGTTCTTGCACTCTGCTTATATAATCAAAAATATTTTCATTTTGTTTCATGTATATGTTAGCTAGTTCTCCTCGGTATTGGTCGACGGATTTATTTGGTCCAAAAATTAATTTTAGTCGTTTCGTTAGCTCGAAAACGGTGTGACATTCTACCCCTTCTATGGCAGAATATGCATGTCCCTGCAGTTTATTGATAATAAGCTGCACTAAATGATATTCATGATATGCGGGTATTAAATCGAGAGCGCGTTCGCAAATTTTACTGAAGTGGAAAACGGACATTTTATGACCATCAAATTTAGGTATTGTGTCGATAGCATCTTTAAGGCGTATCGGGGAAGGTTGGTCCGCGATATCAAAATGTTGGGATGTCGGTTGAGAAAATGTTCGTTCTTCATGTGGAACATATCTTTCTTCTCTTTGCGAGGTCTCTAGATTCATGAGCCTTGAATTAATCCTCTCAATATAATTGGTAATCGTTTGCATAGAAGCCATTAATTGTTCTACAGCTGGTTGTTCTTGGCTTGCGGCCATTTCCTTTCGATTCATTTCTTCTTGCATTTTTATCAGATGTTCGTTTTTGACTTGCAAGGCCTCAGCCTGTTCTTTTAACTGTTTCTCCTTTTCGTTTACCTTTTGCATGAGGATTTCGGTTTCCTCTGCTGTATATTGTTTTCTTGTAGCCCCTGTGGCTACAGAGCTCGTCGAGCTTGATCGAGTCTGCATAATGGATTTAGATACTTTATAAAAATTTATTCGTCAAACACTTAATTTCCTCTCAGAAGCTTAGATCCTTTTTGGCAAATCCCACCGCTGCCACCAAAAATTTAATGTTTGTTTGTTACGTCCTATTCGATCGTTTATTCAACGATTCTGCAGGGCGCACCGTGCAGGGACGAACAATATTATATCTCTCTATTTTGTTTTTCAGGGCAACCTGCCACGCCGGCTATACCCTGGGACGCCGAGAGATTAGGATCTATAGGACGCTTCTTTTCGGAGGTATTTTAGGGTTGACAAATAAATATGTAGATTTATTATGTTATAAATTTCTATTTTTTCCTTTTATTTATTTTATCCTTCCTCGTTCTTCTACATTAGTTTGTAAGGTAGATTTAGCGAAATCAAATTATGTATGATATATGTCATCGACTGTATCTAAGAATTCTTCGCTGTTCAGATAATCCAGAAAATGATTAACCGCTTGGTCCACCAAGCCTTCTTCTGCTGGGGAGATATCCACGGGGTCAAACCCGAATTCTCCGGGTCTAACCGGGGAATAATCTGGGGTTGAATAATCTGAAAATGAGGCCGGGCTATCGGGGCGACGGGGAGACGTTTGGACCTGCCTGTCCCGTCTTATTTCGGCGTTGGCCTCCCAAGCTCGGAGTAATCCCCGTGGTATTCCAGCAGTAAGGTCATCCGGGTCGAGGACAATCGTGGAAGCTGTTGAGCTGACAGAGCAACTATCTGATGATTCCTGTTCTTCTTCCGGTTCTTCTCCAGCCGGTATCGCTTGGGGTTGTCTGCTGTTTTCGGGGTTTAGTTCGGAGGGCAAAGGGGCAAATGAAAGGTCGTGTGGGGTGTTTTCACGATCATTGACTGCCCGAATTATCTCGCTCGGAATTTCATCTCGGTCTATGTATAAATGGTAAGGAACAGTACGTCGGTCTCTCAACAGACGCTGTCGGAAATACTCGCGACGCCTTATACCCGCCCGATGGAAGGGGATCTCGCGACGGAGAACTGGATCGATGCGTAATGCGTTTACCATCTATTATTGAAATAATTTAAGTTTTGAAATTTGTTTTATTGAAAGGATAATTTGAAATTATTTCGCGGCATCTAATACTTACGATGGAAATTTCGAGGGGTCACCTGTCAAAAAAGAATGTACCGCGTAAATCTAAAGTTTCGTAACCGGTTTAGAGGAAGAGACAGGACAGATTCTGAAATCGCGACTCCTCATTTATTATAAGAGAAAATTATTAGTTAATTACCTCACATGCAGTGACGTGGTAAGGAAGGGGGCGTAGGAATGTTTGAATATAAGATGGATACCATACCTACTGGTTTAGTTTTATTATTATTAAATAATTCTTCTAATATATGATACTAAACCAGAGTTATCATACTATGTGTCAGTCGGTCCTTAAAGAGTGCGTCCCATGCTCTACGACGAGTTTCGATGTGCAAGACGTCACGTCACAGCGGCACAGAGTCCGTAAAGAAAATTCCTCTAAAGAAAATTCTTCGCGGAAACGGCAGAGGGGTAGGGTAGGCTACCCAATGCACATCGATTGACAAGTCGAAAGCGACAATTCACTCTTGTGGATAAAACCAAAGACAGACTGAGCGTTTAACGTTCAAAGGCAATCAACGTACTCGTGTTATCGGAAGGAGAAGACGTTGGAATTGTATGAAGGTAAGTTGTTGACTATTATGTATAATAAAATTCTTCAATATGTCATGCAAAAATAATAATAATAATATTCGGTTGATGGTTGCAGATCACGAGAGATGAAAAAGAAAATATTGAATAATTAAAACGAGTACTTACCCAAAAGTACTGCTGTCAGGATATGCGATGAATCTCCGTGGAGGACGGTCTGCCTCGGCGATGTCCCTGTAGGAGAGTCGGAGGAACTGGTGACAAATGATTGGCAGAAGACCCAAGTGATGGTTCAAAGACACTTTATTTTCTTAAAGTATACTATAATATTCGACTGCTCTCTAGACTAAGTTCTTAGTCCGGAAAAATATCCTGCGACTAAGTTCTTTTTCGACTCGAAAATGTTCTATAATACGCTCGTGATCGCTTTAGTTGTTTTCTTCTCGAGAGCTCCAGGTCAAATGCGCGGAAGACTGAGCTGCGCTTCCTGAGGTACCCTCTGGTCCCTACTCCGTGCCGGCTATCCGCAGTGGTAAGAGAATGCGGCGCTCCCGGGCGTAGGCGGCTCGACCGCCGCTTGCCGCTATGGCTGTCCTTCTTCTTCGAGCGCGCTATGACGTGGTGGCCGCGCTCTTGCGTGGGGATAGTGGGGACGACGGAGCTGTCAGTATTGTCCATGCATCGAGCTCGTTAATTCATTTTACAAAGGTGAGGCTTTTACAATAGGTTTTTAGTCACCAGAATTTTAATAATTTGCATGCATATATTTTTTAATATAGAATCTCAACCTCTTTCAATAGAAGTGTGAATGATCGTTCTAGCATGTTCCGTTTGGAATTGATTTTTAACTTTCTTTATATTAATTATATAGTTTTAGTTAACAATGTTATAAACAAATTCTGGTGTTATAAACCATTATAATTACAATTTGCTATATAATAATTATACGATATATGTATATATGTATGTGCATATAGGTGCATGGTCTAGATAGTTGTTAATAATAATTGTGTTACATTATAATATAAAAGTGTATTAATTATTCTTTTTATTATTCAGCTCTTGGAACAAAGGATGTGGCGAGCTTTTTTATCACCGGATGCAGGTGTTCGCCGTGCCAGGCAGTCGCGCCAGGCAGTCGCGCCAGGCCTTATCTTATCGCTGAGTGAGCTCATGTGCAGCTGCACCGGATGAAGCTCGGAGGGTCGCTTATCTTTTGGTGAGTGAATTTATAACGCTTTATAAATCGATTTAATAATTTCATTCGTTATAATTTATATGAATAAATTATATATTCCTTACTTGTTAATTGTATAGAATATATATATATATACTTATATATATTGTTTGTAAAAGTTAATAAATGTAATTATTAAAAATTTTATCTTCATTATTTTATTAATTAAATATGTATTATACATATTGTTATTTCTCTTTTGAAGGCTTGAAAGTTTGCTAAAAAAATTGCATTACTGTTGGATCTTTGTTAGTTAATGATATGGATTAATTTAACATATAATATATATATATATTCTTTTATAATTTATAATTTCGTAATAACTTATTACTCTTGCAATAAGAAAGCGCTCCTTATAATATTCATACATTATATATTCGCGAGTCCCTTTCGCATTAAGACTCGGCGCGGACGTCGAAAACATTAGGGGAGATAACAAAGTAATAGGGGAGATAACGCGGTACGCTGGACTTAGCCTTGTGCTCTTATAAGGAGACTTATTATTCGTCTCAATAATAAAATCATGCATAATGAATTTTATAAGACCATACATTCATTATTATTATTAATATGTATATTTATTACCTTGTATTATTATTATTTGAACTTTATATTTCATGTGTGTTATATATGTGTAAAGTTTTGTTATAACAAAATTTATTTAGTAGTTATATAGATTTATAATTCTGCACACAGTAAAGAGTTATGAGCTTTATTTTGCATTATTGGTTTTATTAAATCAGAATCTTTATTATTTATAATTATTAATAATTTAAATAATTTAATATATTTGTCTTATATAGTTATTATATTTTTCAGATATTTTGTAAAACGACATTCTATACAGAAGATATTCGAGGGTGCATATCATTTATAGCTTGGCTGTATTTTAATCGACAATATAGAACGTTTATTAGACTATTGTCGGAGCGGATTAAAATACTCACATATGATCATCTGGCCATGACTTATTAACTCTATGCACCTCTAATTGCGGATAAGTTTTGGATATTTTGAAATATTTTAATATTATTTTGAATGTGCTTGACTTGATAACTTTCGGTCATTTATTAAATATATTTATATTAAATAATGTTGAGCTTTCACATAATGAAAATGGTTTATTATTTGGTTATCATTGCTTACTTATTATATTTTAATTGTATATAAAATTTTGCAATTAAATAATCAAAATGAAAAATATATGTATTATTTGGCAATAATGGGTGGATAAGAAATTAGATTTTATATAATTTATTATTATGTAGTGAAATTTTATTTGAATAACTATATAGAATATACGTATATGAAAAGAGATTTTTATAATGTATTAATTATTATGTTCTTACGCTTAGAGTTTAAATGTGTTATTATTTGAATTTTTTCTTATTTGTCTAGGTTGCATATATAATATATATATATGTTGGAAGGGATATGGACCAATGGATTATTCACGAACAAAAGACAGGCTTAAACCATATAAGAATATGCAGCATTGAAAGGATTTTGAGGAATCTGTGCGAATTATTTCGGAAGTTTATTTGGTAAGTTTATTATTTTGATAAGTTAATTAATGAATTAAATGTTTTATTTAATTATATCATATATTTATAAAATATATATCATATATATATACATATATATAATATATGTATTCATGTATAATATTATGTACCTTTAGTATTTTAATGCATTATCTTTTAAATTTTTATTAATTACTACATATGTATTTATACTAATAATGAGGGTGACAAGTCTGTCCGAGCTTGTTTCGCGGTTTAATTCTTATTAATTTTTACATATGGTATTACGTATAGCGCTGTCTCTCTCACTCGCGCGAGTCACCCGATAGTGCGGTCTCTCTCACTTTCACGTACTACTACCTATTGAGGTCTCGTGTATAAATTTCGATAGATGCAGTCGGTTAATTATATATTTGAGGAGGCATATTTGTGGTTTGTTATTGAAATATATTTCTAAGGAATTTTATTAATAAATATATTTTTATTTTTCCGTATAGCGTTTTCGTTAGGTGATGAAAATATTGGGACACCCGGTGGACAACCAAGTGGAGGCTATGTTTATAGGGTGACTTATTATTCTGCATGCAGCAAAGAGTTACGTATAAAATTTTATTCATAATAATTTCTTGACATTTCTTTATTATTTAGTTATTGTTTAGTAGTTATTATTTAATTTAATATATTTATTGTTGAAATTTAATATATTAATATTTGATTTATTATACTTCTTTTACTATTTGATTTCTTTTATTCCTATATAATTATATACATTTATAAAATATTAAACCTTTTTAATATAGTAATTTTGATCAATCAAACTTTTATAATGATAATAGATTTTTGTATAGATTGATTTTTTAGTACATTTTTGTTAAGTTAATTTTTCATACGGCCAAATATTATTTGATTATTATTTTCAGTTGCTGGGACTTGGAATTCTTGCTACTTATTTATAACAAGCTGTCTTACGTTATTAGGAAGAGGCTAAATAATATATATATATAGGATCATAAAAAGTGTGTAAGTATGTATTATATTTTGAATGGTTTATCTAATAATTTCTATAGTAGATTTTCTTATACATTTATTATATTTTTCAGGTATCAAGACTCTGAGGAAAATCACTTCCTGATAGTGAACATATACATATATTTACGGGAACTCAACTAGGACCAAAAATTAAAATAATCTAGGATTTTTAAAGGAAATTCTTGCTTGATTAATTATATTTTATTTATTAATTATATTATATTTTATTAATTATATTTTATTAATTATATTTTATTAAGAAATGTTTAAATCATTAATTTCTGAAAGAAGCTCGTTACTTTATAAAAGATTATTATTTGGTGATTATTGGCCATTTACATTTTGTAATTAAATAGTCAAAGTTAAATGTTATTCAATAATAATTAGAGTTTTATACAAACATATTTGGCCAATGGTATTAATGTACAGTAAAGATTTATTATAATGTTTAGAAAAATATTTATTCAAGGAAAATTTATTAATTTTGTTTCTCATGAATATAAAAAATATATATATATATTGTTAATTATTTTATTACGGATTATAATTACTGATTTTTAAAGCGTATTGTTTTAGTAACAATTATTATTCATGGGTATTAATTTTTGTTTGACTTGGTACATTTATTTATTGTTTTATATTCTTATATGTACGTAGAATATTAACATTATAACTTTCCTTTTGTTATTGATGATTCTTTGTAAATTTTCGTATTAATATTTTATGTGGCTCACTTTCGGAGCATTTGTTAACATTTTTACTGTAGATATTTATTACAAAATATTAATTAATTATTTGATTTTCAGGTTTCAAAATTTATAATCGCTGCATCTCTTTTATGACAATTGACCATACTATTTATCGAAAAGATACGCATGGGCTCACAAAATCATTTATTAATAGAATTTAGGTGAGTATTGTTTGATAAAATATTTTGATTTATGCCTTTTCCTTTGTAGTAAGCGCGTATACACGCATAGGGATATCTTTTTTTGGTTATATGTGATAACTGAATAATATGAATATTGAGTGAATATCTATATATATTGGTTACATATAATATAAAGTGGATTTATAGTGATTATATATAATTACAAGTAAAGATTATATAAGATACGAAATTCTTTATACTATTCTTCGAAACAAATTATATTTTATTCGTTAAGAATTATTTAAATCATTTTCTTTTTAAAAGAAGCTTGTTATTTTACAAAGGATTATTATTTAGTCATTACTGGTCATCTGTTTTTACATTTTAATTTTATAATTAAATAATCAAAGTAAATATATTTATTATTTGATAATAATTAAACTTTTATATATATATATATATATGTGTGTTTTTCATTGTTTATTGATTTATGTCTTTATTTGTCTAAATACTAATTAGTTATAATATTTTCAGGTTTCGGGATTCATGGCTATGGAAATTTTCCCATGCCAAATTTACCAGAAGAATGTGAAGGAACGCACAAGAGGCTATAAGACCAGTTACCGACGGATTTGTTCGTATACCAATTTATACGAAGTCTTGTTGCAAATGATTTTGACGGTTACATTATTTAGAGTGATTTGCTGAGAGTTTTTCTTTCGAATAAATTTCTTTTCTTAGTAAGGTTAGTTATTAAGATTAATATTATTATATACGACCAGTTCCAGTACTGCTAATTCATTGTAATATCTTTCTGGCTATATACCACATCAATCAATGTATTGTATTAATATGAGATTATGGCGAATATATATATAAATATATATATATATATATATATATATAGTATTTTGCTATTGATTTATGAAATTTCATAAGCGATTTTAAGGTGATTGTATGAGGCTTTTGCAGCTTTATTAAAATTGCATAAATAATAATTATATATATATTGAAATTCTTTTACGATTATTATAAATGACTGTTTCAAAGAGCCTATTACTTTTTCTTGATTGATAGATGTGTATAAGTCCAGCTTTCGGTTAGTACTGGTGGTTACTAGTATTTTGACTACATGAGAACTGATTATTATTAAATTGATGTATATATATATTGATTATATATAATATTATGGCGCAAATATATATAGTGATTATATATAGTATCGCGCAAAGATTATATAGGATGAGAGAATAGGTAGGGATTATATTTTTATAAATAAGATTTTAAATTTTTCGTTGCGGGACGTAACAAGGGATTATACTTTTATAAGTAAGATTTTAAATTTTTTGTTGCGGGACGTAACAAGTGCCAGTTGTTTAACGAGCTTTTTGCTAGTACTGGTTGAAATTTAAAAAAATCGTTAGTTGGGCCAACACTTAATAATTAGTATTTTCCTCTACTTAATTATTTAAAATCAATTTTCTATCACTTGCCTGATCAATTCTTCTTTACTATAATTAAAAATGACGGAGCTTTCTGAAAGAGACCGAATAACACTATTGATGATGCGAGGATGGGGAGATAAACAAAAAGGGTATAAAACAATAACGCGACCATTTAATGAAAATTTTCGGAATGAAAATAATAGGATCTCCAAAATTACTGTAATCCGTACTATTCAACGTTTCGAGGACACTGGTAGCATTAAAAACCACCCAAGATCTGGTAGACGTAAAACAGCAACAAATAATGATAAGGCATTAGATGTTTTACAGTCTTTCGTTGAAGATCCCCATATTTCCATCAATCGCGTTGCACAAGAACACGAAATCGGATATGGATCTGTCCATAAAATTCTGAAATTGAAATGGCATCCATACAAACTCCATTTGGTCCAAGAGTTGTCCGAAGACGATTTTGATAGACGCATCGAATTTTGTGATCTTATGATGGAGATGATTGTCGACGATCCTTTATTACTTAATAATATTGTTTTCTCTGATGAGGCAACATTTGAACTGACTGGAAATGTAAATGGACACAATTGTAGATACTGGACTAACGAAAATCCTCACTGGAAATGAGACAATCATGCCCAGTATCCACAGAAAGGAAACGCATGGGCTGGTATTTTTAACGGTAGACAAGTTGGCCCTTTTTTCATTAGAGGCAATTTGGCAGCTCATGTATACCTAGCCATGCTTCGCGAACAAATAGTTCCAGCTATCCGAGACATAGCTGGTGGAAATATGGATGAAATTTATTCCCAACAGGATGGAGCTCCTCCTCATGATGGTGTCATTGTCCGTCAATATTTGAATGAGGTTTTTCAGGACAGGTGGATAGGGCGAAGGGGTAATATTGAGTGGCAACCTCGGTCTCCGAACTTGACCCCACTTGACTGGTTTTTATGGGCTTACTGGAAAAGTAAAGGTTATGCGACGAATCCTAGAGATTTAGATGATTTACGAGGGAGAATAATTCGAGCGTTGGAAACAATACCGCCGGAAACGTACCGCAATGCGGCTACAGCTGTTTACAACAGATTGGCACATTGGCAGGCTGTTGAAGCGAAACAATTAGAACATTCGTCGCGAATCGTTTGGCACAATTGAACATTTTGCCCAAGCCGACCAATTGGACTGAAATTCGCCTGGCCGGACTCACACACCATTCTTGCCTAAACTGTCTGGACTCACGCGCCGCTCCTGCCTAGACTGGCCGGACTCGCACACCGCTCCTGCGTCGACTGGCCGTACTCACGCACCACTCCTGCCTTGACTGGTCGCACTCACGCACCACCCCTGCCTTGACTGGCCGGACTCAAGAACCACTCCTGCCTCGACTGACCGGACTCACACACCGCTCCTGCCTTGACCGGCCGGACTCACACACCCCTCCTGCCCTCGACTGGCCGGACTCACACGCCACTCCTGTCCTTGATTGGCCGGGCTCACGCACCACTCCTGCCCTGGCTGGCCGGACTCACGCACCACTCTCGCCTTGGCTGGCCGGACTCACCCACCACTCCTGCCTTGACTGGCCGGACTCACGCACCACTCCTGCCTTGACTGGCCGAACCCACGCACCGCTCCTGCCTAGACTGGCCGGACTCACGCACCGCTCTTGCCTTGACTGACAGGACTCACGCACCCCTCTTACCCCGTCTGGCCGGACTCCCGCACCACTCCTGCCTTGACTGGCCGGACTCACACGCCACTCCTGCCTCGACCGGCCGGACTCACACACCCCTCTTGCCTCGACTGGCCGGACTCACGCACCCCTCCTGTCCTCGACTGCCCGGAGTCGCGCACCACTCCTGTCCTTGATTGGCCGGGCTCACGCACCACTTCTGCCCTGGCTGGCCGGACTCACGCACCACTCTCGCCTTGACTGGTCGGACTCACACACCACTCTTGCCTTGACTGGCCGGACTCATACACCACTCTTGCCTTAACTGGCGAACTCAAAACAACAAAAAAACAACAAACAAAACAAAAACAAAGAACCAAAAAGTGACCATGTATTTTGACGTAAAATTTCCCGCTCTTTCAGAATCCGGGGTCAAAAATAGGAGTTCCCATTTAAAATTTTGAATTTGACCTTCAAATGACCTTGAAGGACAAGGAAGGTCAAGGTCAAAATCAAGGTCATCATTTTACTGCCCGTTTAAAGCCATGCAAATTTGCTATTGGACATTTTTCCATAAAATGCATTCTTACTGAAAATATTAGGGGGGTCCGATACTTTTCGATGACCCTGTATATACAGGGTGGGCCATTTTAATCCATCCAGTCGAATATCTCGAAAACCAAGCCCGGGAGAGAAAAATGTTTCAGACAAAAGTTGTTTGGTTTCGAGGGGGCCATAAGATGGTACCATTGGTTTGACTATATATATATATATATATATATATATATATATACACTTCTCAACAAAATTATCGCATAGGTAATTTCATGTCAAATTTCTGCATAAGTTCAAATAAGTATAACTCCGTCAAAAATGGTCGTATTTGAAAAATTTTTTTTCATTTTCAAGCTTAAAGCCTCTATTTTGAAAATCATTTGTCAGATTTAGAATTTATCCTCCCCCCTCTCTCATCATCTTAAAAGTAAGGACGTATTACGTCTCCAAAAAATTGCATACTTTGACGCATTCCACGGGGTGGAATAATTTTTTTTCGCAAATTTCATAATAAACATCGTAAAATATGGACTTTTATGCGAGTTAAAAAATAAATTTTTTTGTACGACTTTTTTTTCGCGGAGTTACGACATATCAAAGTTATCTATACATTTTTGTTCATTTACCGTCAGCATTAGCATTACCCGACGCGCACCACGAGGAGGTTGTTGGTCGGATTTGACGCATCGTGTGTGTGTGTGTGTGTGTGACAGCAGAGATAAGGACCCTACGGTTCGACACTCCCGTAGCATTTTTTGACTCCAAACCCTCTCTGCTCTGTGTGTGTGTGTGTGTGTGTGTGTGTGTGTGTGTGTGTGTGTGTGTGTGCGTGTCTCCAATTTCTATTTTACTTTCACGATCATCAAACTCATTAAATATTTTATTAAATACTTCGTGCGTAGTTTCTTCCCTTTTATCCGTTGGTTGTTCCTGATTCCTTAGAACTTCAAAATCTTTTTCTTGATTACCAAGTAGATTATTCAAAGATGTTAGACGTATAATAGGAACGTGGACGTCCATTTCTTCATTCAATGTACTTAGGACGTTTAAATATGCCTTTCCAGCGATGTTTTCCACGATGGTATCTCCTAAATAGGTTCCATGTGCTATTTTTAATTTTGGTATATATCCTACTTTTATTTCAGGATTTTCCACTCTTACATAAAATAATGACTCTGACCGTGAAGGCACTGTGATCATTTCCGGCGTGAAGAAAAGTATATTATTAATTTCAGATACGGCCAGACATCCTTGTGCGTAGTCTAACTTTGAGGAAGTTTGTTTTAAAAAATAATTCCCTAATATTCCAGCTTCTGGGATTGGGAAATCGTGAGATACTATATGAAAAGGCACAGATATCTTAAAAAGATTTAATATGATCTTCCCGAACGTATATACTGGATAATTATTTATGCCATTTAATTGCAATATTTTTGTATAATTAATGTTTATATTTTTAGGTATAAAATTTTCTTTAATTAAATTTGGACTGGATCCTTTATCTATCATAAAAATGGTTTGAGTGAGGTTTATCATTAATGTTAACTTGGACAGTAGGCACGCGACCGCGTTTATCAAGATTTATTGTTACAGGCCGTGCGTTTATTACTTGATAATTTACTTGATTCTCTAGGACGGGCTTGAAATCTATTTGAGCTTCCTCTATCCCATGATGTAATAATACAGGTGTAGCATTGCGCATAATGGTCGACCGAAGAATAGACAGCCAATCAAATTTTTATCCAGAATGTAGCGCCATATTCAAATGCAGAATTAGTCACACTCTGTGACGAAAAATGCAAACAAAATTAAAAAATTTGTAATATATAATACAAAATTATAATAATCATAAACTAATAAAAATATATAATTCTTAATAAATTGACGAAAAAAATCAATTTCTATATCGATTAATGAGTTGTAAAGGAAGATTATTCACTGGGAATATATATATATATATATATATAAGAATTGAAAAGCACATTTTTGCAGAATATTTATTTTATTGTAGTGTAACTTTGTACATTTTCTTTATTACTTAATTTGTACATTTTTTTGTTTTTTTTCTTTATATTATTATTTTGTACAATTTCTTTATTTTTTTTCCTTAATCTTATATAAGTTCGTGTGCGAACAAGGCACGCAATTACCTCTTGAGGGAAATTATTATTAGTTTTTTGACAAACAATATTAGTTAACTTATCAAATATTTTATTTTCTTTACTGAAATCATTGCCATGAATTTTCAGAAATTCGTCATTCATGATTTTAGCTACATGAAGGAAATTTACAGATGGATACATTAAATTCCCTTTTGACAGTAAGCAAACCCAGTCATTTGGTGGATTGGACAAAGATTTAGTGGAGACTTCTAAATTATCATATCGAGTTTTAAACCTGTGTGCTGCATATCCTGCTATAAATATAAGTGCATTTTCTTTTATTTTATCTTGAGAAGTGACACGTTCAAAATCCTCGAGTAAATTAAGTACTTCTGGATCAGGCTCATAATTATTTAATTAAATCTAATACTGGAAAGAATAATTGTATTTATCCGAACTGAACAGTGGAAAAATTAAAGCCGGTATTCATAGTTCTCATATTTAAGACGTCTTGAGTACAATCTTAAGATGGCATAAATACAGCTGTATTAGCATTTTAAGATGTAACTTAAGATAGTCAGGAAATAAGAACGGACTATGAACGCCGACTTAAGGGTAAATTTTACCAACCTGTTATTAAATTAACTAATAAATTAATATATCTTTTTTTCTATAAGGCTGCTTTCGCGACAGAATCAAAATAATCCAAATTAAAATGATCCTGCGCTATATATATATGATTAGTCAAATATGAAATAAAATTTTATTGAATGAAATTTCAATGAGATTGAATGCAGATTTGACCAATCACAGCGCAGAATCATTTTAGTGTAGATTATTTTGATTCTGTCGTGAAAACAGTCTAAATTACATAAAGATAAGTGATAAAAATGATGGAAAAATTATTTAAATTATTAAAATCATTTTTTCATCATTTTTTCAAATTTCTTTATACCTTCTCCACTGTCTTCTTCATTTTCTTCTCCACTTTCTTCTCTTATGTTTATCATATTTTCTTTCAATGGCGAAATATCCATAAAAATATCTTCTTCAGTATTTTGGTCAAATAAATTTATGGTACCTAGATTTTGCACATCTGTCATAGAAATTAAAGATTCACAGGTATCATCTCCTTCGGTATTTTTTCCTCTTGCAAGTACATGTTCCGAATGTTTTCCCAAAATGTACCATTTTAGGCGATGAAGTATTTCTACAGGTGTAGGATGGTCATATCCTCCTCCCATGGATCTCAGGTATGAAAAGAAATTTTCGAGAATGTCCTGGTTCAATCTACTTGTTAAAAAATATTTAACTTCAAATGTGTCTGATGAATACTTTTCTTGTATATATGTGAACATCTGTCGAAGGGATCTATTACATAATAATATTCCTTTCTGAAATGGCAATAATGATGTTCTCTGCCCGACTCGCATTTCTTCAATATATTCATTCATATTTGTTATTATTTGATTTTGTTCTTGTATATTCATTCCATACGCATGAGATTCACTACAATGACCATATTTTAATCTACTATTGAAAAGATCAAACCAATCATTGAATAATTTGAGAACCTCGGACATATGTTTCCAATGTGTTGAACGTAACAAATTATTTTGTCCACACCATTTGATTGCCAATGCATTTCTATTGGAGAAAAGTTGGGCTGCCAATTTCACATTTTGCCTTTGTGTCCCTTTAACGTCAAGATGTGCTCGACTTAGTTTGTAACATATTTTTAAGTCTTTTTCATTTAATCTCAGTAGTTCTTCTAAATACGTTTTGTCTATAGATGTTTCTTTAAATCGAAATCCAGAATCTAATAAATTGTTTCTGGCTAATTTGAGTAAGTGTGGAACGTCTGCATAAAAATATATTTGTAGAGTGTTATTCATAAGATGAGTAATACAACATTGCTTCTCATTGCTTGCTGGGATGTTATTTTTCTTTGAATAACATGGAATATTAACACCAATATTCAAATCATTCCACAATTTTATGTTACTCGGACCCATGTCACACGTTACGGCGACAACAATGTAATCAATCAAATAAAGATATTGTATGACACTGAATAAAATGTCCCTGGACATCGCTACATCAAAGTTGTAATATACAGGTTGTCTCCAATTTTTAAACAAACCTCTAGCCATTACAAATTGGCACGTTTTATGAGGGCCATAAATTTTCTGTTGCTTTCTTTCCAAGTCCAATTTGTTTGAAATATACACCTCGTCAAAAGTAATAACAGTTAATTTTTCTGTTATTGATAGATTATTACCTATGTTTGACATAATATTGATAACATCATGTAAAATTCCAGGCAAAACATTGAATCGATTAACCCAATTTCGCAGTGTTGATGCACATGGTAAAGGAATTTTTTTTACGTCTCTTAAAAATCTATACGCTTTTGGGCTTAAAGATCGTAATGAAATAGCTGACATAATATCTTCAGCTGACCAGTTTACACGATTTTTTGTCGGTGTCATTAACATAGTAATCTGACCAGGTGTAAATACCTTACGCAAAGTATCGATGGCTATTGTTTTCGGTTTCTTATCTCTATTCTTTGTTAATTGTTTAACGTCTGTTTGTAATTGTGTGACTTGAATATTTAAGTCTTGATTTTTTTCTTCAAGATTAATATTTTTATCCAAAAGTTTTTGGTTCTGTTCCTCTAATTTTGTTAACTGTTTCAGTAACGTTTCGACAGACACATTTGAATTCTTGCTAATCCCTTGCATTCTGTAAAATACATAATAATACTTCAACACATATACAACAATATGTACTTTCAAATTAAATATAATTAGGAATGCATATGATTAAAATCTATAAAATATATATATTAATTTAAAAACATATTTAACTACATACATCTCTTGTACGGCATTTTGTTCTTCCGTATTTTGTGCAATCATATTTGGTGTTTCTACATTTGTTACAATTTCTTCTTGTTGTTTCTGTCGTGCATATTGTACAAGTTCTGAGTATGTAGGTAAAAATGGCTTTACTCTGAAAGAATATAAGATATTGATTTCATTTATACATTTCATTTCATTTGTACTGTATATATATATATATATATATATATATTATACATAAATATGTATATATAGCTATAAATATAAGACTAGAAAATACTTACGATACTTTAACTTTTTTGCTATTTTCTTTGCTCTGCGACATCATACCTTTTCGTTTTTTTTCTAAATTTAATAATTCTGTTGGAATAGATCCCATTTTTAATCTTAAAATTTCTTTGGCTAGTTCAGGCTTTCGTGATTTTGTTTTCTCAAGTGTAAAACAATTTTCTTTAAAATGTATACTGCATATTCTTGCTAAAAATATAGTTAAAACGTTTTTCAACATAACATAACAATCATTATTAACATTGACTTACCCGCATCAACTTTCATATCAGTTAATTTTTTTCCGCAGGCATTAAGCCATTGCTGACGAACAGCTATATCTTTTGGAAAAGTAAAGTATTTAATGTCTCTCGTACCATTATATTATGTATAATTTTTGCAATTTACAATGCAGCACGTTGGCATAGTTGCTCCGCAAAATATAACGTAATATTTTGGTATGCTCAGGTTATATTAGGTTATGGTTTAGACATCATGGGCGACGCCATGTTGCTTTTTGTATTTTGGATAAATTTCTGATTGGTCGAAGAAAATGACTACTGCGCATCTTTGGGATTGCTACACCTGTCTTATTACATTATGCTCTATCCGAGAAGTTATTGTAATTTTTCTGATTATTTTTCTCTCGGTAATTATTCGTTGCAATTCGTAATTGACAATTTTTAAGGAGATTACCTTGTTCTTTGCAATATGGACAAAATGAATTATCTTTAGAGGTTGAAATTTGACTTACTTTAGAACAACAATTTTTGGCAGTATGTCCAAAATTATTACAAATTTGACAAATAATTTGTTGTTTATCTTTTAAATTATACTCTTCATTCTGTTTCCTCCAACAATTTTTAGCTAAGTGGCCAGGCCTTTCACACCACTGACAGATTATAGAAATTTTATTAGTTTGATTATTAATATCGTTTTGCAGACACGACTTTGCATCATGACCTGATTTCGAACATAATTGACACGAGATAACTTCCTCTCGTATTATATTTATGGATTGACGATATCGAAGATTACGTAGGCGACAATTATCAGCGCCGTGTCCGCGTTTTTTGCAAATTTGACATATTAATATTTCGGTTTTCAAATTTGTCTCATTGTAAATTTGCGGAGAAAATTGAGTGAGTTTCCTACAGTTATTGGCTATATGTCCCTTTCTAAAACAGATTTGACATGTTTCCTGCAACCACTTAGTATAATGTAGCTCGTTTTGATTTGTTGGCGTCTTGCTTCTGTCGCAAATTTACTATCTCTTGAAATTCTCGTTCAATCCTCAAAGCGTCGGCAATGGTGTCTTCTATGTTTAGATTTCTGGTAATTCTTTGTTCTATGTTGGGCTTCAACCCTCTTATGAAACATTCACACATGTTCTTTTCTAATAACATTTTAATATTTTCATCAGGCAAAACTTTTTCTAGATATTGATATGCTTCTAAGATTTGTTTTCCAAGAGTTTTAATTCTACTAGCATAACTAATTACGTCTTCTTTGTCTATTTGATAAATACATCCTAATTCTTCTTGCAATTGATAAACATTTTTCGAAGGACGAAGTAAATTCGTTTTAAATAGGACGTTAATTGCGATACGCTACTAAAAAATTGATCTTGTATAGTTCGCCGAGCTTCTCCGATTATTCTGGTTCTTATGATTTTAGTAAATTGCAATTCTACTTCTTCAGGTAACATAGATTTTGCTTCTTTACATCCTTCAATGAAATAATTTAGGGGCGTGAAATGTTATTGCCGTCGAAGAAAGGAACAGCTTCAACAGCGTATTTTCGCGTATCGAAAGAATTTTGATAAGACATTGTTTTGAAATCACTTCCTATTTCTTTAATACGAATTTAATATAAATTTCTGTAATACAAATTTTATTTATTTTTTTTTGTTTTTGATTAATAATTATATCGAGAAAATCATCAGACTTTGGCTAGGATGTATATTGACATTATGAATAAATAAAAAAAAAAGAGTTTGTTCCTAATATCCACAAACTAAAATAGATTTGTTTTGAAATAGATTTAGGAGTTGCTATCGGAATAGATGTGTATAGCGTGTATAATGTATTCAAAGATATAAATCTGATATAAATCTGAATACCATCTGATATAAATTTAGGTTTAAATTTAATTTGAATATATTTTACTCTCAAAGAATTGTCTTTTAAAAGGATTTCTTAATTTTTATCGAGATTTTTACATTCCTTCCCATTTCCAAGATCGCACTTTTTTATCCCGGACGAGCCCCCAAATTTATCAGTATGTTACGTCCAGGCCCTGAAATGGGTGGGCCGTATGGAAGAACGTAACTTACTTACCCCGTGACACATTTTATTCGGGCGTGTGTATGAATCGGGTCGAACGAATGTGAAGGGCCTGACACAGGTCAGCGACCGAAGGTCTCTTTAACGCTATGTTCTTAAGCCTATTCGCTCGGTAGTCCCTTTTCGGTAAAGGAATTTAATCCTTGTTACGCGGGATGGGACCTAGTGCGATCTCAGGATTTAGGGAAGAGAACGGGTTAAATAATTAAATTATATATTAAATTAAAAATACAATATAATATTTAAAAAGATAAAGAAAGAATGAAAAATACATGTTAGCGCTTATAACTAGGTGTGTGTGGGTATCTGTGTGTATGTATATATTCTCGCGGGTGTTACAATCGTTCGGAGGTCACCAGTCAGAATATACATGGAGGAATTTACGTTAAGAATCAAGTTCTGACTGGTTATTACAATATATATATATATATATATATATATATATATATATATATATATATATATAATATAATATAAGAAATAAAACAAAAATAAAAACTGAATGTGTAATAAGAATATGAATAACGCTTACTCATTAAAGGAAGTATAGTATTCGTCGCTTGCGCATATGTGTTGTAATTAGAATTAAAATTTTCTAAATTCGCTGAAACACAGGTCTAAATTAAAATACAGTAATAAAATTAAGATAAGAGATTCGCCAAGTCTGAGCTCGAAAATCATTCATCTATTTTAACGGTTTCTTCAAAAAGTAATGATAATATAAAGAAAATAATAATAATAATAATAATAATAATAATAATATAAAGGAGATGAGAAATTAAAGAAAAGTGAATGGGAAAAATAGAAATAGGGAAAGTTAAATATATATAAGGAAAGGCCTGAAACGAGGTAAAGTTAGAAAACTATACTAATTCGCGCTGAATAAATCAGAAAGAACAATTAAAGGGAAATAAGAATCAAGGAGTTAATCGAGAACCATCTTTCAGAGAAAAGCAAGAAGTTAATAAATAAAAGATGAAATGTTTCAATTTAAATGGTGAAATAATAAGATATGTGAAAGAGAGGAAATAAAAATTACTCAATTTTACTCACTACTCGTTGACATCACAAGAGTAAATGCTTTGATAAAATTGCAATGGCTGAAGTCTTCGCCATTATAGCATGAAGAGCTGGCTAATGGAGATGTCCACCAGAAGATTTTTAATAAATATCCACTTACACATAATGCACAATTAAATCTTAATAAGACATTTTCGCTAAGACATAAAGCGGATTAATAATTCAATTGCGTGACACAGGAAAGGATCCCCGAGGCTATATAATTTGAATCAGATTAAGACTGAATTCTCAAAATTCTATATTTAACTATAACTGAATCTTGACTGTGACTAAGAAAGAGTGCTAATGAATGAATGAATGAATCCCCCCGCTGCAACTTGTGCTCGCGTATTTTAAAATCATTGCTCCTCCTCCTTACTGGATAGTAGGGATCTTTTTGAACGAATGAGACAATTTCAATTACTCCCTTCTTAAGGACAAGGAAGTTTTTGGAAGGAGAGGGGTTTCTTGAGATTTTTAATTGGTTGAGCTCTTTGGCTCGAGACTTAGCTTTATCTAGTAGAATGGGAGTAGAATGACTAATTTACTGTTCATGAGAATTTGCTCGTGAGTCAAACATATGTGTCGTCTCCAAGATTGTTTAGTTTTCTTTTTGATAATTTTTCCAAGATCCAGTATGCTTTTTGTCTAAATTGTCAAATAGAAAAGTTTCATATGGACCATTATAAACATGCGAAGCACTTGGATTTTTACGTGACAGCTGTAACTACAATTTTGTTTTAAAAAATCTTAGGTTATAGCTACTGGTCACCCTTAGTATTACTTTTATTTATTGTTTCTTACTCTAAGAGACAGAGTATTGTTACGTCCCCAGTTCCTCAGGACTGGTCTGGAAGTCTTACTTTCCCAGTTGGACGCAATTAATCTCTCAATTTGTTTTAGGGCAACCTGCTAGGCCGGCTATACCCTGGGACGCCGAGAGATTGAAGGTCTATTGTGCTTAGAGAGGATTCTAGGTGGAGAGTGAATAAACATTCATACTAAATTTTATAAGTTTATTTTGTTTTGTTCAAAGTATATATATATATTTTATTTTACAAATTTGAATATCCTTTTATTCCTCCCTCGGGTAACCGTACAATTCTGGTAGAAAGTAAGAATATTCGATGTTTATGGTTGAGATGGGTCTTTCTGGGGAAGCTAGGGAAATCTCTAAGGGCTCAAAGGGGTCTGGGTCTTCATATGCCACGGGGGAATAGCTAGGAGGACTATCTAGGCTGTTTTCCTCGGGGTAGTAGTTGTATAGGGGTACGGTGTCAAGATGTTGGAATGTCCCCGAGATGGAAGCAGTCTCTGGACTCTGACTCCAATCCACTGAAGGTCCAGGGATGGATGCCTGGTCGGAGTTTAACGAGATGGTTGAACAGTTGCTTCTATCTTCGGTAATTCTTTCTACTAGATTGGAGGGAGAATATTGATTATGTGGGACTGGGATAATTTCGTGGCTTTCTTCCTCAATAGTGATTATGGGGATAGGTGACTGAGGTTCTAAGTCGATGATCTCGGGAACTGGTGCAATGATTTCATTCTCAAGAGGATGATAGGGAAGAAGGTACGTCGCGTTTGCCTATTTCGTCTCACACGGCGTAGAATATTTCGACGGGTATTGAAGTTACCTTGTCTCACTCGGACCATCTGTCGTTTAATTAACCAATTA
Organism: Camponotus vicinus; assembly: GCF_025532165.1. NCBI lineage: Eukaryota > Metazoa > Arthropoda > Insecta > Hymenoptera > Formicidae > Camponotus > Camponotus vicinus. The sequence continues at coordinate 18,536,250 of NW_028141956.1, read as the reverse complement.
TAAACCTGTCTAATTAGTATTTAAGACTTTGGTGATTTTGAAGTCACTTACTTTTGCGTAAAGTTGAATTTAAGAATACCCGACACCTGTTAATAAAAAAAAGAAAAAGGGAATTCCATATGAATGTTCAATTTATAATTGTTATCCCGAGTATAGTCAGATAGATGTCCCCAAAGTTGATAGAAGTATAGACCGGCAGAAATAGAAAGATTAGTATAAAAAATTTTATTGTTGGTAACGTTGACTCCCGAAAATTACCGACCGTCGGTAATGTAGATTTCTGTTTTACCGACCGATGGTAAGTTAGGTTTCTGTTTTACCGACCGATGGTTAGCGGCACTTTCTGTTTTACCGACCGATGGTAAGTTAGATTTCTGTTTTACCGACCGATGGTTAGCGTCACTTTCTGTTTTACCGACCGATGGTAAGTTATCGACTGATGGTAAGTTATCGACCGATGGTAAGTTATCGACTGATGGTAAGTTATCGACCGATGGTAAGTTTTGATTGACGACTATTGGAAAAATTACCAACTGATGGTAAATTAGGATTATCGAGAATTTATTTGTTTGAAATGTTAATGTGTTATCTTGGTTTCAAAAAGATTCTTATTTTATTTTGATTCTCTGAAAATCGAAAGAGGATTCGAGGAAAAATCAGGAGTTTGGATACGCTGACAAGGTATCCACCTATCATACGGCTGGCTTAGTATTAACCTCGTAAGGTTAGGTTATAATTACAAGTAGTGATAATGATTCAAATTGTTATAAACTAAGCCAGTGTATTGTCTCTAAATCCTGGGATGTATCTCGTATTTTGAAGTTAAGGCTAAATTCAATCCAAGATCAAAAGGTCAACTTCTATCATTGGGATAAATCCCTCAAGATAATTGCCTATTAATCGAAAACTGTATTTTCGCCTACTCGGACGTCGATTGACAGGAGGCCGCTTATTTTTTCTATTGCCTCACCAGCTCTAGGTTGAGAAACAACCTCTATCATGGGAATAAATTCCTCAAGATAATTATTTTTCCACCGAGCCAGACTTGGGTTCGACCTGCCGCTGCAGTTTCGCACTCGCTCACTGTCTATCGCGTCGTCTTATCAAAGAGATAAGTCCCAGATAAATTTTCCAATTGGAAATATTTACTAAGTTGAATAACTGGATTAAGGAATACGGGTAATCAAAGGTAAGGTTCCCGTATTGTCGCGCACTGATTCACTGAGTTTAGTTGTTAGTAGAAATTAAAGGTTAGATTAATGACAAGTGGCCGGATATTTACCAGTGTCTGAAATGTCCTAGTGTGTGAAGGCTGCTTCCCTTCACTAGGCTGATGAGTGGATGCTGCTTCCTTCCGCTGGATACCGTCTACCTCGGTGACAGTTCGGGATGGAGGTTGCAGTCCAGGAGTTCGATTGAGAAACTCAATGTTCAATAGTCACTGAATTTATTAACTGAATACGTACAAAATCTCGGAGATATAAGTATTAACTGTGAAGATCGTTGGGCAAAGTGCCAAGTTAACACTGTAAATATCGTTGGGCCAAATGCCGGAGGTAGTTGAATGTTGAAGATCGTTGGGCCAAATGCCAAGTTATCACTGTAAATATCGTTGGGCCAAATGCGAGGAGGACCGCTCTGCACGGGTTTATATAGTCGTCAGTCCCAGTTTTGCACACGGTCCCAATAGTAGGAGATGCGCTTCTCCGTGGAGGGAGTCGAGCAGTGATTGGTTCCCTCCTCTGCTTCTGGCTGCGCGCGCCTCGAAAGATGCGTCCGCCTCGAGGGATGTGCCGCGTTGTCAACGGGTGATTGGTTTTCTCTGACGTGATTGTTGCACAATGATTTGGGATTGGCTCCCGCTGACGTGACGGATGCGCGCGCCTCGGAAGATGCGCGCGCCTCGGCGTGGGCGGCGCGGTCGCTCATTGGTTCCCTTCTCCGGGCTGGTTGCGCGCGCCGCTGGCATGAGCGTGGGGAAGATGCGCGCGCTGCTGGGCGTTGCCGCAGGAATTGGGCGTAGTGTGGGCGTAGTTTAATTTGTAGATGGTGGGACTCTTCAGAATTGAAGTGGGGGTGACGGAGCGGTCAGTATAGAATCGGCTATACTGGTTGCATTGTATTTTGACACATAAGTTTTATAATAATTATTAGACCATCAGAATTTCTTTGCAGTTTATATGCATATATTTTCTAATGTAGTTTTTTAAGCTCTAGCTGTAGAAATGTCAACGGAGTTTCTAGCATGCTCCGTTCGAAAGTTCATTTTTGTCTCTATGTATTATTATGGAAAATGCCTTTAAATATTGTTAATAAATTCTGACATCATAATTATTATAATTGCAATTATTTTAACATATAAGTATTTATGATTATGCGGTGGGATATAAGTATATAAAGACTTATAAATTATTTCAATAAATGGTGCAACAATTTTTATTCTTTGCTTTTATTTTTAATATTTATATCTATTATGTTCTTGAATAAAAATTATTGCATGTACTTAATATTAATGTTTAACAATAAGTTAATTATTTCGTTATGTTGCGCAATGTTCTCTTGAACGGATTTTTTGTGGATTAATATATAAATGGAGGTTATTGCATACGCTTAATAACAATAAATTCATTTGTTACTTAATGATAATTAATTATTTCATCATGTTGCGTAATGTTGTGCAATAATATTCGAGCGGAATATTCCATAGTCTTAGTTTGGAATGTGATGATGACTCATAATATCGCATACGGAAAATTATATTTTAAAACTTCGTTTATAAAATTAGTAGTATTGGAGTTTTCATAATTATGTATACATGTGTCGGTCTGACTTTTTATGCTCCTTAAGGGAAAATTGTCATAAGATTTTTATTTATAGTATTTTTCGAGTTAATCTGGAATCAATGATTTTTGATATAATTTAGGCCCCGAAATAATTAGATATACATGTAGTCGGTGCCGAGACATGTTCAAAAATATATATATATGTATATAAAGTCTTTTGGTTTTTGATTTGTAAAATTTCTTGTGTATCAGGATTACATATTAATGAAAGAGGTATTCTCTTATATGTCGGTAAAGTTAGTATCATCGCTACACCAGAGATGGCGCTGCCCTCTGTCGGTAATGTGGGTACGGACAGTATTCACTGTCGGTAAGGTAGGAAATGACTTTATCCTCAGTCGGTAACGTCGGTAACTGTGTTATCATGGGTCGGTAATTTTTCTGTCGGTAACTTTTGCTCGGTCGGTAAGGTAGAAAACTTCCTTATCGACCGTCGGTAACTTTTATGTCGGTAACTTTTACTCTGTCGGTAAGGTAGAAAACTTCCTTATCGACCGTCGGTAATTTTTCTGTCGGTAACTTTTACTCTGTCGGTAAAGTAGGAATTTACTTTACCTTCCGTCGGTAACTTTTATGTCGGTAACTTTTATTCTGTCGGTAAAGTAGGAATTTATTTTATCGACTGTCGGTAATTTTTGTGTGGGTGATTTTGCCTATTGTCGGTAAAGTAGGTAATTTTTATGCGGATGATACTATATGTGGGCAAATACTTAAAATTATTTCTATCATTCCTAAGTGAGGTTATGTTATGTATAGCTAGCTTCTTAACAAAGAAAGATTATTTTCGGAGATATTGACAATATTAGATCGCGCGGCGTAATGGTATTGATGTACTATAAGTATTGGTGATATTACATTGCGCGGTGAGATTTTATAATAAGAAATATTGGTGACAATAGATAGCGTGATGGAATTTTAGTTAACAATATTAATTTATATTAACAATAATATGTTACTTGGTGGGATTAAGATTTATATGTTCGTCGGTAGAATTACAGTTTAAATATTATAGAGGCAATTTTTGCGTGTTTAAATAAAAATAAAAATTTTGTTGCGGGACGTAACAGTATCATATGCCTATTGTTGACGTGGTACTTGATAAGGATCGTTTGAGCGCAAGTGGTTTTACATTTCACCGGACGTACCAACTATAACCATATACGATTATTTGATTTTATAGTAAATAATTTGAGTTGACAGCGACTGGTCATCCGCTTAATGTCAGATTTATTATTCTCTGTCTCAGATATATACGAGTAAGAATTGGCCCTACCAATGTTTATCGTATAATTTCGAGGAAAGAAAAGAATCGTGGAGTCCGCCGGACGTAACAGTGATTATATATTCAAAGTAAAATTTTTGTGACGGGACGTAACATCAGACTCCTCCCCGGGATTACTTGGATGCTAGACTCGCTATCGCTGGTCTCGCTGTCAGACTCGGCGACATCAACGGGGGACAACGGAGCGAAGGATAAGTCTAACGGGGGAGTTGCTCGTTCTTCAAGAGTGCGTGCAATTTCAAGGAATATCTCGTCTCTATCAATGAATAATGTACGCGAATATGCTATATGGTCTCGCAACAGGCGTCGTCGCAACAGAGCGTGACGTCTAACTCCCGGATTTCATAACGGAATTTCGTGACGGGTGATCGGGTTCTGACGCGATGTGCTAACCATCTATCGGAGGATATTCAATATTAGAATTCAATGAGATTTGTTATTGTTTACCGGGGAATAATTAGTTACTTACGGTCGCGAATTGAGGGGGTATCTGTCAAAAATGAATACAACGCATAAGACTAAAGCCTAATATATAATTTAGAAAAGAAGTAGAAAGATTCTAAAAATACTTGATGTAAGATTCTATTATTTCCTTTATGAGGTCTGAAATTATCTTTTATAAATGACAAGAATATATTCTTTTATTTTCAGATGCTAAATTCGAACGTGACTGCAGGTTTCGAATCTGCGTAAAACGGTCGTGCATAAGAGAAGGATAGGAAAAGTCGGGGAATCACACTGATATTACATAGGTCAGTGTCTATCATGCGGTTGGCTTAGTTCGTTTAAAGTTAGTTATTATTAAAAATTTTCGTATTATGCTAAGCCAGTGCTATACTCTACGTTTCGACAGGTCCCCTGAGAGTGCGTCCTATACTCTTAAGGCAGGTGTCGATGTGCAAGACGTCACGTCGCAACAGTACAGAATTAGAACAAAAATATCCCAAAAGAAAGTTCTTCTCTAATCGGCCGAGGAATAGCACGGTGCTACCCAATGTATATCGATTGACCAGTCCAAAGCGACTTTTCACTCTTATTAATAAATCAGGGATCGATTGAAACTTATTGAATCAAAGAAAAGTAAAGAGCTAAGTATATTCAAGTCAGGGGGGAGCGTAAAAGGAGTTCATTTATTATAACGCTCGCTGGGATGGTAAGTTGTGGTTGGATGGAAACACGACTGAACTTATTAGAAATCTTCCGTATGTTGAGAACGGATTTATCAAGTCAATATTCGATCATTGTATATAGGTTTCAAGTGGTGAAGAAAGCGGAAGGAGAATAGTAGTAACTAAGCTGGTACTTACCAACGGATACAACTTCCTGGGTACCACTGGATGTGACAGCTCTCCGTCGCAGACCGACTGCCTCGGCGAGGTCTCTGAGGAGAGGTCGGGAGCCGATGTAGAAATGATTGACAGAAGACCTTTGTTAGACAGATATACACTTTTATTTAAAGAAAACTGGAGTATAATATTTGACAGCTCTAAATGCTCGCTAGGATGCTGTGTTGCTTTCTTCAAGAGAGCTCTCGGTCAAATGCGCGGAGGACTGAGCTGCGCTTTCTGAGGTACCCTCGTTCCCTACTCCATGGGTGCGTGCGTTGGTAGGGGATTGCGCGCGCTACTAGGCGTAAGCGGTTAGGCCGTGGCTATAGCTGTCTTCCTTCTTCGCACGTACTATGAGGAGTGACGTGAGAGTAGTGATACTAGGAAGTTTCTAACGCAGGGATCTCAGGGGGGGTGAGGTGCGAGGGGGGAACCGCGGGGGGATGACGTCATGTGCGGGGGGAGTGACGTCACGCGGGGTGACGTCACTTGCGGGGGGAGTGACGTCACGTGCGGGGAAGGGGGGATCCGCGGCGCGAGCGATGGACGAGGGGGTCCGCGCGGGGAAGGGGGATCCGCGGCGCGAGCGATGGACGAGGGGGTCCGCGCGGGGAAGGGGGATCCGCGGAAAGAAGACGGTGGTGTGAGAAGGATAGCTCTAGTTGTGGGAAAAGGATAGCGCTAAGTGTGTGAAGAGGACAGTGCGACAAGGATGGCATCAATGTGCGACAAGGATGACATCAACATGTGACAAGGATGGCGTCAACGTGGGACAAGGACGACGCATTGTAAGATGCTGCATAGGTGGAAGAAGGACGACGCAAAGGTAAGTGAGTGAGTGATAGCGACGAGCATATGAAAGAGAGAGAGAACGATAATATCGCGAGACAACGTGAACGAAAGAGAACGATATTGCAAGAGCAACGTGTGCGAGAGAGAACGATAGCGCGAAGAGAACGCATACGAAAGAGAACTATAATATCACGAGACTTAGAACGATAATAGGGCGAGAACAACGCGTGTGTTACGTCCCGCAACAAAAAATTTAAAATCTTACTTATAAAAGTATAATCCCTACTTATTCTCTCATCCTATATAATCTTTGCGCGATACTATATATAATTACTATATATTTGCGTCATAATATTATATATTTAATAATAATCAGTTCTCATGTAGTCAAAATACTAGTAACCACCAGTACTAACCGAAAGCTGGACTTATACACATCTATCAATCAAGAAAAAGTAATAAGCTCTTTGAAACAGTCATTTATAATAATCGTAAAAGAATTTCAATATATATATAATTATTATTTATGCAATTTTAATAAAGCTGCAAAAGCCCCACACAATCACCTTAAAATCGCTTATGAAATTTCATAAATCAATAGCAAAATACTATATATATATATATATATATTTATATATATATTCGCCATAATCTCATATTAATACAATACATTGATTGATGTGGTATATAGCCAGAAAGATATTACAATGAATTAGCAGTACTGGAACTGGTCGTATATAATGATATTAATCTTAATAACTAACCTTACTAAGAAAAGAAATTTATTCGAAATTTTATTATCAAGAAAAACTCTTAGCAAATCATTTGCAACAAGACTTCGTATAAATTGGTATACGAACAAATCCGTCGGTAACTGGTCTTATAGCCTCTTGTGCGTTCCTTTACATTCTTCTGGTAAAATTGGCATGGGAAAACTTCCATAGCCATAAATCCCGAAACCTGAAAATAATATAATTAATTAGTATTTAGACAAATAAAGGCATAAATCAATAAACAATGAAAAACACATATATATATATATATATATATATATATAAGTTTAATTATTATCAAATAATAAATATATTTACTTTGATTATTTAATTATAAAATTAAAACGTAAAAACAGATGACCAGTAACGACTAAATAATAATCCTTTGTAAAATAACAAGCTTCTTTTAAAAAGGAAAATGATTTAAATAATTCTTAACGAATAAAATATAATTTGTTTCAAAGAATAGTATAAAGAATTTCGTATCTTATATAATCTTTACTTGTAATTATATATAATCACTATAAATCCACTTTATATTATATGTAACCAATATATATAGATATTCACTCAATATTCATATTATTCCGTTATCACATATAACCAAAAAAGGATATCCCTATGCGTGTATATGCGCTTACTACAAAGGAAAAGGCATAAATCAAAATATTTTATCAAACGATACTCACCTAAATTCTATTAATAAATGATTTTGAGCCCATGCGTATCTTTTTAATAAACAGTATGTTCGGTTGTCATAAAAGAGATGCAGCGATTATAAATTTTGAAACCTGAAAATCAAATAATTAATTAATATTTTGTAATAAATATCTACAGTAAAAATGCTAACAAATGCTCCGAAAGTGAGCCACATAAAATATTAATACGAAAATTTATAAAGAATCATCAATAACAAAAGGAAAGTTATAAAGTTAACATTCTACGTACATATAAGAATATGAAACAATAAATAAATGTACCAAGTCAAACAAAAATTAATGCCCATGAATAATAATTGTTACTAAAACAATACGCTCTAAAAATCAGTAATAATAATTAGTAATAAAATAATTAACAATATATATATATATTTTTTATATTCATGAGAAACAAAATTAATAAATTTTCCTTGAATAAATATTTTTCTAAACGTTATAATAAATCTTTACTGTACATTAATACCATTGGCCAAATATGTCTGTATAAAACTCTAATTATTATTGAATAACATTTAACTTTGATTATTTAATTACAAAATGTAAATGGCCAATAATCACCAAATAATAATCTTTTATAAAGTAACGAGCTTCTTTCAGAAATTAATGATTTAAACATTTCTTAATAAAATATAATTAATAAAATATAATTAATAAAATATAATATAATTAATAAATAAAATATAATTAATCAAGCAAGAATTTCCTTTAAAAATCCTAGATTATTTTAATTTTTGGTCCTAGTTGAGTTCCCGTAAATATATGTATATGTTCACTATCAGGAAGTGATTTTCCTCAGAGTCTTGATACCTGAAAAATATAATAAATGTATAAGAAAATCTACTATAGAAATTATTAAATAAACCATTCAAAATATAATACATACTTACACACTTTTTATGATCCTATATATATATATTATTTAGCCTCTTCCTAATAATGTAAGACAACTTCTTATAAATAAGTAGCAAGAATTCCAAGTCCCAGCAACTGAAAATAATAATCAAATAATATTTGGCCGTATGAAAAATTAACTTAACAAAAATATACTAAAAAATCAATCTATACAAAATCTATAAAAATTTTGATTGATCAAAATTACTATATTAAAAAGGTTTAATATTTTATAAATGTATATAATTATATAGGAGTAAAAGAAATCAAATAGTAAAAGAAGTATAATAAATCAAATATTAATATATTAAATTTCAACAATAAATATATTAAATTAAATAATAATTACTAAACAATAACTAAATAATAAAGAAATGTCAAGAAATTATTATGAATAAAATTTTATACGTAACTCTTTGCTGCATGCAGAATAATAAGTCACCCTATAAACATAGCCTCCACTTGGTTGTCCACTGGGTGTCCCAATATTTTCATCACCTAACGAAAACGCTATACGGAAAAATAAAAATATATTTATTAATAAAATTCCTTAGAAATATATTTCAATAACAAATCACAAATATGCCTCCTCAAATATATAATCAACAGACTACATCTATCGAAATTTATACACGAGACCTCAATAGGTAGTAGTACGTGAAAGTGAGAGAGACCGCACTATCGGGTGACTCGCGCGAGTGAGAGAGACAGCGCTATACGTAATACCATATGTAAAAATTAATAAGAATTAAACCGCGAAACAAGCTCGGACAGACTTGTCACCCTCATTATTAGTATAAATACATATGTAGTTATTAATAAAAATTTAAAAGATAATGCATTAAAATACTAAAGGTACATAATATTATACATGAATATATATATTATATATATATATATATAATATATATTTTATAAATATATGATATAATTAAAATAAAACCTTTAATTCATTAATTAACTTATCAAAATAATAAACTTACCAAATAAACTTCCGAAATAATTCGCACAGATTCCTCAAAATCCTTTCAATGCTGCATATTCTTATATGGTTTAAGCCTGTCTGTTGTCCGTGAATAATCCATTGGTCCATATCCCTTCCAACATATATATATATACTATATATGCAACCTAGACAAATAAGAAAAATTCAAATAATAACACGTTTAAACTCTAAGCATAAGAACATAATAATTAATACATTATAAAAATCTCTTTTCATATACGTATATTCTATATAGTTATTCAAATAAAACTTCACTACATAATAATAAATTATATAAAATCTAATTTCTTATTGCCAAATAATACATATATTTTTCATTTTGATTATTTAATTGCAAAATTTTATATACAATTAAAATATAATAAGTAAGCAATGATAACCAAATAATAAACCATTTTCATTATGTAAAAGCTCAACATTAATTAATGTATGTATTAACACACATGAAATATAAAGTTTAAATAATAATAATACAAGGTAATAAATATACATATTAATAATAATAATGAATGTATGGTCTTATAAAATTCATTATGCATGATTTTATTATTGAGACGAATAATAAGTCTCCTTATAAGAGCACAAGGCTAAGTCCAGCGTACCGCGTTATCTCCCCTATTACTTTGTTATCTCCCCTAATGTTTTCGACGTCCGTGCCGAGTCTTAATGCGAAAGGGACTCGCGAATATATAATGTATGAATGTTATAAGGAGCGCCTTCTTATTGCAAGAGTAATAAATCATTACGAAATTATAAATTATAAAAGAATATATATATATTATATAATAAATTAATCCATATCATTAACTAACAAGATCCAACAGTAATACATTTTTTAGCAAACTTTCAAGCCTTCAAAAGGGAAATAACAATATGTATAATACATATTTAATTAATAAAATAATGAAGATAAAATTTTTAACAATTACATTTATTAACTTTTACAAACAATATATATAAGTATATATATATATATATATATTCTATACAATTAACAAGTAAAGAATATATGAATAAATTATAACGAACGAAATTATTAAATCGATTTATAAAGCGTTATAAATTCACTCACCAAAAGATAAGCGACCCTCCGAGCTTCATCCGGTGCAGCTGCACATGAGCTCACTCAGCGATAAGATAAGGCCTGGCGCGACTGCCTGGCGCGACTGCCTGGCACGGCGAACACCTGCATCCGGTGATAAAACAGCTCACCACATCCTTTGTTCTAAGAGCTGAATAATGAAAGAATAATTAATACACTTTTATATTATAATGTAACACAATTATTATTAACAACTATCTAGATCATGCACCTATATGCACATACATATATATATATATCATATAATTATTATATAGCAAATTGTAATTATAATGGTTTATAACACCAGAATTTGTTTATAACATTGTTAACTAGAACTATATAATTAATATAAAGAAAGTTAAAAATCAATTCTAAACGGAACATGCTAGAACGATCATTCACACTTCTATTGAAAGAGGTTGAGATTCTATATTAAAAAATATATGCATGCAAATTATTAAAATTCTGGTGACTAAAAACCTATTGTAAAAGCCTTACCTTTTGTAAAATGAATTAACGAGCTCGATGCATGGACAATACTGACAGCTCCGTCGTCCCCACTATCCCCACGCAAGAGCGCGGCCACTACGTCATAGCGCGCTCGAAGAAGAAGGACAGCTATAGCGGCAAGCGGCGGTCGAGCCGCCTACGCCCGGGAGCGCCGCATTCTCCTACCACTGCGGATAGCCGGCACGGAGTAGGGACCAGAGGGTACCTCAGGGAGCGCAGCTCAGTCTTCCGCGCATTTGACCCGACGCTCTTGAGACAACATCACCTAGCATTTGACCAGGAGCTCTCTGAAGAACAAGAACAGTAGCAGTCACGAACCATTTAAAATCGAAATAAAGACTTAGTCTCAAAACATTATTCGACTTAAAAACTTAGTCGCGAGAGCTGTAAGACAGTAGTATACTTGAACAATAAAAGTGTTTTATTTGAACATCATCACGGTCTTCTGCCATTTATTTACTACCGGCTCCTTCGACTCTCCTGCCAAGGCATCACTGAGGTCGACAGTCCACAGCGGAGGTTCGACGAGCACTTCCAACCGCAGTACTTTTGGGTAAGTACTCGTTTTAATTATTCAATATTTTCCTTTTTCATCTCTCGTGATCTGCAACCATCAACCGAATATTATTATTATTTTTGCATGACATATTGAAGAATTTTATTATACATAATAGTCAACAACTTACCTTCATACAATTCCAACGTCTTCTCCTTCCGATAACACGAGTACGTTGATTGCCTTTGAACGTTAAACGCTCAGTCTGTCTTTGGTTTTATCCACAAGAGTGAATCGTCGCCTTCGACTTGTCAATCGATGTGCATTGGGTAGTCTACTCTACCCCTCTGCCGTTTCCGCGAAGAATTTTCTCCAGGGAAATTTCTTTACGGACTTTGTGCCGCTGTGACGTGACGTCTTGCACATCGAAACTTGTCGTAGAGCACGGGACGCGCTCTTTAAGGACCGACTGACACATAGTATGATAACTCTGGTTTAGTATAATATATTAGAGGAATTATTTTATAATAATAAAACTAAACCAGCAGGCACGGTATCCATCTTATATTTAAATATCCCTACACACCCTTCCTTACCACGTCACTGCATGTAAGGTAACTATCTAATAATTTTCTCTTATAATAAATGAGGAGTCGCGATTTCAGAATCTGTCCTGTCTCTTTCTTTAAACCGGTCACGAAACTTTAGATTTACGCGGTACATCCTTTGTTGACAGGTGACCCCTCGAAATTTCCATCGTAAGTATTAGATGCCGCGAAATAATTTCAAATTATCCTTTCAATAAAACAAATTTAAAATTTAAATTATTTCAATAATAGATGGTTAGCGCCCGACGACCAGATCCAATAACTCGCCGCGAATTTCCCTTACAAAATCCAGGTGTAACCCGGCGGGAAATATTTAGACAGCGGTTATTACGAGATCGCCCCTCCGTCGCTCGTCAATTATTTATAGATAGGGACGAGATTCCTACCGGAATAGCAAGGGCCGCAACCGACCGCGAAGACACACTCTTCGACCTCTCCTTCGCACCCTTGCCCCCGGAGCTTAACCCAGAAACCACCGACGGCAATCTCCCTGCGATACCAGCTAGCGCAGAGTCCGAGGAAGAGGAAATTGAATCTGCGGAATCGGACACATCAAGCGACGCGTCCACAATAATTATTGATTTGGAAGACCGAACGGACGGAATTCCCTTGGGACTGCTCCGCGCTTGGGAGCGAAACGGGGAAATAAGGAGGAGCCCAGCGACGTTGGATCGACGGGTCCAAACTTCACCGCCGCCTAGCCTCCCACGAACCCCAGACTCTTTTCCGGGGTATTCGCCGCCAAATTATTCTCCTGTCTTGCCTGGAGAAGTGGATTTAGATTCCACAAATATCACTCCAAGTGAAGAGGACTTTATAGATTACGAAATTAACCAGCTTCTTGATTATTTAGATAGCGAAGAGTTCCTCGATTCTATTGTCGAACCATAAAATCCTAAATAACTTTTAACTATACATATATATAAATATATCCAATACATATATATAATTTAATTTCACTAAAATTACCTTACAAACTAATGTAGAAGAACGAGGAAGGATAAAATAAATAAAAAGGAAAAAATAGAATTTATAATATAATAAATTTGCATATTTATTTGTCAACCTTAAATACCTCCGAAAAGAAGCGTCCTATAGATCCTAATCTCTCGGCGTCCCAGGGTATAGCCGGCTTAGCAGGTTGCCCTGAAAAAGAAATAGAGAGATATAATATTGTTCGTCCCTGCACGGTGCGCCCTGCAGAATCGTTGAATAAACGATCGAATAGGACGTAACACGTGCGAGAGAGAACGAAGATATCGCGAGACTTATAACTAACGCGCGAGAGAGAACGCAACGAAGACATCGCGAGACTACAACTAGCGCAAGAGAGATAGAGACGCAAGGGATGGGAGCGCAAGGAGAGGCGCGTAAATAAATAAATTTTTTTTTCAATACTAAATATATAAAATTTATTATAGTGTGTAATACAATTGTGTGTGTGTGTGTGTGCTTAGAATTAAGAATAATAGTAATATAATAGTAATATAAAATTTAATCCGTTATAAGGATGCGAACAGCTCATCAAAATTGACGTCAAAATTTACATCTTGATCACCATTTTGATTTCCATCTTGATCCCCATTTTGATCTCCATTTTGATCATCTTTTTGATCGTCATTTTGATCTCCATTTTGATCTTCATTCAGATTTCTCATCTCTCCTGAAACATTCTCCTGCAAAAAAAAATCACTCAAAATAATTACTTAAATATTTTAAATTAATTTCACAATTATATTAGCAAAAATTATCTGTTACCTGTACAGTCTCTTTCTGTTGCTTCTTCTTTTTACTTACATACTTTTTGTATATAATTTCGGGTGGACATTTACATTTACGAGATTGACATTGTGTACAATACCGCGTTATATTTATGATGATTACCAGCAATCCACTTTCTAAAATCATCATATTCAATATTATGATCAAAATCATCTCAGAGTATCAAGTCTATGTACGTTGGGTTTATACCCGTTGGTATACGTATATTTATACACGGGGTGTATCTACAGTCATTGATACACTTACCTACCCAACTGTAATCAACACCCTGATATCTACAAACATTGTCCCCATATTTAAATATTTGATTGCAATATCCTCCAGTATGGCGTCTGATACATTGGTATTGCCAAACATTATCAGAATCTATGAATCGAGTAATTTTACGTTTATTACCGAAATAAGAGTCATCATCATCGTCTACATCAATTGAGACGTGTGTCTTTCGAATTTCACGAAAAATTTTCAGTTGTACATGATCGGGCCATTCTGTAACCATCTTCATATATAGTAACCTCGGCTTGTTTGACGAAACGTTGCTTACGCATACCTCGTATGCCTAATTCTCGATCGCGCACATATTGTGTTATCGACATCTGTTTAGCGTTCGATTTATCCATCGCACTATTATTGGCATCTCGAACAAGGGTGATTATGCGTCTCCATTCTTCTATACGTGTTTGCAGATCCATTGTTGTAATATTATTTTATATGCTATAGTCCACACATATATGTATTGATAAAAATTGTCTTTTAATTAATTAATCTAAATTTAAATATTATCTTTGTCCAATACTTTTAACTGTTCATATATTACAATCACACACAAGTCTAAGTTTTTTTCACTGTCAAATATAATTAACAAATTTGTTCATACGAATTACATATCACATATCAATTTGATTAGGCGCGATTTCCACACTCCCTATAGAATTATGGCCACAAGTTGTGGCTCACAAGAATGATACTCTAATGCCGCAGACTGCCTCCTCTTCATTATATATCTTTTAATATCTATTGTCTCATTCTAACTAGAGCATTACGTCTCATCTACCTCAGCATTTCTCTACATCTTTAGCGGAACGTGTTGAGAAAAGTATAACTATTCTTATTTGTATGGAAGGAAAGAATTAAAATCACAGATGGAATAAAAATAATTATTTATTGCACGCATCGTAAAGAATATCATTTACAGCACATGTTAATAATTCGCAATCGATTAATGATTCGCTGTTAAAGACATCACTATCGCGTATCATTTTTACAGCATCGCATATAGTAGTAATATTGTTACGTTGTAATAATACAGTTTCAAATTGTTTAAATTTTTCATTTACGAGATAGGTATTCTCACATAACCAATTGTGCATATGATCGATACAATTTTCAAAATTAAATAAATGTAATAATGTTTGTGGTTTCATGTACAAAGAATTTTCACATAATGTGAGTTTTACAATTTTTTATTGATACATTTCGATCGATAAATCTCCAATCCTTAATGGGAGAGCAGTCGATTGTAGAAATTGTTCAATGTCTGCTTGCTTCTGCATCAACAAATTCTACGTTGAAAAAGGCAATACTATTTGATTGCCTCGATTATCGCCGAGAATCAGTTCCACGTACGATACAGCTCCAACGCTTATTCCAATGTCCAAATACTTGTACGACGTTGGGGTTAGAGCGTATCTTCTTCCAAGTATGCGAGTCGCACGACGAGGTTGAATGCTATATAAATATATATAAATTAGATCAATATTTAAAAAAAATTAATAAATAATAAAATTTTTAAACGATCGAAACTTACGTGTCGCATTTTTGCTTCTTACGTGGAGTTTCACCGTTTCGAATCGGAACGTAAAAATTCATGTTGATTTCTTTAGTGAAACTTTCACACGCGCGATTGATGCAATACTGATCGTATTAGAGTTATTATTAATTCAAATAGTATCGCAAATTGCAATGTAGAGGGGATTATTGCTGACGCAACATTTTAATTTCCTCTAAAATTTTGTCGCGCCGATGTACGGCTGCAATGACATCATCCCCAGAACAAAGAATTAGCTGAATTCGCTAAAATTGAGCGCCAATGTACGGCTGCTCCTGATGCAATCACGTTAGATTTTCAAATGTACGTGACAAAACGTAAAATTTTCAAGGTTAAATTGCGCATCGGAACAAAGATCTAACTGAATGCGCTAAAATCGAGCGCCGACGTACGGCTGCTCCTGATGCAACCACGTTAGATTTTTCAAATGTACGTAACAAAACGTGAAAAAAATAACCGCCAAGGTTAAAATACGCATCATCACTAGACAAAGATTTAGCTGAATGCGCTAAAATCAAGCGCCGATTTACGGCTGCTCCTGATGCAATCACATTAGATTTTTCAAATGTACGTGACAAAACGTGAAAAAAATAACCGTCAAGGTTAAAACGCACATCACCCCTAGACAAAGATTTAGCTGAATGCGCTAAAATCGAGCGCCGATGTACGGCTGACCCTGATGCAATCACGTTAGATTTTTCAAATGTACGTGACAAAACGTTAAATTATCAAGATTAAATTGCACACGCTATTCCGGGGAATTTTTTAAGATAAAATCATTCTAGAATGTTCGATGATATGCATGAGACAGTATATAAATCATGATAAAGAGGCACACCCCGCCAGTATTTTCGCTAAAGTACATCCGGAACTATCATTAGGAAGCGCTTTTCGCAAGTCTGATACAATATGGAGGAACAAAGCTTGCGAGAGCAATCCACATTGATTGATTCGCTGGAAGACTACATTGTGTGGGAGCAACGATGCGACCAATACATCGAATCGTTGGAAGAGCAAAGTCGCATCAAGCGACCGCGATTATCGATCGGAAATCGACAATCGCTGATTGCTCGGATGGCGCGCCTCGAAGGGTTGAAAAATTCGGTACGTGGACGTTTCGTACACGCGGGTGCCGGATGTAACGCGCGTCAAAATGGACTTGTGTGGCGTGAGATTGATACGGCGTTCGAGAGTCGCGTATCGACTGGTGCGGTGATAAACTATAATCATATCGAACCTTGCCAATTTCTCGATGACGCCAAAGACATTGTGATAGAACATGTGAAGAACGTTATGAAAAGACACAATTGTGTGAAAGTGAACACTATATTTAACGGTGAATTCGTGGCTGGGGATAAACGTGCCAACAAAAGTATCAATATGAGAAACTATGAACTCTTTCGCACATCCGATTTACGCGAGTGGTACGAACGGCGCGTCATCGAACCCACCCTAGCATCGCTGGAAGAGTTTCAGGAACGCGATAGCGGGTGGGCTTTGTCGCGAATATTAAATTTAACTGTAAATATAAATAAGTATAATCCTATGCGTGCGGGATGTCACATTAAATTGCCGCGGGAGATTATGATGAAAAGAGCGGTGATTAATGTACAATCAAAGGACAATGCATGTTTCGCGTGGGCAGTAGTCGCCGCCCTATATCCCGCTGAAAGAGACACGAATCGGGAATCATCGTACCCGCATTACACGACAGTGCTGAATCTCCAGAACATTGAGTTTCCAGTGACTGTGAACCAAATAAAAAATTTTGAACTTGCCAATTACATTTCGATCAACGTCTACAGCATCGAAGACAAGAACAGCATTGTCCCGATGCGTCTTTCGCAGCAGAAGCGGGACAAGCATATCAACTTGCTGTACATTGAAGACGACAACAGCGTCGGACATTTTGCATGGATTAAGAATTTATCCCGACTCGTGAGCTCACAATTGAGCAAACACAAGAATCTAAAATATATCTGCGATCGATAAGTTTAATTTATATTATTTGAATAATTATAGGTTATACACTTTGTTATATAAATCTTTAAAAAATTTTTCTTTTACAGATGCCTGCATTATTTTAATTCGGACGCCAAGTTGCAGTCGCATACGGTCGACTGCGGAAAGATGAACGATTGCGCTGTTCGATTGCCGAGCGATAAGGACAAGTGGTTATCGTTCAACAACTTTAATCGGAAGGAGCGCTTCCATTTGTGGTCTACGCCGACTTGGAATGTGTGTTGACCAAAATGGAGGAAGAACAACAAAAATTGTACCAACATCACCAAGTATTTAGTATAGCTTATTATGTACATTGTTCGTACGACGAATCTTTATCGACGTACCATTCGCGTCGTAGCGCTGATTGTATAGCATGGTTCGCCACAGACCTCAAAAATTTAGCGTTACGTGTAAAAAATATTTTAAAAACAAATTTCCCCATGGTAAATTTGACGTCCGAAGAGTGGGAAAAATTCCATAGCGCAACTCAATGTCATATATGTGAAAAACCGTTCGCGGAAGACGATATACGCGTACGCGATCATTGCCATCTGACCGGACGGTACAGAGGTCCCGCCCATTCAAATTGTAATTTAAATTATAAAGAATCTTTTTGCATTCCCATAGGTTCTCATAATTTATCCCGTACGATTCATACTTTATTATCGAAGAAATAGCCACATCATTCGAAGGGAAAATCGAGTTACTTCCGATAACAAAAGAGAAATATATTTCGTTTACCAAAAATGTTTGTATGGAAGAAGAATCAAAAAATCATGTAAAATTACGTTTCATCGATTCATAAAAATTTCTCGCATCGAGTCTCGATAAATTGGCATCATTTTTGGACAAAGACAAACTCAAAATTTTAAAATCAGAATTTCAAAATTTATCAACAGAAAATTTCAATTTGTTAACGCGAAAAGGTGTATTTCCGTACGAATACATCGACTCTGTAGATAGGTTGCAAGATACGTGTTTACCACCGCGCGAATCATTTTACAGTTCCTTGACCGGTGACACTGTATCCGAGAGCGATTACGCGCACGCCGAGAATATCTGGACGCGATTCTCCATTCGGACGCTAGGCGAATATAGCGATTCAAAATTGATGTCTTATTATTAGCCGACATTTTCGAAAACTTTCGAGATAAATGTATCGAAAGTTACGGACTCGACCCCGCGTATTACTATACTCTCCCCGGATATACGTGGGATGCCATGTTGAAGCATATGTTACGTCCCCAGTTCCTCGGGACCGGTCTGGAAGTCTTACTTTCCCAGTTGGACGCAATTAATCTCTCAATTTGTTTTAGGGCAACCTGCTAGGCCGGCTATACCCTGGGACGCCGAGAGATTGAAGGTCTATTGTGCTTGGCAGAGAGGATTCTAGGTGGAGAGTGAATAAACATTCATACTAAATTTTATAAGTTTATTTTGTTTTGTTCAAAGTATATATATATATTTTTATTTTACAAATTTGAATATCCTTTTATTCCTCCCTCGGGTAACCGTACAATTCTGGTAGAAAGTAAGAATATTCGATGTTTTATGGTTGAGATGGGTCTTTCTGGGGAAGCTAAGGAAATCTCTAAGGGCTCAAAGGGGTCTGGGTCTTCATATGCCACGGGGGAATAGCTAGGAGGACTATATAGGCTGTTTTCCTCGGGATAGTAGTTGTATAGGGGTACGGTGTCAAGATGTTGGAATGTCCCCGAGATGGAAGCAGTCTCTGGACTCTGACTCCAATCCACTGAAGGTCCAGGGATGGATGCCTGGTCGGAGTTTAACGAGATGGTTGAACAGTTGCTTCTATCTTCGGTAATTCTTTCTACTAGATTGGAGGGAGAATATTGATTATGTGGGACTGGGATAATTTCGTGGCTTTCTTCCTCAATAGTGATTATGGGGATAGGTGACTGAGGTTCTAAGTCGATGATCTCGGGAACTGGTGCAATGATTTCATTCTCAAGAGTGATGATAGGGAAGAAGGTACGTCGCGTTTGCCTATTTCGTCTCACACGGCGTAGAATATTTCGACGGGTATTGAAGTTACCTTGTCTCACTCGGACCATCTGTCGTTTAATTAACCAATTATAAACCTGTCTATTTAATATTTAAGACTTTGGTGATTTTGAAGTCACTTACTTTTGCGTAAAGTTGAATTTAAGAATACCCGATACCTGTTAATAAAAAAAAGAAAAAGGGAATTCCATATGAATGTTCAATTTATAATTGTTATCCCGAGTATAGTCAGATAGATGTCCCCAAAGTTGATAGAAGTATAGACCGGCAGAAATAGAAAGATTAGTATAAAAAATTTTATTGTTGGTAACGTTGACTCCCGAAAATTACCGACCGTCGGTAATGTAGATTTCTGTTTTACCGACCGATGGTAAGTTAGGTTTCTGTTTTACCGACCGATGGTTAGCGGCACTTTCTGTTTTACCGACCGATGGTAAGTTAGATTTCTGTTTTACCGACCGATGGTTAGCGTCACTTTCTGTTTTACCGACCGATGGTAAGTTATCGACTGATGGTAAGTTATCGACCGATGGTAAGTTTTGATTGACGACTATTGGAAAAATTACCAACTGATGGTAAATTAGGATTATCGAGAATTTATTTGTTTGAAATGTTAATGTGTTATCTTGGTTTCAAAAAGATTCTTATTTTATTTTGATTCTCTGAAAATCGAAAGAGGATTCGAGGAAAAATCAGGAGTTTGGATACGCTGACAAGGTATCCACCTATCATACGGCTGGCTTAGTATTAACCTCGTAAGGTTAGGTTATAATTGCAAGTAGTGATAATGATTCAAATTGTTATAAACTAAGCCAGTGTATTGTCTCTAAATCCTGGGATGTATCTCGTATTTTGAAGTTAAGGCTAAATTCAATCCAAGATCAAAAGGTCAACTTCTATCATTGGGATAAATCCCTCAAGATAATTGCCTATTAATCGAAAACTGTATTTTCGCCTACTCGGACGTCGATTGACAGGAGGCCGCTTATTTTTTCTATTGCCTCACCAGCTCTAGGTTGAGAAACAACCTCTATCATGGGAATAAATTCCTCAAGATAATTATTTTTCCACCGAGCCAGACTTGGGTTCGACCTGCCGCTGCAGTTTCGCACTCGCTCACTGTCTATCGCGTCGTCTTATCAAAGAGATAAGTCCCAGATAAATTTTCCAATTGGAAATATTTACTAAGTTGAATAACTGGATTAAGGAATACGGGTAATCAAAGGTAAGGTTCCCGTATTGTCGCGCACTGATTCACTGAGTTTAGTTGTTAGTAGAAATTAAAGGTTAGATTAATGACAAGTGGCCGGATATTTACCAGTGTCTGAAATGTCCTAGTGTGTGAAGGCTGCTTCCCTTCACTAGGCTGATGAGTGGATGCTGCTTCCTTCCGCTGGATACCGTCTACCTCGGTGACAGTTCGGGATGGAGGTTGCAGTCCAGGAGTTCGATTGAGAAACTCAATGTTCAATAGTCACTGAATTTATTAACTGAATACGTACAAAATCTCGGAGATATAAGTATTAACTGTGAAGATCGTTGGGCAAAGTGCCAAGTTAACACTGTAAATATCGTTGGGCCAAATGCCGGAGGTAGTTGAATGTTGAAGATCGTTGGGCCAAATGCCAAGTTATCACTGTAAATATCGTTGGGCCAAATGCGAGGAGGACCGCTCTGCACGGGTTTATATAGTCGTCAGTCCCAGTTTTGCACACGGTCCCAATAGTAGGAGATGCGCTTCTCCGTGGAGGGAGTCGAGCAGTGATTGGTTCCCTCCTCTGCTTCTGGCTGCGCGCGCCTCGAAAGATGCGTCCGCCTCGAGGGATGTGCCGCGTTGTCAACGGGTGATTGGTTTTCTCTGACGTGATTGTTGCGCAATGATTTGGGATTGGCTCCCGCTGACGTGACGGATGCGCGCGCCTCGGAAGATGCGCGCGCCTCGGCGTGGGCGGCGCGGTCGCTCATTGGTTCCCTTCTCCGGGCTGGTTGCGCGCGCCGCTGGCACGAGCGTGGGGAAGATGCGCGCGCTGCTGGGCGTTGCCGCAGGAATTGGGCGTAGTTTGGGCGTAGTTTAATTTGTAGATGGTGGGACTCTTCAGAATTGGAGTGGGGGTGACGGAGCGGTCAGTATAGAATCGGCTATACTGGTTGCATTGTATTTTGACACATAAGTTTTATAATAATTATTAGACCATCAGAATTTCTTTGCAGTTTATATGCATATATTTTCTAATGTAGTTTTTTAAGCTCTAGCTGTAGAAATGTCAACGGAGTTTCTAGCATGCTCCGTTCGAAAGTTCATTTTTGTCTCTATGTATTATTATGGAAAATGCTTTTAAATATTGTTAATAAATTCTGACATCATAATTATTATAATTACAATTATTTTAACATAAGTATTTATGCGGTGGAATATAAGTATATAAAGACTATAAATTATTTCAATAAATGGTGCAACAATTTTTATTCTTTGCTTTTATTTTTAATATTTATATCTATTATGTTCTTGAATAAAAATTATTGCATGTACTTAATATTAATGTTTAACAATAAGTTAATTATTTCGTTATGTTGCGCAATGTTCTCTTGAACGGATTTTTTGTGGATTAATATATAAATGGAGGTTAGTGCATACGCTTAATAACAATAAATTCATTTGTTACTTAATGATAATTAATTATTTCATCATGTTGCGTAATGTTGTGCAATAATATTCGAGCGGAATATTCCATAGTCTTAGTTTGGAATGTGATGATGACTCATAATATGGCATACGGAAAATTATATTTTAAAACTTCGTTTATAAAATTAGTAGTATTGGAGTTTTCATAATTATGTATACATGTGTCGGTCCGACTTTTTATGCTCCTTAAGGGAAAATTGTCATAAGATTTTTATTTATAGTATTTTTCGAGTTAATCTGGAATCAATGATTTTTGATATAATTTAGGCCCCGAAATAATTAGATATACATGTAGTCGGTGCCGAGACATGTTCAAAAATATATATATATGTATATAAAGTCTTTTGGTTTTTGATTTGTAAAATTTCTTGTGTATCAGGATTACATATTAATGAAAGAGGTATTCTCTTATATGTCGGTAAAGTTAGTATCATCGCTACACCAGAGATGGCGCTGCCCTCTGTCGGTAATGTGGGTACGGACAGTATTCACTGTCGGTAAGGTAGGAAATGACTTTATCCTCAGACGGTAACGTCGGTAACTGTGTTATCATGGGTCGGTAATTTTTCTGTCGGTAACTTTTGCTCGGTCGGTAAGGTAGGAATTTATTTTACCTTCCGTCGGTAATTTTTCTGTCGGTAACTTTTACTCTGTCGGTAAGGTAGAGAACTTCTTTATCGACCGTCGGTAATTTTTCTGTCGGTAACTTTTACTCTGTCGGTAAAGTAGGAATTTATTTTATCGACTGTCGGTAACTTTTGTGTGGGTGATTTTGCCTATTGTCGGTAAAGTAGGTAATTTTTATGCGGATGATACTATATGTGGGCAAATACTTAAAATTATTTCTATCATTCCTAAGTGAGGTTATGTTATGTATAGCTAGCTTCTTAACAAAGAAAGATTATTTTCGGAGATATTGACAATATTAGATCGCGCGGCGTAATGATATTGATGTACTATAAGTATTGGTGATATTACATTGCGCGGTGAGATTTTATAATAAGAAATATTGGTGATAATAGATAGCGTGATGGAATTTTAATTAACAACATTAATTATATTAACAATAATATGTTACGCGGTGGGATTAAGATTTATATATTCGTAGGCGGAACTACAGTTTAAATATTATAGAGGCAATTTTTGCGTGTTTAAATAAAAATAAAAATTTTGTTGCGGGACGTAACAGTATATATTTATGACCCTTGTTGAGTCGAGAGTACGAACGTATGTCGACCACGTCCGCCTGCCACAGATCGTCGTATCCGCGTACAATGACGCGTCTTCGTGGAAAATATCTTCTCGCCGGAGCATGTAATTCCTCGACTAGTTGCCGCTTTTCGGAGGTGTTTTTCTTCTTTCGCACGTTTGATCGAGGCATAATTACTATTGCGATATTAGTATGTCTCGTTTACTGTGTCGAGTCAGATGTTGCATATTTCAGCACATTCTTTATCTCGTCCATCATTATTCGTAGCGCCTGCACGTTTGTTTCGAGCGCGATAATTTTTTGCTCAATTTCTCCCTGACGATCTCTCAAAAGTTTATCCACGTATCGTTTGTTGACGGGGTCAGTATCAGCTTCCGGTTGCGATACGCGTTGAATCTTGCGCGACCTTGCATCAAAGCCGGTAGTAGTCTGGCGGAGAGCGTTATCGCGAACGTAATTTCTCAATAATCTATTCCATTGATAGTACAAATTATTCGACGTTCCGAGCGATAATCCAAATTTATAAATCGACATTTCGGTACCGAGAACATTGACCGAATGACACGTATCGTCCACGCATAGTTTGATTTATAATAATGCCGGCCTCGCGAAGTTCTTCATTGTCGTGAGCATTGTTGCCGGCTCGACGCGAGGCGTCCAGCAATCGCAAACGATCTACTAATTCGTTGGAGTCGTTCCAATGCAATGTAATCGATCATGTCGCTTAGCGTCGTGGTGTGCGGCGCGTCTATACCTCTTCCCACCTTTCTATCGGGGAATAATGGTGCAATTATATATTTGTACTTGTATCCTTTATTACTTTTAATAGGATTATTAACTTTATTGTCACGTTTATGCGCATTTGTTGCTTTTAATATACTTTGATATTTATACAAATGAGTGTATTTTTTATGATTGGGAATATTTCTAAAAATCAAATCGTAGATACCTTCGGTTCCCGTATATTTTATTCCATCGATAATTATATTATCTTCCATGTCCACATCGAAACGTTTATCACCGAGCATCATTCCTTCGCTGGTAAATTTAACACCGTAGACGTAATCCATACTCTTATTTTTATCAACACTCATGATAGCTCCTATATATTTTTGCGCTAGTGGACCAAAATGATCTCGGAACATTTTCTGACCTTCAGACGTTTCTAATTCATGTCGGACCGATGTTACAAACGAATCGGGCGTGGTCTCGTAAATTTCTTCGACGGACGGGGATGGCATTGTTTGAAGCGGTTGTACTTTTATCGGAGTAGAAACAGTAGCCATATTAGAAAATTGTTTCCTTCGTTTTGATCGATTCGGTGTCGAATATATCGGCGAATCGTTTATCGGCATATTTATCCGTGCTCGCTTTATCCCTTGCTTTGACTCTTTTATTTTTTCCTCGTGCTTCTCTCCAAACGTCAAACTCAATGGCTTGATTTTCGGCGCATCAGATTCCACAGTATTTTCGACAAGCTGTTTTAAAGGTTCGGTAATTGGCTTAAATTGTCTTTCCAATGCAACGTCTTCCTCCATTTTACCAGTTTTCAAAGCGCGATATTTTTTGCGAATTGATTCGCTCGTTTTTGCAATCTCTCTCGCAATCTTTTCACGATCGCCGTTCATGATGCTCGATCGATGTGTCGATGACGACTGATCGCTTTACGGTATCGCGAAATCATTAAATCCTCTTCTATATCGTCCATTGATCAACGTGCTGTCTTTATCAGTGACTACGAAGCCATATTTGCGTTGCCAACATTTCTGACACAATGCGCGGAAATCGTCGTAAGACATGTCGGTATTTACATGATCGTTGTACATATGTTTCAAGTTTGTGCCGTCTTGTTTAAATAAAATCAAAAGATTCGCATTGTCGCGTATAAGATGCTTAGGTATCTTGGCGTACGTTTGACAAAGATAGAAACAGTCGACGCTCGAGTGTCGACCCATTGCAAAGTATTCTCTTATCGTATCTTGCTTGTCGCATGCCACGTCATCAAAGATAAAGATGGAATTCGGAAGCGCCTCGCTCGGTGGAATGACATCGCTGTTATTAGAGAATGTAAAATAACCAATTTCGTCTATAGGTGCTAGTAAATTTTCCAAGTATCTATATTTCGGTTGTTGAAGCGATTTCGAGTATACGTACACGTTCTCGAAACGTACACCGTACGGACTTTCTATCAAACTAATCAACACGTTTGTCTTACCGCAGTTTGAAGGGCCGCAAACGATACCGCGTATAGTAGTCGGTAGCATGTTTCCATGCTTGCGTACTTTTTTCTCCGATATTAGCCTATCGTCGAAATTTGATACTTTGATTATCCGCGCTTGTCGCACAAACCGCATGTTTTCTCTTTCAAATCAATTTTGCGAATGATCACGATGGCATATTTATCCGTGCTCGCTTTAGAAGACCTATTTATAGAGGTGTCTCGACTCGAAACAGCTCAGTATCAAAAATGTTTCTCCTTCTGTCGGATAAAAGAGACATTCTCTGGCTTACCGCCGAACAACTGCAGTATATCCCAAAGATTGTTTTACTGCAAAATTTTGGTGATTACGTGGAACGATTGTGGGACAAGCTTCCAGAATATATAAAGGCTGATTCGGAGGTCCGACAATATCGTTCGTGCATGCGACATTACAATCAGCCGTGGCAGCGAACACACATCGACGGTCCGCCACCGTTAATAAAAGATTGCTACGAATGTCAGCGAGAATCGTAAAAGGTAGCGGTCTTTTAAATCGTGTGATAAACGCGCTTCCCATCGAATTACATATTTCCGGTTATCAGTTTTGCGGCCCGGGAACCCGATTAGAGAAACGATTAGCTAGAGGCGATCGAGGCATCAATCCATTGGACGCCGCTTGTCGCGAGCACGACATTGCTTACTCGCGAAGCAACGACCTCGGTCAACGACACGTCGCGGATCGCATACTAGCTGCAAGAGCGCGAGAACGCATTACCGCGAGGGATTCGACTCTTGGCGAAAGAGCAGCCGCTACGACTGTTTGGGCGGCAATGAAGGCAAAGACAAAACTCGGCATGGGGATGAAAAAGCCATCGACGACAAAGAGGAGGAAAAAACGAATACTTCCAGTAGCGAAACGCGGTGGTATTTTACCACTTTTACCGTTGTTGGGAGTTGTCGGTTCTTTGGCCGGCGGTGCGGCGGGAATTGCAAAGGCGGTAAACGATAGCAAGACGGCGCAACGTCAGCTGGAAGAGATGCAGCGTCACAATCGCGCTATGGAAGGTCGCGGACTTTATCTCGCTCCGTACAAACGTGGACCATCGTCCATCGTCACGACCAGTATTCGTTCGACATGTCACTGACACTTACGTTGACTGGCAGAAGCAGCGTTCTCGCTGTAAGCTATTTTTCCGCTATAGATTTGACCGATGTCGATTACGAGCTTGGATTAACGGATTTCGAAACTTATCATACGATTCCGAACGTAAATTTTTCGAATAATAAATTTTACTTTGGCAAAGATGACAAGGAAATTACGATTCCCGAAGGATCGTACGAATTGCACGCTGTAAATGACTATCTCAAACGCGCAATTTTTTTTCACAAGATGAACACCTTTCCAGAGATATTGAAAACGATTATGATGAGGAATATCCAATAGCGCTCCGCGCCGATCATAGCACGCTAAAGAGCGAAATCAAATGCGCCTACAGAATAAACTTTACCAAACCCGACAATGTAGGATCCTTGCTTGCATTCTCGTCGAATCGTATATTGCAGCCTCGCAAGTGGTACGAATCGCATGAACCGGTTAATATTATAAACGTAAATATTATTCGTATAGAATGTAACGTGACTACTGGTGCGTACAGCAATGGCATGCGCGTACACACGATAGATGAATTTTCACCGAGCGTACCGCCAGGATATAAGATATCGGAAACGCCGGCACAAATCATTTATCTGCCGATCATCGTACGGAGCATTACGGAATTAACGATACGTATTGTGGATCAAAGAGGTCGATGGTTCGATTTTCGAGGAGAGGAAATTACCGTAAGATTGCATATACGACGGCGACAAACATAGTATGCTCGTGCTGAACGAAACGGAGCACGCGAGAGACAATACTTTTACGAGGGACAATACTATTGCAGTAAGGCGAGCGGTATCGGGTGACAATAATAAGATAGCCGTTAAAAAGAAGCTGAGCGCGTTGAATCGTGAATTTTTAAAATCATTGGGATTCATCGTACGAAAAGAATGATTGATATTTTGAATATCGTAGGTGAGCCAGTCTATGACGATCGCATCGTCAAGATTGAGACTCATACGTACAATCCGTACGCAAATACGACGCTTGGATACAGCGATGAGATACGACCTATACAACATCAGGATTTGTACACGTTACCGTGCGAAAGCTTTCTTTACATCGAGGGAAGGTTTAATGTGCGTAAAGCGAATGACGAAATTAAGGTTGTATTGGGAAACAATTGCGCCGCATTCATGTTTGATGAGCTTCGATACGAACTCGATGGAGTAGAGATTGATCGCAACAGAAATGTTGGAATAACTTCGACGCTCAAAAATTATGTCTCTCTAACGCACCAGAAAAGTATAAACTTGAAGAACGCTGCGTGGGATTTGATGTACAACGGTGACAAAAATTATTTCAACTATTGCGTACCGCTCAACATGTTGCTGGGATTTTGCGAAGATTATAAACGCGTTGTGATTAACGCTCGTCACGAATTGATTCTGATACGTTCGCGCAACGATAATAATTGTCTATTCGGACATCCATCGTCGGAAGCTGAGATTGAATTACTCAAGATACAGTGGCGTATGCCTCATGTAATATTGAACGAGATTAATAAATTGTCGATGTTGCGAATGTTGGAAAGCGGATGATACTTGAACATGAGTTTCCGATCTTGGGATCTATACGAATTTCCTCTGCTACATAGCACGACTAAGCATTCGTGGACCGTGAAAGCCGCCTCCCAGTTGAAGAAACCACGATACGTGATCTTTGCACTGCAAACTGGTAAAAAGAATTCAGTGTCACAAGATGTTACATTATTCGATGACTGCAAATTGACCAACGTTAAACTCTATTTAAACTCGGAATTTTATCCCTACGATGATTTAAATTTAGATTTTGAAAATAATAGATTCGCCGTCCTATTCGACATGTACTCTTGTTTTCGCAAATCTTATTATGGATGCGATAACAGCACCACGCTATTAACCATTTCAAAGTTTCTACATTGCGGTCCTCTCGCGGTCATTGATTGCTCGCGACAAAACGAGTCTGTCAAAACTGCTACCGTGGACGTGAGAATAGAATTTGAATGCAGGGAAAATATACCGGCGAATACTACCGCCTATTGTCTCATCTTGCACGATCGGGTTTTCGAATATAATCCATTGACCAATGTAGTCCGCAAAATTACATAAGTCAGCAAATATCCCCTCCATTGCATATGAAAAAAATATATAAAAGATTGAGATGTTTGACGATTGACATCAGTCTGCGATCGGATCTTGTCATCATGGCTGTGCCAACGTTTGTGGATCTACAAGGATTTATCGTTGGGAAAAATTTTGTCGTGAAGGAAGCTGCGGTTCTGAGAAAGGGATCCGTACTTTCTCATTACATTTTTACATGTCCCGAACCATGGCACACGCTCACAAAATCTGAGAGATGTCAGGTTTTATGGCTGATGAAAAATCACCATGGATTATCGTGGAATGATGGACACGTTTCATATTGGAAATCGAAACGTTTAATTACGACGGCGGTGATGGGTGCAACGGGGGAGGATGATGATGCGTCACCTCTCGTGTACGTTAAAGGGCATGAAAAACAACAATGGTTAGCCGATATACTGGACAATGATGTGCGAAACGATGTGATTATCGAAACTTTGGATGCAGACTATGAGGATATAGCTTCTTTAAATAAGTTAGATGTTAAGAATACTGTGCGTTGTGAAAATCATGTAAAAAATTGCGCTTTACAAAATGTATTTAAGATTTAAAATTGGTGGTTGAAACATCATGATAATGATTCATCGAATCCATATTTATAATAAATTGATGATGCAATATACTTTTATCGTCTTTCTTATTCTCTCCATTCTTTCCTCATCTCTATCTATGTACGTGCGCAGTATCGTGTTTCCGTACGTGACACAGCTGTCACAGATATTGTATTTCGATACATGGTGATACATTGTAATACATTTAAATATTTGATAATTGAATATAGTTTTGCGTTCGATAGTCGTTGATTTCCGTTCGACGGGCGTTCGACAGTCGTTCGACGAGCGTTCGTTTCCGTTCGACGGGCGTTTGATAGCCGTTCGTTTCCATTCGACGATCGTTCGTTTCCGTTCGACGGGCGTTCAATTACCGTTCGATAGCCGTTCGACAGTCGTTCGTTTCCGTTCGATGACCGTTCGACGGTCGTTCATTTCCGTTCGATGACCGTTCAATTACCGTTCGATAGCCGTTCATTTCCGTTCGACAATCGTTCAATTACCGTTCGATGATCGTTCGACGGTCGTTCGTTTCCGTTCGACGGGCGTTCATTTCTGTTCAATTGTCGTTCGATGACCGTTCAATTGTCGTTCGATAGTCGTTCGATGGACGTTCATTTCCGTTTGATGACCGTTCGACGGTCGTTCGTTTCCGTTCGACGAGCGTTCGTTTCCGTTCGACAGTCGTTCGATGACTGTTTAATTACCGTTCGAGCAGGGTTGACGCATTATATTATAATGTTATATTATATCATGCTAATTTGCATGGGAGCATGCATACTTTTGTCTTACGACGCGTTTTTGGTAAAGCGATAATGATACGTCCCTATTCTAAAGTTTCGTGCCGAGACGACTGTCTCCTCACAAAGTCGCGATATGATAATATTAATATTATATTATATACCATGCTGAGTTTCATGTGACAGCGCATACTTTTGTCTTACGACGCGTTTTTGATATGGTGATAATGCCACATCTCTACTATAAAATCTCGTGCCGAGACCTCGTTCTCTCATCAGAAAGTTCTGAATCGTGTGCGCGAGTAGTGCCAAATTAAAAGAAAAAAAAAAGGAAAAATGGATCGCATACATATTTACCCCCAATGGAAGAGAAAAATTTTTGACCTATTGTGCATAGTGTTTATGAAGCTGATGTTCCTGTGGAATGTAAGTATCGTTTTTGTGAATATTTTGTAAAAAAAAAATGTGAAAAATTTGTGAAAAAAAAAATTGTGTAATAATAAATATTTTTGTGTAGTTCCAGGACGAAATGGAAATACCAGGATTCATCAATATTGAGCGTCGACGCTGGGTGCGGGCGGTGCGCCGGACCGAGAGGAAGGACTTCTCCTATATGTAGGGCGACACCCCGGAGAGTCGCCATCACCAGGTCGAAGATATTTTCGACCTGCGGCGGCTCTTCGGGGAAGAGCCCTACATAGTTATAGAAGAAGAAAATTCGGAACAAGAAAATTGGATAATAGAAGAAGAGGAAGAGGAGCAGGAGGAGGTAGAGGAAAGAGAAGAGGAGGAAGAGGAGCAAGAGGAGGATGGGGAAAGAGAAGAGGAGAATGAGAAGCAGGAGGAGGAGGAGGAAAGAGGAGTGGAGGAACAGGAATGGATTGATAGATGTGTTTTCTTTTTCTTTTTATAAATCTTATATCGTAATATATTTCTATTAACGCAGCATCTTTTTTCTGTTCCAGGAGCGGCCTCCCCCTTAGCCCGGCGCATCCCCCCCATATATATATTTTTATATTTTATTATATTTTTTATTATATTTTTTATTATTATTATATTTTTTAAATTTTATATCTTTTATTATTATATATTATATATTAAGCACATATTCACACACACACACACACATACACACAATTGTATTACACACTATAATAAATTTTATATATTTAGTATTGAAAAAAAAAATGTATTTATTTACGCGCCTCTCCTTGCGCTCCCATCCCTTGCATCTCTATCTCTCTTGCGCTAGTTGTAGTCTCGCCATATCTTCGTTGCGTTCTCTCTCGCGCGTTAGTTATAAGTCTCGCGATATCTTCGTTCTCTCTCGCACGCGTTGTTCTCGCGCTCTCTCGCTCTCTCTCGCACGCGTTGTTCTCGCGCTATTATCGTTCTAAGTCTCGTGATATTATAGTTCTCCTTCGTATGCGTTCTCTTCGCGCTATCGTTCTCTCTCGCACACGTTGCTCTTGCAATATCGTTCTCTTTCGTATACGTTGTCTCGCGATATTATCGTTCTCTCTCTCTTTCATATGCTCGTCGCTATCACTCACTCACTTACCTTTGCGTCGTCCTTCTTCCACCTATGCAGCATCTTACAATGCATCGTCCTTGTCCTACGTTGACGCCATCCTTGTCACATGTTGATGTCATCCTTGTCGCACATTGATGCCATCCTTGTCGCACTGTCCTCTTCACACACTTAGCGCTATCCTTTTCCCACAACTAGAGCTATCCTTCTCACACCACCGTTTTCTTTTCGCGGATCCCCCTTCCCGCGCGGTCCCCCTCGTCCATCGCTCGCGCCGCGGATCCCCCCTTCCCCGCGCGTGACGTCACTCCCCCCGCACGTGACGTCACCCCGCGTGACGTCACTCCCCCCGCACATGACGTCATCCCCCCCGCACGTGACGTCATCCCCCTGCGTTAGAAACCTCCTAGTATCACTACTCGTGAGTGTGTACTCCCGCTGGTAGTGGGGATAATGGGGACGACGGAGCTGTCAGTTGTGTCCGCGCCTCGAGCTCGTTAATTCATTTTACAAAGGTAAGGTTTTGTAATAGTATATTAGCTACCAGAATCTTTATTGTTTGCATGCATATGTCTTTCTATATAAAATCTTTAGTTCTCTTAAAGGAAATGTGAATGGTCTTTTTAGCATGCTTTATTCAGAAGGTAGTATTTAATATTTGCATGGCTTAGTGTTCATGAATAAATTTTTGTTTAAATAAATTCTGGCACTTCAACTATTACAATTACAATAGATATGCATGTATATGTATATATATAATATTTATTCTGCATGGTTAATAATTATTAGTAATGAAATAATAATTGCGTAGTATTATAATGTAAAAAGCGTTTGACGGCTGATGCAATTCTTTGCACAAAGGATGTGGCGTGTTTCTTATCTTATCGCCGGGTGAGCTCATGCACACCTGCATGAAAGATGTGGCGCGCTTTGTTTCTTATCGCCGGGTGAGCTCATGCGGTGAGCTCATGCATAGCTGCATGAAAGTCACACAGAGGATGTGGCTCGCCGGGTCTCTTATCTTATCGCTGAATGAGCGGTAATTATGCACTTTACGGATGACCTCACCGATTTCAATGATCTTGACATATGTTGTAAAGCTCACTCTCTTGAGTAAGTATCAACAGGTTTTAAGTGTCGTTCACTATTTATTAAAAAGTTATTAACGAAGAAAGTTTAATGAATATAATATGATTTTGCGACAGCATGTACGTTTAATAAAATACATTTGATGGAATATATGTTTAATATAAAGCGAAGGTCATCATTAAATGTAGAGTAAACTTTGTTTTGTATTACAAAGTATATGCTTGGAAACAATAGGTTCCGCCCCCCCTTCGGAAGATATAACTTAACCTTTTTTTTTTTTTTTTACGAGAGAGGGAAGAAATGCTTCTTACGCACCCCCCGGTCCCCGTAGACCGGGGGAGTGTAGGGTTCGGCCTATTTAACGGCCCCTACCCACTAAAAAAACCCCTCTCTTTACGCACCTCCTGGATGGTATTGACTCCCGGGCGGTACCCGCTTACGCATTACCCGCCCGGGAGCCGTTGCCGTATGGGCGGTTAAGGCCCCTGTCCGTTTCGGGTATCTCTCTGTACGTAGTATCCCTCGACGTGTTCATATGTGAGTATTCTGTGTATCTGTGTGTGTGTGTGTGTGTCTGTGTATGTACGTGTGTATGTTTGTTAGCGTGTGTGTGTGTATATGAGTTGTAAACATGTTTTGGGATATTTACGGTCAGGTATTATCTGTCTACTTTCTGGTTAATTAATTGATTTCCTATTTAATAGTGAAATCACGTAGAATCCACTGTGGTCCTTATCTAGTTTATGTAGGGATGCTTGTATGCATGAGAGTGACTGGATGAGTGTGTTATTGGATGTGTAGTGTAAACCCTTCCCCCCTCACCTTATTCCCCTCACCCTACCCCCCTACCCTCTCCTACTCCTGCCCTCCACCCTCCATATCCCCCCCTGTTAGTGTATTTGTTTGCTTTGTTTGTGCGAATGTGAATGTGTGAATGTGTGAATGGTAGATGTTTGTGTGGTGGACCTCCTACTTCTGTAGTCGCTATCGAATAAGTCTCATTTGTGTCGAGTTCAAAGAACCGTCCAAGTCTAGTAAGTGTGTTAATTTATTTATTTACGGCGAATCGCTGTCACTATCGTCCATTCTCGCGCGTTCTCGAGCGCGCTACTCCTCTTCCTTGGCGAGCATGACATCATCGGCGAATGTCAGGAATGCTTTCCAATTCTCTTCAGACATTAGCATCTGTCTGATGATCGTATCGATCGATAGATCCTGACCGATGAGGCTACTTAGGAGCTCTCTTTGTTCGCTGCAGTTCGGGCAACTTTGGAGCGTATGATCTGGGGAGTCATCCTCCAGCTCGCAGAATATGCACGTAGCGGTCTCAGCTTTTCCAATGCGGTGGAGGTAAGTCTGGAAGCATCCGTGTCCCGCTATGAGTTGGGTCGCATGAAAGGATAGCTCCCCATGTGACCTATCCAGCCATTGATCTAAAATCGGCTCTATGGCACGGCACGTACGCGCCCCAGCCACCTCTCGACGCTGCAGCAGCAGTTTCCATTGTCTTCTCAAGAGTATTTCTTCCTCTTTCTTTATCTCTCTTTCCTCCAGCTTATTCCACGCGTTCTGGAGCTTTAGATCACGCGCCCGCACAAATACACGGCAAAAGTATGCCGCCCGTATGTCAGCCGGAGTAATTCCCGCGAGCAGAAGAAACGCGTCTGCAGATATAGTCCGATAACCGGCTATTACTCTGATCGCCATAGTACGTTGTAAACAGCGCAGTTTGTCCCCGATTCTTCTATTGGTGGTGGCCTCGCTCCATATGGGAGCCCCATAGTTGATGATAGATCCTATTACATGCGCGTACAACTTACGCTTTCTCTCACGAGGACCGCGAAGATTCGGCATAAGCGCGCTTAAGGCACGACTCACCCAAGAAACTTTGCTTTCGACGTAGTTAAAATGGTCGATGAATGTCCATTCTCTATCTAGTATAAGCCCCAGGTATTTGATGGAGGGTTCCATCTTAACTATTTCGCGATCTATATACACGCAATGTAAATTATTGTACATATTGTATTTTTCTATCTTAGATTTAGTATTGAACGCTACCACGCCGGTTTTACTGGCCGCTATCTTTAATCCAAGAGTCTTGATTCTGTTAATGACTTTGCTCACCTGCAAGTTAGTCTTAGCAATTGCAGCCTCGATGGTTGTCGCTTTCGCCAATACGAGAGTATCGTCGGCGTAGCCCAATACTAATGTATCCTCTTCAAATGGGGTTCTCAGCACTTGATCGTAAGCTATGTTCCACAGGGTCGGTCCGAGGACCGATCCCTGTGGAACTCCAGCTATTACTTGTCTAGTAATCGTTTTTCCCTCGATAGTTGGGTACTCGATTTTCCTATGTGATAAATAGCTACTGATGATTTTTCGCAGATACAACGGGAATGATTTTTCTCTCATCGCATTTCTTATATTGCTCCAGCGCACTGAATTAAATGCGTTAGTTATATCTAGGCTTAATCCTACGACGATTTCTCCGTTGATTCGCGCCTCTGTAACCATTTCCTTGACTACCAGTAATGCATCACACGTTGATGTATGCTTGCGGAATCCAAATTGGCATGCCGCAAGTCTCGATTCCGGGTGTTGTATCATCCAGTTTTGGATCCTATTTTCGATAACGCGTTCTAGCGTTTTACCTAACTCGCTCAGTAGGCATATAGGGCGAGCCTTGATTTCAGAAGAATCAGGCACCCCTTTAGGGATCAGTATTAATAAAGATCGTTTCCATGTCTTCGGAAAGATGCCATTTCGCAAGCACGCATTATACACCTGAACAAGTTTTTTCAAGAATTCCGGAGGGATTCTCTTCAGAAATACGGACTTGACTCCGTCAATACCTGGGGCTTTGTTAGCTCCCGCTTTTCTTTTTAGAATATTATTGACTTCATCCGTACTTATGTTATATTCTTCGAGCCACTGTTCGTCGGTAGCGTCATCAGATGCGCCCTCATCCCAGTAAGGATCTTGTGGGAACAGTTTATCTACCACTTGTTCGAGTACTTCTAGTGGAAGAGTTTCACTAAAGCTGGGGTTACTTCTCTTTAGCTTCTTCATTATTATACGGTATGGGAGGCCCCAGGGGTCTTTATCTATTGACTGGATGAGCTCGTCCCAGGCTTTAGTTTTAGCTCTTTTTATCTCTGTACATAGCTCTTTTTTAATTGTTCTATATTCCTCTTCTTTTTGTAATATAGTATTAAGTAGACCATTACGCTTCTCTTTCTGCCATTGTCTTCTGGCTCGATTACACGATGCTCGCAACTCGGCGATGTGCGCATTCCACCAGTACGCGCTCTCTTTTCGTACCGGAACTATTACAGGCATGCTATAGTGGCACGCCTCTTCAAGCACCTCTTGTGTCCAGGCTACCATTTTGTCAATATCATCCTCATGGATATGGTTTGTACATCGCCAGATCAGAGCTTCTGCAAAACGGTCCGCATCCATTTTCTTGTACGCCCATCTGGTGTACCTCTTCTTGTGGCGGGACATACGGATCTTGGGATCCATGCAGACCTCGAAGTATACGTAATTATGATCGGAAAGCGTTTCTACATTCATAACTTCCCACTTCTCGATCCTAGATCTAAAAGTGGAGTTGCACCAGGTCAAATCCACTATAGACGTGCCTTGTGCCCTCACACAGGTGGGTCGATTGCCGCTATTTAAGATAACTAGATCTCGACTCGCGCACCATCTCTCCAGGCGGTCTCCGCGTGAGTTGATATAGGGGCATCCCCATAGGATGGATTTTGAGTTAAAGTCCCCACCGATGATAATATTGAGTCCGCGCGCCTCCATTATACTGTCATCCATCTCACCCAGGAATTCCTCGTATACGTTGTCCTGTACATTTGGAGAGATGTAGCAGGAGATAACGACGATGTCTTTCCACTGTAAGGATATCGAGAATTGTCCTTGCTTTCTTTTAATACATGGACTCATGTAACCATCGGTATTCCAATGTATACAGGCTTTTCCGTTGTTACTAGCGGCCCAAGTTGAGTCCTCAGGGACCTTATACGGTTCTGATATTAACGTCATATCCAGGTGATGTTCTTTTTCCATTTGTGTCAGCAGTTCCTGTGCAACTCTGCAGTGGTTTAAATTTATTTGCAGAAATTTGATCATGTATATATGTATATAAACTTAGGTTATAGGCTAGATTTAAGGACATCTCTGTGTAAGCACAGCACAAATACTGTAAATACCAGGACATCTATTCCGGCCCTGCAACCTCCATCTCTTCGTCGGTCCTCCGTGCCGGCGTTTTTGGTGTCTCCTCGACGGATGTCTTTGCAGTGTTGTCAGCCGCTTTCCCGTCATCAGGACTGGACGTTACGGGTGAACTATACATCTGTGCCGTGTCCGTAGGCGGACTACTAGAGGTGTCTTTGGGGGGACTGCTGTCCACATTATCTTCCGCACTTGTACGAGGCGATGGGGCCAGCTGTGCAACTCTACACGAGTCCGACCCCATGCGGTGTTTGTCGGGTAGACGTTTTTCCGCGCAGATTATACATCTGACCGCGTTTTTGCACACCTTCGTAGTGTGTCCATGCTCGCCGCAGCGGAAGCATCTACCAGTGTAATCCTTATTAAACTGTAAAAAACCTATCTTCAAAATAGGATTATTTTAATCTACAAAATAGTTATTTTAATCTGCACAAAATAGTGTTATTTTAAACCGTAAAAAATTGTTCTACAAATTATTTTAATTTTGTGTAAAATTGTATATCCTACAAAAATAATGATATCAAAAAAATTGCGCTAAGTGAAAATAAAAACTTATAAAAATATTTTAACCAAAAGAAGTTATATAAAATGTTGTTTTAATTTTCTACATTATATCCTAGAAAAATGATGATATCCAAAAATTACGCTAATTGAAAATAAAAACTTAAAATATTTTAACTAAAAAAAATTGTACAAAATAATTGTTTTAATTTCCTACAAATAATATTAAAAAGTTGCGCCAACTGAATAAAAATTTTCACTATAAAATATACATTTCTTTTTTATTTCCAATATTAAAAGAAAAATGATATTAAATGAATTGTAATATATCTATTATAAAAAATCGTTGAAAATATGAACAATCATATACATTGCAATAATCATATGCATATATCCTGAAAAGTTTAATTGAAAAAAAAAAAAGGAAATGATAATACAAAATACAAAATTAAAAATTATTAAAAAAATTAAAAATTAGAAATTAATAAAAAAAAATAAAAATTTATATAAAAATTAAAAATTAATACATATAAAAAAATTTTAGTTAAAAAACTTAGCGCTGCTAATTTCATTAGCACATTATTCAACGTAGCAGCGCTAAGTTTTTTAACTAAAATTTTTTTATATGTATTAATTTTTAATTTTTATATAAATTTTTATTTTTTTTTATTAATTTCTAATTTTTAATTTTTTTAATAATTTTTAATTTTGTATTTTGTATTATCATTTCCTTTTTTTTTTTTCAATTAAACTTTTCAGGATATATGCATATGATTATTGCAATGTATATGATTGTTCATATTTTCAACGATTTTTTATAATAGATATATTACAATTCATTTAATATCATTTTTCTTTTAATATTGGAAATAAAAAAGAAATGTATATTTTATAGTGAAAATTTTTATTCAGTTGGCGCAACTTTTTAATATTATTTGTAGGAAATTAAAACAATTATTTTGTACAATTTTTTTTAGTTAAAATATTTTAAGTTTTTATTTTCAATTAGCGTAATTTTTGGATATCATCATTTTTCTAGGATATAATGTAGAAAATTAAAACAACATTTTATATAACTTCTTTTGGTTAAAATATTTTTATAAGTTTTTATTTTCACTTAGCGCAATTTTTTTGATATCATTATTTTTGTAGGATATACAATTTTACACAAAATTAAAATAATTTGTAGAACAATTTTTTACGGTTTAAAATAACACTATTTTGTGCAGATTAAAATAACTATTTTGTAGATTAAAATAATCCTATTTTGAAGATAGGTTTTTTACAGTTTTAAAATAACACTATTTTGGAGACAGGTTTTTTACAATAGTTTTTTACAGTTAATAATACACTATTTTGCAAATACATATACTGTTTTTTACGCGGACTTAGCACCTTTTTTTACCTTTTTTTTAAAAGGGTAATTTTTTTAGGGATATCACTCTTTTTTGTACTATATGTTAAACATCTTTAAATAAATGAGCAAAGAACCCGCCACCACCCCCGTCATATTTCATTAAAATTCGACGGTCCTCTTTGCTTACTATATAGA
This sequence comes from Camponotus vicinus, assembly GCF_025532165.1. NCBI lineage: Eukaryota > Metazoa > Arthropoda > Insecta > Hymenoptera > Formicidae > Camponotus > Camponotus vicinus. The sequence goes on along the minus strand of NW_028141956.1, from coordinate 18,496,692 downwards.
TATTCAGATCCTTCAAACTTCTTTGCTATTCTTATTGCAAAAATAACGGATAATTACAAATCAATATGTCATTAGAAATCTACATTTATTATTCACAATTAATACTTATAAATCCATTAATGAATAATCGTTGCTTTGCTTATCTAATTTATCATTGAATATATAAATGGAACGGAGAAAAAGTGAGTTATTTTCCACTTTTTACAATGGCTAATCGCAAAAGGTAAGCATGAATATAAATACATTATATATATATATATATATATATATATATATATATATAAATTTTATTAATATACAAATAATAGATAATATTGGTTAACCTTTATTTTAATCTTTTATCGTAATACACACATTATATGTTGCACTCGTGATACATATTATAAGAAAATATTAAAATAAAGATAAACCAAAACGTTATCTATCATTTTTATAAAAATATTTTATAATTTATATTATATATTTTCACTTCCAATAAAAGATAAAAACAAAAATTAATCACTTATCTATCATTTCTATAAAGATATTTTATAATTTATTATTTTATTATTCTATTATCTTAATCTTTTATTATAATGCATATGTATTGCATGCACAATACTTGGCTAATCTTTATTTTAACCCTTTATTATAATACATAAAATATATGTTATACGCAGAAATACATATAGTTATTCATCGCAATAATTAATGATTATTTTAATCCTTTATTATAATACATTTGTATTGTGCACGCAACATATAGCAATATAAATGCATTACAATAAAAGTTAACTAAATATTGTGCACGCAACAAATATGCACAATAAAAGATTAAAAATATATAAAATAATAAAATATTATAAAAGATCTTTATAGAAATGAAATAGTTTATCTTTATTTTAATTCGTTATTGTAATATGTATATGTTGTGCATGCAATACATATGTATTACAATAAAAGAATAAAATAAAGATAAACCAATACGTTTTCTATCATTTTTATACAAATATTTTATAACTTATATTATACATTTACAGTTCCAGAAACGAAAAAGAACCAGCAATTAATGATAATGAAACTCACAAAAGGTAAGCAATGATTATTAATAATATCTATAAAGATATTTTATAATATAATTTATTATTTTATATATTTTATTTCAATCTTTTATTATAATCTTCTATTATATATGTTTCACGCATGATACTGTTTAACTTTTATTTAAATGTCTTATAATTCATATATGTATTATACATACAAATACATATAATTACTCATCGCAATAACTAATGATTGTTATAATACATATATATTACTATATGTTGCATGCGCAATACAAATACATTATAATAAAAGATTAAAATAGACCATTAAAATTAAAACTAACCATTAGTTGTTGCGATACGTAACTATATGTACTTCTGCGTATAACACATATATATGTATTACAATAAAAGATTAAAATAAAGGTTAACCAAGTATTGTGTGTGCAACTCATATGCATTACAATAAAGATTAAAATAATAAAATATATAAAATAATAAAATATTATAAAATTTTTTATAGAAATGATAGATAACAATCTATTATTTCATTATAAAAATGTTTTATAATCTATTTTAATATTTTATTATCTTAATCTTTTATTATAATGCATATGTATTGCACACACAATACTTGGTTAACTTTTATTTTAACACTTTATTGTAATACATATTGTAATACATATATATAATAAAAATATAGAAATATATAATAAAAATAGATGACAAAGAATTAATTTTTATTTTAATCTTTTATTGTAATACAAAAATATTTTATATTGTACAATATATTTTATACATTTCTATTTTCAGATCTAACGAAAAGGAAAATGAAGAAAATCCTAAAAAGTAAGTGTAACACATTATATTATTAATACATATGCGTAAGAAATGATAGATAACAAGGGAATAAAAATTTATTTTACTATTTTTATTGTAATTCACTTATTGTAATTACTTATTTTTTATTGTAATTCATATTTGTGTTGCACACATAATACATATATGCATTACAATAAAAGATTAAAATGAAGATTAATCATTTATTATCTATCATTTCTACTATCATTTCTAAACATATTTTATAATATATATTTTATATGTTTCCATTCTTTCAGAACCTACAATATGGAAGAAATGGAGCCAGAAATTGAATTGTCGTCCTTTTTACGTGTTGAGGCTGAAGCGGCTTTAAAAGAAAATATAATACTTAAAAAAAAAAATACAAAAATTAATGGAAACACAAAAATTAATGGAAACACAAAAAGAATCGCCGCCACCAACGATGGCATCACTACCACCGCCACTGCCGCGGTCAACGTCGTCACCGCTGCCATCGCCGTCAGCGTCGTCACCGCTGCCACCGCCGCCGTCGTCACCGATAACGACAGCGGGGCAAGTAAGAGGTAAATAATTTTGAATTATATAATTGGCACGTTAATTATAAAGGAATCAGCTAAATGAATCAGCTATGTTAAAAGTTAATAAATCTATTACATTTTCAGATTTATGAATTTAACATTGCCCAAAGTATTTTTAGCCTTCTATAGAATTAAAATTTGTATTTTCATGAATTTTTGTGTCGTATAAATTATATTTTACAAAAAAAATTTTTAATTCACAAATAATTATTTTTATATTTTAAAAGGCTAAAAGTATTTTGCGTAATGTTAAATTCATGAATCTGAATGTACATATATTAAAATTAGATTTATTAACTTTCAATATAGTTAATCCGTGCAGTTCTTCTTTAAATATTATATTCAAATAAAATAACATTAAAATATTTCTTTTATTGTAGAACAACCGCGTGCACGATGGGCTAGAGCGGGACGGTCGAGAGGACGAGCCCGAGGCCGAAGTTCCAATCCAAGAACCTCAGCCCGTTATAGAAATAATATTTTTAATTTTTATTAATATTTAAATGTGTATGCGTGTGCGTGTGTGTGTGTGTGTGTATCATCATAACATAGAATATTTTTTATAAATGTGTCTTTTTGTTTTTTCTTTCTATGCTTTGCACAAACTACTTTTTATTTTTCATTTCCTTTTGCAAAGCATAAGCTATTTTTAATTTTAAAAATTTAAATATTCTACGTTATGATGATATAAAAATATGTTTGTATATGTGTACATGCGTGTGCGTGTGTGTATGTAATATCATCATAGCATAGAGTATTTATTTTTTCTTTCTATGCTTTTGCATAAACTACTTTTCATTTTTAATTTTCTTTCGCAAAGCATAAGTTATTTTTAATTTTGAAATTTTGAATTTCAATACTCTATGTTATGATGATATAAAAATATGTTTGTGTGTGTGTGTGCGTGTGTATATGTGTGTGTGTGTGTGTACATCATCATACATAGAATATTTTTTTTTATAAATGTGTTTTTTCGTTTTTTCTTTCTATGCTTTGCATAAACTACTTTTTATTTTTAATTTTCTTTTGCAAAGCATAAGCTACTTTTAATTTTGAAATTTAAAAATTCTATGTTATGATGATTTCTTTTAAAATCGCTTCAGCCTCAACATGTAACGATGACGATAATTCAATTACTGACTCCATTACTTCTTCCATGATTAGTTTGTGCGTGTGCGTTTGTGCGTGTGTGTGTGTGTATCATCATAACATAGAATATTTTTTATAAATGTGTCTTTGTTTTTTCTTTCTATGCTTTGCATAAACTACTTTTTATTTTTCATTTCCTTTTGCAAAGCATAAGCTATTTTTAATTTTGAAAATTTAAATATTCTACGTTATGATGATATAAAAATATGTTTGTATATGTGTACATGCGTGTGCGTGTGTGTATGTAATATCATCATAGCATAGAGTATTTATTTTTTCTTTCTATGCTTTTGCATAAACTACTTTTCATTTTTAATTTTCTTTCGCAAAGCATAAATTATTTTTAATTTTGAAATTTTGAATTTCAATATTCTATGTTATGATGATTTTTTCTTTCTATGCTTTTGCATAAACTACTTTTCATTTTTAATTTTCTTTCGCAAAGCATAAATTATTTTTAATTTTGAAATTTTGAATTTCAATATTCTATGTTATAATGATTTTTTCTTTCTATGCTTTTGCATAAACTATTTTTCATTTTTAATTTTCTTTCGCAAAGCATAAATTATTTTTAATTTTGAAATTTTGAATTTCAATATTCTATGTTATAATGATTATATCAATTGCAATAAAATGAGCATTATATTTTTTCAATGCCATTGCTAGAGCTGTGATGACTATACCAGAACCACTACCTATTTCTAAACAAATCACAGGTTTCATCGCATGCAGAATGTCTAAATCTTCTTCCAAATCATCTATTAAAAGATACGAATTCTCAGAAGGATCATAAACTGTCTTAAGTTCTTCATCTGATAAATTAACTACTGGAGTTTCCATAAAATTTACGGTGAAAATTGTAAGAAATTTCTTTTATAAAACTTGCAAAGTAATCAATGTTAAGTAATAACAATCCGCTGCTTCAGCTCTATTTGACATATCCTATAACAAAGAGAATAGTTATGCATAAAAAATAATACTCTTCGCAACTTTTGTACGCAACTTGTAGTACATGATAAAAGCACAATTTTTTATAACATTCCAATAATTATATATGAAAATTGAAAATGATTTTCAAAATGCTCAAGAATTCTTGTAAAATAGGTAACAATAAGATATATATGTCGCTTGTGTAAGTAAATCGCAATTTTTTATCGTTACAATTCGATGAATAAACATATATTTTGCAATAAATAGTACATACTGTGAAAGAAATATAAGAATAATAAATATACGTAAATTTGCAAGAAGAAACGCGAAAAATAAATGTTACTATTATTGCATGCGCGCTGAAAACAGAAAACTTGACGTCACCTTGTGGCGCGAATTCTCTCGTCCAGTTGATCCACCGTAAGTTTCAAGAGACTCATAAGACCTTCCGTTAATGCATCCCGCGTCGGATTTTCGCAAAAGTCATCTATCTTGTCGTCGATAGATGTATTGTCACTCGCTGTGTCCACGTCCATGTTATAGCTGTAGTGAAGTAGACACTACCGTGTCTCTTGATATATATATATATATATATATATATATATATATAATCTGAAATAATAATATAGATACAATCTAATCTAAATATATAAATGTTATATGTATATTATTAATTATTTTATATAATTACCTGAAGTGACACACTTAACCTTTTACAACATATTTATAAGCACCGTTAACGCCACAGAGCGCTACTAATGCTGCGTCGCGTGAATCACTGCTAGCGCATTCTTGTGGCAGACGTTGGAAACGTATTTCTGTATTTTCTTTGTTACGTTAAGAGGAGTTGATGACGACCATGACGACGTTTCTTAATCGAAATTTTCACATTTCAGACTTTGCATCATGATATCTCCGTTTACAGAGCACGTAGCGCAAAAATAAAAACACTTTTATTATTTAATTTAAACCCAAGCTATCGATTAATTCTACTAAGAACTCGATCCGTTGAGCGGTTATATGAGAAATAAAAATATCGAGTTATACTCTCAATCCGACTCGCGTAATAATACACGGAGTGCATTTTTTGCTTACGCTGGGACTTAGCAAAGACACTACCGTGTCTCTTGATTGGACTTGCATTTGGACCGCACATGACCGAGAGCCCAACATTTGTTACATTGAATGGGTCGATTTGGGAGCAATTCTATAGTTACTCGTGACCAGCCAATTTGGATCTTTTTCTTTTCCGCCAGTGTTAGTGCCGCTGTTTTCGGGCATTTGGCCCAGACCATTCCATCACCGGATCTATTGCGTCCTATTTGCCCTACTTTGACTTCTTCCTGCGTACATAATCCTTCGGAGGCAATTGCCGCACGTACTTCTTCACTCAATATCGATTCGTCTAGACCGACTAACTTAATTTCCCCCTTAATATTGGGGCGAGAGACTTTCGCCTTACCGGCTAGTATTTTGCTCATCTCAGCAGCTAGCAAGTCAGCTTTTTTGATATTCTCTGGACCAGAGATTTCTATTATGGTGGAACCACTGATTCCCTTTCTTATTTTTGGGCTTCGAATGTCCAAGTCCTTAAGGGAGATATTTTCGCGAGCCTGCTTGAGAGCATCAGCATAGGAGAAGTCTGCGCTACTTCCCCTGATACTAATGGCGGCCGTTGCGGGAATTCGTCTCCTTTCCTTCCTAATCCTATTTTTAAGACTTTGCCGTTTGGACATCTTAGTGTCTTTCTTTTGGATTGGTTTACCTGCCCTTCCAACTGTAAACCATTCTTGTTTCTCCGGCTCCTGATCCTGTGGAATCTGTGCCGTTAATCTATACCCTTGTGAGTTGCCTTTCTCTTGTAAATAATCTTTCTTTTGTAAATAGTCTTTCTTTACTATATTAGCATAGGATAGCCTTTGCTCCCTAAATGTGTCACGGGGGGGTGCCACTTGCACATTTCCCTTTAGTCTGATATCCGATCGCAGGCCGGCAGTGGTTCCTCCATTTCCGGCACCAGTGAAAACCATAGTAGGAATTCCTCGGCTCGTGCTGGGGACTCCTTCTGGAGGGAACACATATCTGATAGTTGGCGTACCTCCCGTCGCCATATTCATACGAGATATATTTCCTCTGTCCAATGTGTCTGTCAATGTGCTTTGCTTCAGAGGACTTATGCTCCAGCTATCTCCTTCCTCGAGTTTCCGCTTTTTGCTGGTAGGAGGAGACCAGGATTCTCCGAACATGGGCCAATCATCTCCGCCAGTTATTTTGTACACGTTTTGCAGATCTTCCTCGAGTTGTTGGAATGCTATTGTACTCTCGGTGGGGGAGCTCTTTCCACCGAAGACTTGAGCCATTGCTTTGTCAGTCCGTGTCTTTTGAGGCGTGTGTACTGTGGGAGACCCAGATTTCTCTTTTTCAAAAGATACTCTCTTCTTCTCTTTCGTCTCTCTCTTTTCTGGTGATGTCTTTCTTTGATCTTTATCTAGACTCGCTCGTATGCCTTGCATTTCTTTCTTCAGCTCTATTCTCATATTTCTATTTTCTTTCCTGATCTCCAAATTTTCTTTTTTCAGATCAGCAATGATCTCTTGGAGTTTGCTGTGTTCTCTCTTCCTTCTCTCTTCTTCCTTAGCCCTGTCTCTTTTGCTTTTCTTGGCGTCTTCGATTAGCTCTTCAATTTTAGCCTTGAGGGAACTTGGGTCTCCCACAGCTTCCGCTTTATACTGTAGCTCACGGACGAGCTCACCTAACCCGCATGTTCTTCTACGGAGTTCTCCGCTCAAGCCACCTTACATACGACCGCACTTTGTGCGTATCATCTCAATGGTGGAAATGTATTCTAGCGCCTGTGCGCACACATCGGCTGCTGTCATTGCTCGAAGAAGACCCGCCTCGATATGCTCGGGAGCAGTTCCCGTTTTCTTTAAAATTTCCTGTTCTGCGAGAATAGGATCTATTGCTTTGATCTTACGGCGAGATCTGCCTACTTTTCCTGTTCTATCATCGCGATCCGTACCTGATAGAGCGCTATCAGGATTTGAACACATTTGGGCGTCGTCGTCCTTGCTCATTGTGGCAGCTTGCTCAGCTGGCATACGCTTTCTCAACGGACGCGTTCGAAGCGTCGGACCTTTAGTTGCTTCGGATACACTGTCCTCCAAAGAGTCTGAGTCCATATCTCTTTTCTTTTTGCGTTTAGCCGCCGTACGTGAAGGGAGGTTTACATCCTCAACCTCCATACTTACTAGAGGATCAGGGATGACGGTAGTCATCCTTTCTTCTTCTTCTACTATATTCACCCAGCTATCCTGGATGGCGGGAAAGATAATCTCTATCATCCGTTCAGGACTGGGAGTCGTCATTATTGTGTCGCCAGAGCCCTGGCGTGGGCGATCTGGTGTTTCCGCTGTACATGCCGTAACATCTATTGAGCTTTCTGCGGTTGCAGGCTCGACTCTCTCACATTCTTTAGTAGAGGCGGTAGTCCTATCCGGCACGGTGCCCGCCGCACACACCGTGCTTTGCCCATCTCCGGATAGCGACGAATACATGACTGGGACGATATCATGTGAATCGCCGGCTCCTGTTGTATCCGACCCAACTGGAGCAGTAATAATCGGCACTTTGTGTTCTTGACTCATAATGGCTTGATAGAGCGTTTTATCCAGAGTGACGCCTCTCTGGGGTGATTTTCAGGATCACCATCCCCATTCACTCAGCACTTACACACACATACCAAAGGAGGAAAAGGTTAAGGGTAGGAAATATAAGGAGAGGTGGGGAAGGATGAGAGGAGCTTAAGAAAGGACATCTAAGGATAGGAAGACCAATTAAGGAAGAAGGTGAGGGGTCAGGGTGTTTTCCCACCCGTCACGGCACCCCTCCAGCCGTTTGAAATCAGGGTTTTCCTTTCCCTATTCGCTATGGGCCAAGGCGCCCGGAGGGAGCGGAAACCCCCCTTCCTCCCCTTCCGGGAAGGGAAGTGCAATGTGAACTCTTAGTCAGTCGCCCCGGGTCCCCGGGCCCCCCCGACGCCTAAGCGTCGAAGTGGGGGGCCCGGAGACCCGGGGCGGCCTAAGCCTCTCCACCACGACAAGGTGATCCACCAGGGAGAGGAAAAATAGAGTCCCTAATTCACTAAGGGATCCGTTAGCCCCGTTTAGTCTGGGGCCCTTCCTTCTTAGCTCTCTCGCCAGGGCTCTTCCAACACTTGTTGGCACAGAGGACTCCCTCATCACTGGAAGACCTCCGAAAGGAATCATGCGCCGCTAGCCTCTCTCCGTTGTGTCTTAAAGAAGGGAGGAGGACGCCCTACTCGACGGACACTCCTGTTGGGGGGGGGGCCCCACCCGCTGCTGTCCCCCCCCGGCTGTGAATAGACTCGCCAGGAGGGACCCTTCCCCGGCGAGAGGGAAGCAGCGCCGCCCGTCGGACGAGTGAGTCCGCAGGTCGGACGATCTGCAGGGGTGCGTCTATCACCCTTACCCCTTGGAGCACCGCCAAACCTACCCGGACCCCTATCGGAGGGGAGAAGTTGCTCTTGGTGATTACATGCCAATACACCAAGGGCCCCGATCGCCTCCGCGTTTTTATACGAGGGGGAAGGCGTACCCCTGTTGGTCGGATATCAGAGTCGGGACCTGAGTCCGTCGTCCTAATCCGCCCCTACCCGTGTCCCTGCATCCGCCTTTTTATACGAGGAGGAATGCAGACTCCTGTTGCTGGCCATATCAGCCTCTAGGTCAGTAGACCTGTCACCTGATATGACCGCGCTACTCGACAGCAACCGAGACTCGAAGTAAATGTGCATCCGAATTTCCGGAGGGTGATGCACCACCCCTCAGCACCTTGCGCTTTCGCCGCCAAGATATACCCTACCCGGAACCCCACGGCCAGGGAATAACGCGAGCCCTCATCGATAGGGCAATATGCCTTGGTGATTCCATGCGAATCCACCAAAGGCTCCGGACGCCTCCGCGTTTTTATGCGAGGGGGAAGGCGCACCCCTGTTGGTCGGATATCAGAGTCGGGACTAAATCCGTCATCCTAATCCGCCCCTACCCGTGTCCCTGCATCCGCCTTTTTATACGAGGAGGAATGCAGACTCCTGTTGCTGGCGATGTCAGCCTCGGGGTCAATGACCCGTCACTTGACATCACCGCGCCACTCGACGGCAACCGTGACTCGAGATAAGTGTGCCTCTGGTTTTCCGAAGGGTGAGACACCGCCCCTCAGTTCACCTCCCGCTTTCGCCGCAAAGGTGAGTTTCCTACCCGGACCCCTCTGATAGGGGAGACTTGTCGTGGTGATCTCATTGCAGATACACCAGCAACCCCGAACGCCTCCGGATTCTTCAAACCTGGGGGGAAGGCGCACCCCTGTTTGACGCATATCAGATTCAGGACTCTACGAGGTAGCAGTCCGTCCTCCTAATGTCGCCCCCTACCCATGTCCCTGCATCCGCCTTTTTATACGAGGAGGAATGCAGACTCCTGTTGCTGGCGATGTCAGCCTCGGGGTCAATGACCCGTCACTTGACATCACCGCGCCACTCGACAGCAACCGTGACTCGAGATAAGTGTGCCTCCGGTTTTCCGAAGGGTGAGACACCGCCCCTCAGTTCACCTCCCGCTTTCGCCGCAAAGGTGAGTTTCCTACCCGGACCCCTCTGATAGGGGAGACTTGTCGTGGTGATCTCATTGCAGATACACCAGCAACCCCGAACGCCTCCGGATTCTTCAAACCTGGGGGGAAGGCGCACCCCTGTTTGACGCATATCAGATTCAGGACTCTACGAGGTAGCAGTCCGTCCTCCTAATGTCGCCCCCTACCCATGTCCCTGCATCCGCCTTTTTATACGAGGAGGAATGCAGACTCCTGTTGCTGGCGATGTCAGCCTCGGGGTCAATGACCCGTCACTTGACATCACCGCGCCACTCGACGGCAACCGTGACTCGAGATAAGTGTGCATCCGGATTTCCGGAGGGTAATGCACCACCCCTCACCTCACCTTCCGCTTTCGCCGCAAAGGTGGGTCTCCTACCCGAGCCCCTAGCGAAGGGGAGATATAAGCTGTGGTGATCTTCATGCAGATACACCATCAGCACCGTACGCTTCCGAATTTTTTAACAAGAGGGGAGGCGCACCCTCTGTTGACGCATCCCGGGTTCGGGACTCTACCAGTAGAGTTAATCCCACAGATAGAGGTGCAATTCCGTCCCCCTAATGTCGCCACTTACCCGTGTCCCTGCATCCGCCTTTTTATACGAGGAGGAATGCAGACTCCTGTTGCTGGCGATGTCAGCCTCGGGGTCAATGACCCGTCACTTGACATCACCGCGCCACTCGACGGCAACCGTGACTCGAGATAAGTGTGCCTCCGGTTTTCCGAAGGGTGAGACACCGCCCCTCAGTTCACCTCCCGCTTTCGCCGCAAAGGTGAGTTTCCTACCCGGACTCCTCTGATAGGGGAGACTTGTCGTGGTGATCTCATTGCAGATACACCAGCAACCCCGAATGCCTCCGGATTCTTCAAACCTGGGGGGAAGGCGCACCCCTGTTTGACGCATATCAGATTCAGGACTCTACGAGGTAGCAGTCCGTCCTCCTAATGTCGCCCCCTACCCGTGTCCCTGCATCCGCCTTTTTATACGAGGAGGTATGCAGACTCCTGTTGCTGGCGATGTCAGCCTCAGGGTTCTACGAGGTAGCAACCCGTTACCTGACATCACCGCGCCACTCGACGGCAACCGTGACTCGAAGCAAATGTGCCTCCGAGGGTGAGGCACAACCCTCTTTCCCACCTTGACGCGTCCACGTTATGATGGTCCTTGACCTACCCGGGGCCCCCATCGCAGGGCTACACTTCGCTTCCACGTAGAAGCGATTTGCGTAAGGTATCTCCATCGTGAGGTGCTCTACGCCCGTTCTGCCTGCGATTATTTATCCAGGGGTGGGCAGGCCCCCTGTTGTCGACGTGCAACGTCGACTCCTAACCCGTGTCCCCGCCTCCGCTTTTTTTATTAAGCGAGGGGAAGGCGGACCCTTCGCCGCGACGATGTCGACCTCGGGGGGCCAGGTTTCCCTGTACTCCTATCCCCGTCACCCGCATCGCCCCTGCCCGGTATGCTGAATGCCTTCGAAATTATGAGGGGAAGGCATCACCCCTTACCAAAACTTTGCCATCTGGCTGAATAATCTACCTACCCGGGCTCCCCGTGGGTGTAAGCCACCCAGGGGGATCCGCCCTCGGATGGGGAAGGGCGGCGAAGCCCCCGGTCCGCGATGATCCAGGGATAACGGTATCCCCGGGCCATCACGCCTGACCGCCCGAGCTGGATGAGTTCACCGACATTCCATCGAAGCAACATGGCTTAAGGGCCGTACACGATAGCCCCCGCCCCAACTCAACGGGCGTTCACCCGCCTTTAAAGACGTGACCATGGCGCCCCGACCGACGCCGGCTCCCTCATCCAACATCAACATCTATTACGCCCTTTGGCGTCTGCCACGTAGCAGTTCAAACGGCTCTATCCCACGCGCACCCTCTCATGTACACGACGCACACACCCACTCACACACACACACACACACACACACACACACACCCATACCCACACACTCACACACACGTACACACACATACACACACACACACCCCACGGGTGTCATAAGTCGAGGTGGTCTCGCCTCTGGCCCGGCTGGGTGACTAAGTCACCCGAACCGGTCTCTCGGGCGAGGCCCCGACCCACACCCATTCTTCCCCAATGAGGGACGCCTCACAGCAGGAGCACCCACTGCTCGGCACCCTCATCCCCAGCGGGAGCACCCGCTATACACACACCTTACATCCATAGCCCAGGAATTAGAAGGGAAGAAGGGTAAGGTTGAAGGGATCAGAAGAAGAGAATAGAAAGAGAGAGAGTAATAAGAAATGAGTCAGGGCGTTCTCCCGCCTTTAACGGCACTCGGTGGGCCGGGCATTTGAAGTCAGGGTATGCCATCCCCTATCCGTGATAGGCCATACGCCCAACGTCACAGAAAACCTCTTCCCGTTCCCGCCAAACAGGCGGGAAGCGAGGGAGTGCAATGGTGTGCTCTTAGACCCATTCTCCGAGGAGAATGGGAGTCCCTCCACCACGACAAGGTGGCACACCACGGAGAGGAGATATAACTTAACCTAAACCTATTTCTGATTTAAAACTAAAATTTGGTTTGAGATGAACCTTGCTTCGCGTGAAAAGTTGCAAACCTATGTGAACTTCGTTTTATCTTGCAAAGTACATGCTTGGAGACAGTAGGTTCCGCCCCCCCTAGGAGGGGACTCGACTTTCATACCCAAGCCTATTTCTGATTTAAAATTAAAATTTGATTTATAAATCAGAATAGGTTTGGACTAGGTTATATCTTCCGGAAGTGGAGCCCCCCTTAGGGGGGGGAGACGGAACCCACTGTATCCACGCATGTACATTTCACCTTGACTCTTAAAACGTACATAATGTCTAAAAATTGCACATAATTCGTAAAACTTTTTTTGTTAATAACTTTTTAATAAATGACGAGGGACACTTAAAACCTTTTAATACTTACTCAGGAGAGTGTGCTTGACAACATATGTCAAGATCATTGAAATCGGTGAGGTCGTCCGTAAAGTGCATAATTACCGAATGAGCTCATGCGGTGAGCTAATGCAGCCTTATACTGGTCTTATAAGACGGCTTAATAATTTCTATTATTAAAAATGTCAGACTCGTGAATATAAAATTAAAAGTATAAATTGATATAAGTGGCAATGCGAGTCTAGTGTCGAAATTATTACACCGCTATTTATTGTACAAAAGACAATCATATAAGAAAATACATATAATAAATATACATTTGAGTAAGTTACGAACGTTTCGACCCTATTTTTGGGTCATCTTCAGCGCAAATTTAAATTAAGTAATGAGATAATATAAAATTGGAGTCAGGCATACGAGTGCTGTCTAAAAATACGTTTGAGTTGAATGATGCGGTATCTCATTGTTGTTTTGACGATGTCTGCAATTTAAACAACCCGAATCTGTCAGCAAATAAAATACATCAAACCGAACAACAGTTTGAATTGATAAAATAACTTAAATAAATTAGGATAAAAAAGTAGACTAAATAAATAAATAAGAGTTCTAAAATTTAAAAAATTTTTTTAAAGAATTAAAAAATTACGGAATTAAACCTGTATAAAGGAACAATAAAAAATTACTTACTACCAGACATCGAAAACATTGGCAGACAATAAAAGTGAAGAGAGACCGACCATCATCACAACAACAAAAATTATTAACTAGTCCTCGAGACGTAACGAGGCTACTTTATAAAGGAGTCGGAGCGAGTCGATGATAATATATAAATATAAACATGCGCAGAGTCATAAAAATTCAAATGTGGTATAAGAGATCGAAATATTACATTTTTGATAAATTATTAACAATGTTTGAGTAAATTTCGGGTAAACGTTCGGTATCCGTCTGCAAATTTAAACCATTATTTTGTCTCTTAATAAATAACATTTCGGAAATTAATCTTTTGCTCAAGAAAGGCTCCTGGTCTAAAATTTTTACATCCTCCCAATCAAAATCATGGTCGAAATTCAATCTATGGTTAGTGATAACCAATTGAGTGTTAGTATTGCGTTTAATGTGACAACGATGCTCATTAATTCTGGTATGTAATTGCCTGCTAGTCTGTCCCACATAAGAAGCATCGCAGTCAGTGCAATTTAATTTGTATATGATATTCATAGAATCACAAATAGGAAGGGGATCTTTATGGACTTTGATGAAATTACTCATTTTATTGATACTGTAGTAAGACAATCGATATACAATATTTGGATCCTTGACAATATCTTTAACACGCTCAGAGAATGTGGAGACATAAGGTATGGTAAAATATGTGATGGAATTATTGGTATCTGTGATTAGAGATTTGTTGACGTTGGAATCTGTTTTAAAAAACAGTTTTCTAAGGCGGTCCGACCATGTACTGAAAATAAAATGGAGAGGGTAACCATTATTCAGCAAAATATTAATGATACTTTTAATATTTTTCGAATGAAAAGAGGGATGAGACAGAAAGAAAACTCTGTCAATTAAGCCAATTACTGTGCCTCTTTTTTGGCATAAGGGGTGTTGAGATAAGAAATGTAGGTATCTACCAGAAAAAGTATCTTTATGATACCAATCAAAAATAATATAGTTGTTATCTAACATTAAAGTTACATCCAAGAAGTTAATTTTGCTGCCCACTCCAATTTCCATAGTAAATTGTAAACGAGGATGAAAGGAGTTGAAAGTGTCAAGAGTATGATCAAGTGAGGAAGGAGGGACCGCTAAGATTACGTCATCAACATATCTCAAATAAAACGGAGGGATGAATTTTAAGGAGGCAAGCGCTTTATTTTCTAGATCTTGTAAAACAATGTCCGCCACTGTAGGAGACAGGGGAGAACCCATAGGAGTCCCAAATGATTGTTTATAAATGATGTTATTGAACGTGAAAAAAGATGATTCCAATATAAATTTTAGTGCTGAGAGAAATTCATCGCGCGGTATGTCACAGTTTAGAGAAATATGATTCCATCTGGAGGAAACACTGTCGAAAATCAAATTAGTCGGTACGTTAGTGAAAAGAGAAATTACATCCAACGAGACCAATTGGAAACCATCCTCAAGATACATATTAGACAATCTCTTGACTACTTCATAGCTGTTAGAAACATGGCTAGGGGAGACAGGGAAGCTTTTAATCATGATTTTGTGTAAAAAAGTGGATAAATGATATAATGGACTATTGATAGAGGAAACAATTAATCTGAATGGACAATTAGGTTTATGGATTTTGGGTAAACCATATGCCCTTGGTAGAATGCCATCGCTGCAATAAAGAGTCCTATAAGTGGATGCTGATATGAAATTCAGATTTTTCCATCTCTTTAAAGTCTCGCGCAACCAGCTCGATAGTCTTTTAATAGGGTTTCTTCCAACAACAGTGTAAGTGTCAGAATCTCCTAGTATATTTTCGATTTCGCTGACATATTTATTCTTATCTAAAGCTACAGTAACATTACCCTTATCTGCGCAAGTCAAGATTAGGTCCTTATTGTTCCTGAGGAACTTTTTAGTGGTCTCCACCAGCCGGCCAAGCATCTCACTAAATTCATCTCTTCCCACTGAGTAATTGGATAAATTATTGATGATATCCAATGATCGATTTCGAATGGTTAATTGGTTAACTACAGGGAGCTTTCTCATGCTGTTTTCAAAACTCTTAATAAATTCCATAGTTAGTTTGTCTTTATTATGTATGGGGAGGCTGAAATTCTCCCCCAGTTGTAACAAAGATTGTACATCTTTAGGAATGACAATAGATGACAAATTAACAAACCATTTTCTATTAATATTAGAGAAGGAAAAATAATTGTTGTTAAAGGAACCAGAATCTACCTTAACCTCAACGACATCATCAAGACAAACGGATGGCTTAGGAGGTTTAAAGGAGAACTTCATGTTGTTGAGATCTCCGAATTTTCCAGGTGTAGAGGACAAGTTACAATAATAATGTATAAACTCATAATTTCGGTTAAAAGTATTATGTTTAGCTCTTAAAGAAATAAATTTCTTGATGAGCCTTTCCCGTCGACTACGAAAAAAGAAATGTAATGGTCTCATTTGTTTTGAAAAGAAAGAATTGCAGACGAACAACGGAACGCGAGAATATATAAACTTAGAAATCCTATAAATCTGAGTATATGCGAACTTAGATAAAGTAAAGGTGTCATCAATTTCAATACGCAAAAGTCTTTTAGCAAACACATGTTTGAAGAATTTAAATTTATTAACGGTTTTAGGATGTGTGAAATTCTTAAATGTTTTGAAACAATTCTCGATGTGTGATGGTGTGACATTGTACATGATACACTTGCGTAAAAACTCGATTTTGACCTTACAGTTAATAATTAATTTCTGATATTTGATCCATCTTTTCAAAGACAGAACCGCAATGAGATACCGCATCATTCAACTGAAACGTATTTTTAGACAGCACTCGTATGCCTGACTCCAATTTTATCTTATCTCATTACTTAATTTAAATTTGCGCTGAAGATGACCCAAAAATAGGGTCGAAACGTTCGTAACTTACTCAAATGTATATTTATTATATGTATTTTCTTATATGATTGTCTTTTGTACAATAAATAGCGGTGTAATAATTTCGACACTAGACTCGCATTGCCACTTATATCAATTTATACTTTTAATAATTTCTTTTATAACACTTGCAGTGAATTTTATTCGTAAGTCTTTTGCTATTGATTTTATACTATGGAATATATATACATACAGGGTTTGTCAAAAGTGTGGAAACCCCTAAATATCTCACAAACGGTGCATTTTAGAAAAAAATGTTTCAGGCAAAAGTTGTTTGGTTTCAAAGGGGCCATAAGACAGTACCATTGGTTTGACCTTGAAGAGTCATTTGAAGGTCACATGAAGGTCACTTCAATTTTTTTAAATGGAACACCCTATATATTTTTGCACACTCTTGTAGCTTATCTCGAGAGCTTTCCAAAACACTATAATTAAGTACATTTTCGTTAAGTACTTTTTGAGTTATGAGGCTTGAAATAATTTCTTAATTTTACATAAACCGTAAAATATCTTGTAAAATATTCATTTTTCGATTATCTTACCTTAATACTTTTACGTACAAAATAATGAGAGGAATCAATTGGTGTAAAGAAAACACATAGTTGTTTTGAAGAAAAAATATGTAATTTGCAATTAACAATTCCATATTTTTTCTTAAAAACAACTATGTGTTTTCTTTACACCAATTGATTCCTCTCATTATTTTGTACATAAAAGTATTAAGGTAAGATAATCGAAAAATGAATATTTTACAAGATATTTTACGGTTTATATAAAATTAAGAAATTATTTCAAGCCTCATATCTCAAAAAGTACTTAACGAAAAGGTACTTAATTATAGAGTTTTGGAAAGCTCTCGAGATAAGCTACAAGAGTGTGTAAAAATATATAGGGTGTTCCATTTAAAAAAATTGAAGTGACCTTCACGTGACCTTCAAATGACTCTTCAAAGTCAAACCAATGGTACCGTCTTATGGCCCCTTTGAAACCAAACAACTTTTGCCTGAAACATTTTTTTCTAAAATGCACCGTTTGTGAGATATTTAGGGGTTTCCACACTTTTGACAAACCCTGTATATATAGCCTTGGCCAAAAGTATTAGGCACCTTAATTTTTATGAGGCATCCTTTGAATATTTTTTGGAAATGATTCTATTGTTAATTTTTATTACATTGAAATGTTTAAAGAGTATTTTTAACAATAGATATCTCATTTAATGGGTCATAAAACAACTGATTTACTTTAATTGCTATATTCACACTTTTAAGTGATAATGCTAGTCTGCTCTCACATGTCGCTATTGTCCCAAATATATTAGTGTTTATTTTTCATGTTTTCACTTGTAAAGTTATAAGTGTTAACTGCAAAAAATTCCAAAAAAAAGTGAGCTCTCTGAACACCAACGTAAGTTAATCATATTTTTAAGAAAACAAGGGAAGAACCAGAAAGAAATTGCGAAAACTGTGAAATGCTCGCGTTGTGCCGTTCAAATGACAATCAAACGTTTTGAAGAGACCAATTCGCATTCGAATAGAAAGCGCACAGGCAGAAAAAGAGTAACCACAAACCGTGAAGATCGAAAATTAATTCGTGAATCATTAAAAAATCAGAGAAAAACATCTTCTGAGCTAGCTGCTGTCTTCACAGAAGAAACTGGAATATCAATCTGCTAGAACCGTAAGAAGAAGACTTATACAAAATGATCTCAAAGGTTGCAAGGCCAGAAAAAAGTCCTGGCTCTCGGAAAAAAATAAGAAGTTTCGTTTAGAATGGGCTCGTCGACATTAACAATTCACTCAAGAGGATTGGGCAAATATAGTTTGGTCTGATGAATCTAACTTTGAGGTCCGTATAATTTGATGTATCTTTTACTAAAAAAAAATATTATTACTAGCGTCAGTTGGTTTATTTAGACATAAAATTTTTTTAAATATTAGTATAAATATCAATGTTTTTTCAGATCTTTGGTACTCCTGGTGTATCGTATGTACGATGAAAAGTTGGTGAAGAATACCATCCAGAATGCGTAGTGCCTACTGTCAAACATGGAGGAAGCAGCATAATGATCTGGGGCTGCATGAGTGCTAATGGCGTGGGCGAAATGTTCATTTGCGAGGGTCGAATGAACAGCGCGTGTTATATTAAAATTTTAAAAGATGTATTACAGTCGTCCTATCGCAAAATTTTTGGTGATTCGGATTTAGTAGTAGTAGTAGTAGTAATAAGAACGGGTGGGGCTAGATCAGTCCCTGATGTCACCTAGATCTAAAAGATCTTCTGTAACCCCGTGGTTGTCTGAGGTTATGAGTGGCGATCCAATTTGGCCCTTACAAGAAGGTTATATAGATCGCTCAACCTCACGTTTTGTAATGCACTGGGTTCAATGAACATGTGACCCCAGAGTGTGTATCTCCTAAGAGCAAGTGCGGGGCAGTAGCACAGAATGTGAATGCTGTCCTCTTTTTCTTCGCCGCATAGCCGGCAGTCTTTCCGCTCGGCCAGGCCAAGATTGAATAAGTGGGCCCTGAGGGCCAGATGGCCCGTAAGCAGGCCAATGGAGATGTTGAGCTTCTTTCTGCTCATAGTTAGGAGTTCATCCGTCCTTTTAGGAAGGGGTCGGTTCAGCAGTAACTTGGCTTGACGACAGCCCTGAACCTGGCCCCACGAAACCAGATGTTCGCGTTTCAGAGACTCTTTGATGAGTCTTTTACCTATGATAAAGGGGACGCCGACGACTTGTCTAGCCGGGACCTCGAGAGTGCCTAGCTTTGCCAGGCCGTCCGCCACTTCATTGCCATGAATTCCCTGATGACCGGGAACCCAGACTACGGTGATCCTATTGGATTCGCCTAGTCTGTTGAGCGCTAGCATGCAGTCCCAAACCACCGAGGACTCAGTGGCGGTCTTGGCTAGAGCGTTAATGGCTGCCCTACTATCGGAGCAGATGAGTATATTTCTATTGGTGGCTTTAACTAAGGTTAAGGTGTTTGCGCACTCAAGGATTGCTAGAACCTCAGCTTGAAAAACTGTGGCCAGCTCCCCTAGGGAGTAAGATTCCCTGTGGTTGGTCCTTGAGCCGTAGACTTCAGCTCCAAATCATCCTTCCGCCCCCGAGCCATCCGTATACCAGATGTGCCAGTTTGGCCGGCAGATTCGTTCTGGTTTACTCCAATCTTCCCTAGAAGGTATCTGGGTTTTGAAGAACTTAGAGACCTGGGATTTCCTAGGTATTCTATCCTGCAGCAGAGAGAATGGGTGTTCATGGAGGAACGATAGCCTGGCATGACCAAGATGCCGTCCTCTCCACTCACCCTGACACTTTAATCTGTAGGCAGTAAGTTTGGCTGTGCCGATAATAAAGCGGTCCAGGGGTGGAAGACAGAGTGCAATCTCAAGCGCCTCTGTAGGGGTGATTTTCATGGCCCCCATCGCCGCCCTGAGGTAACAACCCTGTAGGCTTCTGAGTAGGTTCCTGGCCCCCACTTTCTCCACCCTGGGCCACCAGACCATTGCAGCATATGTGAGACGGGGCAGTAGAATGGCTTTGTAGATCCAAAGGGCAATACTGGGTTTAATGCCCCACGTTTTACCTACAGCCCTTTTACATGCCCACATGAAGGTGTAAAATTTCTTACGTTTGACTTCAAGATGAAATTTCCAGCTTAGTTTGGGATCAAGGTGTATCCCCAGGTACTTCACCGAAGAAGTGAATGGTAGCTCTTTGCCCCAGAGCCTCAAAGGCCCTATAGGTTCGGGCTTGTATTTTCTGGTAAAGATCATGGCCTCGGTCTTAGACGGATTAACCGTGAGACCTTTGGCTTGACACCAGCTTTGAATAATCTTAAGTGCTTTATCCATGAGCTCCTTAAGAGTTGAGAGATAGCTGCCTCTCATGATTGCAGCCACGTCATCCGCATAGCCACAAACGAGAAGGCCCCCTTCTTGTAATTTGACTAGAAGTTCGTCTACAACCAGGCACCACAAGAGCGGAGAAAGAACGCCGCCCTGCGGGCAACCTCTGGCCGGGAGACCACTCAAAGTTTTATCTCCATAGTCAACAGTTAGGACTCTGTCCGATAGCATGCTTTGCGTCCAGTCGATCAGAGTTTCGGGGATGTGATACCTGTGCATGGCCTCTTTGAACATTGTATATGAGGTGGTATCAAATGCCCCCTCAATATCCAGAAATAATCCTAGGGCATACCCTCCAGTCGCCAGCTGTGTCTCAATCTTGCTCACAAGGTGATGAAGGGCAGTATCCGTAGATTTGCCCGCCCTATAGGCGTATTGAGAAAATGCCAGCGGTCGGATAGTAAGGGGATATGTCCTAATATGGCTGTCTATCAGTCTCTCCAGTGTCTTCAAAACAAAGAAGGTGAGGCTAATAGGTCTGAAGTCTTTGGCCAAGATATGGCCATTTCTGCCTGGTTTGGGTATAAAAGTGACTCTGGTGCCACTCCAAACAAGAGGCACGTGTCTAAGGGCTATGCTAGCCCTAAGCACTTTAACTAGGGGGCCTATCAAAAGGCTCAAGCCCTCTTGTAAGCAGGCGGGATAAATCCCGTTTGGTCCAGGTGATTTATAGGGCTTGAAGGTTATAACAGCCCATTCAACACCTTTGGGATGGACTATTTTCGCCGCTAGTGACCAATCCCTGGGTTTAAAAACTTCCCTGGGTCTCACACGGGCGGTAGCAAGATTGTCAACCGTTCGAAAACCTGGGAAATGAGTCTCCATAAGGTGCTCGATGGATTCAGTGAGGTTGACTGTGTAGCCTGTGTCGGGACGCTTGAGACATCCCAACTGGGTGCGGTTGTCAGAGCTAAGTATTCTATTTAGCCTGGAGGCCTCTGGAGCGCTCTCAATGCTTGCGCAGAACTCTCTCCAGCTACTGCGTTTACTTCTGACTATTTCCTTGCTATACCTGCGTTGGGCGTTCCTAAAGGCTTCCCAGTGCGAAGACAAGCAGGAGCTTTCTTGCCCTGTTAAAGAGTCTCCTGGTTTCGGATCTGAGCTTTGACAGCTCTTTGTTCCACCAGGGGACTTTGGTCTGAGACCGTATAAGTTTCAGGGGGCAGTTTGCCTCAAAGGCATCCGAGATAGCGTTGCTTAAGCAAGCCGCGGCAGTTTCCAGGTTATCCCTGGTATGGAATCTGGTCGGAACGGTAGTTAATCTATTCTTCAAGTCTAGCCTGAAGCCGTCCCAATTCGTTTTCCTAGGATTTCGCCTCCGCAAGATTGTAGGTTGCTGGCGAAGGGTGAGGCGTATCTGCCTGTGGATCCTGAAGGTTCATCTAAGACCCTCCAGTCTCTTACCAATTCAGACACGCCCTTGGTACAAATAGTAATATCAATTACCTCCTGTCTTCTAGCATCCATGAAGGTAGGTTCCGTACCTCTGTTTAGAATGATAAGTCCTTTGCTCAGGATGAAGTCATGTAGGCTCTCCCCTCTCGGGTTGATGTTTGAGCTCCCCCAACCAACATAGTTTAGGAGAGTTAGCATCACAACCCAGGAGGAGTTCGAGTCCTGCCTCCTCAGCATGAGCAACCAGGTTTTTGACATTGTCCTGAGGTGGAGGATCGCAGGAATCATAGGACATGTATGCTGACCCTATGAGTAAGTCCATTGTCTTCCCCTCCTCCAGGTTGATGCTCGTCTGGACGACAGTTAGATCTTCGCTGCTAAGCTGAGGCAGAAAAGTGATATTAAGGCCTTTTGCTACAATACATGTCCTTAGTTTGCGGTTCGAGCAGGCTCTGAAAATAGTTCCACAGCTGCCCAAACCTTTGATGGCATTATTCAGGAGCCAAAGCTCCTGGATAATGGCAAGGTGTGTGTGCATCGCAGCAGTGCTCCTGGCAAGGATAGCCGAGGCGCCTTTACTGTGATGCAAGTTAATTTGGGTGATGGGTACCGTGGAGACTGTCATATTTAGGCAGTCTCCCCTGGTATTCCCTCCACAGGTTCAGGCTTCCTGCCGCACTCCTTTTCGAGCAGCCTAACGGTTGCCCGTCCAAGACTGCAGCTGGGCCTGAAATTGCAGGACTTCAGGGCGTCTAGAGATTGATCCCCAATCAGACAGGCGAAGTGGGTGCTCGTGGCATCCCTACTCACGCTCCACCTGATGACGATCCAATCTCCGGTCGCCAATCCTGCGTTTTGTCTGCCGAGGAGCCTCAAGGCTTCTTCAGAAGACAAGTCTGGCTCCTCCACGTGTACCACCACTCGATGGCGTCTAGGCAGCTCGTCGACCGGCACTACACGTAGGGAGTTTCCCCCCACCTTCAGTTCGGAGGATAGGCTTTTTACCCAGTCCCCCGACTGCTCGTCGTCGCACACAAAAACGAAGGCTCCGTCTCTCTCCCAAGAGCCGGAGAATGTGGGGGCTTTTGTACCCTCGGGTAACTCAAGGATACGCCCTCTGATCATTTTCCTGATCACTCCACAGTCCACGGCTCCTAGCCTCTTATCAGGAAAGCCCTCCAAAATGAGGGCTAATCTGATAAACCCTTTAGTCGCTTGGGCATATGACCCTTGATCATTGATCTTGGGTCGTTTGCCCTGGCGAGTGTCGTTGGGGCTCCACAGCTACTGGGCCTAGGACTAGAATCAGCTTCAGCGGGAGGGATTTGGGCTTTAATAGCCTTTCCCTCCCTCTGAAGCTGTTTCTTGTAGCGTCTCCTTGCAGCTCCGCTATATCTAACTCGGGTTTTAGATGCCCCTGAGTTGCATTCCTCTGGTCATTCGCTCCCTAAGGAAGCCACGCCCTGGAGGACTTTATCCATGATGTTGTATTTTGTTGTCTTGTTCGTTTGTTTGTTTGTAGTAGTCATGTCCATTTTGTTCCCACGAGAACCGCGGATGCGCGATATCACCCAACCAGAGCCGCGAATGGCTGGGGCTTGGCTAAATACCCCGGAGGTCGCCCGGTATCCGGGGGAACCGTTCGAGACGCAGCACCCCCTGCGCCACGCAACCGTCGGCACGGTTTCATTAACACCTTGGCTTGGGGGGTCCCTCTTCGTTGGTCGCACTCGGCTCCACCCCTTAAACGAGTGGGCCCGGATGCGACCATAAGCCCATCCACCACGCCAAGGTGGAGACCCATTCGGGGGGGATTCGGATTTAAGAAACATAAAACTTCAACAGGACAATGCACCATGTCACAAATCGAATGTCACGATGAAGTGGATGGCTAAAAATAAAATTCAATTATTAGACTGGCCTGCGCAATCGTCAGACTTAAATCCAATGGAACATTTGTGATCTATATTGAAAATAAAGATACGACAACACAACATGACATCAAAAGAAAGCCTTAAACTTGCTTTAAAGAAAGAATGGAACATGATAACACCAGAACAATGTCGTCAATTAGTAGCCACTATGCCCAAAAGAATTGCTGCTGTAATTAAAGCAAAAGGAGGAGCCACTAAATATTGAAAAACAATAAAAAACACTTTCCTTTATAAATACTATGGTTTCATTTCTCCTTTACACGGAAACATTATAAGATAGTTGAATTATTATAAGGTGCCTAATACTTTTGGCCAAGGTTGTATATATATATATACATATACACAGGGTGTTCCATTTTAACTTTGCCATCGAAATATCTCGTAAAGTCTAAAAGATACGAAAAAATGTTTCAGACAAAAGTTGTATAGTTTTGACGGGGACATAAGATGGTATTAGTTTGATCTCGAAGAGTCATTTGAAGGTCACGTGAAGGTCACCTCTAACTTTTTAAACGGAACACCCTATACGCTTTTACATATTCTTGTAGCTCATCTCGAGAGCTTTCCAAAACATTATAATTAAGTTAGTTTTCATTAAGTACTTTCCGAGTTATGAGGCTTGAAATTATTTCTTAATTTTATATAAACTGTAAGATATCTTGTAAAATATTCATTTTTCGATTATTTTACCTTAATACTTTCATATACAAAATAATGAGGGGAATCAATTGGTCTAAAGAAAACACAGGTAATTATGCATAAAAAGGGCCCACCCTCGCACAAATATGTCATTGACATATGTTATCAAGGTCATATCTCTAATTAATATTCTGAAGGTTTTAGCCGGCGGTCGTTCTTTATTCAAAAGTTATTAAAGTATTTATGCATAAAAGGGGCCCTCTCTCCGATTTGCTTTATTTTTCAATATGTTATAGGGGAGATCTTCCCGAGTAATTTCGTATATGTATATAAGGGTCGGACTCAAATAGCTTTGGAGATATAGGCTGAAAGATGATAAAAATAATAAATATAAATATAAGGTAAACCTTCGGAAATATCACCTATATGAAATAATGGGTAAGAATCCCCAATTCCTACGTATTTTTATCTCCTGAACTCGAATATGAAACTTAGAAATGGCGGTCGAATTCGCAAGTCGAAGAAAAACGCAAAAAAGTGTAAATTAAAGGTAAATAAAAAAAAGGTAAACAATTTAAATTTATATAGAATTTAATACAATTTAATACAATTAAAAAATATCACAAATGTATGTGTACAGACACACACACACGCAGGGGATGCAAGGGGGGCTTCGGCCCCCCTGCCGCAACCACCCCGCCGGTAGGGGACGCATTGCAAGGAGTTCAATCACAATGGATATATGCTGCAAGTTGTAAAGCGAGGTCCTCCTTGACTACCGGTGGGGCGGTTGCGGGAGGGGGAGCCTAAGACCCCCCTTGCACCCCCCGCGCGTGTGTGTGCGTGTGTGTACACATACATTTGTGACATTTCTATAGCTTAGCGACATGGAAGTCACAACGAGCAAACGTAAACAAAGAAATATAAACACACAAGGAAAATATAATATGAAACCGTGTTGAGCAAATGTAAACAAAAAATGTAAACACATAAATAGGATATAACGAAAAGATGACATGAAAGTATGAAACTTCAAAATTGCATATTTCAGGAACGAAGAGAGAGCGCCACAAAATTCAAACGGTGTATTAGGAATGTATCCTCTACAAGATATGTGAAAATAAAAATTTTTCGAGCTGTGTGACGTAAAGTAAACATTTACCGAATATGTAATAAAAAATGAGGTATTCCGTTTAAAAAATTCAAAGTTACTTTGACAACGTCAAGGTCAAATGGTACTACCTTATGTCCCCCTTGAGGTCACAAAACCTTTATCTAAAACATTTTTCGATTTAACGCAGTATTTCTGAGATAT
Source organism: Camponotus vicinus (assembly GCF_025532165.1). Taxonomy (NCBI): domain Eukaryota; kingdom Metazoa; phylum Arthropoda; class Insecta; order Hymenoptera; family Formicidae; genus Camponotus; species Camponotus vicinus. Next base: position 18,470,778 of record NW_028141956.1, on the reverse strand, counting down.
TTAAGTGGATCCTTTAAAATGGGACATCCTGTACATGAAATATTAAAAATTAAAAATATATAAATATATATATATATATATATATATATATATATATACAGGGTGTTCCATTTTAATTTTGCCACCGAAATATCTCGTAAAGTCTAAAAGATATGAAAAAATGTTTCAGACAAAAGTTGTATGATTTCGAGGGTGACATAAGATGGTGTCATTAGTTTGACATTGAGAGTCACCTGAAGGTCACGTGAAGGTCACCACCAACTTTTTAAATAGGACATCCTATATGCTTTTGCATATTCTTGTAGCTAATCTCGAGTGCTTTCCAAAACACTATAATTAAGTTAGTTTTCATTAAGTACTTTTCGAGTTATGAGGCTTGAATTCATTTCTTAATTTTACATAAACCGTAAAATATCTTGTAAAATATTCATTTTTCGATTATCTTATTTTAATACATATATGTACAAAATAATGAGAGGAATCAATTGGTGTAAAGAAAACACGGTAATTATGCATAAAAAGGGCCCCTTTGCACAAATGTGTTACTGACGTATGTTGTGAAGATGTTATCCCTGATTAACATTCTGAAGGTTTTAGCCGGCGGTCGTTCTTTATTCAAAAGTTATTAACAAATAAATGTGAGAAATATTGACATAAAGATTCTACTTTATTTGTTCACCGATTTGCTTTATTTTTAAATATGTTATAGGGGAGATCTTCCCGAATAATTTCGTATATATATATATATATATATATATATATATATATATATATAGGGAACCGCAGGGAATATGACAGGTTCTTACTTATTGATCACACGGTAGAATAGGTAAAAAGATCATTTATTCAGTATCTAAATATACATTAATGCATGAGGTGTGAATAATGTTTAAACGGTGGTTTTTCCGGGGAACGTCGGTAGCGAGAGCGTCTATAAGGGGAGTCTCGCCTGGCGTAGATATAGCGCTCCCTGCCCCTTGACGATCCGGTCTGTGTACTGACGTTCCGGATCCAGTATCTACGGGACCTCTCTCGGATCCCGTCCGTTTCGTAGCCGGCGTCGGTCTGGGTAGCCGCGACCGTAGTCTGTGTAGCGACCTGCGTGTATGTAGTCCTGGTGACAACGGGAGCCTGCGTGCTGGTCACTTGGACGTCCCGTGGCGGTCGAGGCTCCGGAGACAAACGTGGTGGAGTATACCACGGTATCGTCGTCGCCTCGTGAACGGGAACAGGTTTCGACGGGACCGTAGATGGCGGTGACGTGATTACCTCTGCCGGCAGGAATTTGTCCTTGGACTTTTCAGAGGCCCTCCTGACGCTTCGAGGATTGAAGGAATTTCTGTGACCTGAGGTCTTGGTATGCCCTTCTGGACGCCTTAAGTTCGGCGTCAAGGAAGGGTCGTAAATGACCTTCCTGACACCTTTAACGGAAGCCGTGGGAACTCGGACCCCTAGGATTAGCTTTCGGGTGCGCGGCGTGGAGTCCTGGAGATCCTCCTCAGGTCGAAAGCTACCTCTGGCCGAGGAGGTTCCTCGTGGTGGGGCGAATGCCTCGGAGAGTCGGACTCCCTGCGCCTCGTGTCCGCTGATCTTCCTGGTCGTCCCCGGTCGCGTCCTCTTCCTCGAGATGATCTCCTCTATGCGAGGAGGCTCGTTCTCTTTTGCTGCCGTGGTGTCGCTTGGTGGTTTCTTCTCGTAAGACTTCTGCTTCTTGCGAAAAACGCCTGGAGATGATGTACGCTTAATAATGCGTGAGTGGTATCTTCGCTCCGTAGGGGTCCCTCTTATATTTCCCGTGAGTTGACTTTGGCTTGGAAAGCACAATTGGCGTACGACACCTAGCGGAGGTGTCCGGTACTTGGCGCGTGGACTGTAAGTAGCCGCTTTTGGCTTACGGGAGAGCAAATTTGACGCGTGCCGCGTAGCGGCGGAGCTCCGTACTCGACGCCGGCGCGCTATAACGCGGGACGCACTGCGTTTCGTGTGGCGTGTACCGCCATATTACCCCCTTCGTTGTATCTTATTAGGATGATTGGAATCGTACCGTCTTGCGTGAGGTTCTTCCGCTTCTTGTTTTGATTTCCGCGGGTGTCGGTTTCTCTTGATTCCCTGGGACTGTCGGAACGTTTTGAGCTTCCGTTTGTTGTTGTTTTTTTTTGTGTATGAATTGGATCATCTACTAACATGTAAGCTGGCTTTAGTCGGTCCTTCGTTACGTGGACGGTTTTCCCGTTGATCCGTAAGTTATAGACTTTCTCTGTTCTATGGAGAACTTCATACGGGCCATCATATGTAGGCTGGAGTGCTTGCGTTGGCGCGTCATGTCTGAGGAATGCATGTGAAGCCTTTTCCAAGGCCTTGTGTTCAAAAATTGCTGGTGTTTCGTGTCTCTTAATTGGTTGTGGTCGTAGCTCTCTCATAGTTTGCCTGAGTCGGAATATAAAGTTACTTGGGTTTTCTATTGTGTCCCGTGACTCTTGAAGGAATTCCCCGGGTAGTCTTATCGCTTCTCCATATACTAACTCTGCTGGTGTTGCGTGAAGGTCTTCTTTGAAGGCTGCTCTGATTCCCATCATGACTACCGGTAGTACTTCCGTCCATGCTTCTGTTGCGTGACATTTTATTGCCGTTTTTATCTGGAGATGGAGGCGTTTGACCATGCCATTAGCTGCAGGGTGGTAGGCCGTCGTATGAATGTGCGTTGTTCCTGTTATTTTAGTTAGTTGACGGAACAAGCCGGCCTCAAACTGCCTCCCTTGGTCCGTTGTAATCCGAACAGGTGTGCCGAATCTTGCAATCCAGTGGGTGAATAGATTCTGAGCTACTGTCTCTGCGGATATGTCTGCCACCGGTATAGCTTCGGGCCATTTGGTAAATCGGTCGATTACCGTGAGACAATACCTATAGTCCCTTGAAATGGGTAGAGGTCCGATTAGATCTATGTATGTGTTCAAATCGTTTTGAAGGGCTCTTGAAAGCTGCCGAGTGGTGTCCGATTGTGCCTCTGTACCTTGGTTCGCTGACAGTTGATACAGGCCCGTGCCCATTGGTGGCAATCTGTTTTTATTTTTGGTCATACGTAGCGCTCTGCGATTAATTTTGCTGTTGCTCTGGTTCCGGGGTGTGATAGGCCATGTAGTGATTGGAACACTTGTCTCCTATATTCCTTTGTGACGAATGGTCTTGCTATCGGTGTTGATATGTCACAATATAGAGTGGAATTTGTTCCAGGAATGTGTATCTTCTGAAGTTTCAGCGCCGAGTCTTTTTTTAGTAATTCCTGCAACTCAGTGTCGTCTTCTTGAGCTTTTGCCAGATCTTCTAGGTTAATTGCTACCTGGATCTTTTCAACTCTTGACAGTGCGTCAGCGATCGTATTATCTTTTCCTGAGATGTGTCGTATATCGGTAGTAAATTGCCCGATATACTGTAGGTGCCTAGCCTGCCTTGGTGAGCTATGCAGCGGGTCTTGCTAGAAGGCGTATGTGATCGGCTTGTGGTCTGTAAAAACTGTGAAGTTTCTTCCTTCGAGCATATGGCGATAATGCTTAATGGCAGCATAAATCGCTAATAGCTCTCTGTCATAGGGGCTGTATTTTTGCTGTGCTGGGTTAAATTTCTTGCTGAAGAAGGCTAGTGGTTGCTCTTCTTTTCCAATCCGCTTCTGTATTACAGCACCCATTGCTTTATCGGATGCGTCTGTTGTGAGTGATATCCGCTTCGGGATTGGGATGTGCCAGCAAGGTTGCCCTGGCAAGGCTTTCTTTGCATTTTTGGAAAGCCTCATTTAATTCTACGCTCCACGCGATTGGCGATTTCTTTTTCATCTTCGGACCGCTGAGCACGTCGTTTAGTAATACTTGTTCTCTTGCAGCGTCGGGGATGAATCTACGATAGAAATTCAGTGTTCCCAGGAATTGACGTAGTTGTTGAATATTCTGTGGTTTAGGAAAATTTTTTATTGCCTCTAGTCTGTCTGGTGGGGGTCGTGTCCCTTTTTCCGAAACTTCATATCCTAGGAAGAGTACTTGTCTAGCTCCGAAGTTGCACTTGGCGGGGCTTAGCAGAATGCCGTTTTCTTCTAGTCGCTTGAAGAGTTTGCGTAGATGTTCTTCATGTTCTTCTTCGTTGTCGGAGGTAACCAGAATATCATCGATGTAGGCGTAGCAGAATTCTAAGTCACTCGTGATTTCGTTTATGAAGCGTTGGAATGTCTGTGCCGCATTGCGTAGACCAAACGGCATCCAGCGGAATTCAAAAAGGCCGAAGGGAGTAGTAATTGCTGTCTTCGGTACATCATTTGGATGCACCGGAATTTGATTATATGCCCGAACCAGGTCCAGTGTTGAAAAGATCTTCTTGTTATGGAGAGTCTGTGAGAAGTCTTCTATATACGGAATCGGGTAGCGATCTGGCACTGTTCTTGCGTTAAGGCGCCTGTAGTCTCCGCAAGGTCTCCACGCATTCTCCTTTTTCTGAACCATGTGCAAAGAGGCTGACCAAGGACTTTTTGACGCTTGTATGACTCCCTCTTGAAGTAGGATATTGAATTCCGCTTTTGCTGCCCTTAGTTTTTTTGGATCTAGTCAACGAGGACGGCATGCCTCCGGTGGTCCCTCTGTAGTTATAATATGATGTACTGTGGAGTGTTTGATGGTTCGTGCCCTAGCAGTAGCCCTTGTAATCTCGGGAAATTCTGCCAGGATGCGATGATATTTGTTTTCGTTTGCTAGCACTTTTATTGATTCGATAGATCCTGTTTCTGTTGTACCCTTTATAAGTAACTCCGTTCTTCCATCCACCAGTACTCCTCTTCGTAAGTCCGGTAGAAGGTGGTAGTAGGCTAGGAAGTCTGCTCCGATGATGGGTGATGTGACGTTTGCTATGACGAAACGCCACAGAAATGAACGTCGTAGTCCTAAGTTCGGTTGTAGCGTAGTCTACCCGTAAGTTGTGATTGGAGAATCATTTGCTGCGAATAATTCATAATTCGTTGGCAACTTGCGTCCTACTGTCATCGAGCGGGGGTATACGCTGACATCGGAGCCCGTGTCCACGAGAAAACGTTCTTTAGTTGTTCGACACGTTACGTAGAGGCGGCAGGGTTTTGGGGCAGAGCCACAGGCCGCCATTAGTGGCTGCCCTGGTCTTTTTCCGGACTCTTGTAGGTGCATGGCTGTGTGCATTTTTTAGCCTTTTCACCGAATCTATTGTGGTAGAAAATGTGACTTCTGTTATATTCTTTGTTTGTAGCCTGACTTCGGCTTCGGCTTCGGTTCCTTCTATCCAGGTTCTTCTCTTTCGTTCTTCCCCTTGCGAGATGCGTGGCCAGGGTTGCCACTTGTTTCGTCAGCGCTTGAATTTGCATTTCCAATGTCCCCTTTTCTTTCGGAGCATTGGTAACCGCTACGATGGCCCGTGATGACATCTCATGAATGCGGTCGGCTTGTTCAGCTACTTCGTTGAGACGATCTTCAGTGCGAGTTGCGAGAATTACTTGCATCTGATTGAGAAGTCTACCAAGCCAAAGTGTCCTTAGAAGAGAGTCAGGTACATTTTCCCCTGCCAATGTGCGCAAATGCCGTAAAAATTGCGAGGGTTTGCGATCGCCGATGTCCTCGAGCTCTAGTAACTGCCACGTCCGCTGCTCCTGGGAGATTGCCATTGGCTGGATGAGAGCTCTTTTTACGGTTCCATATTTATCCGCTTCGGGGGTTTGCGTAATTATATCCTTAACCTCTTTTATTTGGCGCGAATCTAACTGGGAGAGAACGTAGGAGTATTTCGTGGAATCTTGCGTTATGCCGCTGAGTATGAATTGGCCCTCCAGTTGTGCAAACCATAATTCTGGCTCATCATTCCAGAAGGGGGGAATCTTTACTGCTACTTTATGAATGATTTCTCTTGCTTCGCACTCCATCTTACTACCGTGTGCGTCGGGGTCACCAATTTGTAGGGAACCGCAGGGAATATGACTGGTTCTTACTTATTGATCACACGGTAGAATAGGTAAAAAGATCATTTATTCAGTATCTAAATATACATTAATGCATGAGGTGTGAATAATGTTTAAACGGTGGTTTTTCCGGGGAACGTCGGTAGCGAGAGCATCTATAAGGGGAGTCTCGCCTGGCGTAGATATAACGCTCCCTGCCCCTTGACGATCCGGTCTGTGTACTGACGTTCCGGACCCAGTATCTACGGGATCTCTCTCGGATCCCGTCCGTTTCGTAGCCGGCGTCGGTCTGGGTAGCCGCGACTGTAGTCTGTGTAGCGACCTGCGTGAATGTAGTCCTGGTGAAACGGGAGCCTGCGTACTGGTCACTTGGACGTCCCGTGGCGGTCGAGGCTCCGGAGACAAACGTGGTGGAGTATACCACGATATCGTCGTCGCCTCGTGAACGGGAACAGGTTTCGACGGGACCGTAGATTGCGGTGGCGTGGTTACCTCTGCCGGCAGGAATTTGTCCTTGGACTTTTCAGAGGCCCTCCTGACGCTTCGAGGATTGAAGGAATTTCTGTGACCTGAGGTCTTGGTATGCCTTTCTGGACGCCTTAAGTTCGGCGTCAAGGAAGGGTCGTAAATGACCTTCCTGACACCTTTGACGGAAGCCGTGGGAACTCGGACCCCTAGGATTAGCTTCCGGGTGCGCGGCGTGGAGTCCTGGAGATCCTCCTCAGGTCGAAAGCTACCTCTGGCCGAGGAGGTTCCTCGTGGTGAGGCGAATGCCTCGGAGAGTCGGACTCCCTGCGTCTCGTGTCCGCTGATCTTCCTGGTCGTCCCCGATTGCAGTGGAGCCGGTCGCGTCCTCTTCCTCGAGATGATCTCCTCTATGCGAGGAGGCTCGTTCTCTTTTGCTGCCGTGGTGTCGCTTGGTGGTTTCTTCTCGTAAGACTTCTGCTTCTTGCGAAAAATGCCTGGAGATGATGTACGCTTAATAATGCGTGAGTGGTATCTTCGCTCCGTAGGGGTCCCTCTTATATTTCCCGTGAGTTGACTTTGGCTTACGGGAAAGCACAGTTGGCGTACGACACATAACGGAAGTGTCCGGTACTTGGCGCGTGGACTGTAAGTAGCCGCTTGCGCGCTTTTGGCTTACGGGAGAGCAAACTTGGCGCGTGCCGCGTAGCGGCGGAGCTCCGTACTCGACGCCGGCGCGCTATAACGCGGGACGCACTGCGTTTCGTGTGGCGTGTACCGCCACATATATATATATATATGTATATATATATATATATACATTCTAATGTAAGTAATAATATATATTTTTGCGTATTAAATATTATTTTGTCCAATCATAGCTATTTCATTCTTTAGCTCTTCCTTTTCTTTACACCAATTGATTCCTCTCATTATTTTGTACATAAAAGTATTAAGGTAAGATAATCGAAAGTGAATATTTTACTAGATATTTTATGGTTTATGTAAAATTAAGAAATTTTTTCAAGCCTCATACCTCGAAAAGTACTTAATGAAAAAATATTTAATTATAGTGTTTTGAAAAGCTCTCGAAGCAAGCTATCAGACTATTCAATAAAAAATAGGTGGTTCCATTTAAAAAATTGAATGTGATCTTCACGTGACCTTTAAACGACTTTACAAGGTCAAACCAATGACACCATCTTATGGCCCACTTCAAGCCATACGACTTTTGTCTGAAACATTTCTTTCTACAGTGCACAGTTTATGAAATATTCGACCGTTCCGGGACTTTTGGGACACCCTGTATATATATATATACACACCATTTACAATTTGCATATAATTGTTCAAGATAAGCGTTCTACTTCAATAACAGCTCTAATTAAAAAAATGTACACACTGTTATAACACACATTCTATTAATATTTTATTGGTTGTGTTTACTTTACCTAAAAAAGTACCTTTTAAAAAAAGGTAAAGAAAAAGCGTCGAGTTCATCTAAAAACCGTCTCACAAAAAATAGCTATCACAAAAAGTAGCTATCTTTATGTAAAAAATTAACTCTGAAAAATTTTCACAAAAAATAGTTACCTAAAAATTGTTTTCAAAAATATTCACAAAAAATAGCTACCACAAAAAATAGTTATCTTTATGTAAAAAATTAATTCTAAAAATACTGTTTCACAAAAATTCACAAAAAATAGCTATCACAAAAAATAGCTATCTTTATGTAAAAATTTAACTGTAAAAAAATTGTTTCACAGAAATCGTTATTTTTATGTAAAAAATATTTTTACAAAAAATACTGATATTAATTATAAAAAATTGCGTCAAGTTGTGGTGCAATTTCACTTTGAGTTTGTTAGTGTTATAAAATTTTATACATATGTGCTTTTATATAATCTGCTGCTGACAAATAGGTAGAAGTTCCGTTTAAAATCTATTACATTTTTGTCATAAAGAAGAATATTTTTGTTAGAGTTGATCAACAAGATCAATTTTTTTTTAAATAAAAGGTTACGTTAAATGATTTTTAAATTTTCTAGAAAATTAAAATAAGATTAAAAAAACTTATTTAAAAATTAAAAATTCAAAAAAATGAAAGATTACCTCAATAATTTTTCAATCTTCTACAAAAATAAAATAAAAGAACAAATTTTTTTTTAAATTAAAAATGAAAAAAAATATAAATTAAAAAAATTTTAAATAAAAAACTCGGCGCGCTACCAATTTGATTGGCAATAATAATAAATGAACAATTACATATTAACATTATTTCAATAATTACTAAGTAGCTCTCTCGACGGTGCGCCATCTTGTCGTGGTGGGAGTGCTCCCACTCCTTTGGAAGTGGGTCTAAGAGCGCATCATTGCACGTATGTGTGAGTGATGGATGTTTGAGCGTGGAACAGGTATGTGTGGATATTTCCCGGAGACTAACCAAGGGGGGAGTAGTAGCCCCCTGACCGGGAGGAATGCGTGAAGTCAGTACCTGGGCCTCTAACCTAGTAATATGGAAGACCATAAGTCCACAACAGTGGCAAAGTTCCCGTGAACGGTCATGCATACTAGTGGGAAGACCGCTCCGCGTTCCTCGTCTGGAGCCTAGCCGGGAGTTGAAGCCCGCCCCTCGTGACACGGTGTGGGGGTGAGGAATGGCTCCCTTATCCCATATCCTGCCGGTGGGGGATATACCCTGGCACCCTCTAGCCTGGGGTCGGGGGGAGCGACCGTTCGGATCGGCACGCCCCCCTTCCCTGGGGTGAGGTTAAACCTTTAGCATCAGTGTGGACCCGGCCCTCTCCGGGAATACTTTTTCTGTAGAGTCATTGAAAGGGATAGACCTGGTCAGCCGAAAGCAGCTTCTCTGTTTCCTTTCCCGTAACTAGGGCACTTAATCACTGGGGAAGGAGCTCCACCGCGGTGGGGCTGCCATGATGGCCGAACCGGTTCTTTTGCAGATACTACTATGGAAGAAATTTACACACAAATCAAAATGGAGGACGACGGAGTGACTTCACTACCGGTGAAGGGAGTTGGAGGACGTGTCTTCGACCCGAAGGCAACCACGTACCTGGATGTCCCAGGTATTAAGAAGACCAGGGCCACCAAGAACATACCACAGGCGGTGGTAAACGAGGTGGTGCGGGGTAACGAGGAGGAGGCTATCTTCCGTAGGAGTAGCCTGATTCTTCGGTCCCCCACGAATATAGCCAGGCCCCAAAGGCAGGAGATGGCGGATGAGTACTCGGGCGTCCCGAGGGCGGGCAGCCTCCCGGAAGTCGGGAGCCTGCAGCCGACGGTCTGCTTAGACAGGATGGAGGGGCCACTGGAGGACCAAATTAGGGGTAGACGGGCGTTCATATCGCTGGAGGCCCTGGGTGCGACAGCGGATTCATTTTTGTAGAGGAGCCCACCTTGATCCGCGAGGAGGGGGAGTCGAGCGAGGCGTCCTCGACCGTCTTTGCCCCCTCCAAAGCCGTCAAGAGGGTTAGGGGCGCCTCGTCCGACTCGGCTCCCTCGGCCTCCATTACGGAGGATGAGGGATCCGTGACGGCAACCGAAGGGAGGCAGAGGAAGAGGAAACCGGGCAGGCCCAGGACTACCAACATCATAGATGAGATCCGGGACAAACAGAGGGCTAGGGAGGAGAGTAAGAAGCAGGAGTGGAAGGAATGGGAGGAGAGAAGGATGGCGGATCCCAACCTCGCAATCCCCCCGGCTGCGAACCTACCAAGCATCGACGAGGTGGTGGAGGAGTTGGAAAACCAGCCAACTCCGGACATCACATCGGAGGTGATGCAGGTGGTTCGCACCATTGAAAAGGTGGCCACAACATCCAGGAACCTTAAGGGCACGTATATTAGGGCCCTAAGGATGGCGGCCCTTAAAGTGCACGCGGGGGTAAACCTCCTTGCGCATAGGACTCAAGAGGGAAGTTGTGGAGTAACGGAGGAGGTCACGGCAGTACTGAGGAGGAAGGTAAGAGGCCTGCAGTTAGACAAGGAGCGAATGGAGAAGGAGCTGGAGCAGGCGTCCCTCTCCAGAAGGGAAGCCGAGAAAACGCAGAGGGAGAACGAGGAGCTGAGGAGGAAGGTGAGGAGACTGGAGGAAGAGCTCCAGGACGTGAAGGAGAGGTGCATTGGAAAAATGGATGGGGGGGCTGGGCGGGTGACGGGGGAGAGTGGAACATCCCCCGCCGCCTGCGCGCCCCCTCTCCCCCCTGTAGGTGTCACCGTCTCCGCCTGCGGTGATGGGGGAGGCGCGGGCGTCCCCCGTCAAGTGCGGAGACCAGCCCGCTCCTCCCCCTCCTTTGGGAGGGGCGGCGAGTGGCTTCGAACCGACTTATTCTCTCCTCCAACAAATGGAGGGGATCATAAACCAGATCGTCGGAGAGGTGGTGGGGAGGCTCAGCGTCCAGGGGTCGTGGGGATCTTTGGTCCCCCCGCTGAACCCCATCGCTGATCCTCCCGCCGCCATAGGATTTGACGCTCTCCCGGCGCCCGAGGCCCCCATGCCGGGGACCTCGGACACTGGGAAGGCGCCGGAGAAGAAGAAGAAAAAGAAGAAGAAAAAGAAGAAGGAAGAGGCAACTCCCCTTGCACCAGTGGATGGGACAGCGGGGAACAAACGGGTGCAACCGCAAGAGGAGGGTGAGAAGGAGAGGTACCCGGAGAGGAGGACCGATGAAACAACATGGGCCAAGGTGGTGGGGGGGAGAAATGGGCTGGGGAGATCTCCGCTCCTCCCCCGACAGCCACCGGCGCCTGCAGGCGGGAAGCCGGAACAGAGTGGGAGCGGCGGCGAAGGGGGCAACCTTCCCCCCCCCAGTAAGGGGTCGGAGGGCGCCCTCCACCGCTGCGATCACTGTCACAGCTCCTGAGGGGACCTACGCGGACGTTATGCGTAGGGCCAGACGGGGCATCGGCGCGGAAAAGTTGAAGAGCCTGGGAATCGAGGACATGCGCACCCGTCGTGGGATGACGGGGGCGTATGTCCTCGAAATCCCGGGTGGCACCAAAGAAGAAAGGGAGTCCAAGGCGGACGCCTTTGCCGCGGAGATGCGATCGGTCTTCGCTGAGGACCCCTAGGTGAGGATCTCGAGGTCGACTGCTGTAGTCCGGGTCCGAGATCTGGACGAGGCCGTAACTGTAGAGGAGGTCGAGGTGGCCGTTGTGGCGAGGGGTGTGGCTCAGCCGAGTGAGGTAAGGGCCTCCATCACCAGGTCCACTAATGGGATGGGGTTGGCCTGGGTCCGTTGCCCTATAGCGGCGGCTGCCGACTTGGCCAAGGCCGGCCGTATCAGAGTCGGATGGTCAACGGTGAGGGTGGACCTGAAGGCGGCACGCCTCTTCTACTGCTTCAAATGCTGGAGGGAGGGGCATGTTGCCGCTAAGTATAGTGGAAAGGAAGACAGGTCGCGTACCTGCTATAGGTGTGGAGTGGCTGGCCACATAGCACCGGAGTGCCGGGCGGCACTCCCCCACCGCGCCACTCCCCCCGCTGCCTGCTGTGCTCCGAGGCCGGGAGGAAGGCGGACCACAAAATGGGCGGGGCGGGATGCAACCTGGTGACAGGCCGCGTCCCTCCCACGCCCATCGCTCGACGGAGGATGGTGGCAGCGAAACCGGATATACCCGGAGAGGACTCGACAAGGATGGAGGTGGAGGTGGAGGTGCAGCAGCAACAGCCGCCGCAGGACCCACCCAAGAAGCAGAGGACTCCGAGGGAGAGATCCGTGAGGAGGAACACGGTGGAGAAGCAGAAGGCGCGGGATGGATAGGATTAAGTCCCATATCATTTTACAGGCCAACCTCAACCACGCCCGCCGCGCGCAGGATTTATTCATGCACACGTTGGCGGAGCGTGGTTGTGGGTTGGGAGTAGTGGCGGAGCCGTACGCGGTCCCCCCTGGGCACCCAGCCTGGTTTGCGGGCGGGGGCCCGGGGGGGGGGCCGCGCCGCGCGTGGCCATCGTGCGGGGGGGCGACAGCGAGTCACCCCCCTGTAGGATGGGGGTTAGCGGCGTCTGTTTCGTGGCGGTGAGGTGGGGGACTACCTGCGTTGTGGGAGTGTATACCCCCCCGTCGCTGAGCCTGGCCGAATTAGAGACCGCGCTTGGCGAAGTAGAGGGAGTAGTGAGGAGTAGCCTCCCCGGGCCGGTCCTTGTGATGGGTGACTTTAACGCCAAATCGGCGGTTTGGGGTTGCCGGTACGGGGACCGGCGCGGGGAGACACTGTTGGATTGGGCGGGATCACTGGGACTGACCCTGCTCAACGAAGGAACTGTGGCCACATGCGTGAGGCCGCAGGGGGAGTCCATCGTCGATCTGACATGGGCCTCCCCTGCGGCCTTGCGCATGGTGGTTGGCTGGAGGGTGGCCGCTGAGCTCGAAACCTTGTCTGATCACAGGTATATCGAGCTCGGATTGACCGCACGCCGGCCGCTCGCCGGGACGATGGTAGAGGAGGAGCGCAGGTGGTCCCTCGCGAGGCTTAACCTGGACCTCCTGATGGCCTCGGTGCACGCCTCGCTATGGGTATGGGGGGAGGAGGTCCAATCCTGGGAAAGACTGGACGTGGAGGAATTGGCGTTGAGGTTTCGCAAGGCTCTTTGGGGAGCCTGCGATGCCTCGATGCCAAGGGTGAGAAGGGGATGCGGGAGAAGGTCGGCGTACTGGTGGACCGAGGAAATCGCGAAACTCCGCGAGGCCTCAGTCCAGGCAAGACGCCGACTCCAACGGCATCTGAGGCGGAGGAACAGGAACGAGGCGAGCATCGAGCGGGCGCGGGGGGAGTACCGTGAGGCTCGGTGCTCCCTCGGCGCGGCCATTGGGAGGTCCAAGGCGGCGGCCTGGGAGGACCTTATTTCCTCCCTTAACGAGGACCCGTGGGGCCGCCCGTATATGCTGGTCCTCAATAAACTGAGGCCGCGGGCGCCTCCGACCACGGAGTCCCTGGACCCTGGTTTCCTCGGGGAGGTGGTTGGGGCCCTCTTCCCTGGGGGAGCCGGGGATGCGGTGCCCTTCCCCCCCTTTAGAGGGATGCCCGAATGGGAGGAGGAGTTGGAGGTATCCGCTGAGATGAGGGATGCTGTCCGGAAAATGAAGACGAATAAGGCTCCGGGTCCGGACGGCATCCCGGGGAGGGTTTGGGCCCTAGCCATGGGCGAAGTAGGGGGGCCCCTGAGGTATCTCTTTACGAGATGCCTCAGGGAGGGGGTCTTTCCTTCCCCCTGGAAGGAGGCGAGACTGGTCCTCCTCCCTAAGGGAGGAAGGGACCCCGCGGAGCCATCGGCCTACCGGCCTCTCTGTTTGCTGGATGAGGTCGATAAGCTGATGGAGAGAATCGTGGTGGGGCGGCTCAATGAGCACCTGAGCGGGAGCGGGGGTCTCAACGCGCGACAATTTGGGTTCCGGGCGGGCCGGTCGACCATCGACACAGTCGATGATCTGCGGGCCTGCTCGGAACGGATGATCCGGGGTGGGGGGGTGGCGTTGGCTGTGTCCTTGGACATAATCAACGCCTTTAATACCCTCCCGTGGGATAAGGTGGACGCGGGTCTTCGGGCACACTGGGTCCCCGGATATCTGGTCAGGATGGTCCGGGCCTACTTCGTGGGTAGAGGGATAGTCTTTCGCGATGCGGGGGGGGAGTTGAGAAGGCGGGAGATCCTTCGCGGGGTTCCACAGGGGTCCGTCTTGGGGCCCCTGTTATGGAACCTCGCGTACGACGAGGTCTTGGGGAGAGTCCTTCCCCCCGGCTGCCACGTCATCTGTTACGCAGATGATACTCTTGTGGTGGTTGGGGGGAGGAACTGGGAGGACGCGATCGTGAGAGGGAATATCGCGGTGGCCGTGGTGGTCGGAGGTATCAAAGGCCTGGGTCTGGGGGTGGCCCCTCGGAAGACAGAAGCTATCTTCTTTCATGATGGCTCCCGAGGGGCTCCCCCCAGACTACCCCTGACGGTAGATGGACACAGGGTCGAGGTGGGGACACGGATGATGTATCTGGGTCTCCACCTCGACGGTAGATGGGAGTTCGGGGAGCACTTTGCTCAGCTGGCCCCCAAAATGGGGAGGGTGGCGGTCTCACTTTCGAGGCTGCTGTCCAACATTGGGGGGCCGGACGGCCGTGTCTGCAAATTGTACGTGGGCACGGTCGGTTCGGTGGCCCTTTATGGGGCTCCGATCTGGGCGGGTGCGGCCTCGAGGTCCAGGAGGATTAGGGGTTTCTTGCGGGGGGCACATAGGCCGTCGTACTGAGGGCCGCCCGTGCATACCGCACAGTGACGTATGCGGCGGCGGCGTTGTTAGCTGGGGCTCCTCCCCTGGAGCTTCTGGCTCAGAGCCAGTGAATGACGTACTGGCGGGTCCGGGAGCTCCGGGAGAGGGGATTACCGATGGGTCCGACGGCGAAGAATGCCATCAGACGCCAGGTGGTGGACTCTGTCCTCGTGGACTGGCGAAGACTACTGTCTGGGCCGGCCTACGAGGAACAGAGAGTTGTGAGGGCGATTTTGCCGGCTTCGCGCAATGGGAGAGGCTGGGGGCAGATGACTTTCAGGGTGGCGCAGGTGCTGACCGGACACGGGTGTTTCGGTCAGTACCTGTGCCGCATTGGGAAGGAGATGTCCCCGAGGTGCCATCACTGTGGGGAGGACCGGGACACGGCGCAGCACACCCTCGAGGCGTGTGTGGCCTGGGGGGTGCAGCGCCGTGCCCTGGTCCAGGTTATAGGTGAGGACCTCTCCTTGGTGGCGGTCGTCAGGGCCATGACGGAGACGGAGAAGTCCTGGAGGGCAGTAGCTTGCTACTGCGAGACCGTCATGATGGCGAAGGAGGAGGCCGGAAGGGAGAGGAGAGAGAGGAGAAGGATGCCTCCTCCTCCACCACGGGCACAGGGCCCCAGGAGGGTGTTGCGGGGGAGAAGGAGGCTGCCAGGGCCTCTCGCCCCACCGCGGAACCTACCCTGAGGAGGAAGAAAAGAAGTACCCTATAGGAAGAGCAGAGGGATAAGGGAGGTTCCGGGGACCGGGGAGCCTCAGCTTTGGTATGGCCCCCCCCTGCAGTGTCCCCACCTCCCGCCCCTCCCTCACGGCACAAGAAGAGGCTCCGCCACCAGGGGCCACGGCGAGCCAGCAGTGGAAGAAGCCCCGCCGCTAGGGGCTGCAGCAAGAGGGGAGCAGGTGTGGAGCGGGGAATACTCCCGCCTATATTTCCCCCATGGATGGTACCGGGAATGGAGGTTTCCCCCCGGTAACTACAGAAGGTAAGGCGGTGAGAGGGTCGCGGAAGAATGCTTCGGCGTACCCGTGGCCCCTTTCGTAAAACCGCGGTGGAGGACACCCGCAGGGATTTTAGCCGGTAGGAGTCCGGCATAACCTCCTCTCCCTCCCCGGGGAGAGGAGGTATCCATGAGGATTTTCCCTGCGCAACAAAAAAAAAATTACTAGGTAGCGCCGTTTTTTTATTTAAAATTTTTTTAATTTATATTTTTTTTTATTTTTAATTTTTAAAAACATTTGTTCTTTTATTTTATTTTTGTAGAAGATTGAAAAATTATTGACGTAATCTTTTATTTTTTTGAATTTTTAATTTTTAAATAAGTTTTTTTAATCTTATTTTAATTTTCTAGAAAATTTAAAAATCATTTAACGTAATCTTTTATTTAAAAAAAAATTGATCTTGTTGATCAACTCTAACAAAAATATTCTTCTTTATGACAAAAATGTAATAGATTTTAAACGGAACTTCTACCTATTTGTCAGCAGCGGATTATATAAAAGCACATATGTATAAAATTTTATAACACTAACAAACTTAAAGTGAAATTGCACCCCAACTTGACGCAATTTTTTATAATTAATATCAGTATTTTTTGTAAAAATATTTTTTACATAAAAATAATGATTTCTGTGAAACAATTTTTTTACAGTTAAATTTTTACATAAAGATAGCTATTTTTTGTGATAGCTATTTTTTGTGAAACAGTTTTTTGTTTTTTGATTGAATTTTTGTGAAACAGTTTTTTTAGAATTAATTTTTTACATAAAGATAACTATTTTTTGTGATAGCTATTTTTTGTGAATATTTTTTGTGAAACAATTTTTAGATAACTATTTTTTGTGAAAATTTTTCAGAGTTAATTATTTACATAAAGATAGCTACTTTTTGTGATAGCTATTTTTTGTGAGACGGTTTTTAGATGAACTCGACGCTTTTTCTTCACCTTTTTTTATAAGGTATTTTTTTAGGGATATCACTTCTTTTTGTATAAAAAATTATGTATTTTAAATTTAATTTTTGATAATTATTATATTTCATAATATTTATTAAACATTTTTAAATAAACCCACCACCACCCCCGTCATACTATATCAAAATGTGTGACGATCTCGCTTGCTTACTATAGATATTTAAATATTATATGATCGTTTTTTACAGATATTTAAGTTTAACTTTTCTTTAAATGTATTTTTTAAGAATATCACTTTTTATGTATTAAAAATGTATGCATTATATATTTTATAAATTTTTTATGAATATTATTTTTTTATAGTACGTATTTATTATACATTTTTAAATAAACCCTCCGTCATACTTCTTCAAAACGTGACGGTCTTTCTTGCCTACTACAGATATTTAAATTATTAATTTTATCATATTGGATATATTTATATATTACTTATTAGACATTCTTCGTAGGAAAAGTAAACAAACATTTTTACCACCTCTAGGCCATTGTTTTTTCTTAACTTGAGCATCATTAGCTTCGATCCAAATATTAGATGTTCCTTCTCTGTACATACTTATACCTCTAAAAAAAACCTTACAAAAGTTAAAAAAATACGCCAAGTACATAAAAAATATTCTACCTTATATGCAACAAAATGTTTAATGAAAAAAGTCCTAAAAATAATTTATAATAATTTTCCCTTACAAAACCATTTTTCTGAAAAACAAAACCTCAACAAATAATTATCATAAAAAAGTATAAAAAAATAAAATATCAAAACTAAATAGGAAATCAATAATTACTATTAGCCAAGTACCTAAGAGCAATTTGCAAATTTGATATAATACTTGCCATGAAATCAATTTTACATTGTAGAAATATTATACATAAATTCTCCCTAAAAAATTAAAACGCATTTTATATTTATTCAGACAAACTTGATTTTTAAAATATTTAAAATCAACACTAAATGAGAATTAGGATTCTTTTAATTCCTAAAACATTTTTTATATAATGTATATAATTTAAGAAAAAAACGTTTTACGCAAGTTTTAAATCGCACAGTCTTTAAATCGAAGTAAGTTATGAAAACTTGGCGTGCCCGGATCGTCATCAAGCACAGATTTAATATTTAATTGTATAATGTCTAAGATTTTACATTTTATTGGGGATATATTTGTTTATAATGTAAACGATCCGGGCACGCCAAGTTTTCATAACTTACTTCGATTTAAAGACTGCGATTTAAAACTTGCGTAAAACGTTTTTTTCTTAAATTATACAGGGTGAGCCATTTTAATTAACGCACGCAATTATTTGGGAAACAAAGCATTTTAGAAAAAAATGTTTCAGACAAAAGTTTTATGGTTTCGAGGGGGCCATAAGATGGTATCATTGGTTTGACCTTGAAGAGTTATTTGAAGGTCACATGAAGGTCACCTTCAATTTCTTAAATGGAACCTACTATTTGTCATTGCATATTCTTGTAGCTTATCTCGAGAGCTTTCCAAAACACTATAATTAAGTACCTTTTCGTTAAGTACTTTTTGAGTTATGAGGCTTGAAATAATTTCTTAATTTTACATAAACCGTAAAATATCTTGTAAAATATTCATTTTTCGATTATCTTATCTTAATACTTTTATGTACAAAATAATGAGAGGAATCAATTGGTGTAAAGAAAACACATAGTTGTTTTTAAGAAAAAATATGGAATTGTTAATTGCAAATTATATATTTTTTCTTCAAAACAACTATGTGTTTTCTTTACACCAGTTGATTCCTCTCATTATTTTGTACGTAAAAATATTAAGGTAAGATAATCGAAAAATGAATATTTTACAAGATATTTTACGGTTTATGTAAAATTAAGAAATTATTTCAAGCCTCATAACTCAAAAAGTACTTAACGAAAAGGAACTTAATTATAGTGTTTTGGAAAGCTCTCGAGATAAGCTACAAGAGTGTGCGAAAATATATAGGGTGTTCCATTTAAAAAAATTGAAGTGACCTTCACGTGACCTTCAAATGACTCTTCAGTGTCAAACCAATGATACCATCTTATGGCCCCCTCGAAACCATAAAACTTTTGTCTGAAACATTTTTCTCTAAAATGCTTTGTTTCCGAAATAATTGCGTGCGTTAATTAAAATGGCTCACCCTGTATACATTATATAAAAAATGTTTTAGGAATTAAAAGAATCCTAATTCTCATTTAGTGTTGATTTTAAATATTTTAAAAATCAAGTTTGTCTGAATAAATATAAAATGCGTTTTAATTTTTTAGGGAGAATTTATGTATAATATTTCTACAATGTAAAATTGATTTCATGGCAAGTATTATATCAAATTTGCAAATTGCTCTTAGGTACTTGGCTAATATTAATTATTGATTTCCTATTTAGTTTTGATATCTTATTTTTTTATATTTTTTTATGGTAATTATTTGTTGAGGTTTTGTTTTTCAGAAAAATGGTTTTGTAAGGGAAAATTATTATAAATTATTTTTAGGACTTTCTTCATTAAACATTTTGTTGCATATAAGGTAGAATATTTTTTATGTACTTGACGTATTTTTTTAACCTTTGTAAGGTTTTTTTTAGAGGGATATCACATCTTTTTGTAAAATTTTATATCCTTTCTACAAATTAATTTTTGGGAAATAATTTTTGTAAATTATTCTTAGGGACATTTTTTTTATTAAACGTTTTGTTGTATACAAAGCGAAATATTTTTTATGTACTTGGCGTATTTTTTTTTACCTTTGCAAGGTTTTTTTTAGAGGGATTTCACATCTTTTTGTCAAATTTTATATGCTTCCTGTGAATTATTTTTTGGGGGAAAATATTAGTAAATTATTTTTAGGGATAATATTTTATTTTTGAAAATTGTTACTGTAAATTGTTACGGTAAATTAGTCTTTCTACAAGTCATAACTAACAGTACAGGTTTTATATTTCTGTGGTGCACCGTTTCTAAAATATTAGATTTCACCTCCAAGGGGTGGTTTTTAAAAATTATTATTATACGCTAAATTAATCTTTGTAGAAACCTCAACTAACGGCATAGGTTTTATATTTTTGTGACTCTACGTCTCTGAAATATTAGATTTCACCCCCAAGGGGTGGTTTTTAAAAATTGTTATTATACGGTAAATTAGTCTTTATAGAAACCTTAACTAACGGCACAGGTTTTATGTTTTTGTGGTATACCGTTACTGAAATATTAGGTTTCATTCACAAGGGGTGGTTTTTAGAAATTATTATTATACGCTAAATTAGTCTTTGTAGAAACCTTAACTAATGGCACAAGTTTTATGTTTTTGTGGTATACCGTTTCTGATATTAGTTTTCACCCCCAAGGGGTGGTTTTTAAAAATTGTTATTATACGCTTAATTAGTCATTCTACAAGTCATAACTAATAGTACAGGTTTTATATTTTTGTGGTGCACCGTTTCTGAAATATTAGATTTCACCTCCAAGGGGTGGTTTTTAAAAATTATTATTATACGCTAAATTAGTCTTTCTACAAGTCATAACTAATAGTACAGGTTTTATATTTTTGTGGTGCACCGTTTCTGAAATATTATATTTCACCCCCAAGGGGTGGTTTTTAAAAATTGTTATTATACGCTTAATTAGTCTTTCTAGAAGTCATAACTAACAGTATAGATTTTATATTTTTGTGGTGCACCGTTTCTGAAATATTAAATTTCACCCCCAAAGGGTGGTTTTTTAAAATTATTATTATACGCTAAATTAGTCTTTGTAGAAACCTTAACTAACGGCACAGGTTTTATATTTTTGTGGTATACCGTTTCTGATATAAGATTTCACCCCCAAGGGGTGGTTTTTAAAAATTGTTATTATACACTTAATTAGTCTTTCTACAAGTCATAACTAATAGTACAGGTTTTATATTTTTGTGGTGCACCGTTTCTGAAATATTAGATTTCACCCCTAAGGGGTGGTTTTTAAAAATTATTATTATACGCTAATTAGTCTTTGTAGAAACCTTAACTAACGGCACAGGTTTTATATTTTTGTGGTATACCGTTTCTGAAATATTAGATTTCACCCCCAATGGGTTGTTTTTAAAAATTATTATTATACGCTTAATTAGTCTTTCTACAAGTCATAACTAATAGTACAGGTTTTATATTTTTGTGGTGCACCGTTTTTGAAATATTAGCTTTCACCCCCTAGGGGTGGTTTTTAAAAATTATTATTATACGTTAAATTAATCTTTGTAGAAATTTTAACTAACAGTACAAGTTTTATATTTTTATGGTGCACCGTTTCTGAAATCACAAACCATTTTATTTCTGGTTCTTTTCCATTTCCTGCTGCATCATTCCATAGTAGTACATATGTTCATCATCTGTCCTCCTTCGAGCCAAACAACTTTTGTTTGAAACATTTTTCCGTATCTTCCATATTTTTCGAGATATTTGCCTGGAACTATTAAAATGGGACACCCTGTGTGTGTGTGTGTGTGTGAGTGTGTGAAATGCTTTAATACATGAACTTGTATACATGTCGAAATACATAGATATTTTCATTTTACATATACAGGGTGAGTTTTATTATTGCTTGTGTCAATCTTTTTATCATGCGGGAGACCGACTACATAATAAATTGATCAGTACATAAATGTCAATTATTTGGATCGACCTTATATATCGAAAACCAATATAATGTATACAATTAAAACAAATTACAAACCGAAATTATATAGTATGAATTTATTGCTATTATTATTATTATTAAAGTTACATATTTAGTATTATTATTATTATTATTATATACATTATATTCGGGTCTTCGATACGATCGATCTAAATAATTGACACATTTAATTTATGTACCGATCAATTTATTATGCAGTCGGTAATCTCTCGCATGATAAAAAGATGAACACAAACAATAAAACTCACCTGTATTTGTATTAAACGCGATTAATTAATTATTAACTTACTTACAGTCAATTCCGACAAACATTTGCACCGTACAAGGCACATTAAAGCACTTGTTGTAACATGTGTTGCGTACGTGTGTTAATACGTGTATATATTATCGACAGCGACAGTCGTACGCCAGATCTATCGCCATCTGGTGTCGACAGCGGCAGTCGTACGCCAAATTTTGTTCTATATATATTGTTTGATGACGACGTGGACGTTTCTTAATCGTATTTTCACGATTTTAGAATTATATATCGCAATATTTCCACTTCTACAGCTCGTAGAGTAAAAATAAAGACACTTTTACTATATAATTCGAATATAAGCTATCGATTAAGCCTAATAATAGCTCGATTCGTTCAGCGGTTATCGTAATATAATAATATGAAATAATCTGAACTGGTCTCAATTTCCCGTCTCGCGTAAAGAGACACGGCGCGCGTCTTGCTAGAGAGATGAACTCGACGCAAGACACTACCGTGTCTCTTGATGCGAAGCTCGTGGCGTAGTTTTTTTTATTAAAGAAACATTTAAAAATATTGTTCTTTAATCAGAAATAAAATTATATATCCTACATATCCTCCTATGTGTATAACTCTTTTATTATTATCATAAAGTAAAAATAAACTTATGACATTGAGGACATCAGGTATTAAACGAGTATTAAGATGTGAATATTTTAACATCCTTTTTATTACAAGTCTGTTTTAGTTGTTTAGTTCATATGTTGGCTTATGCAGGGTAGGGCAAAAGTTCCGGAACGGCTAAATATCTCAGAAAATATTAATTTTTTGAAAAAATGGTTTAGACAGAAAAAAATGGCTTAGAAAAATCTATTAGCTGATGATATTTATTTGACCTTGGGATGACCTTGAAAAGCGCGATCAAGGTCACCATAAAAATCTTAAATGGCAATCCCTATTTTTTACTCCCGACTACTGCCCCAACCTACGGTTGGCAAAATGACAGAGGGAGTATGCGTTTCACCGAGCTCGGATCGGTTTCGATCGCTATTCTTGATAATAATAATATAGTTCGGTGTCATCTTTTGCACATCAGTTTTTTATTAACCAAGGATGGCTTAGAACATATAATTATCATTCTTTATTCTATTAATAAAAATCGGAAAAACAATATTATTTCGTCTATACGTTCTCTCATTGGCTGCGAGCGGAACTAAGAAGCAAAAATGATTCACCAATAAAATTCGTTCTAAGCATCCGAATAGGGAAATATAGTAACTTGAGTTGGAGACATGTCGAAGTAGCGGGAATAATAATTGACATAACTCTATATGTCAAATTATTATTATTGTTGACAATTATCATCAATAAATTGTTGTCAATAGTAATAATAATAATTGTGTTATATATATATATATATATATATATATATATATGCAGGGTGGACCATTTTAACCTTTAATGGAGAATAACTCGAAAACCAAGCCCGGGAGAGAAAAATGTTTCAAAAGTTGTTTGGTTTCGAGGGGGCCATAAGATGGTATCATTGGTTTGACCTTGAAGAGTTATTTGAAGGTCACATGAAGGTCACCTTCAATTTCTTAAATGGAACCTACTATTTGTCATTGCATATTCTTGTAGCTTATCTCGTGAGCTTTCCAAAACACTATAATTAAGTACCTTTTCGTTAAGTACTTTTTGAGTTATGAGGCTTGAAATAATTTCTTAATTTTACATAAACCGTAAAATATCTTGTAAAATATTCATTTTTCGATTATCTTACCTTAATACTTTTATGTACAAAATAATGAGAGGAATCAACTGGTGTAATGAAAACACATAGTTGTTTTTAAGAAAAAATATGGAATTGTTAATTGCAAATTATATATTTTTTCTTCAAAACAACTATGTGTTTTCATTACACCAGTTGATTCCTCTCATTATTTTGTACGTAAAAGTATTAAGGTAAGATAATCGAAAAATGAATATTTTACAAGATATTTTACGGTTTATGTAAAATTAAGAAATTATTTCAAGCCTCATAACTCAAAAAGTATTTAACGAAAAGGTACTTAATTATAGTGTTTTGGAAAGCTCTCGAGATAAGCTACAAGAATATGCAATGACAAATAGTAGGTTCCATTTAAGAAATTGAAGGTGACCTTCATGTGACCTTCAAATAACTCTTCAAGGTCAAACCAATGATACCATCTTATGGCCCCCTCGAAACCAAACAACTTTTGTCTGAAACATTTTTCTCTTCCGGGCTTGGTTTTCGAGTTATTCTCCATTAAAGGTTAAAATGGTCCGCCCTGTATATACAGGGTGAGCCATTTTAATTAACGCACGCAATTATTTCGGAAACAAAGCATTTTAGAGAAAAAATAAAAAATAAACAAAGAGAGATAAAGAAACAATTTTTATTTTAATATGAAATGTAATCATTTATCTTCCATAAAAAAACTGAAGTAAAGAAACTGAATGTATGATAACAAAATAAAAACTAAAATAAAAATTGTTTCTTTATCTCTCTTTGTTTATTTTTTATTTTTTAAGGCACCTAGAAAAAAGACATCCCCATTGTACCCCACTCTCCCCTACTCCTTTGTTCATTACATTCTAAAGATGACACGACTAATAAGAAAATGACAAAGAGCTCAAATAACAAAATAGCTTGTATCTTTGAAGATTTTAGTCTTAGGATCCATGTTAATTAGATCTTTTCTTCTTGTTTTGATCAATACTACCTGCTATCAAAATATGTGACCCTTTTTTTTCAACACCCTGTATATATATACAGGGTGATTCAAAATAACCCCTGTGTCCCTGAAATGACATATTCTTGAATCAATTCTAAGACGATTTTTCCTTCGGCAAAATTTCGTCCGAAGCTTAGTTTTTGAATTATTAAAGGAAGTAGTTAACGTATGACGGGTCGAATACAAGAGGCAGGCAAGGGTGGCGCGATTCACCGTCAGACGCGGGAGCTTACGCGGGGCGCCTGCTGCGATCAGCTGATCGCTATACACAGACACACATGCGAACACATACATTCTCTCTCTGTCTGTCTGTCTGTCTGTCTGTCTCTCTCTCTCTTTCTCTCTCTCTCTCTCACTCTCTCTCTCATTCGCTCACTCACCTGTAAATTTTTTTTTTTTTTTTTTTTACGAGAGAGGGGAAAATGCATTTTATGCATACCCACCGGTCGATCCAGTGAGTTATGTGGGACTCGAGTACCAAGTCGAATTACCAACTCGGTACTCCCTACCCACTAAAAACCCCTCTCTTTTCACGAATTTCCTTTAACACACTGTCCCTCTGACTTCCCGAGATCTGTTTTCACATAACGTCAAAAAATAGTTATTATTACCTTGTTCGATGACTTTTGATGTATTGCTGTAATTGCTTGAAGGAGAAATGAATTTTCCGATAGATCGTACGTTCTCAAATTTAACGTAGATATCACGTTGCAAAAGACAAGAAATCCACACTAAATTATTAACTGAAAGTTTTTCTTCTTTCATGAACTATATTCTTTTATTAAACTTTAACGTAATCACATTTATTTACTCACTCGATGAGACGAGAAATTTACTAATGACTCTATCACTAATCACTATTAATCACTGTCGAATAATAATTGTTGGCGATTAAAAATCATTCGATGAAAGAAACACGCGCGGACACGTTATTACACGACGCGACGACGCGACTACGCGACAATGCGACGATAATTACGACTCGGCGACTGCAAGCAGTTTTTTGTCATGGTAGGTTGCGGTAGGTTAAGGTACTACTGGCGCTATCGAACGCGATCATGTGTTCGATTGAAGAATGCGGTAAACATAATAAACATTTAACATATTAATATTATTATTATCATGAATGTGTGTGATATCCATACATCGTATGATATCTATTTAAAAATTAATTAGATTAAATAAGTGTTTTTAAAATATTTATTACTTTTACTATTATCATATAAAATATTAATATTAAATATTTATTTAACTATTTTATCTATTTATTTATCTATTGCACCTATTTATTTTTAATTATTTATTATCAATGATCGAAAATCGGTCATTGATAATAAATAGTTAAAAATAAATAGATGAAATAGATAAATGAAAACATATTAATTAATCGCGTTTTATTCTCTCTCTCTTTTTCTTGTGTTTTTAATTGCAAAATAAGATACTCCATACGTTAAAAAATTGGTCGCTCTGAAAAGAGCGGATTGTTTTTGATCGCCTTAAAAAGGGCGGATTAATTTTGAACATTTATAATAAATGTTCGAAGTGGCCCCCATCCATTCTAACGCAAGCTCTCATGCGTTTCAATAAATTTTGTTGAATATTTTCCATTACGTCTTCTTCTATGGACCATATGGAATATCGCAATCTTGTTTCTAAATCTTCTACATCTTCAGGGAGCGTTTTGTAGATCGTTTCTTTGCAGTATCCCCAAAGAAAAAAATCCAATGGATTTAAATCCGGGGATCTTGCAGGCCAACGTATCGGACCATATCGGCCCATCCAACGTCCAGGAAACTTGTTGTTTAGAAAATTTGTCACAATCCTGGCATTGTGTGGACCAGCACCGTCTTGTTGAAATATAATTTCTTCTCTTTCCAATAGCGGCACTTCTTCTAGGAAATCTGGTAAATTATTCTCCAATAATTTCAGATATGCTCCGCTGGTTAAAATATCCGGGAGGATAACAGGGCCCAGTATTTCTGTTCCCATAATTCCAGTCCAGACATTGAGCTTCCACCGAGTCTGAAAATTTCTGACTCGTGTAGCTCTGGGATTTTCTTCGCTCCACAAATGCATGTTATGTGGATTAAATATTCCTTCTCGTGTAAATAGCGATTCATCGCTAAATATTATACGAGAAGGGAATCTAGGATCTCTATCCACGCTCCTGAGAAAATTTTCGCAGAATGTTCTTCTCAGAGGATAATCTTCTGGTCTTAAATGTTGCACGCGGGTATAATGATAAGCGTGCAACTTTTCTTCTCGTAATATCCTCTGTACCGTTGAATATGAGAGATTGTGCTCTCGAGCAATAGTCCGAATACTTGTCTCAGGCTCTTGCTCGACAGCACGAATCACTTCTTCGGTATTCCGCAAATTTCCGCAAAAAACACGCGACACGCGACCCGCGACACGCGGGTCGCGGATTCGTCGCGGGAGGCGCGGAGGGGGCATGGACCCCTGCGAGGATCGTATAAATACGGAGAGACGATCGATATTGAAATCAATAATCGCTCGATTATTAGAAGAAGAGTTAAGAGAACATGGCAAGCTATACGATTGAAGAATATTACGACATGATAATGTCACTCGGTGCATCCGACGGGCAGCATTACGTTGCTGCAAGACGATACGCCGAATTATACCCAAATCGGGCGAGACATCCAATGCCTGATGTTATACTCGGAGCAGCCCAAAGATTATTCGAAACGGGCAATGTTCTCCCGAATAAACACAACGTTGGAAGAAACCGAACCGCAAGAAATTTGCGGAATACCGAAGAAGTGATTCGTGCTGTCGAGCAAGAGCCTGAGACAAGTATTCGGACTATTGCTCGAGAGCACAATCTCTCATATTCAACGGTACAGAGGATATTACGAGAAGAAAAGTTGCACGCTTATCATTATACCCGCGTGCAACATTTAAGACCAGAAGATTATCCTCTGAGAAGAACATTCTGCGAAAATTTTCTCAGGAGCGTGGATAGAGATCCTAGATTCCCTTCTCGTATAATATTTAGCGATGAATCGCTATTTACACGAGAAGGAATATTTAATCCACATAACATGCATTTGTGGAGCGAAGAAAATCCCAGAGCTACACGAGTCAGAAATTTTCAGACTCGGTGGAAGCTCAATGTCTGGACTGGAATTATGGGAACAGAAATACTGGGCCCTGTTATCCTCCCGGATATTTTAACCAGCGGAGCATATCTGGAATTATTGGAGAATAATTTACCAGATTTCCTAGAAGAAGTGCCGCTATTGGAAAGAGAAGAAATTATATTTCAACAAGACGGTGCTGGTCCACACAATGCCAGGATTGTGACAAATTTTCTAAACAACAAGTTTCCTGGACGTTGGATGGGCCGATATGGTCCGATACGTTGGCCTGCAAGATCCCCGGATTTAAATCCATTGGATTTTTTTCTTTGGGGATACTGCAAAGAAACGATCTACAAAACGCTCCCTGAAGATGTAGAAGATTTAGAAACAAGATTGCGATATTCCATATGGTCCATAGAAGAAGACGTAATGGAAAATATTCAACAAAATTTATTGAAACGCATGAGAGCTTGCGTTAGAATGGATGGGGGCCACTTCGAACATTTATTATAAATGTTCAAAATTAATCCGCCCTTTTTAAGGCGATCAAAAACAATCCGCTCTTTTCAGAGCGACCAATTTTTTAACGTATGGAGTATCTTATTTTGCAATTAAAAACACAAGAAAAAGAGAGAGAGAATAAAACGCGATTAATTAATATGTTTTC
Organism: Camponotus vicinus; assembly: GCF_025532165.1. Classification (NCBI taxonomy): domain Eukaryota; kingdom Metazoa; phylum Arthropoda; class Insecta; order Hymenoptera; family Formicidae; genus Camponotus; species Camponotus vicinus. The sequence goes on along the minus strand of NW_028141956.1, from coordinate 18,442,662 downwards.
ATTTATCTATTTCATCTATTTATTTTTAACTATTTATTATCAATGACCGATTTTCGATCATTGATAATAAATAATTAAAAATAAATAGGTGCAATAGATAAATAAATAGATAAAATAGTTAAATAAATATTTAATATTAATATTTTATATGATAATAGTAAAAGTAATAAATATTTTAAAAACACTTATTTAATCTAATTAATTTTTAAATAGATATCATACGATGTATGGATATCACACACATTCATGATAATAATAATATTAATATGTTAAATGTTTATTATGTTTACCGCATTCTTCAATCGAACACATGATCGCGTTCGATAGCGCCAGTAGTACCTTAACCTACCGCAACCTACCATGACAAAAAACTGCTTGCAGTCGCCGAGTCGTAATTATCGTCGCATTGTCGCGTAGTCGCGTCGTCGCGTCGTGTAATAACGTGTCCGCGCGTGTTTCTTTCATCGAATGATTTTTAATCGCCAACAATTATTATTCGACAGTGATTAATAGTGATTAGTGATAGAGTCATTAGTAAATTTCTCGTCTCATCGAGTGAGTAAATAAGTGTGATTACGTTAAAGTTTAATAAAAGAATACAGTTCATGAAAGAAGAAAAACTTTCAGTTAATAATTTAGTGTGGATTTCTTGTCTTTTGCAACGTGATATCTACGTTAAATTTGAGAACGTACGATCTATCGGAAAATTCATTTCTCCTTCAAGCAATTACAGCAATACATCAAAAGTCATCGAACAAGGTAATAATAACTATTTTTTGACGTTATGTGAAAACAGATCTCGGGAAGTCAGAGGGACAGTGTGTTAAAGGAAATTCGTGAAAAGAGAGGGGTTTTTAGTGGGTAGGGAGTACCGAGTTGGTAATTCGACTTGGTACTCGAGTCCCACATAACTCACTGGATCGACCGGTGGGTATGCATAAAATGCATTTTCCCCTCTCTCGTAAAAAAAAAAAAAAAAAAATTTACAGGTGAGTGAGCGAATGAGAGAGAGAGTGAGAGAGAGAGAGAAAGAGAGAGAGAGACAGACAGACAGACAGACAGACAGACAGAGAGAGAATGTATGTGTTCGCATGTGTGTCTGTGTATAGCGATCAGCTGATCGCAGCAGGCGCCCCGCGTAAGCTCCCGCGTCTGACGGTGAATCGCGCCACCCTTGCCTGCCTCTTGTATTCGACCCGTCATACGTTAACTACTTCCTTTAATAATTCAAAAACTAAGCTTCGGACGAAATTTTGCCGAAGGAAAAATCGTCTTAGAATTGATTCAAGAATATGTCATTTCAGGGACACAGGGGTTATTTTGAATCACCCTGTATATATATATATATATATATATATATATATATATATATATATATACAGGGTGATTCTGAACATTTGTCTTTAAAATATCAAATTTTTGAATGAATTCTAAGACGATTCTTCCTCTTGCAAAATTTTGCCCGGAGTTTAGTTTTTAAACTATAAAGGAAAATAGTAAACTAATTACGGAACGAGTACAAGAGGTAGGCAGGGACGGCGCGATGTAGGCGATTACGTGCGGCGCTCGCCGCGATCAGCTGATTGCTATACGCGATGAGTGTAACAATCAGTGTGTGTGTGTGTGTGTGTGTGTGCGCGCGTACGCATTCTCAAATAATTTTAAAATAAAAACTATATATGGGGCATTCCATACCAAATCGGCCACTTTTTTAGGTTACCCCTTTCGATTTTTTTCAAAATTTTATGTTTTTGAGACCGATGAAAAACGCGTTTATGAATTTTTCAAATTTTTTTGATCATCCGTTTTTAAAATATGATTTTTTTTCACAATTTGAAGTTTTTTTTTTCAAATGCTCATAACTTTGCGAAAAATGCACCAATCAAATCATTCTTTTTTTGAAAATTTTCGTTTTTGAATGCTCTTTCAAGAAAAAAATATTATTCTAATCTAAATTATTGCCTTCATCGTTTATTTTTAGTTTAATGCAAAAAAAGTTTTTTTTCGAGATGTATGCCCCCTTCGATTTTTTTGAAAAAATTCTCAAAAAAACTTAGATGGATATAAGTATTTTTAAAATTAGTCCGATCGTGACTAAACGTTTAGTTCTATTTTTTTTCTTAATTCGAAAATTTTTATTTTTTTAAATTGTATGTTCTGACTTAATTTAACCATCAATTATTCTTAAATTTATCTATTTAATAATCTTGAAAATTTTTGAACACTGCCATTTGGGTTATTCTATTTTTCTACGATTTTTTTCAATATAGTAATTGAATTTAAAAAAAAAAGTAAGAACTACCTATAACTTAACTGTAAAACTAAAAGAAGGATAATAATTAAAGTTTTTACGTATTCAAACAATAAAGTAATGGAAAATATTTATTTTCTTTGACGCTTGAACAATTTATGGATTTTAAAGTCGATTGAATTTGAATAATGTTTTAAAATTAAACTACCGTTATCATTAGGTATTATACAATGAAGTTTCTGAGTTCCTTTTATAGTTGTCGTTCTATTAAATCGATCATTCAATGCTTCAGTAGCATCATTATAATCTTTTAACGATGAAAATTTCGCTGTAATATTTGGAAGAGTATTTGGTTGTGATGCCCATTGATATAATTCATATGATGTGGTTATTTGTTGATCCACTGGTAACTGTAAACTAGCCCTTGCAGCCATCCTTTTCACTGTTCCACCAATGCCATCGCAAGGTCCTTTGCCATGTGCGGTAGCAAAGAAATGCCATTCTGCTCTAATTCCAAAATCATCTTTATGGTAATAAAGATTGACGAAGTTTTTAAAGTTTTTGAACTGCTGCGGTGCACCGTCAGAAAAGTAATAAATATTATCGGGATTGTCATTAATACTTTTTATAAAATCAGTTATAATTTTGGAAAAAACATACACGGCAACGGAATCGTGATTATTACAATCTGATATTATGACTAGACTTCTATGGACTAATTCGTTGTTCTCTTTGAAGTATATTACCATTGGATAAATAGTAGATGTATTGTTATTCCAATGAAAGCCTGAAGCAGCATTTTGCACGACAAATGCATAATTCTCCGTGAAATCACAGACAACGAGAAATTCTCTGTCTTTTAATGACATCTTTAAGGACTTCATAAAACTCGCTTGTTCTTTAGCAATAAATGCATGCGGTAGAAGTGTCAACAAATCTTTACTAAATTTTTCAATGAAATCATCAGAGGAACTGCTCATTGTTTCAAGACTTGTACGTGGTTTTGATATCCAATATTTATAAATTATGGTGTCGATTTCATTTTGATCAAAAATGTCACGCAGAATATCAGTTAGTGCATTTACTCCCGGACAAGCCTTGCATGTTCCAAGATAACATTCTGATGATTGATTATCACACATAACTGAATTAAAACAATCAGTGTAGTGATTTAATGGCCTTTTGAGATGAGAAGTTAACGAACTTAAATTTGAACCTTTAGGACGAAAAAACAATTCATCATTTGACATATAACAATTAAAATGTGAATAAAATCAATTTATAATTACCAAGCATTAATAATTTCATATTTTGGTGCATTATGCAAACACAAACTGTGTGCGTCCCATTGCTTCCTGCTAAAACACAATTTTTTGGACGTAACGAAGCGAATTTAGAAAATCCCATTTTATCTTCAGGATAATTTTCGCGATACTTTTGATATAATTCTTTCAAATTCGAAAGAATCAAACGCTTTTGTAAATGTTCCCGTTTACCATCATCATTGCGAACTGAAATATAATCTTTTATACCGGGCATATTAACGCTGACTTCGTCATCAATATAGAAGTTAAAAATTTTCGACTTTAATTCATCTGAGTAGACGGCCTGTTGAAAAAAAAAATTTTAGATAAAAATTTTAGATAAATAAAAAGAAAATTATACAAGAAACCTGAAATAATCTGAAAAAACTACCTAATCTAGATTCAGGTTTCGAAAGCAAACCTTTGGTTTCAACCAGATTTTTTGCTACATTTACCATATGCCTTGACGCATTCATAAATTCAGAGACTTTCCTCACACTCCATTCTGTAGGAAACAATGTCAAAATTTGTATTTTCTCTGATCTTGTTGTGTCATCGTGGTCAAATTTACTTTTCAATCGCTCTAGTAAGTTCAAAAAATCTCTTTCACAGTCCTCTAAATTTGTCGGTGCATTACTCTCGAGGTGAAATGTATTTTTAAGATTTTGACAGATTTGATTAACTTTATAATATAAATAACGTTCATTATTTAATTTTCGGGGAGCTATTGGAGATTCATTAAGTAATTGTAATGCTTTGTTAATCAGAGGTAGCTGGATTTCAGCGCTAATCTCTGAAGCAGAAGCAGTTGATTGTGACAGTGTTGGTTCACTATGAAATGATAAACTTCCTAAACGAAATAAAAAAATTAATTAATAATTAAAAGGAACGAATTTTATTCTGTAACTGAGAAAAAATAAAAACTGTATTTTTACCTAACGATTTTTCAAGTTCGTAACGATCATTATTATCAGCTATAGTATTATTTGAATCTTTACTGTTGTCATGCTCACTATCGTTAGAATCATTATTATGATTACCATTATCAATACTAATATTATCATTATTATTATCACTATCATCACTAGAATCATTGTTATTATCAGTACCACTACGATTTTGAGAACTATTTTCGTTTGACTCTTTGATCTCTTTTAAAATTCTATACCGACAATTAATGCACAGGTAATGAAAACGACTCAACCCGAATTTGGTCTGAATATCTTCAGAGGCTAATCGTAGACTTTTTTTAATTTTATGTCTATCTAAATTGAACGGGTTACAGCAACGATCGAAATGTACAGTCTTTTCCATCTTGGTAAGATGAAAGATACACAAGACGGATGATAAATTATTAATACTAAGGCAAGAGCCTACACATTATAAAATGAGTAACCTCGAAGTTACTTGACACTTTGAATTATCAACAGTCAATTAAAAAAAAAAAGGTTATAGATAAATTTAACCATAGAATAAATAAATTAACTTTCTGTGACAATTTTGTATAAAAAAGTCTATAATCACTAAAACTTCAATTTAAAAACGCTTAAAAAAGAATTTTACAATGTAAACAACAGGTAGTTAAAATGACATAACATTTACTGGTTATCAAAATAGTACTACGAAGATGGCGATGACGATACCAACATAAAAACATATAACCAAATAATATGGCCGAATGAAAATTAAATTTAGTTCATCATGTGATCAAAAGATGGCTGTTTAGATGTTTATGATAAAACAGAAATGGCGCGATTATTGAAAAAAAACGAATAAATTCCAACTCGATTAAATTATAAAATAATAAATTAATAAGTACATAATAAATTAATGAGAATATTGATTTAACAATTTTTCTTATGGAAAAAATAATTATCCAAGTATACGCTTAAGAAAAATTGAGTCAGAACATACAATTTAAAAAAATAAAAATTTTCGAATTAAGAAAAAAATAGAACTAAACGTTTAGCCACGATTGGACTAATTTTAAAAATACTTATATCCATCTAAGTTTTTTTGAGAATTTTTTCAAAAAAATCGAAGGGGGCATACATCTCAAAAAAAAACTTTTGCATTAAACTAAAAATAAACGATGAAGGCAATAATTTAGATTAGAATAATATTTTTTTCTTGAAAGAGCATTCAAAAACGAAAATTTTCAAAAAAAGAACGATCCGATTGGTGCACTTTTCGCAAAGTTATGAGCATTTGAAAAAAAAACCTCAAATTGTGAAAAAAAATCATATTTCAAAAACGGATGGTCAAAAAAATTTGAAAAAATTCATAAACGCGTTTTTCATCGGTCTCAAAAACATAAAATTTTGAAAAAAATCGAAAGGGGTAACCTAAAAAAGTGGCCGATTTGGTATGGAATGCCCCATATGTATACATAAGCTATATGTATGTATATATATATATATATATTATATATATTATAATATATATTATATATAATAAGTCTTCTTCAGGTAACACGAAGAACGAAGAGGAAAAAACAAAATATTGGACGAAAAAGAAATGCAACGAAAAACCAAATGCGTTATATGCAAAAAAGAGCAGCATATTCTACATTGTCGAACAATGAACAAGTATTAAAAGCAGCGAAAAAGCAATTGGTACATAAGAAACAAAAAACAAATAATAATGAACACATTTCACAAAACATAACTAATACGTTTTCACCGAATAATCAAACAAATACTAATGAATTAAATGAGCACATTTCACAAGCTGTAACTAATATGCTTTCACCCAATAATTATCATCAAACATTAAATGCTAATAATATGTCATCGATTTCTCTATCTATTATTTCACAATCTAATATTAATAGACAAAAATTAATAAAACCATTTTATTCAACTATATGGTCCTTTGCGGATATTGTTTGTGATATCTGTAAAAAATTATATTATAAAAAACAAATATGTGTTACAAAAATATCTGCTGCCTCGATAGATATTTTTCCTAACGAATTACGTGAATTAAATGAAATAATTACATGTTTCCGTTGTGCTAATTTATTAAAAAAAGGCAAAGTCCCAACACAAGCATATTGGAATGCTATGTTTTTAGATGAAATTCCAGATATTATACGAAATTGAAGTGATATTTAACAAAGACTTTTATCAAGGATCGTTCCATTTATAAAAATTATTAAATTAGGTGGACGATTTGGTCAATCAGGTTTCCAAGGACAAGCTGTTTTATTCGCACAAGATATAGAAGAAATATCGGAGCAATTACCATTACCAATTGCAAGAACAGGCATAATTATTGTATGTGAACAACTGGAGAATGTTGAACGATGCTGACAATTCCAAATAAACGTGCAAAATTTATCAGCTGCTTTATTGTGGTTGAAGGAAAATAATCCTTTATATCGAAATATTAATATTAATCTTGATGTTACAAATTTTGACATTTCACAAATATGTCAAGTAATTGTAACACAGGGTAATGACACAAATATTGATGCAAATAATTGTGTTCCATCCGAAGTGCAAACCTCAAATAAAACAGATTTAATCGAAATCTCTGGGAATAGAGCAATAATCAGAGGTTCCATACATCAAAGTCATGATATGTTTTCTGATGCTACTAGAGGGAAACAATGCACTGCAAATGCAGCGGTTGCTATAGCTATGTCTTTATTACATGATCTTCCAAGTTGGACAAAAAATCTTATTGATACTACTTTATTGATAGGAGATGTGTTATATATAACAAGTATATCAAAGCGTAAGGATCCTCATCTTGCTGAAATCAATAGAGAATTTTTATCAGTTGATGAATTACACACAGAAATTGAAATATTTGGAAAAGTTATTAATCTTTCAATTACTCAGGATGATAGCATATCAGGACATTTACATAATGACAATAGTGCAGAAGGATTTCCTAACTTGAAAAATGCTTTCAATATTTTCTTTCAAGATCATAATTATGGTATATTAACTACAAATGGAATTTCTGTTGCTATATTTAAATTTGATAATAATTTTTGGATATTTGATTCGCATTCAAGAGGACCAAAGGGTAGACCAGCACAAAATGGTACAGCATGTTTGATTAGATTTCCAACAACGTTATCAATGTTTAATATGTTAAAAAGTATTTTATCTAAATCTTCGAATAATATTTTTACTAATCAGTATACTATAACTGCTATTTATCCTCATATGCATTGTAATGAACAAAGTCAAATACATGATAAGAATATTGAGTGCTGCAGATTTAAATTTAAATATTGATAAGAATATTGAGAATGCTGCAGATTTAAATTTAAATATTGAAAACAGCAATAATGATATTGTCATTACGTCTTCAGTTTTACGGCCAATTGATGAAATTATACCTGACGTTCAGTCTGTTATTGAAAAAGAAGTACAAGATGCTCCGTTATACACATTGAGGCGACAAACTACAGGACCCCTGTACAGATGCATATTGAACTTCGAGCTGAAGAATTAGCTTGGTTTTTCCTTTTTCCGAAAGGACGGAATGGACTTCATGAATCATCACGACAATATCCGATAACGCCATTAGATTATTGTCAAGCACGTATTATGTATTAGGATCCCAGATTTCAACGAAATGATTACTTATTTTATTCGTTATCTGTTATGGAATATTATCGAGCTCGGCAAAATGTTGGCGTCTGTCTTAGATTAAGACAAGGAAATACTATTCCTGAAGGTCTTGTGAAAAATTTACATATTAATATGAGAGCTTTACGTGGTTCTAATGCTTACTGACAAACTGCATGTAGTGGTTTAATTGCTATGGTTCGCAACTTGGGTCCACCACAATGGTTTTTAACATTAAGTTGCAACGATCTTAATTGGAAAAACATATTGCAAGCGTGTCTTATTGCAGCTGGAAGAAAAGGGGAAAATATAGACAACTTGATGAAAAACAACGATTAATTGTTGAGCATCCAGTAGCATTATCTCGTCATTTTATGGTTCGTGTTCATGCTATCATGCGTGTATTGCAAAATGATGATACTTTATTAGGTGAAAAATTAATAGATTTTTGGTGGAGAATAGAATTTCAAAATAGAGGTAGTCCACACTTTCATATGCTATGCTGGAATGAAGGAGTTCCACCATTCGAGAGTCCAGATGGGATTGCTCTTATTGATAAAATTGTATCGTGCACATCTTCTACAGGAGATAACGAATTAGATGCACTCATAGCACGCGTCCAAGTGCATAAACATACTACTACGTGTTATAAAGATAGACAACACGGGCAATGTCAATTTGGCTTTCCTAGAAGAATTAGTGATATAACAATGTTGCTTGGACCAGATGAAGCTATTGTTACGTCCCGGTGGGTCACGGCTTCGTGAAGAGGGAGAACTCGAACGACGCGGGGACTAGATCGCTTTTTCGGGTCAAATGAATCTAAGTGATTCTCCCCGGGGATACGCGCGATCTGAAGTACTCGAGATAACAAAGTTCGATTATCCGTCAGAGTCGGAATCCTCGTCGGTGGATTCTTCGATTAGGTCGACGATGGGGATTACTATATTTCCGTCGCGATTGACGGGATATTCGTTCGGCCGCAGTCAATACCCGAGATACTGTTGCGCGCACTCTGCACACTCGTCGCTGTCCCGGATACTACTGAGACGATGGCCACAGTTATGACATGCAAATCCGATGCTTTTTCTTATTATCAGTCGGTGTTTAATCACATATGTATACAGCGCGCGTTCTTCCGCGGGCAAGGGGTAGTAGCAAAACGCGCACAATGCAGCACCGCTTCCTATTCGTGAAAATCCGCCAGCCTTCTGGCAGAACCTCTGTGACAGATCCGGGGAATCCGAAAAAGAGGAGGGCTGAGTTACCAGATTAATGAATGTGCGTGGCCGCATTTAGTGGTAGTATTATTAAGGCGTTAATATTAGTAATTTCTTGCAATGGGACCTTCGCTTGGAGTCCCGAACAACGACGGGGCTTCCACTGCGTCGTTGGATTAAGAGGGTCTATGTGTTGGTCTAGAGCCCGATAAGGGTCAGTATGTTAAAATAAGTGGGTCAGTAAGTTGAAATAAGTAGGTCAGTGTGTCGAAATAAATAGGTCAGTATGGCGTTGAATTAAAGGGATAGCGCGTAAGTAGGTCAGTAGGTCGAAATAAGTAGGTCAGTAGGGCGTTGAATTAAAGGGATAGCGCGTAAGTAGATCAGTAGGTCGAAATAAATAGGTCAGTAGAGCGTTGAATTAAAGGGATAGCGCGTAAGTAGGTCAGTAGGTCGAAATAAGTGGGTCAGTAGAGCGTTGAATTAAAGGGATAGCGCGTTGAATTAAAGGGCTAGCGCGTTGTTTATTATAATAGTTATTAATTGTTATTAATTTTATTTATTCGTAATTGAGCTTATCGCACTAGGCAAAATAATATTTTCATATTACAAAGGAGTTTTCAAGGCGCATTGGAATGCAACGAAACCAAAAGGGTCGCGTAGGGTCGTAAAAGTGAAATCTTCCAGACGCACAAGGACAAAGGCGCCCGGGGTAATAAAAGCGAGACTTGAGCGAACAGGATTTCCAAGCGATTTCACTTACCTTGTAGAGGCTTTGTGGGGATTTTCCACGTGATTCGTTGTTGCAAGTAATTATGCTGCACTTGTGGATGGCGGGTGCGATGTCCCTCGCGGGTCTCCAGGATGGGTGGAGGCTGGACGGTATGGCTGGACCTCGGCGTCGATTGGGATGAGGTGTTCCGGCCACTCTATGTTACACGTGGTTCTGTTTGCACTCGCGAATAATCGTTCGTATTCGTGGTCGCGGTGGTAGTCTGTTCCGATAATAGGCACGTAATCGTCGGCTGTGCCGCGTTCGTATTTCGCGAGTAGTCGGCGGAGCTGATTCTTTCTGCCAGCACGGCGGGTTTTAGGCATTATTCTTAATTAAGTACTTCGACATTCTCGGAATTAATGTTGCCTTGGCTGTTGCTCGATGTGTGGTGATCCTCACTATCGAGAATGCTTCAGCAGTATCTGTGAGCGGTGGTCCTCTCTAAGCAGATACCAGAAAGTCCGGAATTCGTGGTATTATAGATTTTCCAAAATTCAGAGTTTAAATTAAATAACACGTGCTTGGCAAGAAGGTCGTAGCTGCGCCACGTGGGATTAGGATTTGCGAGAATAAAGACAAGATTTGTAAGTCACACTATATATTTTAAAATTAAGTACACAATACAACTAACACTTATAATGAACTAAGACTTGGCTTTAGGATTTAGTATTAGAGTTAGAATGGATTTGGAATTAGAGTTAGAGTTAGAGTCCTTACTAGGACTTGTCGGTTCGATGTCGCGAGTTAGACTGACTGAGTCTGGGCCTGCTCTGAGGTCCCTTGATTTTCGGCGGCTCGGCCGCTACGGCGGTCGAGGGTAGGGAGCCCCGGACGAAAAGAGGGGTCCCAACAGTGGAGCGCCATCCTTTGGCGTTGAGCGGGAGTTTAAGTGCAGTGTCGTGCTTGGCCGCTGGTCGGTAACTTAGGTTTAGTCTCTTAGCGCTAGTCGGTAATCTTAACGTTAGTCGGTAACTTAGGTTTAATTTCTTAGCGCTAGTTGGTAATCTTAACGTTAGTCGGTAACTTAGGTTTAATCTCTTAGCGCTAGTCGGTAATCTTAACGTTAGTCGGTAACTTAGGTTTAATGCATGCAGTGCCATCTCTTGACTATTGGTCGAAGTTCAGTGTCACGGCGTGCCTTGGCGCGCTTTTCAAATGCGCTAGGAGGAACTTTGTTAATTTTATAGAGGAAAGCTGTGGAGGTCGCGGAAAAATTAGGCGCGGGATGTGACACTATTCGTAATAATGGACGTTTTTGTATATTAAAGCGCAACTCTACAGATCTTTATATCAGTAATTATAATCCTACACTTCTTAAATTATGGGGTGGTAATATGGATTTGCAACCTTGTGGGAGTGTTACGGGTATAGCTTATTATATAGCTAAATATGCAGCTAATCATGAACCTCATGATGTTGGTCAAGCAGTTAAAAATGCAATCAGTAGAGTGCAGAGGTATGGTGGAGGCATAGGAAAGCAATTATTCGCTGTATCAATGACTATACATCGACATAGGCAGGTATTTGCTTGTGAATGTGCATTTCGTTTGTCATTTAAAATTACGTGATAGTTCACGAAAAGTTGTTTTTGTAAACATATGCTTTCCACAAGAAGGTTATCGTATGTTACGTTGCGATGGCTACATTAATAACTTATATGCAAATATATTTGATCGCTATTGTTTACGCCCGGAAAATTTGGACGATCTCAATTTAGCTGAATTTGTTGTTACGTATGAATATGTATCACGATTAAATAATTATGAAGAAGATGGAGATATAGAAGTTTATGATGAAGAAAATGATGTAATTCCAACTAGTGTATGCGTTTACAAGATGGTACAAGAATGAAACGGCGTACACGGCCTGCAGTGTTAAAAACGCGATATTATACTCAAATTAGTAATCGCGAAGCATACTTTTATAGTTATTTAGTAGCTCACGTTCCTTTCAGAAATGAAGAAGAATTACTTCAGGGATATGAATCGGCAGAACAAGCATTTAATGCAAAGCGACATCTATTAAGACCTCTACGTAGGGAGCAAAATATTGAGCAATTTCAATTTGTAGAACGAGAATTACAAGAAGTTATAGCTTAAATTATTGCATTTGATGACGACAACACAAATGCACAGTCTACGATAAGAAACGAAGATCATGTACATTGTATAATGGATGAATATAATAATAATAATATCGACTTAGATTTACACGATGAACTCAATAAAGCAGATCGCGTTATTTCTGCTGAAGAATTCGAGCAAAATGTTAGAAATATGAATATAGAACAATCTAATTTATTTAATACAATTACTAATCATATTAAACAAGATATTTATGGTCAAATTATTGAACCTTTACGATTGTTTATTACAGGAGGAGCAGGATGTGAAAAAACGTCTTTTAAAAATGATAGAACAACAAATTAAGCGATGTTATGCTCCTACTATAGATCACTTGTTAAAACCGACATTCGTTGAAGTGACTGCTCTAACTGGTGTTGCAGTTAGATTAATTAATGGACGCACCTTACACTGTTCTTCTTGGCAATAGAAGAAGGAAAGCCTACGGTATATAGACAGTTAACAAGGCAACGTCTCGAAGATGCAAGACGTAAATGGCGACATATTAAATGATTAATTATTGATGAAATATCGATGGTATCGTATGAAATGTTAAGATCAATTCATCTTCTTCAAGAATTTAAAAATAATAATGAATTATTTGGTGGTACTAATATATTGCTATTTGGAGATATTATGCAATTACCACCTGTAAAAGGAAGTTGGTGTTTTAACCGGAAGGGTCCCGTTAGCGCTCTCTCCGTGGTGTGCCACCTTGTCGTGGTGGAGGGGCTCCCATTCTCCTCGGAGAATGGGTCTAAGAGCACACCATTGCACTCCCCCGCTCCCCGCCTGTTGGCGGGGGCGGGACGAGGCTTTCCGTGGCCTCGGGCGTATGGCCCATCACGGATAGGGGTTGGCGGTCCTGACTTCAATCGCCCGGCCGCATGGGGCCGTTAGGGGAGGTTTTCTAATCTCCCCACCGCGCAGGGGATGTGCTGGGTGCTCCCGGCAGGGGCTTCGGCTCTGAGGGCGGGGAGGGCGTGAAGGCGCACCTTGTGTCTGGGGGCGACGCCCTTTTTAGGGCGTGCGTCCTGGCATGGGGTGTGCTGGATCCCCAGTGCGTGTGGGTAGGAGGCAGGACCGCTCGGAGGTAATCCGAGTCAGGGTCTGCCGGCTTGGCCACTGGAGCCACTCGGACATATTCCGAGCTCGGGTCCAGTGGCGGAGGCTCGGTCCGTCGAAGTACCCTCTTGGGGGTATGGAGACGGTCCGGTCGCCGGGGCCGCTCGGACGTATTCCGAGGCGGGGCCCGGCGACGGAGGGAACCGACGGTCACCGCGACTGCTTCCCTTCCGAAGCGGTGGCCGTCGGACAGGCGGCGCCCTGCCTTCAGGTTCGCCGGTGCAGGGCGCGGGCGCGCTGATCGCCACGGCAGGCAAGGCTGGGCCGGGGAGCAGCGACCCAGCCCCAACCGTCCGTGAGGCCCTCCCGGGATATCCAAGCCTGGTAAGCTGCAGCACGGTGCCCGTATTGTCGGAGGTACGGGAGCCCCGAAAGCCCACCCTTTACGGGGTGGGTGTGTAGGGGCCCGGAGCCCAGTGGGGGAGTTGAGTCTCTCCTCCCCCCCGAGGTATAGTCCACCCCCCGAGGTATAGTCCACCCCCCGGGGGAACTTGGGGCTCAGTCGGGAGTGTTGCCGGTCATGTTTCGGGACACTCTCGGCCGGTGAGGGTATACCCTGGTGGATGGAGTCGTGCTGCACCCGGGAGCTAACCAAGAATGAGTTGCCAATCAAATATTTCTTTAGATGACAGGGGAGCGTCCCGCTCAGTGGAGACGCTGGATGGAGACGATAAAAGAGGAGCCTTATCATCAGGCTCACAGTCCGGGAGATTGTCGCTTCGCGGCAGATCCCGTGACAGAAACAAAGGCCGCAACAACGCGGCCCGGAGTGGATCGGAGTATGGCTCCGCTAATGAATAAGCGGAGTGTTCGATCCCGATGGATGAGAAGGACAAGGGAGAGGGAGACGGCGTTTTTGTCGCCCGCGCCCCCGTCGGCGGCAAACCAGGACCACGGTCCTCTAAGGGAAGCCGCAAAAGAAGCGGAAGTGTGGCGTCAGTGGCATCTTCTACCGAAGATGTCGCTATGGAAGTCGACCTCACCGAGTACGATCCGACCACCAAGCGCGCTCGGGAGGACGGCTATGCATCCGATGCCTCCGCTCACTCAGGGTCCTCGCGCTCACCGCGAGGGCGTGGTAGGCCACCGACCACCGGGGATTATGTTGGGTTAGCCGCGGCTAAGGCCGCTGCCAACAAGATGGAAACCGAGGAGCTCATGATCAGAGCGGACAGAGAGCTCTTAGATTCCTGGACAGAGCCCAGTGTTACGCGAGGTCGCAGAGTCCTCTTGGGTGTAGCGGACACACCGGCAGATGGATCCGAGGAATCTCAACCGGACCCATCAAGTCTTTCCGCAGCTGACCTTGCCGGACAACTGCAGAAGAGCGTGGAGGTGATGAATACGGTCGCTTCCTATAGAAAAGGGTACAAAGGAACCTCTCAAAAAATACTTAGGGAAGTGGCGGGCGTTGTGAGTGCGGTCGGAGCTGAGTTGCTCGGCCGCACTCAAGACGAGAGTCGTAGCTTGAGGGCAGCTAATGCCCGACTGAGTGCGGAAGTGGGAGAGCTCAGACGGCAGCTGGAGGAGTTGAGGAAGAGAGTGGCTAACATGGCGGGCTCGAAGGAACTTGCGCCACCCCCATGTCCAACACAGGACCCTCCGCTCACGGAAACTAGCTCTCCCCCGTTACCTCAGCGCAAAAGACCGCGCAGGAATGCGGAGGAAGTGCCTGACCCTACCACCTCCTCACCCTCCACTCATACGAGTGGAAGGGAGAGAGAAGGCGGGTCACAGAGGAGCCCTGAAAAGGTGTCGGAGGAGGTGCCTGATCTGGGAGCAGAAGCCATAATCAATGCCATCACGAACCGCGTCGCTGAATTCGTTAATGCGCGGTTCGCGGCGATTGAAAAGCGACTGCTTCCGGATAAGATCCGGCCTGCTTTGCAAGCTGACAAGAAGGCTGTGGCGGCTGTTCAAGCGAAATCCTACGCGGAGGCAGTCGCCACAGCCCCCTCGGAGAAGTCTGGTGGCGGCGGGGGTAGAGGGGCCAAGCCCAAGCCCCTCCCCGCAACTAA
This sequence comes from Camponotus vicinus, assembly GCF_025532165.1. NCBI lineage: Eukaryota > Metazoa > Arthropoda > Insecta > Hymenoptera > Formicidae > Camponotus > Camponotus vicinus. Next base: position 18,427,257 of record NW_028141956.1, on the reverse strand, counting down.
CGCCACCGACCCCGGAAAAGGGGGTGGTAAGAAGAGAGGAGGCAAGGCCAATAAAAAGGCCTCATCGACGGGGGAAGACCCTAAGGTCGTCAAGCCCTCGCAAAAGGCCGACGAGTCCGTATGGACGGCCGTCGGCCGTAATGGGGTATTGACGATAGTAGGCGGGGGCAAAACCGCTAAGGCCGAGACCAAAGCCGCGGATAAAACCCCCGAGAAGGCCCTTCCCCCTAAAAAGGGAGGGAATAAACGTAGAAGGAAGGGCAAGGGTGGGAAGACCCCCCATAAGGGGGACCAACCCCCACCCAACAAGTCCAGGAAGATTCGCCCTCCCAAACAGGCAGCCGTGCTGCTGAGCGCGGACCCTGCGAGGAAGGGTGAGAAACCTGTCTCGTTGGGGGAGGCGATTTCCGGGGTCCGTTCAAGTATAAAGCTGGCGGACCTTGGAATCGCGTCCCTCAGACCGAAGAAAGCTGCAGGTGGGGGGATTCTTTTTGAAATCCCCGGCCAGGAGAGCGGCCCTAGAGCCGATAAGCTGGCCGAGGCACTTCGGGCTCTTTTAGAGCCCAAGGGGGTTAAGGTCACCCGCCCGGTGAAATTGGCGGAGATCCGCGTCACCGGGCTTGATGACTCGATCACCCCCGACGAGGTCAGAGAGGCGATTGCCAGGGTCGGAGAGTGTCCCGCGGGGGAGGTAAAGGTTGGTAGACTCAACCGTTCCCCTGCGGGTAGATTAGGGTCCATGTGGGCCCGTTGCCCGGCGGTCGCAGCTAAGAAAGTGGTTGACGCATCCAAGAGGGTGCCCGACAAGGATCCGTTTATCGTTGGATGGGTCAGGGCCCGTGTTGAGGCCCTCGGTGCCCGGCCCCTCCAGTGCTATAGGTGCTTGGGGGCTGGTCACACGAAGGCGTTTTGCAAATCGGAGGTGGACCGCAGCGGACTCTGCTACCGCTGCAGTAAACTGGGCCATAGGGCCGCAGTGTGCTCCGCTGAACCCAAATGCCCGTACTGCGGACAAGGGTGTTAAGGCGGGGCACCGATACGGGGCACCGGCATGCGTCTCCCTCCGCCCAGAGAGGAGGCCTAAAAAGAAGGGCGGGAAAGGAATCGGCGCCTCTCCCCCCCAAGAGAATGTAAAGGAAATGGAGGACGCCCCACCGACTTTGGAGCGCTCTCCAGTTCCTGGGCCGAGTAGCGGCCTTGTCGGCGGCGGCCAGGAGGAGGCAATGGATACAGCTTAAGTATCTCAAATTATCGCCTCCTCCAGGCTAATTTGAACCACTCGGCCAGGGCGCAGGATCTACTGCTGCAGACCCTGGCGGAGTGGAACATTGACCTGTCCGTGGCGACCGAGCCGTACCACGTCCCCGCTAGGACCTTTTGGGTCGGCGACGTGGACGGCACGGTCGCCATCATTGGAAAGAGTGGTGCGGAGGTCCTCCCCCTCTCCCTCATAGGGAGGGGCAGCGGTTTTGTTGCCGTGCGATGGGGGGAAATTGCCGTGATGGGGGTGTATTTTTCGCCCAACCGTGACCTGGCCCAATTTAGCGCGTACCTGGACCGGGTGGCGACAATGATACGTCGCCAGTTACCCGGTCCAGTGCTAGTAGCGGGGGACCTCAATTCAAAGTCGGCGGATTGGGGTTCCCCCGTATCAAACGCGCGGGGCCAGGTGTTGGCGAAATGGGGGGCGGAGCTGGGCCTTTTGGTTTTAAACAGGGGCTTGGCTCAAAGCTGCGTGCGACACAACGACGGGTCCATAGTCGATGTGACTTTTGATTCCCCGCCGGTCGCGCGCAAGGTGAGCGGTTGGAGGGTTATGACGGGGTTGGAGACACTGTCCGACCATCGGTACATCCGATGGGACATCTCCGACCCCTCCCTTGGTCGGCAACCGTGCCCCTCGAGTGGAGATACACCCCCCCCCCGCTGGGCGTTAAAACGCCTAGCTGAGGACGCCTTGATGGCAGCCGCTTCGGCCAAGGCTCTCGAAGAACCAGAGCCGGGCCCCTGCGACGTGAGCAGGGAGGTGTCTTAGTTCCGGGAGGCGATGACGCAGATCTGCGACGTCGCCATGCCCCGGATCCAGGCCCTTCCTGCACGGAGGTCGGTGTACTGGTGGTCGCCAGAAATTGCGCAATTACGCGCAGTCTGCGTGAGGGAGCGCCACCGGTACACCAGATGTCGCAGGAGGCATCATACGGAGGCTGAAGCGACAGCGCTGCATGCGACTTATAAGGAGACGAAGAAGGCACTGCAGCGCGCCATCAAGAGGGCCAAGGATAACCTGGGCAGAGCTCCTGGAGACTCTCAATGGACCGGATGGTCTGCTACGCAGACGACACTGTGGTTATGGCCCGTGGGAATACGTGGGAGGAGACCAGCTGTCTCGCGAGAGTCGGAGTGGCCTTGGTCGTCGGCCGCATTCGCGCCTTGGGGCTGACGGTGGCGCTTCACAAGACCGAGGCTGTTTACTTTAAACAGCATCGACGGAAGCCGCCGCCGCAGTCCCATATTACCGTCGAGGGAGTCCGCATCGAGGTGCGGCCCAGTATGAAGTATCTGGGCCTGCACCTCGATTGCCACTGGAATTTCCGGGAGCATTTTAACTGCTTGGTATCAGGGCAGCGATAAACTCCTTTGGGGGTTTACTGCCCAACATCGGGGGGCCTATCCCTAGGAGGACTGGGTGGATCGGCGGCCTAAAGGACTCCCATTTAGGACGGTGCAGGTACTCACCGGGCATGGATGCTTCGGTGAGTACCTGCACGAGAAGGCAAGGCGCGAGCCGACGACCAAGTGTCATCACTGCCCGGAGGTCCGCGACACGGCGCAGCACACCCTCGAGGTTTGTCCTGCTTGGGATGCGCAGCGCCGTGTCTTGCGGAGTATAGTTGGGGAGGATCTCTCGCTCTCGGCCGTGGTTTCCGCCATGGTCGAGGGCGAGGATGCCTGGTGCGCCATGGTCTCCTTGCGAAGACGTAATGTTGCAGAAGGAGGCCGCGGAGCGGGATCGGGAGGATGATCCTTCCTCCGATCCCATCCGCAGGAGGAGGGGGGGCGCGAGGGCAAGGGCGTATGCCCGTCGTTTCCCTTAACGCCCCTGGCGGGGATTTAATCCCGCACCTCCTCCCGTGGCGGGCCGAGGGAAAGTTGTATTTCCTCGGCTAGGAGCCGCGGGGGCTCTTGTCTGATAGAGCAGCAAGAGTCCCCTGCAATCAGGCTCCTCATCAGAGGGACGGCGAGACTGGGCTGCCTGGTCTCGCCGTCACATTCCCGTAAGAGGGACGGGGTGTCTTACACCCAAGTCCTGTTCCCTCACGGAGGGACCCCTCTCACTTTTAAGAGAGGGGTCGATGCACGCTGAGAGGGTTACGGCCGAATGCGCAAGCGATCTCGTGACCCTCCCAAGTGCGTGCGTCGAGGCAGCCATGGGGTTTTAGCGGGTAGTCGGGAGGCAGATAGTTCTCCCGGAGTCGCGCATAACCCCCGCCACAACTCTATAGGCGGGGGTATCCGTAAATGCCCATGTAAAAAAAAAAATAAAAAGGGTCCCGTTAGCGCACGGTGCGATAGCGCACCAACCCGATAGCACACGAAAAATTGACACAATTCCCGATAGCGCACCAACCTGATAGCACACGTCCCGATAGCACACAAGGTTCCACATGAATTTGCAACGGGGCGGGGGGGGTGGGGGGCGGCTATGCAGCTGTGCGTGTACTTTCTCATTGGTGTGCTATCGGAATTGTGCGCGATTTACTTTGTGTGCTATCGGGACGTGGGCTATCGGATTGGTGCGCTATCGGGAATTGTGTCAATTTTTCGTGTGCTATCGGGTTGGTGCGCTATCGCACCGTGCGCTAACGGATTCCGCTCATGCGTCAACAGAATGATACAGAATTCGTTGATTTGTTAAATAATTTGCTAGTCAGACAAATTAATGTTGCACAATATGAAATGCTATTAAATAGGACATATGTTCCTTTAATTAATGAATTTGCTGATGGTGAAGCTATTCGTATATTTCCTACTATAAAATTAGTTAATTTTTATAATAACAAAATGATTGAAGAGTTGGCAAAGACACAAAGAACTTATATTCTAAACGCTCGAGATGAATCAAGAGAACCTGCAACTTATGGTCAAAAGCCCCCTGCCACTGCCATTCCTACTGATCCTAATAATACAGGTGGTTTGCCACATACAATTAAACTCGATAGGTTCTCGTGTAATGTTACGATCTAATTTAAAAGTTAATGAAGGTTTAGCAAATGGAAGTATGGGCATTGTACGCGAATTTCAATGGCCGGCCTTACGAAATGATCAGTTAGAAGATGGTGAATTACCTAAGAAGATATTTGTTCAATTTGATGATCCTACAATAAGAAACAGCTTAAAAGAATCTAACGATTACGTTGGCATTTCACCAATTAGTATCATATTTCAAGGTAATAAAGGATATGGAAATGTGGAAAGAACAATGCTTCCAATTATTTTAAGTTGGGCAGTGACAGTTCATAAATTGCAGGGTACAACAGTTGATAAAGCTGTAATATATTTAGGTAAGAAGATATTTGCTAAAGGTCAAGCATATGTGGCACTTAGTCGCGTAAGATCTTTACAAGGATTAGCAATTCCTGAAATAGATCAAAAAAGATTGTTTCAACGTCCATGCGATGAAAGTGCTTTAGCAGAATTAGAACGATTACGATCGGATCATATATATCTTATGTAATAAACGAATTTACAACATAGATATATCAATTTTTATATTATTAACTCATAATTGATCGGAATATGTGCTGATAAATGCACTTATAAGTAAAAATAAAAAAATAAAATTTATATTATATTTGTATAATTAATTCTCAAGATAAAATCTCAAGTTAAATTCATCTTCTTTGGATTCCACAGGAAATAATGATCAAGTAAAAGTCTATTTATAGTAATTCTAGGTATTTCCGCTCTAGGGTAATTATGTCCTAGTTTCGCTCTCGCTCGCTCTTTCGCGTGTTTTTTGTTTTCGCTCGCTGAGGATAAGGCTGAGTGTAGATTGGGATGCGGACTCCCTTGATATTGTTACGTCCCGCAACAAAATTTTTATTTTTATTTAAACACGCAAAAATTGCCTCTATAATATTTAAACTGTAATTCCACCGACGAACATATAAATCTTAATCCCACCGAGTAACATATTATTGTTAATATAAATTAATATTGTTAATTAAAATTCCATCACGCCATCTATTGTCACCAATATTTCTTATTATAAAATCTCACCGCGCAATGTAATATCACCAATACTTATAGTACATCAATATCATTACGCCGCGCGATCTAATATTGTCAATATCTCCGAAAATAATCTTTCTTTGTTAAGAAGCTAGCTATACATAACATAACCTCACTTAGGAATGATAGAAATAATTTTAAGTATTTGCCCACATATAGTATCATCCGCATAAAAATTACCTACTTTACCGGCAATAGGCAAAATCACCCACACAAAAGTTACCGACAGTCGATAAAATAAATTCCTACTTTACCGACAGAGTAAAAGTTACCGACAGAAAAATTACCGACGGAAGGTAAAATAAATTCCTACTTTACCGACAGAGTAAAAGTTACAGACAGAAAAATTACCGACCCATGATAACACAGTTACCGACGTTACCGACTGAGGATAAAGTCATTTCCTACCTTACCGACAGTGAATACTGTCCGTACCCACATTACCGACAGAGGGCAGCGCCATCTCTGGTGTAGCGATGATACTAACTTTACCGACATATAAGAGAATACCTCTTTCATTAATATGTAATCCTGATACACAAGAAATTTTACAAATCAAAAACCAAAAGACTTTATATACATATATATATATTTTTGAACATGTCTCGGCACCGACTACATGTATATCTAATTATTTCGGGGCCTAAATTATTGTTACGTCCCCAGTTCCTCAGGACTGGTCTGGAAGTCTTACTTTCCCAGTTGGACGCAATTAATCTCCCAATTTGTTTTAGGGCAACCTGCTAGGCCGGCTATACCCTGGGACGCCGAGAGATTGAAGGTCTATTGTGCTTAGAGAGGATTCTAGGTGGAGAGTGAATAAACATTCATACTAAATTTTATAAGTTTATTTTGTTTTGTTCAAAGTATATATATATATTTTATTTTACAAATTTGAATATCCTTTTATTCCTCCCTCGGGTAACCGTACAATTCTGGTAGAAAGTAAGAATATTCGATGTTTATGGTTGAGATGGGTCTTTCTGGGGAAGCTAGGGAAATCTCTAAGGGCTCAAAGGGGTCTGGGTCTTCATATGCCACGGGGGAATAGCTAGGAGGACTATATAGGCTGTTTTCCTCGGGATAGTAGTTGTATAGGGGTACGGTGTCAAGATGTTGGAATGTCCCCGAGATGGAAGCAGTCTCTGGACTCTGACTCCAATCCACTGAAGGTCCGGGGATGGATGCCTGGTCGGAGTTTAGCGAGATGGTTGAACAGTTGCTTCTATCTTCAGTAATTCTTTCTACTAGATTGGAGGGAGAATATTGATTATGTGGGACTGGGATAATTTCGTGGCTTTCTTCCTCAATAGTGATTATGGGGATAGGTGACTGAGGTTCTAAGTCGATGATCTCGGGAACTGGTGCAATGATTTCATTCTCAAGAGTGATGATAGGGAAGAAGGTACGTCGCGTTTGCCTATTTCGTCTCACACGGCGTAGAATATTTCGACGGGTATTGAAGTTACCTTGTCTCACTCGGACCATCTGTCGTTTAATTAACCAATTATAAACCTGTCTATTTAGTATTTAAGACTTTGGTGATTTTGAAGTCACTTACTTTTGCGTAAAGTTGAATTTAAGAATACCCGATACCTGTTAATAAAAAAAAGAAAAAAGGAATTCCATATGAATGTTCAATTTATAATTGTTATCCCGAGTATAGTCAGATAGATGTCCCCAAAGTTGATAGAAGTATAGACCGGCAGAAATAGAAAGATTAGTATAAAAAATTTTATTGTTGGTAACGTTGACTCCCGAAAATTACCGACCGTCGGTAATGTAGATTTCTGTTTTACCGACCGATGGTTAGCGGCACTTTCTGTTTTACCGACCGATGGTAAGTTAGATTTCTGTTTTACCGACCGATGGTTAGCGTCACTTTCTGTTTTACCGACCGATGGTAAGTTATCGACTGATGGTAAGTTATCGACCGATGGTAAGTTATCGACTGATGGTAAGTTATCCACCGATGGTAAGTTTTGATTGACGACTATTGGAAAAATTACCAACTGATGGTAAATTAGGATTATCGAGAATTTATTTGTTTGAAATGTTAATGTGTTATCTTGGTTTCAAATAAATTCTTATTTTATTTTGATCCTCTGAAAATCGAAAGGGGATTCGAGGAAAAATCAGGAGTTTGGATATGCTGACAAGGTATCCACCTATCATACGGCTGGCTTAGTATTAACCTCGTAAGGTTAGGTTATAATTGCAAGTAGTGATAATAATTCAAATTGTTATAAACTAAGCCAGTGTATTGTCTCTAAATCCTGGGATGTATCTCGTATTTTGAAGTTAAGGCTAAATTCAATCCAAGATCAAAAGGTCAACTTCTATCATTGGGATAAATCCCTCAAGATAATTGCCTATTAATCGAAAACTGTATTTTCGCCTACTCGGACGTCGATTGACAGGAGGCCGCTTATTTTTTCTATTGCCTCACCAGCTCTAGGTTGAGAAACAACCTCTATCATGGGAATAAATTCCTCAAGATAATTATTTTTCCACCGAGCCAGACTTGGGTTCGACCTGCCGCTGCAGTTTCGCACTCGCTCACTGTCTATCGCGTCGTCTTATCAAAGAGATAAGTCCCAGATAAATTTTCCAATTGGAAATGATATTTACTAAGTTGAATAACTGGATTAAGGAATACGGGTAATCAAAGGTAAGGTTCCCGAATTGTCGCGCACTGTTTCACTGAATTTAGTTGTTAGTAGAAATTAAAGGTTAGATTAATGACAAGTGGCCGGATATTTACCAGTGTCTGAAATGTCCTAGTGTGTGAAGGCTGCTTCCCTTCACTAGGCTGATGAGTGGATGCTGCTTCCTTCCGTTGGATACCGTCTACCTCAGTGACAGTTCGGGAGGGAGGTTGCAGTCCTGGAGTTTGATTGAGAAACTCAATGTTCAATAGTCACTGAATTTATTAACTGAATACACGTACAAAATCTCAGAGATATAAGTATTAACACTGTGAATATCGTTGGGCAAAATGCCAGTAGTTGTTAAGTGTTGAAAACGTTGGGCCAAATGCCGGAGGTAGTTGAATGTTGAAGATCGTTGGGCCAAATGCGAGGAGGACCGCTCTGCACGGGTTTATATAGTCGTCAGTCCCAGTTTTGCACACGGTCCCAATAGTAGGAGATGCGCTTCTCCGTGGAGGGAGTCGAGCAGTGATTGGTTCCCTCCTCTGCTTCTGGCTGCGCGCGCCTCGAAAGATGCGTCCGCCTCGAGGGATGTGCCGCGTTGTCAACGGGTGATTGGTTTTCTCTGACGTGATTGTTGCGCAATGATTTGGGATTGGCTCCCGCTGACGTGACGGATGCGCGCGCCTCGGAAGATGCGCGCGCCTCGGCGTGGGCGGCGCGGTCGCTCATTGGTTCCCTTCTCCGGGCTGGTTGCGCGCGCCGCTGGCACGAGCGTGGGGAAGATGCGCGCGCTGCTGGGCGTTGCCGCAGGAATTGGGCGTAGTTTAATTTGTAGATGGTGGGACTCTTCAGAATTGGAGTGGGGGTGACGGAGCGGTCAGTATAGAATCGGCTATACTGGTTGCATTGTATTTTGACACATAAGTTTTATAATAATTATTAGACCATCAGAATTTCTTTGCAGTTTATATGCATATATTTTCTAATGTAGTTTTTTAAGCTCTAGCTGTAGAAATGTCAACGGAGTTTCTAGCATGCTCCGTTCGAAAGTTCATTTTTGTCTCTATGTATTATTATGGAAAATGCTTTTAAATATTGTTAATAAATTCTGACATCATAATTATTATAATTACAATTATTTTAACATAAGTATTTATGCGGTGGGATATAAGTATATAAAGACTATAAATTATTTCAATAAATGGTGCAACAATTTTTATTCTTTGCTTTTATTTTTAATATTTATATCTATTATGTTCTTGAATAAAAATTATTGCATGTACTTAATATTAATGTTTAACAATAAGTTAATTATTTCGTTATGTTGCGCAATGTTCTCTTGAACGGATTTTTTGTGGATTAATATATAAATGGAGGTTATTGCATACGCTTAATAACAATAAATTCATTTGTTACTTAATGATAATTATTTATTTCATCATGTTGCGTAATGTTGTGCAATAATATTCGAGCGGAATATTCCATAGTCTTAGTTTGGAATGTGATGATGACTCATAATATCGCATATGGAAAATTATATTTTAAAACTTCGTTTATAAAATTAGTAGTATTGGAGTTTTCATAATTATGTATACATGTGTCGGTCTGACTTTTTATGCTCCTTAAGGGAAAATTGTCATAAGATTTTTATTTATAGTATTTTTCGAGTTAATCTGGAATCAATGATTTTTGATATAATTTAGGCCCCAAAATAATTAGATATACATGTAGTCGGTGCCGAGACATGTTCAAAAATATATATATATGTATATAAAGTCTTTTGGTTTTTGATTTGTAAAATTTCTTGTGTATCAGGATTACATATTAATGAAAGAGGTATTCTCTTATATGTCGGTAAAGTTAGTATCATCGCTACACCAGAGATGGCGCTGCCCTCTGTCGGTAATGTGGGTACGGACAGTATTCACTGTCGGTAAGGTAGGAAATGACTTTATCCTCAGTCGGTAACGTCGGTAACTGTGTTATCATGGGTCGGTAATTTTTCTGTCGGTAACTTTTGCTCGGTCGGTAAGGTAGAAAACTTCCTTATCAACCGTCGGTAATTTTTCTGTCGGTAACTTTTACTCTGTCGGTAAGGTAGAAAACTTCCTTATCGACCGTCGGTAATTTTTCTGTCGGTAACTTTTACTCTGTCGGTAAAGTAGGAATTTACTTTACCTTCCGTCGGTAACTTTTATGTCGGTAACTTTTACTCTGTCGGTAAAGTAGGAATTTATTTTATCGACTGTCGGTAACTTTTGTGTGGGTGATTTTGCCTATTGTCGGTAAAGTAGGTAATTTTTATGCGGATGATACTATATGTGGGCAAACACTTAAAATTATTTCTATCAGTCCTAAGTGAGGTTATGTTATGTATAGCTAGCTTCTTAACAAAGAAAGATTATTTTCGGAGATATTGACAATAGTATATCGTGCGGCGGAATGATATTGATGTACTATAAGTATTGGTGATATTACATTGCGCGGTGAGATTTTATAATAAGAAATATTGGTGACAATAGATGGCGTGATGGAATTTTAATTAACAATATTAATTTATATTAACAATAATATGTTACTCGGTGGGATTAAGATTTATATGTTCGTTGGTAGAATTACAGTTTAAATATTATAGAGGCAATTTTTGCGTGTTTAAATAAAAATAAAAATTTTGTTGCGGGACGTAACAGCGGCAAGCGCGCACGCGTACAACAACGAAATCTTATCGATAATCGAGGAGCTTCGCGAAGCGGGTGTGATACTGTGAGATATCGCGTCGAGACAGCGGCAAGCACGCACGCGTTATTCGACCGCGCGATGCCTGTAAACAAATTCGGCGTATCATTACAGAAAAAAAAACGCGAACACGGTTATAGCGGTAAATTACGCGCGAGTGTAGAATCTCTACGAAATTACGTGCGCAATAACGCGTTGTGTCTGAGCATCGACGCCTCTTCCTCCACGTCGCATTACGACGCTCGAAATTTCAAGATACAGCGAGTAGCCTGGCCGATCGATGACGACGACGTGACGAGCAAGAAATACGTCGCGCGTATTATACGCGACGCGCAAACGGAAGAGGGAAAAGAGCGCGAGAATATAAGATTTCTAATAACGAAACTAGAGAACAGCGCGAACTCGTCAACGAAGGATCTGTACGCGAAGATCGACACTGTTCAGAATGCCGCGAATGAAAGTACGCGTTCTCTGAAAAACGAAATTTCTCAAATTTTCACGAAAGAGAACGCTCTCGAGAGTCGATTACAAACGCTCGAGAATTTGCAGACGCTCGTCGCGACGAAAATCGAGATCGCTAAGCGAATAAGCGATTTAGAAAAGTTTGTTGAGACGACTAAAAACGCGTTAAATAAAGCATCGCAGGATTTGAAGATTTCGACGACGCAAATGGTGCGGAACGAAGTATTGCATCTAAAGAAAAACATAAACAAATTAGCGCGAAAAATAACTACGACGACGACGATTCCTAAAACGAGCAAATCAAGCGCGATAGTTATTAAAGAGAATGATAACATTGCGAATAAAGACCAGCAGTCTAAAAAAGGATAACAAAAAAAGAAAGAGAGAGTTAATGAAATGAGTGCCGCGAAACGAAAACTCGTAAATGAACTGCACGCACCTGCGAGAAAGAACTTCCCCCGCCGACGCGTCATCGTACGCGGATACGATGATTTGTGGCAAGCGGATGTCGTCGAAATGCGCCCTTACGCTAGACACAATAGAGGATACAATTACATACTCACTATTATCGACGTTCTAAGTAAATATGCGTGGGCGATACCACTTAAGAAAAAAAGCGGCATCGAAGTTACTCGAGCTCTCTCAAGTGTAACACGTGCTTCCAAACGCTATCCGAGAAATTTGCAAACTGATAAAGGAAAGGAGTTATATAACGCTGAGATGCTCGGATTCGTAGAAAAACATGGAATCAATCACTACTCAACGTATTCGGTGCTAAAAGCCTCGATCGTCGAACGTTTCAATCGCACACTCAAAAATTCCATGTGGAAGTATTTTACGTTGAACGGAACGTACAAGTGGCTCGACGCGCTACCGCATCTAATATCTGAGTACAACGCTCGTAAGCATCGAACTATTGGGATGCGTCCAATCGACGTGACGCCCGCTCGAGTGTCGAAACTTCTATCGACGGTGTACAGCCGTCCGAAGATCGCCGCTCCGGGAAAATTTCGACCGAACGATCCCGTGCGCGTGAGCAAGTACAAAACACTTTTCGAGAAGGGATACACGCCGAACTGGACCACGGAAATCTTTCGCGTAGCTGAGGTTCGAAAGACGAATCCTGACGTACATGCTGACAGATTCGCGCGGCGAACCGATAGCCGGAGGATTCTACGAGTACGAATTGCAACGAGTCTCCGATCCCGACGTGTATCTCGTCGAGAGAATATTACGTCAGAAGGGTAATATGGCGCTCGTAAAGTGGTTGGGAATGGACAAATCGCATAATTCTTGGATAAATAAAACTAACATATTATAATACGTTATAATAATAAATATACTTTATGTGCAAATAGTGAAATAAAAGAAAAAAGATACATTGTGTATATATTTACAAACTATCAACTCGCTCGCTCACAATCATTTTTTTCTTACAGAGGTATCTTATAATGTCCCCACGGTAAAGTGTCGACTGAATCGGGTATAACATAACGTTTATCGTCATACGGGCTGAGCGCAATTTTCGTCTCGCGAACAGTATACATCTCGTGTAATTTCGATCTCAAACACGACTGTTCGCGAATCATTTCGATCTCGCGTTTCAAACATCGCGTATAATCGTCAAATGTCAACATTTTCGCAACGACGCCTCTCTTCACTCCTTTACTCTTTTTAGTATCGCTTTTACTCTCGACTCGCAACGCATACATTTTCGCTCTGAGTCCTACGAATTCTAACATGAGAGCACCGTTATTCTCATCTTTCATCAAACCGAGAACCTTCTTATTCACGCGCGGCATACCGTAAGGATTGTCGTCGACATAATCGCTCGTATCGAATTTATCAATGTCGTGTTATCAATGTCGTCTCATTTGTTCGTACGCGTCTTCGCATTCGATATTATACACGAAACTATCCGTATCGGTATATAATATTCTACACTTATCGCCGTAGAGCGGCAACATGTATTCGTAGTGAAAAGCATACAAGCGAATCTTAGATATATCGAGAATAGACATGCCGACGTAAATCGGTTTGTTAATTTTCGCTTCCAATTTACGCAATTCCACGGCCATGAGAGTCTCCGAGAATACGCTTCTACTGTGAAAATTCGATTTAGAGATCAACGCTTCGGCTCCATATCGTCCATCCCATTTAGTCACAAGTCTAACATCCATGCGATTACGCACGTTCTCCATAGTTTTACCGAAGACGGCATTGTTCATCAACTTGTATAAATTTTTCTCAAAATCGTTACTCGCATTAGTACGTAAACGCGTATTAAATTCCACATATCCGCGTAACCACGGCGACTTTTTACTTGCGTAAAAAACGCAACGCTCGATGAATCTTTGTCAAATGCAGACCGTGACGAATGCACTGCTGCAAATTACGATAATGCGTGACGTATCGACGCTTATCGTATAGCGTAGCTAGAAGCTTGCTCCGCCGCTTTCCAGGCGGCGTGTCGCGTATAGGACAAAACGGTAAATCAGCGTGGGTGTCGTGCGCATTAATCGGATAATCTAGATCGACCTCCAGAATATAACCAACGGGCGAATCCTCCGCTATAGAATTTACATCGAGATTCTCAAAATCTCTAACCCACTCGAATTGCTTATAGGGTAACGATTGACACATCGCCCAACCGTACAAATTATTAATATCTAAATACATCAGATAGATCGACGGTTGCGACGAATCAAACGCGCTCATGTATTTATTGTTCGCGCGAGCGTATCTATTCGAACACTGACTGAGACCGCCGCGTATTCCGCGCTCCACAAACATCATCATGTCAATATCGGTGAGTAGCTCGAAACGGATTCCGCTGTATTTCAGCATCGCATCCCACGTGTATCCCGGTAACGTGAAATAATACGCGGGATCTAAACCGTAACTCTCCAGACAAGCGGCGCGAAAATTTTCGAACACGTCTGCGAGTAAAAGAACATCGGTCTTTAGATAGAGATCGCTGTAATCGCCCAACGTTTCGATTCGAAATCGCTCCCAAACGCGAATCGCGTGGGCATAATCGTTTTCAGATACAATGTCGTCAATCAACGAGCTGTAGAAGGAATCGCGCGGCGGAAGACGCGTCTCTCGCAATCTCTCGATGCTATCGATATACTCGTACGGAAACACGCCCTTGCGCGTGAGAAGTTTAAAGTCGTCGTCGACGAGACGGTAAAATTCGCCTCGCGTGATCGTCAACTTACTCTCGTCGAGATACGACGTTAGTTTTTCGAGACTAGCGTCTAAAAATTTGAACGAATCCACAAATCGTAATTTAACGCATTTAGAACGTATAGAGCTTCCGTCGCTTCGCTTATCGGTCGTCGTCGTCGCGGTATCTTGAACGTTCTTCGTGAAAGCTATATACGATTCCTTCGTTACCGGCAACAACTCGACGCTACCGGGATAAGCATTAGCCACATCTCTAATAATAAAATGCGCGTCGTAACCCGACAGATTATGAAAAAACACGGGTATAACGTGAGAATTCTTGTAATTTAAATTACAATTAGAATGCGCCGGACCTCTGAAACGGCCGGTCAAATGACAATGATCGCGCACGCGAATGTCTCCCACCTCAAACGATCTATCGCACACGTGACAGCGTGTCGCGCTCGCGAATCTCTCGCATTCTTCGGGCGTAAGATCCACCATCGGTACCGCGGTATCGAGAATGATCTTCGCGCGCTGCGCCAATTCGTGCAACTCGCGCACGAACCACGCGACGCATCTCTCGCCGCGATAAGATCTGTACGCCGACGCGGAATCATCGAAGGAGCAGCGCGTGTAATAACCTACGCTGTGAACTTTATGATGTTGAGTGATAATCGTGTTCGCGGTTCTCCTCCTCTCACTTCCATCTTTCTTCTCCAGCACGCATTCCAAATCGGCATACACCACGAACGGAATTCGTTCCTTTCTCGAAAAATTATCGAATGTCAACCACTTATCATCCTCGCTGGGAAGAACGATCGCGCAATCGTTCAGTTTCTCGCAGTCCGCGCTATGCGCAATCAACTTCTCGTTCGTGTAAAAATAATGCATGCACCTACGAAAGAAAAAAATACAATGAAATGGACATTAGATCGATATTTCATTACCGAACTATTTTTTACAATCAAAAAACTCACCTATCGCACACGTACGTCTTGTTTCGTCGTCTGCTCACTTGCGCGCCGACTAAACGAGAGAGATTCTTAACGCAAGCGAAATGTCCAATCTCGTTGTCTTCGCGCGTCGTATCGCTCAAATACAGCAGATTAACGTGTCTCTCCCTCTTTCGATTCGTCAAACGAAGAGGAACGATACAAATTCTGCTGTCGCCGTTTTTCCCGCGTCTTCTCTCTCCGACGGTATACACGTTCACCGATATCTCGTTCAATCGTTCAAATCGTCCGATTGCATTTAAAGTCATAGGTAACTCGCAATCCTCCAGTTTCAACACCGGAATAATGCGGATATCGCGAACTTCTCTCACTATTTCGATTAACGGGATACAAAGCGGCGATCACCGACCACGCGAAACACGCCTCATCGTTAGTTCGGACGTTAACCACCGCTCTTTTCATCTGAATTTCCCGCGGAACTCGCACGTAACAACCCGCGCGCATAGGATTATATCTATTCACATTCACCGTTAAATCGAGTATGCGCGACAAAGCCCATCCGCTATCGCGTTCTTGAAATTCCTCCAAAGACGTCATAATATCGTCGATGACGCGATTGTCGTACCACTCGCGCAAATCCGTCGCGGGCAAAAGCGAATGATTTCTCGTGGCGATAGTCTTAACGGCGATCTCATCACCCGATACGAATTCTCCGTTAAAAATCGTATTCACTTTAACGCTATGACATCGACCCATAACGTCTCGCACGCGACGAAGCACGGTATCCCTAGCGTCCTCGAGAAATCGTAAAGGTTCAATATAATCTAGATTAATCACCGCGCCGGTCAACACGCGTCTCTTGAAAGCCGTATCGATTTCGGTCCACGTGAATCCCGCGCGCGACTCGACTTCACCGCCATCCCCGTCCTCGCTCTCGCGTCTCTCGACACCCGCGCCCTCGCGCTCGAAGCGTCTCCGCAAATGATCCCTCGCACCGATTACTCGTAGAATTCGAGCGACCAAGGAAAAAATCGCTCCCGTCGAAACTCGTCGTCGCGCATCTCGACATCTCTCGCGCAATGTCGCGAGACACTCGTCACATCGTCTCACCCACGCGCGATAATCGTCCGTCGTAGCGACTTCGCGCGCGCTCTCGAGCACTCGACGTTCTTCTTCGCGCATGGCTGCGTCCTTTCCCGCAAAAATCGTCGCGTTTATTTTATACGTTCGTTCGTTCGAACGATAAAGATGACACTCGAAACCGCGAAAAAAACCGGAATAAATCAACACTACGTATCCAAGGGAAAACGACTAATCTATCGACGATACCGCATTCGTCCGGGATTCACTCGTTATCGCGCACGCACGCGTATCTCGAGGAAAAAAAAACGGTGAATTTCAAGATGTAAGATGCATACGCGATATGATATTACTAAGAATAAACTATATAAGGGCTTAGCGATAATAATTTCTAATTAGTAACATACGAATAACGAAAAGTGCCACTACTATTAAAGGCATGTCAACTACTTCTGAGACGGATTCCGAAAAAGACCCGTTCGACCAACATTGTACGCGTATGCATACGACGAAATTTCCATTAACCGATTTAAGCAAAAACGCGATAGGTAAAAAATTAATGGAATCTTGTTCCGCGAAAACAGCATGTCGTCCTCTCGAGAGATTAATAGTACCGAAGAGAATTTGCAATGTAACGAAATATTACCTGCATCGCCAATATCAGGATCGTCGCAACATAACGACCGAACGAATACTCGAAACGTGCGTAAGCACGCACGCGAGAGCGGCGAATTACAACTTCATGCTACTGATAGATCGTCCGTATATAAGCGAGGAAAAATACGAAAATGCCGAAATTCCGTATCTACCGGAGTACGAGGACGGCGCATGGTTGTCGTGCCAGCGCGGGGACAACAGGAAAAGCTATATAAAAATTTAAACGTCGATCGTGAAAATCACACAGGTAAAGTAGCGCATTATTATAAAATTAACTAAAACTGCAAATACTCATATAGAGTGTTTAGATGCGAACATCGACAGCGACGACGAACCGTGGATAGATTGGACGACGAATCAAATCGTGCTGTGCAAAGAAAAAAAGTTGCGATGTGACGAAGTATTACCCGCATCGTCGATACTGGGACCGTCGCAACATAACGATCAAACGAATACTCGAGACGAGCGTAAGTGCACACGCGAGAATGACGAATTACAACTTCGTGCTAATGATAGATCGTCCGTATATATAAGCGAAAAAAAAGTACGGAAAGGTAAAGTAACGCATTATTATAAAAAAGGTAGATTACGCACGCAATGTCGTTTATTAACTAAAACTGTAGATACTCATATGGAGTGTTTAGATGCGGATATCGACAGCGACGACGAACCGTGGATAGATTGGATGACGAATCAAATGGTGTGGAAAAAACGTTTTCAACCATTAAACACGCTGTGCGAATTAGCGATCCACGCTTTTTTCAAGAACCGCATTGTTTTGGACGATTCGGATATCAATACTTTAACCACAATCTTACAACGAGATATATGGAACGCTTGGCGGAAGCTGCTAAACGCGGAGGTCGTACTCATGCGTACGCGAGGTTACGCTACAAATTGGGAAAGATGGTATCGCAACATCGCTCAATCGTCATTCGGGACAACGTGAAAAGACGTCTTTATTCGACAAACACGCTATGCGAATTAGCGATCCGCACTTTTTTTTAAGAACCGTACTAAACAGCTAAGAAACCGAAGGATAAAGCGAGCGTCGATTTAACAAAATAATAAAAAAATATTTTTTTACTCGAAATTCGTCATTCTTCTCGTATTATTATCGCCCTCTTCCATCTCTCTCCCGCTCTCGACGCGCGTAAAAAAAATATAATACGCGCGATTCGTATCCAACACCTAAGAATACACTCATCGTCGAATAGATACGTCGTATTGTTATCGGCTTCCGTCTCTCTCTCTCCCTTCCTCTTACAGAGATCTCTCTCGCACGCGCTAACGAACCGGCGGCGGCTCGCCCCTCGCCCCACCCTCAGCCGCGCGCCCGTCCTCTCGCGCGAACCGTTCGCCCGTACCCGCCGGCTACGTAAAATTTCACTTTTTTTCTTAGGCGGCAACCACGACGTTGTTGGACGGGTTGCGTCCGGGCGGCGCGAGCGAGAGACGTTGGACGGGTTGCGTCCGGGCGGCGCGAGTGAGAGACGTTGGACGGGTTGCGTCCGGGCGGCGCGAGCGAGAGACGTTGGACGGGTTGCGTCCGGGCGGCGCGAGCGAGAGAGCTGCGCTGTTGGACGGGTTGCGTCCGGACGGCGCGAGCATTGCCAACCTAGTGGATAAATCCCCCCCGCGCGACTGCATTTTTATTACCAACCTAGTGGATAGAGAGAAATCCCCCCCCGCGCGGCGCATGCGCGGTTCCCCACTGGGGAAATCTATTTTTAGAATTTAATTGAGTTAGAACCAACATAGCTCCCCTACTAATTGATATTAATTCTAATACGATCAGTATTACATCAATCACGCGTGTGAAAGGTTCGCTGAAGAAATCAACATAAATTTTTACGTGGTTCCGATTCGAAACGGTGAAACTCCACCGTGTAAGAAGCAAAAATGCGACACGTAAGTTTCTATCGTTTAAAAATTTTATTTATTAATTTTTTAAATATTGATCTAATTATTTATATTTTTATAGCATTCAGCCTCATCGTGCGACTCGCATACTTGGAAGAAGATACGCTCTAACCCCAATGTCGTACAAGTATTTGGACATTGGAATAAGCGTTGGAGCTGTATCGTACGTGGAACTGATTCTCGGCGATAATCGAGGCAATCAAATAGTGTTACCTTTTTCAACGTGGAATTTGTTGATGCAGAAGCAAGCAGACATTGAACAATTTCTACAATCGACTGCTCTCCCATTAAGGATTGGAGATTTATCGATCGAAATGTATCAATCGAAAATTGTAAAACTCACATTATGCGAAAATTCTTTGTACATGAAACCACAAACATTATTACATTTATTTAATTTTGAAAATTGTATCGATCATATGCACAATTGGTTATGCGAGAATACGTATCTCGTGAATGAAAAATTTAAACAATTTGAAACTGTATTACAACGTAACAATATTACTACTGTATGCGATGCTGTAAAAACGATACGCGAGAGTGATGTCTTTAACAGCGAATCATTAATCGATTGCGAATTACTAACATGTGCTGTAAATGATATTCTTTATGATGTGTGCAATAAATAATTATTTTTATTCCATTTGTGATTTTAATTCTTTCCTTCCATACGAATAAGAATAGTTGACAATTTTTCTCAACACGCTCCGATAAAGATGTAGAGAAATGCTGAGGTAGATGAGACGTGATGCTCTAGTTGGAATGAGACAAAAGATATTAGAAGATATATAATGAAGAGGAGTCTGCGACATTAGAATATTATTTCTTTCGTTGTTCTGTGCTTGTCACAAAGTTGTGGAGAGTGTGCGGGGAAGAAAAGTGAGCTGTGAGTTTATTACACTTTCTTTTACTCTATTCCATATATTTTATGAAAGAATTATATTGACAGTACATTTATTTACAATAATTAGAAAAAGAAGAGACAAAATTATGTGTATTCCTAAACCATACAAACCGAGGTCCGATCCTCGCTTTCACTCCGATCTCCCGAGAATACACATTGCAAAATGTTTCTGGACCGAGTCCTACCTACGTCGAAACCGACACTACTGCAAGGATTGTCGGTACGGATTTTATCGAAATTATACATTAAAACATAATTATTTCTACGGGTTCTTCGAGGGACCGTTTACGTCGTTTAGGTGCTGTCACTGCGGCACGGAGGTAACGGTGATAAGACCTGTCCTAGACTGTAAGGATTGTTACCAGGAATACTGTCATACCCTCAAGAAGCAAGGATATGATGTAGATAATATGTCCATCATAGTATATAATACTGACCATATGGAAATATAGAAGATACATTTTTTACCGTCTGAACCTCCTAGTATAGAAGAGCAACGAGAGGAGTTGCTGGAACCTTATTATATGCTGCCTACTCAGAGCGAGAATTCGGCGACGCGTAACGAACTCTTCTTTCAAGAAACATAAATTGTAAGTATCTTTCAATTTGTAATATATCAAAAAGTATCTTACAATAAATTATTAAAAACTAATGAAATGTCTCTTTTTCTGTTCCAGAAGCGGCCTCCCCCTTAGCCCGGCGCATCGCCCCCTCCCCATATATATATATTTTTTTTTATAATTTTGAAATTAAATTTTATATTTTATATCATTATTATTATATTTTTTATATCTTTAATATCTTTTATTATTATATATTATATATTAAGCACATACATACACACACACACACACACACACACACACACACACACACATTTTAAAATAAATTTTATATTTTAATTTAAAAAAAATGTATTTATTTACGCGCCTCTCCTTGCGCTCCCATCCCTTGCGTCTCTATCTCTCTTGCGCTAGTTGTAAGTATAGCGATATCTTCGTTGCGTTAGTTGTAAGTCTCGCGATATCTTCGTTCTCTCTCGCACGCGTTGTTCTCGCGCTATTATCGTTCTAGGTCTCGCGCGTTAGTTGTAAGTCCCGCGATATCTTCGTTCTCTCTCGCACGCGTTGTTCTCGCGCTATTATCGTTCTCTCTCGCACGCGTTGCTCTTGCAATATCGTTTTCTTTCGTACGCGTTCTCTCGCGATATTATCGTTCTCTCTCTTTCATATGCTCGTCGCTATCACTCACTCACTTACCTTTGCGTCGTCCTTCTCCCACCTATGCAGCATCATACAATGCGTCGTCCTTGTCCACGGTCTTACATACAGGTCTGGAAACTCCGGTGGTGGGGGAGGTCTCACTTAGTGTGTCCGTTTTTTGGGAGTTCACAGTTTGCCTGCTAGGTTCGCTGCGATCTAGAAGTCGCATTTAGACGTATGTTAGAGAGAGAACGACTACTGCCGTCTATCTCTGTCTCTCTCGCTCGTATTGCGACTTCTAGTCGAAAAACGGACACACTAAGTGAGACCTCCCCCACCACTAAAAAAGGCCTGAGTTTCCAGACCTGTATGTAAGACCGTGTCCTTGTCCCACGTTGACGCCATCCTTGTCGTACGTTGATGTCATCCTTGTCACACGTTGATGCCATCCTTGTCGCACTGTCCTCTTCACACACTTAGCGCTATCCTTTTCCCACAACTAGAGCTATCCTTCTCACACCACCATCTCCTTTCCGCGGATTCCCCTTCCCCGCGCGGATCCCCTCGTCCATCGCTCGCGCCGCGGATCCCCCCTTCCCCGCGCGGACCCCCTCGTCCATCGCTCGCGCCGCGGATCCCCCCTTCCCCGCGCGTGACGTCACTCCCCCCGCACGTGACGTCACACCCCCGCCGCAGTTCCCCCTCGCCCCTCACCCCCCTGAGATCCCTGGGTTAGAACCCGCCTAGTCTTACTACTATTGTATACATACATCCTTCTGTGTATTAAATAAAACTAAAAATTATTAGAATATCATAATAACAAAATATTGCTAAATTTTATATATTGTATAATCAAGCGACGCGGTAGCGTCGTGACGCCAAGTACATAAAAAACAGGATCCGAGCAATGAGAGTCACTGCTCTCGACGCGGCGCTACCAAGTACCTTTTCCGGAATTTCACGTCATGTAAACTTTCGATTAAGATATTTCAGAAACTAAGACCATAATCAAAAATATAACAACACTTTTATTATGTAATGTGAATATAAGCTTACGATTGCGACCAGTTTGAATAAAATCGGTGCAGTCAATCCCGAGAAATGATGATCGTATATCAAAATTGTGACATTTTACGTTATCCCGGATTTTCAGTCTCACGTACGTATGCTCGCACGCACACAAGCAAAGCGAGTTTGTCCATCAAGCGGCGTTCACATCGTGCATATTCGGTTATACGGTATGTAAAAGACTTTAACAAGAGACAAGTTATATGTTGTGTGAAATTATTAACGTATAGTGCGGAATAGTGTAACAAGGAAGAGAAGTGACACGTTAAGCAGTCAGGTTATTAAACACAGATTAATAATAAATAAATAAAAATGATAGAAATAAAAATAATAATAATAAATAAATAAGTAAATAAATAAAACTATAGTGCGGAACAAGGAAGAGAAGTGACATATTAAAGATTATTATCAAGTGACACGGTAGCGTCGCGACGCCAAGTATATTTATTATATAATAAAAACACAGACTTGTGTGTGTGACACTTAACAACAATCAAGTGGATTGTGAAAAATTTTGTAATATTCATCAAAAGGTAAAAATATTGTAAAATTTTTTTCATTAATCTATTTATACATAATATATTTTGACATATTATATATTAATCTTAATAAAAAGAATAGACAGTTATCATTTTGTGGAATATAATTATGTAATTTATAATTATATATATATATATATGTGTGTGTGTGTGTGTGTGTGTGTGTGTGTGTGTGTGTGTGTGTGTGTGTGTGTGTAGAAATTTACATATTTGACTGCGCGACCATAATTATAGTTACATAGACATTTATTACATTTGCCTGCGTAGACAAATATAGTTACGCAGAAATATTCCCTACATGTATAATGATAATTATATATATATATATATGTTGTGACCGTTAATTTATTAAGGGCTAATGACATTAAATGACCGGTGATAATGGCCCACGGCACACCTTCGGCGCGATCTCCTAATATAAAAGAAAAGTGTTTCTTCCCCCAAAGTAAAATATATGGGCGCCAGGTGCGGGAATCCGCACCACTCTAATAAAATTTAACGTATCGGCAGTACACACAAAAAAATGCAAAGCTCTCAGAAAAACCGCGACGGACGCTCGGCTAGTCCCGTCTCGAAATTGGTAGAGGGGCGGTCCGTTTTAATAATTCACAAGGAAGAATCGAGAATACAAGGTGGCTGCAAATAAAACATAATATTATAATAACAAGAATTGATATATTTAATACATGAATAAATTTCAATGACACAAATTCGCGTGGATGTAGAACGGATCTATACAATTGATTATCGGATTATTAGCTGGCGGCGACGGGCCGGCATTCGAGCGCGATCACCGCGGGATCACGTGTCACGCGGCAAGAAGAAAGCGTAAGAGAAAAGTCCCGGAATTCCGCGCTAAACGAGACTTGTTAGAGTCTCGGCAGCTACGAATCCCCAAATAACTTTTAATAATGAGCACCGCGGTGTCGACTCCTTTAATGACATCCGTCTTTCGTAAATAGAAATAATTAATTATAATAATGGATCTACTCGCCGCCCACACAGTTAACAGAATCGATTATAGATGCGAGTCGATTATACAAATCTGCTGCTTTAACGAAAGAATTGAGCGACTACTAACGTATCTAACATGGACAGTTGAATCTAGACATGAAAAATTATAAATAACAATAAAGTATCAAACGATTTGAGCCTCGGAAATATGCGAGCCGACGCCGCGACGTAGTTGCCGGTTATCGAATATCGCAATCGCCTTTGTGCGTGAGCTCGTCGTATCGAAAGTTTAACAGGCAAAGATTTTCACAAAATCACAATAAATGCAACAAGAAAGACAATTAATTTGACTGTCAGCGCATACTCGGGAGAGAGGGCACTTAATTTTATTTGAGCTCGAACAAGACATGTCGGCCGGCCGCCATACGTTAATGCGCAATTACCGAAAGCATGAATTCGTCTCACGAAAAGAATTTTTAACGGCAGCAATTCGGCAGCGATCCTGTTCGAGCTACTTCTACCTGATAATCTAAACGATAAACGGCCTGATGGGGTCGACGCTCGTCTCACCGATGACTCCGTGAGGTCCTCGGCGCTCTCGGCATCAGCGTGAGAAATCGATGAATTTGGGCCGTCGTACTCCTCGCCGGTCCGCCGAACAGTGACGAGCGGAAGGCCCGTCGGATTCATGCCGGCAAGTTAATGTATAATTAGGTCACTTGTGGCGCTTCCGCTACCCTCAGGATCGTCACGCGTCTCAATTAATCCTGCGGCCTTCAGGGCCGTATTCGCGCCTGCCGCAACCCTGTCTCTTCTCAGATTTTTCTTTGGTCCTCCAGTTGAAGCCCGGTGTGAGGGGTTTTTCCGGTAGCCGCTCGCCGTGACTGTTATGGTTCTTCGGTAGCGCTGAATTCGGTCGAAATGGCTCCGTTTCGGGGTTCCGGAGTTCGATCTTATTTACTGGTCGACCTTCCCCGCAATTGTTCCTCGTACCTGCTGAGTATATGGAGGTTTACAGGGGCGGCAGCGAAGTTTTAAATTGACGTTACATTTATGAACGTAGAAAGAGAGGTACTTAGCTCGGCGTTCTCCTTCCAGTCGGCGCCTCCGCTCGTCCCGTATCTCTTGGCCTGGTCTTCCGCGCCGGGTCGAGTCACCGGGTGAGACCCTGCTAGCGTCCCCCATCACAGTAGCGCCTAATCTTAATATTATTACCGCAAAAAAAATATAATGAATCTCTACGCACGGGAGGCGAGGCTACCCCCGCCCCCCACATCCGCTCTCTCTCCCTAAATCAGGGGAGAACGAGGGCCCAAAAATTCCTCCCGGTCGGATCTCGCGATCCTTGTGACGGGCCGCCAGGCGTCACGTCACAATGTGTATGTGTGTATATATATATATATACACACACACACATACACACATATATAGTGTGTGTAGAAATTTACATATTTGACTGCGCAACCATAATTATAGTTACATAGATATTTATTACATTTGCCTGCGTAGACACAAATATAGTTACGCAGAAATATTCCCTACATGTATAATTATATATATATATAATTTATATACAGGGTGGCCCATTTTAATCCATCCAGTCGAATATCTCGAAAACCAAGTCCGGGAGAGAAAAATGTTTCAGACAAAAGTTGTTTGGTTTCGAGGGGGCCATAAGATGGTACCATTGGTTTGACCTTGAAGAGACATTTGAAGGTCACGTGAAGGTCACTTCAATTTTTTTAAATAGAACACCCTATATATTTTTGCACATTCTTGTAGCTCATCTCGAGAGCTTTCCAAAACACTATAATTAAGTTAGTTTTCATTAAGTACTTTCCGATTTATGAGGCTTGAAATAATTTCTTAATTTTACATATACCGTAAAATATCTTGTAAAATATTCATTTTTCGATTATCTTACCTTAATACTTTTATGTACAAAATAATGAGAGGAATCAATTGGTGTAAAGAAAAAACGTAGTTGTTTTTAAGAGAAAATATGGAATTGTTAATTGCAAATTACACATTTTTTCTTTAAATAAATTATCTGTACTTATTTCTAATGCTTGTCGCCTTTCTCTCACTCCTCACCGCTTTCTCACTCGCTCGCATACTCGTACGCTTACTATCTCATTCATACGCTCGTTTTCTCGCTCACTCGTATTGTCTGGCGCTTGTTGTCTCGCTCACTTGTCCGTTCGACGCTTGCTGTCTCTCTCTCTCTCTCGCATGGGTACTCGCTTCCTATTTCGTTCGACCATTTGCTGCCTCTCCCACACGCACTCGCCTTACCTAGGCAGCCACCTGGAAGGGGAACATCGGAATGCAGCCGACCGGGTATAAAAGCCGGCCGAGCCGGTTCATCGAGACCAGATCCCGTCCTGCGATCCTAGCGAACGCTCCGACCAGATCATTAACTCGAGGTGTCTCTCGATCCAGCCGGGTGTCTCCGGCTTCCTGACCGAGGTGTTTCTCGAATCCGCTATCGAGGTGTCTCTCGATTCGATCAGGTGTCTCCGACTTCCTGACCGAGGTGTTTCTCGGATCCGCTATCGAGGTGTCTCTCGACCCAGCCGGGTGTCTCCGGCTTCCTGACCGAGGTGTTTCTCGGATCCGCTATCGAGGTGTCTCTCGACCCAGCCGGGTGTCTCCGGCTTCCTGACCGAGGTGTTTCTCGGATCCGCTATCGAGATGTCTCTCGATCCAGCCGGGTGTCTCCGAATTCCTGACCGAGGTGTTTCTCGGATCCGCTATCGAGGTGTCTCTCGATTCGACCGGGTGTCTCCGGATTCCAGGGCTGACGTGACACTCAGCTCTTCCGCTTTGTACAGTAGTTTAAGTTGCGCCACCGCCCGTTGCGATATTCCGCCCGCGTTTGCGTTCTGCCTTGTACATAGCTTCCCGCCTAGCTTTAATTGTCCGCGCACGCTTGCATGCTGCCTTGTACATAGCTCACCGCCTAGATTTAATCGCGACTAGAATTCCAGACACACTACGATACGAACACGCTCAACCGCACCAACACACACACACACACACCACGCACACAAACATACCACTTGTACATATTGTAAATATTCATAATAATAATGAGTGTTTCCCGCATTGTTCGCACAAGCTTGATTCACCTCGAATCCTGACTAACCGATGAGCCGATCCGGAGCGTCGAGAAAGGCGACCGCGTTACATGACGCCCGAACAGGGACCAGCCCAGTAGAGATTCCAGCTTGTGCGTTTAACTCCGATGAGTACCTGGATAAATCGATTATCCAAGAACGAATTAGAAGCCCAGTTAGAGGCATACGGGATTGTTAGCTCCGGTAACACCGAGTCATTGCGTGGACGATTACGGCAATTCGTGACCAAGAACCCAGAGTTGTTCGAAGAATACGCCAGAATGCCAAAAACAAACGAGCAAACGGCCAGCCGCGCCGAACCACCCGAAGTTAAATTACTGGAGCCAACAACCGTCTTGAACCAGATTCGAAAGTGGAATCTCCACTTCGAAGGGAAAGACCACTTCGCGTTTCTCGAACACCTTGACGAACTTAAGAATTCGCACCGTTACCCCGACGATTATCTCCTTCTCGGACTACACGAACTATTACGAGGAGACCCGCTCCTATGGTACCACGGAATAACCACGAAGATTGGAACACATGGGACGACTTCTGCCAGGTCTTCCGAGCACAATACCTGCCGCCGGGGTACCGACGAGCCTTAAGGCGAGAGGTCGAAGGCTGCCGACAACTGCCGGGCGAGACATTCGGAAAGTATTTCACGGTTGTGTTAACCATGATGCGGCGGGCAGGGGGATACTCAGACCAGGACCGGGTAGAACAGCTGTACGAAAATATGAGCCTCGATTACCAGCTGTATATCCGGCCTAACGAGGCCACCAGTATTGCCGAGCTAAGTGCCAAGGCCATACAGTACGAAAAGGTGGAAAGACTCCGAAAGGAACAGCAAAAGACCACCAAGCGAGAGGCCGGACCCGCTGTCGCAGCCGCCACTTATAATCGGGACGATTGTTGCTGGCGGTGTAAACAACGCGGACATACCCGCATGAATTGCACGAGACCGCCTAAGAAATTCTGCTCAAGATGCGGAAAAGAGGGGGTCTTTACCAGAGATTGCCATCCGCCGTTGGGAAACCAACAGCGGGCCGAGAAAGCAGCGGCTACCTCCGGTCCGGAAGAACTCGATAAAGATTCAGGCCCCGGCCATACGCCCGAGTTCGCATAATCGGCCGCTATCTCTGGAGCCTTCTCGATCCGGGCTCCGAAATATCCTTCATTAACCCCGCCACCTCAGAATTAGCTCGCCGTCGAGGATACCAACTTAGTCGTATAGATACGCACGCCTCATTGGCTAATGGCACCGCGGTTGCCATAACACGCACCGCCACCCTGCCCATTATCGCCGGCCGACGCATAGTAGAACACGTATTCCAGGTAATGCCGAATCTCGACTGCCCGGTATTAATTGGAATCGACCTGTGGTCTCGATTGCGTATCCACCTACCGCTACCCCCGGTGACCGCTAGCCCGGCTCACACAAACGTGGGAGAAATTTCGCGGGGCCTGCATCCGCGCACACCTGGCGAGGACCAGAGGCTACAAGACTTCCTGACACGAGAACTTGCCGCTTTCGAGAATATACGAGGACCGACCGACCGTATCGAACATAAGATTCGATTAAAGACCGACCAACCACCTTAAACAACGATACCGGCCAAGGAATCCCGCCATGCAGGCGGTGATCAATGCGGAAGTCGAGAAAATGGAACAGGAGGGTGTTATAGAACCGTCCCAGAGCGCCTGGAGCTCTCCGATAATGGTCGTACGAAAAAAAGATGGAGGCCACCGCTTCTGCATTGACTTCCGGCGACTAAACGCGGTCACCGAGAAAGACGCGTATCCGCTATCACACATTACCGCCACTCTCGACAAATTAAGGGGAGCAAAATACCTGTCTACTCTTGATTTGAAGAATGGGTATTGGCAGGTGCCGCTCGCCCCAGAGAGCCGACCCGCTACGGCATTCACCGTACACGGTAAAGGGCTCATGCAGTTTCGCACAATGCCATTCGGATTGCATTCCGCTCCAGCAACGTCCCAACGGCTACTAGATTCGGTCCTGAGTCCGGAACTAGAACCTAATGTCCTCGTATATCTCGACGACATAATCATAGCCAGTCAGACCTTCGACGACCACCTCAAACACCTGGCGGAGGTGTTCCGGCGTCTAAGAAGCGCAAAATTGCGCCTAAATTCCGAGAAGTGTCACTTCTGTCGAGATAGCCTACGGTACCTAGGACACATCATCGACCGGGAGGGCATACGGACCGATCCGACCAAAGTCAGCGCTATCGCTAATTGGCCCGCTCCGACTAATCTAAAGAAAGTCCGCCAATTTCTTGTCGTCGCCTCTTGGTACCGACGCTTTATAGCAGGGTTTTTTACCGTGGTTGCACCACTAACCCGTCTAACACGTAAAAATACCCGCACGTATAAATATGGGTACGGACGGCCGAGTTCATCGAGACCAGATCCCGTCCTGCGATCCTAGCGAACGCTCCGACCAGATCATTAACTCGAGCTGTCTCTCGATCCAGCCGGGTGTCTCCGGCTTCCTGACCGAGGTGTTTCTCGAATCCGCTATCGAGGTGTCTCTCGATTCGATCAGGTGTCTCCGACTTCCTGACCGAGGTGTTTCTCGGATCCGCTATCGAGGTGTCTCTCGACCCAGCCTGGTGTCTCCGGCTTCCTGACCGAGGTGTTTCTCGGATCCGCTATCGAGGTGTCTCTCGACCCAGCCGGGTGTCTCCGGCTTCCTGACCGAGGTGTTTCTCGGATCCGCTATCGAGATGTCTCTCGATCCAGCCGGGTGTCTCCGAATTCCTGACCGAGGTGTTTCTCGGATCCGCTATCGAGGTGTCTCTCGATTCGACCGGGTGTCTCCGGATTCCAGGGCTGACGTGACACTCAGCTCTTCCGCTTTGTACAGTAGTTTAAGTTGCGCCACCGCCCGTTGCGATATTCCGCCCGCGTTTGCGTTCTGCCTTGTACATAGCTTCCCGCCTAGCTTTAATTGTCCGCGCACGCTTGCATGCTGCCTTGTACATAGCTCACCGCCTAGATTTAATCGCGACTAGAATTCCAGACACACTACGATACGAACACGCTCAACCGCACCAACACACACACACACACACCACGCACACAAACATACCACTTGTACATATTGTAAATATTCATAATAATAATGAGTGTTTCCCGCATTGTTCGCACAAGCTTGATTCACCTCGAATCCTGACTAACCGACGAGCCGATCCGGAGCGTCGAGAAAGGCGACCGCGTTACAAAACTATATGTAATACTTTCTATAATGTGTACTCTATAATAATTTAATATAATTAATTCTTCTTTAATATTTAAATATTTAAATATTCATTAATTATAATAATTGTTTGGACCTCTGAAATTAGCTTGTTGTCCTCCTAAAACATATAATGATCATAAATATTAATATTTATATATAAAATTAAATATTTATTTTACATTTATAAATTATACTTTTATATATATTTTTATTTTTATTCTATACTTATTTTATAATAAATTTCTTTCTGTATTTATTATATAATAAATTTAAGCAGATACACATTACATTAAATAAATATGTTAACTCTAATAAAAAAATAAAATAAACTTCAAATAATATTTATTTTGTTATAATAAATTAAATGAAATATATTATACAACAATATATTAATCTTACAAATTAAATACTTATTAATTAATTTGTACAACAATATATTAAACTTTAAATTAAATACTTACTAATTAATTTATACAACAATATATTAAACTTTAAATTAAATACTTACTAATTAATTTGTCAAATTTCTAAACCAATTTATCATACTTTACTTACCCATTTATAATTTTACTTACCTAGATTTTCATCCAATTATGTTTTAAATAATTTTTAAATATTTGAGATGTTTAATCAAACGATTTTACAGTTGTATTTCTAAAACAAAGAAAAATCATTTATGTTTTAAATTATGTAATGTAATTTTTTTATGTGTGAGTCAGAAAAAAATATATAATTTCTTTTGTAATTATTGACATTAACTTATTCCTCTCAAATCATTTTGTTTTTGACATATATTGTAAAATATGTAATATTATATAATGCATGTTTCTCGAATTAAGTAGTTTTCTTTTTATTCTTGAAATATATAATTTGTGTGTGTGTGTGTGTGTGTGTGTGTGTGTGTGTGTGTGTGTGAATGTGAGTGAGAGTGCAAATAATTTTAAAAGTAAAAATCTTAGAAAAGAAAGTCTAATGATAATAACTTTGATATTACATATATTTTCAAGATCATAATCTTAATAACTTTTAAGATACTTTTTATTCTTTGCATATTGTTTATTGAAATATTAATATAAAGATAAAATAAAGCTTACAATAAATATTAAATTTATAAAAATAAAATCTATCATATCATGTGGTGCTTTGTACATAAAATAAAGTTTAATAATTATAAGGTTTCACATGTTGCAATACAATAAAATGTGAATAAATAAATTTGCTACAAATAATATATAACAATACAAAAATAATATACAAATATTAATAATATACAAATATTTTTTTTACACATACACATTAAAATATTTTAAAATTATATCTCACGAATCAAAAGAGAGAATCATGTAATTCAAAACATATATTACTTAGGATTAAATTTTATAATCATATCAAAAACAATGTAAGGATGAGAAATATTAATCTATGTCAATGATTATTTCTTTTATGTATTGCTTTAAATATATGAAACTACTGAAAAGTTTTCCACTAATGCTATACTGGTATATATTAACTTTGATATGTATTGTTGAAGTTATATTTCTGAATAATTATTAAAAAAATTTAATCATAATTCTTTGTTTATTATTTTGTTTATTCTTTGTTTATTGTAAAATATATACAATAAAAATTTATAAATTGTAATAGTTTAAATTAGTACTGAAAGACATAATTTCTAATTTTGCTATACATAGAATGTCATTTTTATCACTCCATTTAATTAACGATTATTTATAAATTTATGAACAAATCTGTTAAGATTTGGCGCTTCTCAGACTTTTCATTCACAGGATTACCGCGTGTTGGCGCTGTGGACTGATAACTTTTTTTTTGTGTTTCGGTTACCTAACTATTGTATCGTATAACTTCAATTCTCTCACTGCTTACTGCATCGCATTCGCAAACTTACTTTGTATTTTTATTAATAAATAATAAAAACTATCAAAATCTCAAACAAAAGTTGTAAAATTTCGAAAAAGAATAAAAATAGCGCTGTTGACTCTTTTTTAAAGGATGCTTTCCGAAATCATTTAAAAATAATTTGTTTCTTTTTTAAATGAAACCATCCTAATTTTTGTATATAATATAAATCAATTCTTTGCGATATTCAGCATAAAAAATTATAAGGATAAGGTGGCCAATAAATCAAGTTTATGAGATATTATATACTTTAATTTGACATAATGTTACGTAAACTATCTCGCAAAATATTTATTTTTCGACGATTGTACCTCAATACTTTTATATATAAAATAATGAAAGGAAGAAATCATTGGTGTAAAGAAAGTATACATAGTTGTTTTTATGAAAAAATATGTAGTTAGTTTTGTAAATTACATATACTTTTTCTTAAAAACAATTACATGTTTTCTTTACACCGATTGAATCCTTTTATTATTTCGTGTAAAAAAGTATTGAGATAAGATCATAAGCAAAAAATGATTTTACGAGATATTTTATAGCTAATATGTATAAGATTATATTAAATTAGTTTAAAATATCTCGTAAACTATTCATTTTTTGGCCATCTCATCTTTATAACTTTTTATGCTAAATATTGCAAAGAATCGAACTATATAAAAAATTAGAATAATTCCATTTAAAAAATATATATAAATAACTTTTAAATAACTTTGAAAAGAGAGAGCATCTTTTAGAAAAAAATCAATAACGTCATCTTCTTTCTTCTTCAAAATCCTACAACTATCGTTCAAATAATTTCTTTGTAAATTGATAAATAAATAATCATTAATCGAGGTGATAGATAAAATAGTACACCCTGTATATGTGATATAAATTATAATTATTATAATTATAATTATAATTATATTAAATAAAATACAAAAAATAACTATTCATACTCATGAGACAAAAAAAAATCAAATTTTGTCGAACAATGTTATGAATTGATTATTATAAATTGACTATTAATATTTAAATATATGATTACAACATAAAAGATATAAAAATTTATAATAAAATATAATAACATTTATAAAATTGTCATAAATAAATTATATGAAGTTTATACCTGATATTTATTCCTTATATCAACTTCAAATTAATCGGCGAGAATCGATATATCTATCAAGTAGAAAGTTGCCTTGTTTGCCTCTTTTTTTGAAATTCGATTACCTGTTAAATTTTACATATTAATACAGAGAAAATATTATATTAATTATGAAAAAAATAAAACGAAAGAAAAAGATAGAACAAATACAATATGCAATATGTATAAAAGGTGAGTAAAAAATTCTGGACTGGTAAAATATCTCAAAAACAAGATATTTTAGAAAAAAATATTTTAGATAAAAGTTATAAAGTTTGAAGAAGGACATTTTGATGATAAGCTTGAATTTTACTGAATTTTACAATTACTTTTAAGAATAAGTATGTAATATACAACATGCATCTGCATATTTTTTTTTTAAAGCAACTATGTGTTTTCTTTACACCAATTGATTCTTATTATTCTATGCAAAAAAGTATTAAAGTAAGATTATCAAAAACTAAACATTTTTCGAGATATTTTATGTTTTATGACAAAATATGTCAAATTAAGATATAAAATATCTTGTAAACTATTCATTTTTTAGTCATTATATCCTGATAATTTTTTATACAGAATATGACAAAGAATTGATTTATATAAAAAAATTATATTGATTTCATTTAAGAAAACAAAATTTACCTCCATATGATCTTGGTGAATTACTGTAATTAAAATTCAAGATCACCATCAAAATGTCCTCCTTCAAACCTTATAACTTTTATCTAAAACATTTCTTTTTAAATGTTCTACTTTTGAAATATTTTATTGGTCTGTATATATATATATATATATATATATATATATATATATATATATATACAGGGTGAGCCATTTTAATTAACGCACGCAATTATTCCGGAAACAAAGCATTTTAGAGAAAAATGTTTCAGACAAAAGTTTTATGGTTTCGAAGGGGCCATAAGATGGTATCATTGGTTTGACCTTGAAGAGTTATTTGAAGGTCACATGAAGGTCAACTTCAATTTCTTAAATGGAACCTACTATTTGTCATTGCATATTCTTGTAGCTTATCTCGAGAGCTTTCCAAAACACTATAATTAAGTACCTTTTCGTTAAGTACTTCTTGAGTTATGAGGCTTGAAATAATTCCTTAATTTTACATAAACCGTAAAATATCTTGTAAAATATTCATTTTTCGATTATCTTATCTTAATACTTTTATGTACAAAATAATGAGAGGAATCAATTGGTGTAAAGAAAACACATAGTTGTTTTTAAGAAAAAATATGGAATTGTTAATTGCAAATTATATATTTTTTCTTCAAAACAACTGTGTTTTCTTTACACCAGTTGATTCCTCTCATTATTTTGTACGTAAAAGTATTAAGGTAAGATAATCGAAAAATGAATATTTTACAAGATATTTTACGGTTTATCTAAAATTAAGAAATTATTTCAAGCCTCATAACTCAAAAAGTACTTAACGAAAAGGTACTTAATTATAGTGTTTTGGAAAGCTCTCGAGATAAACTACAAGAATATGCAATGACAAATAGTAGGTTCCATTTAAGAAATTGAAGGTGACCTTCATGTGACCTTCAAATAACTCTTCAAGGTCAAACCAATGATACCATCTTATGGCCCCCTCGAAACCATAAAATTTTTGTCTGAAACATTTTTCTCTAAAATGCTTTGTTTCCGAAATAATTGCGTGCGTTAATTAAAATGGCTCACCCTGTATATATATATATTACTTACAATATTTTGAACCTCCACATACGAATTGGCGAGTAAATTGATTATTATTATTATAATCTTGATAAGATCGGCTGATGCGATCATAGCTATGATCTCGCGAGTGACGATGGCGAGAAATATGATCTCGCGAACGACGATCGCGAGAAATGCTGTATCGCGAGTGATCATCGCGAGAAGTACGATCTTGCGAACGACGATCGCGAGAAATACGATCTCGCAAACGACGATCGCTAGAAATATGATCTCGCAAACGACGATCGCGAGAAATGCTGTCTCGCGAGCGATCATCGCGAAAAATACGATATTGGGATCGTCGATCGCGAGAAGTACTATCTCGCGATCGTCGCTCGCTAGAAGCACTATCTCGTGATCGTCGGTCGCGAGAAGTAGTATCTCGTGCTTGTCGTTCGCCAGAACGTTTTAGATACTTGCAAAATTTTTGTAAACTATCATATTGTTGGTCTCCCATTTGTGATCTTCCATGTGATGTGATTTGGCCAAAAATTTGGTTTGATATTCTGAAAAAAAAATATTTTTAATTGTAAAATTTGAAAATATTGAAATTTAAAAATATTTAAGATTAAAACATACATATCTATTTCTTCCTCCGAATCTTGAATTAATTTTTGTTGGGATCCGGACATATCAGCAAAGTAAAAAATATAGTTTTAATAAGTCTTTATTTAAATTCTAATACGTAATAATTATACAGATAAATATATAAACCTCTATATAACCATAATTATGGGTTTGCTGACAAATATATAAATTTCTATGTAACCATGATTATGGTTACGCAGACAAATATATATATATATATATATATATATATATATATATATACAGTGATGGTAAAAAGTTCCGGAACGGTTAAATAACTTTTGAACGGTTCAAGATAAAGGGCTAAAATTTATATGAGTTCAATGGGACTATAATATCGATCGTTTAACGACAAAACTCCCTCATCCAGCCCCCAATGGGGGGCAGGGGGCGACGGGGGGACGAATTTTTGTAATGGCACGGGGGGTCGAGTGACGGCTCATTTGAAAGGGTTTTTCAAGACGAATACAACGGATTTTGGAAAAGTTCGCTACGATTTTTTTTCGCGGACTTATGATGATTAAAAGTAGTCAGTTTGAGCACTTAATACATTAAACACAACATATACGCAGAAGCACACACATCAGAGGAGGTTTGGAGTCAATAAATACCATGGAAATGACGAGCTATGGGGTCCCTGTCTCTGCTGTGACACACACGCACACACGCACACACACACACACACACACACACACACACACACACACACACACACACGCACATGAGAGGCTAGGGGATTACTCACGTTTAACCAACACCCCGAAGGGATCAATTTCCTGCTACGTCCACGTCGTTGATCCTGGGTGACGCCGAGAGCAGGACACACACACACACGCGCGCGCGTCTGAGACAATTTTGAATCGATAAAAATTCCATGGAAATTTTTATCCCGTCCGTTCGTGGGTTGTCGCAACCGACTACTTTTAAATCATCATAAGTCCGCGAAAAAAAATCGTAGCGAACTTTTCAAAAATCCGTTGTATTCGTCTTGAAAAACCCTTTCAAATGAGCCGTCACTCGACCCCCCGTGCCATTACAAAAGTTCGCCCCCCCGTCGCCCCCTGCCCCCCATTGGGGGCTGGATGAGGGGTTTTGTCGTTAAACGATCGATATTATAGTCCCATTGAACTCATAAATTTTAGCCCTTTATCTTGAATCGTTCAAAAGTTATTCAACCGTTCCGGAACTTTTTCCCATCACTGTATTAACTTCTACATAACTACCATACTTATGATCACTGTATTAACTTCTACATAACTACCATACTTATGACTACACACAGACATATATATAGATCCATATTTTGAGTCCTCTTTTATCAATATAAAAGAGCTTTTAAAAATGATTTTTATTCTTGATAAAATAAAATAATTTTTATTATTACTAACCTAGTTTTTGGATCCGGTTGAGGATTCTTAGGCGGGCAATTTTCTTTCTCATTTTCTTTTCTATTTTCGCTTATCTTTTTTGGCTATAAAAGATTCATTATAATAATTATTAAATAATTTAAAAAATCATTTATATATATATATATATTTATTATTATATAAATTATATCGTTGATACTTACCGGCATGTTACACAGGACCATGTGCAAGACAAGTAAGTACACGGTTTACGCACTTATAAGAGTTGCGATCATCATTATTAGTTGGTAGCCGGAACAAACCACAGTAAGAATCGAATGTAATTGGCTCTTACTTTTATGGAACCAACAAATCAACATTAAGTAAAAAGACGATAATTGAGCAATTGTTCTACTGAACGCAACCATTAATAATTAGTTCTTATACAAAATATGACATATTTTTACTCCCGACCGCTGCCAACCTACGGTTATATTAATTAAGGCTCTCATATACAAAATGCGTAACATATTGATGCGTTGTACTTTTGACTCCTACAGCTTTTAAAAGAATGAAATAATAAAAATGTTTAAAAAAAAAATCTCCCGACTGTTGCCAATATAATAATAATAATAATAAATATATATAATAATAAAACAAAATGTAAATAAAATTAATAAATAAATGAAAATAAAAAAATAAGAACAAATAAAAAGTTAATAAAATAAAAAATAAAAAGTAGATAAAATAAGAAAGTAAAAAAAATAAGAACAAAAAAGTTAATGAAAAAGTTATAATAATATAAAAATAAAAAGTAAATAAGAAAGTAAAAATATAAAAATAATAAATAATAATAAATAATAATAAATAAGAACAAAAAAGTTAATAATAAAAAGTAGATAAAATAAGAAAGTAAAAAAAATAAGAACAAAAAAGTTAATGAAAAGGTATAATAAAATAATAAAAAAAATTTTAATTGAAAAAAACTCGATTGCTGCCAACAAAAAGTGCATTAATAATAAATAAAAAAATGTTTATAAAAAAAAACCCGACTGCTCCCAACAAAAAATACATTTTAATGATTATAAAAAAATCATATATAAAAAAAAATAAAACAAAATGTAAATAAAATAAATAAATAACTGAATATATGAAAATAATAAATAATAATAAAAAATAAGAACAAAAAAGTTAATAAAAAATAAAAAATAAAAAGTAGATAAAATAAGAAAGTAAAAAAATAAGAACAAAAAAAGTTAATGAAAAAGGTA
This sequence comes from Camponotus vicinus, assembly GCF_025532165.1. Lineage (NCBI taxonomy): Eukaryota > Metazoa > Arthropoda > Insecta > Hymenoptera > Formicidae > Camponotus > Camponotus vicinus. The sequence goes on along the minus strand of NW_028141956.1, from coordinate 18,389,290 downwards.
TAACATAAAATAATATAAAAATTAAAAGTAAATAAGAAGGTAAAAATATAAAAATAATAAACAAAAAAAGTTAATGAAAAGGTATAATAAAATAATAAAATAAAATAGTAATAATATATAAATAAAAACGATTGAGTAAATAAAATTTAAAATAAAATAATAAGCTTAGAAAAATTTGAAATAATATCTATTCTTAAATATTAATATAATTAATTAACTATACGTTATTAAGTAATAAATTAAAGTTTACACACACACACACACACACAGATATATATATAATTTTTATTAATTTATTATGTGTATATGTAAAGTAATAATTATTATTATACATGTCGCATACATGCACACATAACAAATAAAGTATAAAGTAAAAAGAATAAATATATAAAATCATACAAATACGTTATTGTTTATTCTTATTATACAAATTTGGCGATATATAATTTATAAAGGGTAAAGACTTTAGAATTAAATATATTAAAATTAATGCAAACAAAAAATAATAAATTACTTTCCTATTTATGCTATAATTATTAATTACATATTTTATTACAAAAGTAGTCGGGAGACGCCACGCTAATTGTAAATGTGCATGCAGTGCGGAAGTGCAAGTGTGCATGTGTATGCGTGCATGTATGCAATTATATAGGCGGCGGATGCCGTGACAAATGTATGCGCTTTGACGGCGGCGGTGGAGGCCGCGAGAAATGAATGCGCTTCTTAACAGAAATACGCGGCAGCGGAGGCCGCGATAATCAAAGGCGCTATGCGCTCGGTAACCGAAATACGCGGCGGCGGAGGCCGCGATAACTAAATGCGCTATGCGCTCGGTAACAAAATACACGGCGGCGGAGGCCGCGATAATCAAATGCGCTATAGGCTCGGTGTTCGTTATAAGGCGCGAAATAGGATCGCGTCGCGAAGGATGGAAATCGCGTTGCAGCTGGGTCGAGAACTCTCGACTCGGGGCGGCTCTGAGCTCCACCTTTCGTGATGGCCCATCTGCAGGATCAGGCGGATGCACGCGTACTTATGGGATCGAGATCGCTCGTCCAAGACGGAGTTCACTCCACCTTTTGCCCGCAGTAGTTGTGCTCGTAAGGATTCTCTGGTTCTCCGTAGCGTACAGCTAAAAGCGGATCGGGAGAATGGTGATTAGACGCCGAAATGTGCCCTTTTTAAACACCGGCTAATTGCCCGCGTCGGCGCGCGCAGCGGCGTAACCCCTTCCGAACGGTTTTTCGGAAACGGTGCGGTCGGGCCCGTTCGGAGGGGTTCGGGTAGCGCGCCGAACGCGGGTTTTCGCCGGTCGGCGGTTCGGGATACGTCGGCTATGATCGGCGGTATTCGGCCGATTTAATATTAACGGCTTAGGAGCCGTATGCGGAAAGTTTAAAAAGGTGGGCGCACCGCGCCCCTGCCTCTGCCCGGCGGGTGTTCTGCTGGGCGGCAGCTTCCGGCGGATGGAATTGCCGGGAATCGTAACGATGCACCGGGATGCATCGTTACACTCCTCTCATTACGACAATACCAGAGTAGGAGTGTCTATCATCTTGATCTCCGGCCCAATCTGCATCGCAAGACTTGAATTTTTCGATTACTTCCTGCTCTGTAAACCAATTCGAGATCTCTTGTTTTGCTTAGATATCGTAGAACATGTTTCGCTTGCGTCCAATGAACTTTTCCAGGGTTTATATTGTGATAATTTTGAAATTCCGAAGGCGATATCTGGTCTCGTGTATTGTGATAGATGCATTAACGATCCGATTAGCTCTCTATATGGTATATTTACCATCTCATCTTTTTCTTCTCTTGTTTTTGGGCAATTCGTTTTATTTATGTTCATTCCAGGCTCCAACGGTGTTGACGCAGGTCTGCATTCCTGCATGTTGTATTTAGCAATAATTGAATCGATGTATGCCTTTTGTGACAATCGTATCGTATCTGACTGCTTTCGATCTATTTTTACTCCAATGGCATGATGTATCTCACCCAAATCCTTTATTTCGTATTTCCTTGCGATACTGTTAATTGCCTCTGGGATTAAACTCGGTTCATTTGAGAACATGAAAATGTCATCCACATATACTACTGCTATAAGATGCTTTTCCTTTCGGTAGGTACAACTGGAAGATTTTAATCTTTCAAATCCCAACTCGATGAGAAATTTGTTCAATTAGTCGTTCCAGTTTCTTCCTGATTGTTTCAATCCATAAATCGGACGTAACAGTTTGACTACTTTGCCTTCTTCAGCATTATGATAAGTTGGTAACTTCATGTAGATCTCTTCGCGTAAAGTTCCATATACATATGCATTCTTTATGTCGATATGTCTTGTATGCCATTGCTGTTCTACTGTGAGGGCTAATAATAGCCTGATCACGGAAAAATTTGCTACGGGTGTGTACGTCTCAGCGTAATCAATCCCCTTTTCCTGAGTGAAACCTTGTGCCACTAGTCTGGCTTTGTATCTCGTGATCCTTCCGTCAGCATCCGTTTTTAACTTGAAAACCCATTTACATCTTTTTCCTTCGGGTAAGCTGTCTCCCAAGTTTTTCTCTGCGTTAGACTATCCAACTCCTCTTTCATGGCACATTTCCATTGCTTAGCTCCTCTTTCATGGCACATTTCCATTGCTTAGCTTGAGGAGAGGCTAAAGCTTCTTGTACATTTTGTGGTTTGCTGACCTCTATTAGATTGACTTCTATATCGCTCTGCTCATTTGAACTTTCTTCTTCATTCGTGGTTTGCGCTTCTTTAGGCTTCCCTTTCCTTCCATAAGGATTGCGAATTTTCTTTTTCGGTCTTCCTGCTTTGCGTTTCTCTTCTGCACTTCGAGCCCCCGCTATCTCCATATCTTCCGGAATGCTTTCTATATTCCTATCGGCATCTTCAGATAGAATTATATCTGTTGCTTCTTCGTCTGATTTTGTGTCACGTGTATCATCAACATCTTCAGTCGAATCTTCATCATCAGACCAGGTTTCATTATGCCTGAATGCTTGTGTTGCTTTTCTATAAATCCACTCATATCCTGATTTGTCTTCTGCGAACTTAACGTGTTTCGTCGTAATTACGTCACCCTTTTGTGGACACCATAATCGATATCCTCTCGTTTGAGTTGCGTACTCAACGAATATGGACTCTACGGCTCTGTCGTCTAGTTTCTTCCGTTGTTGATCGGGTAACCGCGCATATGCTAGACAGCCATATACCTTTAAATATCGTACGCTTGGCACTCTTCCGTTCTACACTTTAAACGGAATTTCATTATTAATTGTTGAATGACACTCTGTTTTTAATGTATGCTGCTATAGTGACTGATTCAGTCCAAAATTTTTGTGGTAAATATGCAGATTTCAGCATCGATCTGGTTAAATCTAACAATGTTCTGTTGATTCTTTCGGCGACTCCATTCATTTGTGGCGTCTCTACATTTGACCTTTCGTGTTTGATACTTGTGACCTGAAAAAATTGATAATTCCTGGTTACAGAATTCCAGGCCATTATCCGTTCTGAACCTTTTAATCTTCCTGTCTTTCTCGCGTTCTATTCGAGTAATATAATTTTGTATACTCGTCTTAACTTTATTTGGATTTTAAACACATTACAGTGACGTTTCGTGAGAAGTCATCCGTAAATGTTAAGAAATATTTACTGCCTCCCATTGATTTTACGGGCATTGGGCCACACAGGTCCGAATTAATTAATTCACATATTTCCTTAGTCTGTCTTGATTTTAATTTCTTGCATGCAACTTTTGTGGCTTTTCCGATAGAGCATGCTTCACATGTAAACGTATTCATCTTTGTATTTTCCAATCCAATGACACTGCCGTTGTCTGCTAACCTCTGTATATTACTATTGCTAACATGATAAAATCTTTGATGCCACAAATGTTCGTTATTGATGTTTATTGTGTTAACTTCTTTTATTGTATTTACTGGTACATCTCGATCTATCTCTATTTTTAGTATATATAAGTCATTTCTTCTATATCCTTCACAAACAATTACTTTAGTTTTTATATTTCTAATTTTTGCTTTTCCGTCTCTTATTAAAAGCTCTTTTCCCTTTTTTTCTACTTGTGATACGGATATTAAATTCTTTCTAATATTTGGAACGTAGTAAACATCTCGAAGGACAATACCTTTTTCTATATTGGCAGTATATGACTTTAAAAAATTGTCACCCATACCTTTAGCTCGTAGCGTCGCACCGTTTTGTTTGTTTGAGTCTGCTGCCGTATTGATTTTCTCGGAGTCTATTTCTCGAAAATTTGTGAACCAATCTCGTCATCTACATACGTGATGCGTGCATCCACTATCCAGTATCCAAGAATCTGCGATTTCGACATTATTTATAGATATGAGGAATGCATCGTAATCCTTTTTCTGCTTTGTGTTGGGTTTCTTGTATACCCCGTTCTTCTTAGCTCGACAGTCCTTCGCCAGATGTCCTACTTTTCTACAATTATAACATGTAAGAGATTTATATTTTTCGTTACCTGAGTATTTTGACGTCTTTTCCACGTTCTTTTTATTTGCAGTTAAAGCCTCCTTTTGTGATTCTGTCTTATCGCCAAATCTGAATTGCCGTCTATCGTGTTCCGCTAATAGAACTCTGTTTATCTCCGCTGATGTGAACTTGTCATCTGGTAGGCTCGCTAATGTCATATTTAAATTTTCATAACTGTCTGGAAGTCCAGCTAATATTGCATATGCTAGATCTTCGTCCTTTACTTCAGCACCTGCTTCTCTGAGGTTAGTTGCCGCGATTTTAGCCTTGCGAGATACGAAGACATCTGTTCATCATGCTTCATTTGTAAATGATAAAAGGCCTTTTTTAGCTGCATGATTCTTACTCTCGATTTGGGCTAGTGAATTTGCTCAAGCGTCCGCCCTGCTTCTGACGTGGAACTACAATCTTCGATATGTATCTGTTGGTCTGTTTCGAGACTCAGACCTATGGCCGCCATTGCCTTATCATCGTTTATTTTATGAGTCTTTGTTTCGGCCGCCGTAGTTTGCTCATTAATTTCAATCCTTCCGAGAGCATAATCTAATAATACCTTACCTCTCAAAAACCACTTCATCTCGGTTTTCCATGTTCGATAATTTCTATCGGACAGCTTTTCGACTAGAACTTCGTTTTTATTGTTTGTAGCGTTCATTCTTTCAATCCTCTTTTTTCAGGAATCTTCTCGAACCTTTTGTTCTTTCACTATGAATCGTATTATACTTTCCTTTTTCTGCGCTGTTAAACGCTCTGGGCCCATAACCATTTCTTGGGTATATTATATTTAATAGAGAGTGATTGAGCATATATACTTTATTCGATAAAATGCAAAAGGAACTTGACAAAGAAATGATGAGCACGACAAGAACAATGCTACTATACACAGGTTAGATAATACATAGAGTGACATAAATGACTCCTTTATGCGCGCCATCTATGCTGTACTATGCCTCTGTTGAGGCCCTTAGTGGCGCTAGCTTTGAATAGACGAGCGATCATCCAACATATTTAATTCTAAAGTCTTTACCCTTTGTAAATTATATATCGCCAAATTTGTATAATAAGAATAAACAATAACGTATTTGTATGATTTTATATATTTATACTTTTTACTTTATACTTTATTTGTTATGTGTGTATGTATGCGACATGTATAATAATAATTATTACTTTACATATATACATAATAAATTAATAAAAATTATATATATATATATATCTGTGTGTGTGTGTAAACTTTAATTTATTACTTAATAACGTATAGTTAATTAATTATATTAATATTTAAGAATATATATTATTTCAAACTTTTCTAAGCTTATTATTTTATTTTAAATTTTATTTATATAATTGTTTTTATTTATATTATTATTATTTTATTTTATTATTTTATTATACCTTTTCATTAACTTTTTTGTTTATTACTATTTTTATATTTTTACTTTCTTATTTACTTTTTATTTTTATATTATTTTATATTATTTTATATTATTTATGACTATTTTTATATTTTTACTTTCTTATTTACTTTTTATTTTTATATTATTTTATATTTATATTATATTTTTTATTAACTTTTTTTGTTCTTATTTTTTTTTACTTTCTTATTTTATCTACTTTTTATTTTTTATTAACTTTTTTCTTCTTATTTTTTTATTATTTATTATTTTCATATATATATTTATTTATTTATTCTATTTACATTTTGTTTTATTTATTTATTTTATTTACATTTTGTTTTATTTTTTGTTTTTATATATGATTTTTTTATAATTATTAAAATGTACTTTTTGTTGGCAGCAGTCGGGTTTTTTTTTAAACATTTTTTTATTTATTATTAATATTGTATTTTTTGTTGGCAGCAATCGGGAGTTTTTTTTTAATTAACATTTTTTTTATTATTTTATTATACTGTTACGTCCAGACCCTTGAAAGGTCGGGCCATCTGAAAGGACGCAACCTACTTACCCGGTGACACACTTTGCGGGCGTGTGTACAGATCGGGTCGAGCGCACTGTCAGGGGCCTGGCATAGGTCAGTGACCAGAATGGTCCCTTTAACTCTGTGAGTGTCCTAGGCCGTTACGCTCGTCGGTCCCTTTTCGGTAAGAGAATCGAATCTCTTTTACTCGGGACGGGACCCTGTGCGATTTCGGACTTCAAGGAATGAGAACGGGTGGAAAAATAAATGAAGATTTTGTCATAAATTAGAATTTATTCATTAATTAATTATTTGAGAGATATGAAACATATTTACAGGGTTATATAAAAACTTTTAAAAATACAAATATAATTGAAAATTTTATGTGTGTTGTATTGTATATGTGAGGAAATTTCCGCGAGTGTTACATAGGTTCGGAGGACGTCAGCCAGGATAAAAAGTGGGAAATCTGCCTTAAGTAATTAATCCTGGCTGGAGATTATTACAAATTTGTTTCTTTTTAATTTAAAATTTCTTATCTAAACATGTGTATTATAAAGCTAAAGGGGAGAGGACAAGGGGTCAAAGGTTGTCAAACTGGATGGTGGACGGAGGGAATTTCCTCCACAGGGCTTGAATAGGAACTCCTAATGGAAGGTGGGAGCCAGGGAGATACCAAGGATACCAAGGATGCTATAAAGCATCGGAAGGGGCAATAGTTAGGTAGTGAAGGAACTCCTCGTGGTCCACTGGACCGGGACCTACGCGGAAAGATCCTTCGGGAATGGGGAAATCGAGGAGGGGGAACTAGGATAAGAAATAACTTAAGGGGTGAGGATGGGGAGGTTTAGGAGTTTCAGGGGTGTCAGGATGTTCCGACGGGGAATCGGGAGGGAAGTCGAAGTCGGGGGAATCTTCTTCAAGGTCGGGAAGATCTCTCGCGAAATCTCCCAGAGCCTCGCCGAATTCAGAAAACTCTGAGGAGGTGGAAGGGGAAGGAGGGTCTGAATCAAGGGTGATAACAGGTATAGGGGAAGGAGAGGGAGATTCTAAGGAGGGTGCGGGAGAAGGCGAAGGAGAGGGTTCGAAAACAAGGGTAGAGGGCGTAGCTGGGGAAGGAGAAAGTTCTGGTGGGGTCGGGGTAGGAGATCTGGGGGCTGAAGCAGACGACGGCGCGGGACCCGGAACAGGTGTACCGGAGGAGGTCGAGGAATGCCCTGGGGACGAGATTGGAGAATAATTCGGGATAAGGGGTGAGGAAGAGGGGGTAGGAGGGTATGTGCTAGTGTCGAGTTTATTACTGCTAACGGTCGCGTCAGAATTAATATTATTTAAGGTATCGCCATTAGTGGGTTTAGGTAACGATTGAGCCTGTCTCACTCTCGACCGTCTGTTCAGCCGATTCCGTCACCGCAACGCTGTCTGCCGTTTACCGGAGCGAGGCATTAATAATAATTTGACGCTGAATATCTTACAAACTTGATGTTAGACTAGCTATTATTAATTCTATTACTGTTGTCATTGGGAAAAGATGGGTAAGACTTAGGCAAAATAATAACCCGTTCCGAAAGATTTTACTCTTAAAGTTTAAATTGATCGTACTAATAAAGTACGTTTAAATTGATCGTACTAATAAAGAGATAGTTAAGTAATAAATAGAAGGGAAATGAATTAAATTAACATGACTCGGAAATGGTTTCAAATAAAGATTTGAAATTTAGAAGAAATTCAGATTAGGAATTGTTCGCGAATCGCCTTGCGGAGATTCCCGGCGAACGAGGAATTGTTCGCGAATCGCCTTGCGGAGATTCCCGGCGAACGAGGAATTGTTCGCGAATCGCCTTGCGGAGATTCCCGGCGAACGAGGGATTGTTCGCGAATCGCCTTGCGGAGATTCCCGGCGAACGAGGAATTGTTCGCGAATCGCCTTGCGGAGATTCCCGGCGAACGAGGGATTGTTCGCGAATTGCCTTGCGGAGATTCCCGGCGAACGAGGGATAATGATGGGTGAATTAGAAAGGGGAGTGGGACAAGGAAAAATAAAATGATTATCGAATGATTGAAAAACTTATTTTCTCAAAGCTGGATGTCGAATATTTCTTTCATTTATCTATCGGTCTAGGATCATTCCCAATAACAATCAGTTACAAAGTTAACACGAGAGGGGGAAGACAATAAAATTAAATTAGACTTACTAATTATAGTGAGCGTTGAAAAGTGGTGAGAAGAATTTGATCTGCCCGAAGGTGGAACCGCAGGTGGGTGGTTGCTGGTTGATGATGAATGGAATGCTCGCTTGGTCCAACGTGTTCACCTCACTCACTTCACTTACTTATTGAAAATGATTCGTGAAATTTAGCAGAGAGAGTGGGTTCACTGATAGATACTGAACTTCGAAATTTAGAAAAATACTCTGTACTGCACTGAAGAGTTGGCTTAATATTTTCTAAAGATGAACTGAGTGTCCGCGCCTTCGACTCTCGACTTTTAAGGTTTTTACTCCTCCTCCCTTCTGGATGATGGGGAATCTTTTTAGGCGAAGAAAATAATTTCTATTACTCCCTTCCTAAGGTCAAGGAGCTTGATTTTTAGGAGGAGAGGGGTCTCTTAAGATTTTAATTGGTTAAGCCCTTTGGCTCGAGACTTAGCTTCATCCAGTAGAGAGTAGGAGTGAGCTGATTATCTTATCGCTTGATGATTTGGCGATTCGGAGAACGCTTGAGGGTGGCCTGTCGAACGAGCGCACGGGCACTATCAATTTCGGAAGATTTGTCTTACGTTTATTATTTGTCACTCTCCCGAGGACCAGCGGATCTTTGTTTTAATAATCCCTGAAATAGAGCGGTTTCAAGAGTAAACTATACGAATGAATACGGCTGTTGGAATTTCTTATAATAATTTCGCGTCTCTTAATTCAAGGGTTTATCTAGTGTTCTGTTAGCGCTATCTCGATTGGCCATTCTCTGAATTAGATTTGTTAAAGTTTAATGGCGATACCCGCGGGTTAGGTTGCGTTCTTCTAAGTGCTATCTTTATTCCTAAGAAGAATCGCTTTGCATTCCGAATGCAAGTCGATCCTTGATTTCTTTCTTCCACGAAATCGTTTCGAGGAAAGAAAAGAATCGTGGAGTCCACCGGACGTAACAATACCTTTTCATTAACTTTTTTGTTCTTATTTTTTTTACTTTCTTATTTCATCTACTTTTTATTATTAACTTTTTTGTTCTTATTTATTATTTTTTATTATTATTTTTATTATTACATATTCTTATAGTTGAGGTCGAGAGCTTTCCAAAACACTATAATTAAATATTTTTTCATCAAGTACTTTCCGAGTTATGAGGCTTGAAATCATTTCTTAATTTTACATAAACCGTAAAATATCTTTTAAAATATTCATTTTTCGATTATCTTACCTTAATACTTTTATGTACACAATAATAAGAGGAATCAATTGGTGTAAAGGAAACAGTTATTTTTAAGAAAAAATATGTAATTGTTAATTGAAAATTACATATTTTTTCTTCGATATACCATCAGCTAATAGATTTTTTAAGTCATTCTTTTCTGTCTAAACCATTTTTTCAAAAAATTAATATTTTCTGAGATATTTAGCCGTTCCGGAACTTTTACCCTACCCTGTATAATATTATTAGAAATTATTATGTATAATGTTATAGGCAGTAGCGCATATATTAGTAATAATTAGAGAATTACACTCATAAAATAATCTGTCGCAATGAAAATCAATCATCTTATCTCACAATTTATTTTGTTTAAAAATATGGCGTAATATACCCAGTGTAACATATATAGTATAATACATCATAACATGAATTAGAAATTCAGTCTTTTAAAAATAAGTATATTACTTTTTCTATATACAGGGTGAGTCAAAAGTATGTTTTAAAAATTTGTGAGCGTGTTCCTGGATAAAAAGGAAGAACAAATGTTCATATGAACATATGGTCGCAAATGCTTTGTTGTCGAGATAATGGACATAAATCAGCAGTATCAAATAATGCTTTATTTGAACATCTCTTATAAACAATAACAACATTGTAAACGTTCAAATAAAGCATTATTTGATACTGCTGATTTATGTCCATTATCTCGACAACAAAGCATTTGCGACCATATGTTCATATGAACATTTATTCTTCCTTTTTATCCAGGAACACGCTCACAAATTTTTAAAACACTTTTGACTCACCCTGTATGTTATCTCTCACTTTTCTTTTTGTTTTAAAAATAAGAGAATTGCACAACGAAATAAGAATTCATTATAAGTACGAAAAAGAAATCTTTATATATATTCATATAAAAATTATACTTCGCCTGACATTATCGTTAGTTTTTTACAAACTAAAATATAGACCAATACGCCGATACTACTTTCATTAAATAGTACTTTCACTATGACAAGTACAAAATTGCATAAACAATTATTGCACAATTTAATCGATGTGCACTTATTAAGAAACTAATAGATGATCTCCAGAACGAAAATACATGTTATTCATAAAAAATTAATCTTTTTTTAAGTAAATATTAAGTAATTTTATATCAATCATTTGAATCTTCTAAACAATATCTGCTTATATAAATACAAGTAAATATAATTTCAATGTAATTAAATTGTAATTTGCTACTCATAAAAATCTTGAAAAGAGATGCATATACGATTAGCTTTTATTCAAATTAAAAAACTTAATTTATGATGGAATGACTCGAATAATATCTCTTATTTATCCTTTGCAAAGTGAACATTATTTGTCGTATACATCTGTAAAAGTACGAAAAACACTTGTACATAAATACATACGATACCGTGGTACGACTATTTGATTTGTTTTGCAATTGAAACGTATGTAACGTAGACTGTTTTCCAGTCATTTTAAGTTTTCCCTTTTCATATCATTTGCTGCCTTGTTTAAATTTAATGAAAAATCTGCTTTACAGTTTATGTAGTAACAAATGTGTAATGGATATATAATAAGTAATGTATAGTGAAGAATATAATTAATATAATATTGAATTTTTTAAAACATTTATCGTATTTTTGCATCATTATTTGTAATCTTCAGAATTATACGATGAAATCTGAAATAAAATATAAATATTATTTCTAATCTGTAAGATATTTTTTAAGATGGAGTGACTCGAACAATATCTCCTATTTGTTCTTTACAAAGTGGACATTCTGGGTGTACTTCCGAAAACCGATTACCTCCGATTTGAATGAAATTTTGTAGAAAGCTTCCTTTTAGCTTAAAATACAAGCCTGCAAAAGGAATTTTGGCGACTGCTACAAAAAAGTCATTTTTTAAAAGCGAGGTTCCACATGGGTTTGTAACTTCCCACGCGAAGCGAGGGGGACGGGGTGGATGCGGGAGGGGGGGACGAAGGCCCCCCTTGCACCCCCCCGTGTGTGTGTGTGTATTTGGCTTGTTGCGCGACCTTGTTTACATTTGTTACGATTTGTTTATATTTTTTGCTAGCCGTTACTCGTGGTCTACGTTTCGATTTGTGCTGAGTACGTATGTATCGTTCAAAGAAGTAACGTTAACTAGCAAACTAATAAAGCTTTGTTCAGTATTTTTTGTGTATATATTCTAATCTTATCTACCAAGGTATGATTTTTTACAAATTGTTATTCGTGACGATTGTGTATTGTTTCAACATTAGAAGCTAATAAAATTTTTTTTATATTTAATAGGTAATCATCATATGAGTACATACGATAAAAAATACGATGTATAATTTGTATACATTATCGAATATATTAAAGAATTCGTTTATCACGTTACAATGGTTGCGTGATATTGGATTAATACCAAAGGAAAGATTTTGTCGAAAACACAAGCGTTATATGATTGTTCATGAGTCTGAGAATGTTTGTGGTGTTTTTTGTTGCCGAAAAAAAGGCAAATATAATCATAAAGTGTCTGTCGCAGAAAATACATGGTTTGAAAGATGTCATACATCTCCTGCAACTTGTATCATTATAACGTACTGCTTCTCCGTAAATATGTCATTCGAACAAATCATTCGTGAAAGTAGTATTATTACCAACAGAGAAACATCTAGCGAAACCGTTGCAGATAGGATATCTTATTGTAGGAAAGTCTGTATGCTTGCATTAGATGCTGAATTTGAAGAGGAAGGATTGATTGGTGGTATCAACGAAATAATAGAAATTGATGAGTGCAAAATAGGTCGGCGCAAGTATCATAGAGGTCGTGTTGTAGAAGGATGTTGGATTCTTGGAATGATTCATCGTAGACATTCAAATAATTATCGTCTAGAAATTTGTCCAGAAAATAAAAGAAACAAAGATATTCTATTGAGTTTAATAAAGAAACACGTTGCACCTGGTACTGAAATTCATACAGATTGTTGGAAAGGGTATATTAATCTCAATGATAATGGATATATACATAAGACGGTGAATCATTGTGAAGAATTTGTTGATTCTGCAACTGGCGCGCATACACAAAATATTGAATCATCTTGGCGATGGATGCGTCGTCAATTATCTCGTGGTGGTGTCGGTTCAAGTCGAATAGCTGACCATATGTGCGAATTTATGTGGCGTCGTCGCGTACGAAAACTTAATATAGATCCATTTGATCAACTTTTGAAAGATATTAAAAGAGTTTATCCAAGAAATATTAATTAAAATGTGTTAGAAGATGTATAATATTTTATGTTTATGTTTTGTTTAATAAAGATTTTTTTTACTAAAAATCTTATGGAGAGTATTCAGAATAGTGATCTTGACATATTTTGTCAAGGTCAAGACAATTTAACTGTCTTATTATATATATTTCCCTTATTATTATATTTTTCATCATTTTCTTTAAAAAAATGACTTTTTTGTAGGAGTTGCCAAAATTCCTTTTACAGGCTTGCATTTTAAGCTAAAAGGAAGCTTTTTACAAAATTTCATTCAAATCGGAGGTGATCGGTTTTCTGAAGTTTATCCGATATTCTTTGTCATATGTATCTAAAAGTATGAACACAATTTGCATATAAACACATATGTCCGCATGGTATGATTATCTGATTTGCTTTCGAATCTAAACATATAACGCAAGTTCCTTCCGATCTTTCATTTCTTGCCGTTGTGTAAATGTCTACATTTGATGAAACTGTTCTATTGGATAATATGGTAAAAAATTATCTGAATCATTTGTCGTATTTTCATACCAAAATCCATAATCGTCTTCCGGAACTATGAATATATTTTCATCGACATCTGAAATAACGTATACACATACATATTATAGGTTTATCTATACACGTGTACACATATGTAAAAGCATACATATTAAATGTGTGTAAATTGAATAATTCCAAAATATAATTTAAATATAAATTAAATATATTTTTTAAAGTAGAATTTTATAATATATTTACGTCTTCATAACGATCTGTAATATAATCTGTCACTTTTGTTGGCGAGTCCCTATTTTCAGATACTGTAGTTTCACAAGCCTTGGGATTATTCTCTTCAGATTCAGTTTCAACTTCAAATCTAATATTTTCTGACGGAAACTGCGTCCTTCTAATTCGCTGTATTCGACGACGTGTTACGTCCCCAGTTCCTCAGGACTGGTCTGGAAGTCTTACTTTTTCAGTTGGATGCAATTAATCTCTCAATTTGTTTTAGGGCAACCTGCCAGGCCGGCTATATCCTGGGACGCCGAGAGATTGAAGGTCTGTAGTGCTTCGTAGAGAGGATTCAGAGAGGAATGAGAATAAATATATGTATATATACATATATATATATATATATATATATATATATATATATATATATAAGATTTCTTTATTTATTTCATCCTTTGCTTCCTTTTCTTCTACAAATTGGGTAAATGTTGTTTGTTTATTAAATCAAGTACATAACGATTGTGAGTTTATTCCTCACGAAGGTAACCATACATGTCTGGATGAATATACGAATACTCAATATCGATGGTTGCAATGGGTATCTCGATTTCTATTTGGGGGATTTCTAAGGGTGTGAGAGGGTCTAGATCGTAGGTTACTGGTGAATAGCTTGGTGGAGGATAGAAATCGTCTTCTTCCGGCGAATAACTATACTGGTCTGGGGTTATTGTGTTTGGTGCTATTTCAGCACGTCTCTCCCAGGCTTCCAAGATCCTTTGAGTTAAAGGGTTGCTGAAGTCAAATGAAACTGTTGAACATTCACTTAGATTGTCTGGAAAATCCTCCGTTGGTGCACGTATGGAGTGATCCTCCGTTGATGATGTCGTAGGAACAAAGATATCTATCTGGATGTCGATGTGTTCCTGGATTTCTATAACTTTCGGTTCAGGGATTGAAAAGGGAAGAGGATCTTCTGATGGTTAAGGATCTATTTCTATAATAACTGGGGTTGGCGTTATGAGTTCATTTTCCAGTGAAACAATAGTATGAGGTAAGCGTTGGGTGTGTCTATTTCGGTGTATGCAACCAGGGGCTTCGCGAATGGAAGGCGTTTGTCGAGTACCGGGGTTTACACGTCGTACGCGGACCATCTATTAATTACATAGTTTTGATGATAATTAGTTATAAGAATTGAATAGTATTATGCAGTGGCTCGATGTTACTTACGTTGATTGAATTTTAAAACCAACACCTGTTAGATGAAAAGAAAAGGTCTCGCGTGAATATTCATTCAGTGAAAAATAATTACTGACACAAGAATAAAGAGAGAAATAGTCAGATTTAGTTATCAAGGTTTCATAAGGGTTGAGATCGCGGCTAAAATATAGTCGGAGAAGAATAATTCGTGTTAGTACTATGTTAATAAAAGATTACCGACCCATGGTCTTCATCGACCAGGGATAATAATCGACTCGCGAAAATTATCGATCGGTGGTATCGTCGGTCTCTGTATTACCGACCGATGTATTGCAGATTTCTGCATTACCGACCGATGGTATTGTTGGACTCTGTATTACCAAACCGATGGTAAATTATCGACTGATGGTAAATTATCGACCGATGGTATGTATTGACGGATGACTATTACCGACCGATGGTAAGTTATTGACTGTAAGTAATTATCGACTGCTAGTATATATATGTCGACTTGTGGTAATGAGAAGCTATCATTCATATGATTTTGTTAGGTTAGTTTTGCTGTTTCGATTTCGATTTTGATTTAATTCTTGGTTTGATTTGCTGAAAATCGAAGAAGCTTAAGGAGAAATAAGGAGATTGGATACATTGATAAAGTGTCCACCTGTCAAACGTCCGGCTTAGTATTAACCATCTAATAATAGATGGTTATGAGTAAAATGTATTAAAATTAAAGACAATAATTAAAATTATTTTATCTAAGCCAGTGTATTTAATTTACGCAAATTTCTGGGATGTGTCCCGATTCTTGAAATCAAGGCTAGATTCAACCTGACGTTATTCTCGTCAACCAGCTCCAAAATTAAAAGACAACTTCTCTCATTAGCAGTGAAACCTCAGGATAATTGCCAATTAACCGGGCCGAAATTGTATCTTTGCCTAATCAAACGTCGATGTGACAGGAGGCTTTTATTCTTTTTTCCTTTGCCTCGCCAGCTCCGAGTTAAAAGGAAACTTCCATCATTAGGATAAATCCCTCAGAATAATTGCCTTTTCACTGTGCCGGAAGTAGTTTCGCCCTGCCGTAGCAATTTCGCCCTTCTCACTGTCAATCGAGTTATCTTATCAAGGAGACTAGTTCCAGTAAAAGTCTTTTAAATTCGAGAGAAGATTCAAATTAATTGAATGGATGGATGCGGGAATGTGGATTGTTAGGTATAGATACCCGAATAATTAAAATTATCATGCAAATTAATTTGATTAGTATTAGTAGTGAGTTGAAGTGAAATTGAATTAAGAATTTAGATGAGTGACATTCGGCTGTGTACTTACCAAAATCGGCTGTACATTGATGAGTGGAAACTACTTCCTTCCACTGGATGCCATCTACCTCGGTGATGGTTCCAGAAGAGGGTTGCAGTCCAAGAAGTCAAGAGAATTCGTCGTGTAATAATCACTGAGTTTATTGGTTAAGTATAAGTACAGAGTTGTAAGTACAAATGTCAAAATAAGTGAACTGAAGTTAATACTGGAATAATATTGATCAGAATGCTGCCGAATGCGAGGAGGATCGCTCTGCATGGGTTTATATAGTTGTCGGTCTCTACTTTGCGTCCGGGGCCCAATGGTGGAGGATGCGCTTCGATGTGGAGGGAGTTGAGCTGTGATTGGTTCCCTCCTTTGCTCTGGATGCGCGCGCCTTAGAAGATGCGCGCGCGTTGGAAGACGTGCTTCGATGTCGATTGGTGATTGGTTTCCTGTGACGTGCTGGATGCGCGCGCCTCGAAAGATGTCGACGTTGAATTGTGATTGGCTTCCTCTGACATGCTGGCTGCGCGCGCCTCGGAAGATGCGCGCGCCTCAGGCGTGGGCGACGCGGTCGCTATTGGTTCCCTTCTCCGGGCTGGATGCGCGCGCTGCTGGGCATAGACTGAGGAGATGCGCGCGCTACTGGGCCTAGTAGGGCTTGTAGATGGTGGGACTCTTCTGAGTTGGAGTGGGGGTGACGGAGCGGTTGTGATCGGACGACTTAATATTGGGTAAAAATATCCGAGGATGTAGTTCTCTTATCTTTAGTAAATACGGTCGTCAGTTTATTTATCCACCAATAAGCAAGGATCTGGGACTTGGAAAAGCCCAACGCCAGAGTCGAGATCCCTGGAATATTCCACTGGCCTCGCCTAGCTGCGTCATGCCACCGTGTCGGGTTACAAGATGGCCGCTGACTGCGTCTCAACGATGGAAATTTCCGACGTATTCCCGTCGTATCTCCACTCGTTCTAATAATCCTTTTTTCTGTTTCAGGTCGCCGCTGGACGATGGACTTCGCCGCCGAGCAACGCTGACAGGATGACGTCACCGCTGTGGATTCCTCCTCAGGTAAGTTACCGTTTACTTTCGAAATATTTGTTTGACAAATATTTCTTTTCAGATCACTCCCAGATGGATTACTCACTACCGGGATTACGGATCTTGGAATTTATCGTTTGGATAAATGATAACTGCTACCGTTCAAATTATATATACATATATTTATATATTTAAAATAAAATAAAATATAAATGAACTCTGGATTTGACAGTTATTTCAATCTTGGACATGCAAGTCCTCGTATACACAATATCGCCGTGTACGCGGAACAATATTCACGCTTCTTCGATTATTTCTATGGAAAATTCCGTTAACTCGTTACTGACTCGCTAACAAAGTTTCGCTACGAAGACACCCGGGAAAAAGCTCTCGAGTGAGCTCTGCAGCCCCTTATATAGGCCTCCCCACTCTTGGCTCTCCCCTCTATCGATCCCGTTCAGCGGCCTGTTCTAATTCTCGCCGCTCGCCGTACGATCGGTTTTGGTACATGCGCATCGGTTCTGCGCATGCGTAGTACCTGCGCAGTGGTTCTGCGCATCTCTAGTACATGCGCCGTGGTTCTGCGCATGTGCATTATGAGTATAACTATTCTATGCATTAAATTAAGGTTACTTTCATACAATACGCTTAATATTAACGCGATTCACTTATTTAATATATATTTATCCATATTTTCTATTAATTTCTACATTTTGTTATCTATGCTTATTTTAAGTGCACTTTTCTGCACTTTCGCTTCTTATCTCTACATTTTCCTTAACCTATAATTATTTTATGGTTAGGATAAATATGTTGATTCGTTTCTTTACATTCTATATTTAATCTCAGTAGTTACAATATGTATTTATATTTTGGAGGGTTATTTTTATCTTCTTTTCTGTCCTCGTCATCATTGGTTATCTTGTCCAAGGTCCTGAACGGTATCAACTTGCCTTCTGGGCTCATTATTATTGCTTTGTCCGTAGATTTATATTTCTCCACGGTTTCTTTTGTCTGGATTGTCCCTGATGTTCCAGGTGTTTGCTCTGCCATCCCTGAGTCCTGGGGAGCCGAGGTGTTCTGCAACTCTGGTTGCACGGTCAGCATAGAATTGGCTATACTGATTACATCGTATTTTGACATAAGTTTTATAATAATTATTTAAGCTATCAGAATTTCTTTGCAGTTCATATGCATATATTTTCTGAGGTAGAATTTTAAGCTCTAACTGTAGAAATGTCGATGGAGCTTCTAGCATGCTCCGTTCAAAAGTTCATTTTTATTTCTTTATGTATTAATAAATTCTGCTGATACCATAATTATTATAATTACAATTATTTTAACATATGTATATATATGGTTACGCGATGGGATATAGATATGTATATAAAAACAAATCACATTGTAGCGTGCAATAATTTATTTTGTATCGCGGTGGGATACATTTAAAAGAGTAATATAATTTTAATTTTGTTCCATATGAATGTAATTTTAATTCACGGTGAGATAAAGTAATGTTAATTAATTGTCTTTAATATTGGTAGTAAATTATTGCGGCTAATTCACGCGGTGGGATATAATTTTAGTAATAAAGATTATTCATTAAGTAAATATGCAACAATTTTTATTCTTTGGATATAATTTAATGTTTATAACCATTAAGTTCTTGAATTTAATAAGAATTATTGCATGTGCTTAATTCTAATATATATATATATATATATATATACACAGAGTGTTGAAAAAAAAGGGTCACATATTTTGATAGCAGGTAGTATTGATCAAAACAAGAAGAAAAGGTCTAATTAACATGGGTCCTAATACTAATATCTTCAAAGATACAAGCTATTTTGTTATTTGAGCTCTTTGCCATTTTCTTATTAGTCGTGTCATCTTTAGAATGTAATGAACAAAGGAGTAGGGGAGAGTGGGGTACAATGGGGATATCTTTTTTCTAGGTGCCTTAAAAAATAAAAAATAAACAAAGAGAGATAAAGAAACAATTTTTATTTTAATATGAAATGTAATCATTTATCTTCCATAAAAAAACTGAAGTAAAGAAACTGAATGTATGATAACAAAATGGACCCCACTCTCCCCTACTCCTTTGTTCATTACATTCTAAAGATGACGACTAATAAGAAAATGACAAAGAGTTCAAATAACAAAATAGCTTGTATCTTTGAAGATATTAGTCTTAGGACCCATGTTAATTAGACCTTTTCTTCTTGTTTTGATCAATACTACCTGCTATCAAAATATGTGACTCTTTTTTTTCAACACCATATATACAGGGTGGGCCATTTTAATATATGCACCCAAATTTCTTTGTACCTAAGACAGATACGGAAAAATGATTCAGACAAAAGTTGTTCAAGATAATGGGGGTCATCTATCTGTGTAACTAGCTTTGACCTTGAGACTACTTTTCAAGGTTATTTGAAGGTCAGAGTGGTTTTTTAAAATGGGAACCCCTATTTCTGACACCGGATTCGAAAAGAGCGGAAAATTTTACGTCCGAAATGATATTTTGAAGTTTTTTTCGTGACCTTGAGAAGGTCAATTTAAGGTCAAATGCTAAATAACTGCCTGGTAGCTGTTTATTTAAATTTTCTGGCGGAATAAACGTTGTGAAGGTACCTTTATAAGAAAGATCGAACTGGAATGTGACAACAACCTCAACAATGTTGACCTTGACGTTATTTTTCAAGGTCATTTAAAGAACAGAGTGGTTTTATTAACAAGAAACTTTATTTTTGATACCGAATCAAGAAAAAATGAAAAATTTAACGTTTTAAGGTTTTTCATAACATAAAAAGGCCATTTAGTGTTTCTTATTCCACAAGCTCTTAGTAGCTGTTGCTTTACATGAGTTAACTTTACTTTTAGCGTTACCCGGAAACAACGACGTGGACGTAGCAAGTTCTGTTTCCTTTGGGGTGCTTGATTAAAGTGAGTCCCCTTGCCTCTCACTATTCGGGGTGCTTGATTAAAGTGAGTCCCCTTGCCTCTCACTATTCGGGGTGCTTGATTAAAGTGAGTCCCCTTGCCTCTCACTATCGTTACGATTATAACTTTAACCACGAAGCAAATGTTCGAAGTTGCCTCCATTTGCTTCAAGGCACAAAGTTAAACGCCTTTGAAAATGGCGTACGGTGTTTTTCAAAGTCAGCCTTGAAATTGCTGCGCATGCTTGACGAATGCGGTTTTGCATGTCAGCTCTAGTTGTGGGTCGTTGTTGAAAAATAACATTCTTTAAATAGCCCCATAAATAAAAATCTGGAGATGTGAGATCAGGTGAGCAAGGAGGCCAATTAACTGGACCTCCTCGTCCGATCCATCTCTCATTATAATTTTCATTTAAAAAGTCCTGTACGATTCGTGCGAAATGTGGTGCTGCACCATCGTGCTGAAACCACATTCTTCGTCTTGTTTCTAAATCAACATTTTCCAATAATTCTGGCAACCGATCTCTTATCAACTCCAAGTAGCTTTCTCTATCAACATTTCGCTCAAAAAAGTAAGGACCAATTAAATATCCATTTACAATCCCACACCATACCATAAGGCTCCAACGATTCTGATGATCTACAGATCGATGCCAGTGAGGATTCTCGTCTAACCAATAATGGCAATTGTGCCTATTCAGTTGTCCGTCACTATAAAATGTAGCCTCATCTGAAAAAAGCACAAACCTGAAAAAATCTGGATTATTTTCTATCATCTGCAAAGCTCATTGGCAAAATTCAATACGCAGTTGAATATGACGTTGCTTTAATTCTTGCACTAACGTTATGTGATAAGCATGATATCTAAGGACTTTTACGATTTTTAAAAATGTTTTTCTTGGTATACCAATTTCTTTTTCAACTTGGCGACTACTGATATGAGGGTCAAGATAAACAGCTGCAAGAATAGTTACAACACGAGGATCATTTTCGTTGTACTCGTGGCGCCTACGTTGGCGAGTAAGATGTCCATCACGAGCTCTTCCAGTTAAACTGCGTATTGTCATATCACTAGGGTGTCTTCTATCTGGAAAGCGTTCAGCATAACGCCTTGCTGCAGCACGATAATTGTTATTACATTCTCCTAAAACCATTATCATATCAACAATTTGATTGGGAGTATAGTCAGTCATTTTCAGGACTTTACTAAATTTCCATACGACTGAGATAATGAAATGTTAATCGAAATTAAACAGACTTACAAAAAATGAGAAATATCGAATAATTACCGACACGTATTTTGAATGTACACACTGATAGAAAAAGTTCGGTATTCCAGCGAATAATTCGGTAGCGCAGCGAAATTTCGATACTAGTTTTGGGTCAGCGAAAGTTGCCGCTTCTGCAGCACAAAGCACAAAGTTAAACGCCTTTGAAAATGCATATTGTAGCATACTGTAGCCATTGGCCAATTCAATTGGCTGCTTATTTTTAAGAAAAAATATGTAATTGTTAATTGCAAATTACATATTTTTTCTTCGAAACCACTATGTTTTTTCTTTACACCAATTGATTTCTCTCATTATTTTGTACATAAAAGTATTAAGGTAAGATAATCGAAAAATGAATATTTTACTAGATATTTTATGGTTTATGTAAAATTAAGAAATTATTTCAAGCCTCATAACTCGAAAAGTACTCAATGAAGAAATACTTAATTATAGTGTTTTGGAAAGCTCTCGAGATGAGCTACAAGAATATGTAACAAAAAATAGGGGGTTCCATTTAAGAAATTGAAGGTGACCTTCACGTGACCTTCAAACGACTTTTCAAGGTCAAACCAATGACGCCATCTTATGGCCCCCTTCAAGCCATACAACTTTTGTCTGAAACATTTCTTTCTAAAGTGCATAGTTTATGAAATATTCAACCGGTCCGGGACTTTTTGAACACCCTGTATATATATGTATATATGTATTAACGGTAAATTCATTTGAGAATATAAAATGTCTCTTAATAATATACATATGAAATAATATTCGAGCGGAATATTTCTTGGCCTTGAGCTTGGAATGCGTCGGGCTCAGGCGTTTCTGAGAATTGTAATCGCTCGGCGCTTCTGAGAAGCGATAAGGAAAAAATAGCGCGTTGTATTTAGCCTTGAGTTTACACGATCAATACGTCGGTAAGGTTAGCAACATCATTATCTCATGTTGGTATTACCGTACATCGGTAATGTCGGTATTATCTTTATCCATTGTTGGTAAGGTAGGTACTGATATTATCATATGTCGGTAAAGTATGTATTGATATTATCTTCTGTCGGTAATGTCAACTGTATTATCATATGTCGGTAACTTTTATGACGGTAATGTTATCTTCTGTCGGTAAGTAGGAAACTACATTATCATATGGTGGTCTTTTATGTTGGTAACATTTTCTCTGTTACTAATTTTGTGAGGGTAAATGTAAATTATTTCTATTATTCTTAAGTAAGGTTATGTTATGTTATGTAAAATTGTTTCTATTATTCTTAAGTAAGGTTATGTTATGTATAGCTAGCTTCTTAATAATATATCGCACGGTGAAATACTATTGACGTACTATGAATATTGGCGATAATACATTGCGCGGTGGAATGATATAATAAGAAATATTGGCAATAGTATATCGCGCGGTGAGATTATTGTTAACAATAGAAATTATATTGATAATGATACGTGACGCGGTGGGATTGAGATTGATATGTTCACCGGTCGGATTACAGATTACAGATTATAGGGGCAAGTTTTTGCGTATTTGAATAAGTAATAAAAATTTTGTTGCGTGACGTAACAGACGTGTATTTCTGTTATTGCTTAAATTATTTCTATTATCATTTTCATTAAGTTCTAAACAGAGAGAGAGAGAAATAAAATAATCTTCAAGAATTTTGAAAATAGATATCTAGATAAATTGAAAGAAAGAAAATAAATCTTTAATTTCACCATTATCATAGTTGACAATAGGTAATTCCGATAGCAAGTCCGCATAATTCTTATCCATTTCGTTGTTTTCATGTATCACATTTGAAGAAGTTGCATCAACAAGATGTTTTTGAATTTCGTTAAATTGATAAAAAGATTTTAAGAATTCTATTAAAGATATTCTAAAAAAAAAATCTTTTCAGATTCAAACAGATTCTTTTCATCATAAATAAATAGCTGGGTAATTATATACATTAGCGATTCCTCACCGATTTCAATGACCTTGAAATATGTTGTCGGGAGCATGATTCTGAACAACTTTTCTTTATACATGTTACCGCCGCTCGGCCTTAGTTTCCGAGATATTTATAAAAATATTTTATGGTTTTGCAATTTTGTCACCATTATGAAATAACTTTGAACCATGTATTTGGTTTTTGACAAAATAATGGTGTAAATATTATGATTGAGGTATCACGCGACGCTATGTTTATAAACAGTCAAGACATTTCACGAACCTATTCTGTATTTAGTCATATTTTGGTTATCATTCTGGCTTCGTTCTATATTCGATTACTAGTATCAGTGTTGATTAAAATAAAGTATATTGTGTTGTATATAAAGTATTTCTTGTTATAAAATACGTAAAATGAAGTTATATGAATTTTTGGATGTGTAATAATTATGATAAATTAATCGACTTTTTAATTGCACGAAAAGTGATCCACGGTGCTATAAATTGTATGAAATGTGGGAAGGAAATGAAATTTCACCGAGATAATTTATTATTTTCGTGTAATGCAACATCTTATGTTAAAAATCGAAATAAAAAACGTGTTAAAATACAATGTAATTTAAAAATTAGTGCATACAAAAATTCTTGGTTCGAACAATCACGCCTTCCTATTCAAAATGTTTGCTGCTTTATTGGATATCACTTAATGTTGAGACCGCCACGACAAAATTTCCTAGAAAATGAATTAAATATACCACTAAAAACAGTTGTTGACTGGGCAAGCTTTTGCCGCGAATTATGTATTTTATGGACAAAAAAAAATTCTGTCCAAATCGGAGGTGATAATATAATAGTTGAGATTGACGAAGCAAAGATCGGAAAACGAAAATATAATAAAGGACGTCTTCTTACGGGACAATGGATTTTCGGTGGCATCGAACGTACAACAAAACGTTTATTTTGAGCCAGTTCTGGACAGAACGTCTGAAACTTTACTTTCTGTAATTAAGAAATGGATTAAACCAGGTTCTATAATTATATCAGATCTTTGGAGATCATATTGTTACGTCCCTGGTTCGGGTCGCGGTCGAGTCCGTCGTGGAACGAGAAGAAGTCCGTTGTCAAGAGGTTGTTGACAGCGGCGGCTGTCATTTGAGTCTGGAGCCAGCTGTCAGGCTGTGTGGACGCGTTTCTCTTACGAGTCGATCCGTGTTATCATTATTGTGTATTTACGTTCTGAGTTACCGTTTGTGTTGTAATTGTGCAGTGCATTAAAGTTCATTAGTTTCCTTAAGTGCTTGTTTATTTAGCGCGTCCCGCGAGCGGCCGATCTCTTTACCGCGCGACTTCGATATCTATCGAAGTCTCCGCCTCGGGCGTAACATTTTGGGGGCTCGTCCGGGATCGACGGGATACTGAAGGATCAATCGGGACGTGATTTTGCCAACTTTGTGAGGACGCTGAATTTAGAATGTCGACGACAAACATCGGGCAACAGGATCCCACGGGCGTCTCTACACGAAAGAGGATACGAGCCGCGACTCCCAGCCCGTCGGCTGAGACGATCACTCTTCAGGCGGCGATGCGAGAGATCCGGGAGCTGCGAGAGGAACGCTTGCAGATGCGAGCCGAATTGAGGCGCAGCTCCGGGAGCGAGACAGCGAGCTCCGACGTCTGGAGGGGAGATTACGACAGGACCAACAGCTAAGTCCTTCTTATAATAGTCCGCGATTAGAAAATTCGAATCTCGGCTTGGGCCTAAAATTAAAAACCGATAATTATGACGGGAGTGTCCCCTTGCGTGAGTTTCTCACTCAATTCGTTTTGATAGCGCGGGCAAATAACTGGAGCGATTCTCAGAAAACCGTGGCTTTGGCTGCTTGTTTGAGGGGAAAGGCACGTTCAATTTTGGATGGGATTTTTGAAATAGAGAATCTGAAATTCGACGAGCTGAAATCAAAGTTAGAGTTGCGTTTCGGGGAGGGGCATTTGGCCCAGACTTACTATACCCAGTTTACCAACAGAAAACAAAAGAGTTCGGAAGATTTGGCCACTTTGGGTGCAGATCTGGAGAGGCTTTCGCGTCTTGCTTACCCTGAGTGTTCTCACGAAGTGAGGGATAAGATCGCTTGTGCCCAGTTTATAGCTGCGCTATCGGACGGTTTCCTGAGAAGAACTCTTCAGTTAGAGAATATTACTTCTTTAAAAATCGCGGTGGAAAGAGCGATGGCTGTAAAGGTCATTCAGGAGAATAGTTTTACGAGGAATAAATTCAATCAATTCAATCAAAGTAACGAAAACAATAAATTTAACAATAAACTTAACAAAATTAACAAATTTAGCAAGAATAATAGATTTAACGGGCAGAGTGAGGAGAATAAAAAGAAGGAAGGGGAAGGAAATAAAGAAAGGTTTTCAAATTATAAAGACAAAAAGAGTAAATTCCATCTACAGAAGAAAGAGTGTTGGCAGTGTGGCGCGGAGGGGCACTTCCGGTCAGAATGCCCGTCTTTGACGGGAAACAAGGTTTAGTCGAACTTTATGGGGCAGGTTCGACTAAAATGGCCAATGCCCCAGAAATTGAACAATGTTTTAGGATAAGTAGACCTAAGAAAAGCTCTTTTGTTTACAAAGGTTTTCTTGATTGGAAGAATTGCTTATTTAAAATAGACACGGGCTCCGACGTTTCTGTTGCAAGTGAGAGAATGATTAAGGGGCCGAAGCGTCGTTTTGAGGTCAAAAATTGTTTCCTTAAATATCCGACTGGAGAGACCATTCCAGTCAAATATAAGGTTATCGTTGAGATCGAATTAGGGAAGTATCGTTTGGAAATTCCGATGTTAGTGGCAAACATTTCTGACGAATGTATATTAGGGTCGGATTTTCTTGAGAAGTTGGGACTAGATAGGGTCTTCGAGTCAGAATTCGGGAAACCCCAAGAAAGGGATGAAATGGAATTTCCTTGTTTCCGAATTTCCGAAGGAAAAGTACCCCTTTCTCTGCAAATGTTTTTCGAACAAAACTCTAAAAATCTGTCTTGTTTTCAGAAAGATATTTTCGCCGATTTCCTAGTGGAGTTTCAGGATGTGTTTTCAGAAAATTTAATCGCAGGGAATTGTGAGATTTTGGAGCATTCGATTAACGTGGGAGATTCGGAACCTATAAAGCAGGCTCCTCGAAGAATCCCGTTACACCTTAGGGAGGAGGTCGAACGTATCATCCAAGAGATGAGGCAACGGGGAGTCATTGAAGAATCTCGGAGCCCATGGGTATCCCCTGTAGTCTTGGTGAGAAAGAAGGATGGCTCGCTTAGATTCTGCGTAGATTACAGGAAGTTGAATGCGGTTACGGTAAAAGACTCATATCCTTTGCCTCGTATTGAAGATATTCTAGATCAATTATCAGGGAATTCTTGGTTCTCCACTCTTGATTTAAAGAATGGGTATTGGCAAACGAAGGTAAGCCCGGAGGACAAGGAAAAGACGGCTTTTTCTATAGGTAATGGGTTGTGGCAGTTTAGGGTCATGTCTTTCGGCCTTTGCAATGCTCCAGCAACTTTTGAGCGGCTGATGGAGAAAGTTTTACGAGATCTCCTATCGAAAGTTTGTTTGGTTTATCTAGATGATGTTATTGTTTTTGGCAGGACATTTGAAGAGGAGATGTCTAATCTTAGAAAGGTTTTTCTTCGCTTGCGTTCGGCAAATTTGAAAATTAATCCCCAAAAATGTTCTCTGTTTGGAAGGGAAGTGAAATATTTGGGACATATCGTCTCTGAGCAAGGAATTTCCACGGATCCTGAGAAAATCTCCGCTGTAAAGGATTGGCCGATTCCTCAGAATAGGAAGCAGCTTCGTAGTTTTCTTGGGTTTTGTTCCTATTACAGGAAGTTTATTAAAGGTTTCTCGTTAATGGCTAAACCTTTGTTTTCCCTTACGGAGCATCAGGTAAAATTCGAATGGTCTTCTTCTTGCCAAAAAGCATTTCAAGAATTAAAGCAGAAGTTGATTTCTTCACCGATCTTATCCTTTCCCAAGGAGCAAGGACAATTTATCTTAGATACGGATGCTTCCAATCACGGTGTAGGGGCGGTCCTGTCACAAGTCCAAGACGGCGCAGAAAAGGTTATTGCTTACTATAGTCGAGTGTTAAATAAAGCTGAAAGGAATTATTGTATTACACGACGAGAATTGTTGGCTATTGTGGCCTCTTTAAAATCTTTCCACCATTATTTGTATGGGAGAAAGTTCAAGATTCGGACGGATCATATTTCCCTTAAATGGTTGATGTCTTTCAGAGATTTGAAAGGGCAACTAGCTCGGTGGTTGGAAAGATTACAGCAATACGAGTTTGAGATAGTCCATCGTAAGGGTCATCTTCACCAGAATGCTGATGGATTGTCAAGGCGCCCTTGTTCTGTATTCGGTTGTTCGTATTGCGCGAAGGTGGAATTGAAGGAAAGTTCTTTTGCTCGAATAATTTTGGGAGGCGAGGATCTTGAGGAGTGGCGGAGAAGGCAAGAAGGGGATCCTACCATTGTTTTGTTTTTGCGAGGAAAAGAACTTAGGGTACGCCCCAGTTGGCAGGAGGTAAAACATGACGTTTCTGCGAAAATTTATTGGACTTATTGGGATGCGTTAATTTTAAGGGAGGGAGTCTTATTCAAGAAATGGGAGTCTCCGAATTTCAAATCTGAGATTTTTCAGATAGTCGTTCCCAGGAATTTCATCAAACAGATTATGGAGGAGGCTCATGATTCCGTTTCTGGAGGCCATTTTGGAGTGAACAAAACATTGGGGAAAATCCGTAGACGGTTTTATTGGGCTACTTGTAAGAATGATGTGGAAGATTGGTGTCGTTCCTGCAGAGTCTGCGTGGCGAAGAAAGGCCCATCGGGTAAGGGGAGATCTCCTTTGCAAGTTTACGATTCGGGTTCTCCTTTCGAGAGAGTTCAGATGGATATACTGGGCCCTCTTCCGATGACTGCAGCAGGAAATCGCTATTTACTACTGATCATCGATTGTTTCACTAAATGGGTTGAAGCCTTCCCTTTGAAGAATATTAGAGCTTCTACAATAGCGGATGTTTTTGTGAAGCAGTTTATTTCCCGCCACGGAGTCCCCTTAGAAGTCCACACAGATCAAGGGAAAAATTTCGAATCGAATATTTTTCAGGGAATGCACCTTTTGGGAATTAAGAAAACTAGGACGACTGCTTTGCATCCACAATCAGATGGTCAGATCGAGCGTCATCATCAAACAATTTTGAATTATTTGTCTAAATTTGTTGCGGAGGATCAGAAGGACTGGGATAATTGGGTTCCCATGTATTTGTTAGCTTATCGTTCTTCCAAACATGAGGCGACGGGGGCCTCTCCTGCGGAACTTTGTTTCGCACGCGATTTACGGTTGCCTTTGGATTTATTACGGGGAAGCCCTCCAGAGAGAGGGAAGGAAGGTTCTTCTGAAGGCTACGTTCAAAGACTGAAGAAGAGATTAAATGACGTACATAGTGAAGCTAGGCGGCATCTGAATCTTCAATCTCTTCGTTCCAAAATTCGTTATGATCAAAGGGCTAGGAAAGTTAATTTTAATATTGGTCAAAAGGTTTGGTTCTATAATCCTCGTAGGGTAAGGGGAAAATCTCCTAAATTGCAAAGTAATTGGAAGGGACCTTATGAAATAGTTAGAAAGCTTAGTGATGTTGTCTTCGGAATAAGGAAGTCGAATAGACACAGATGTAAGGTGATTCATTCCGATAGGTTAGCCCCTTTTCACGAACGAAGTTTTGAAAGGAGTTTTCGGGAGCCCGCTATTTAATAAGAATTAATTTTAGAAAAGCTAAGTTTTCTGCTCTTTTTTTAAAATTCTTTCAGAAACTCGACAAAGAAGGTGAAATAAAAGTGAAAGTTGAAGAAACTGAAGTTTGAGCGGAACCGAAAGGGATCTAAGCTGCCTCACCCACGGTTTTTGACCCGTGGTTTTCCCGTGGGTCTTCGGGCGAATGCCGAGGCAGGGGCCTGAGGAGTTCTCTTGGGAGAACGGAGGGTCCACAGGAAGCTACCCCCCTCTTGCCTGAAGATTTTTCTCTAAGGAGAAAATCAGTGAAGTCGTTGGAATCTGCGAAGTCGTTTGATCCCAAGAAGACGTGTGGTTCGGTAACCTGCAACAGCAGTTCAGGGAGAACATGGAGACACGTCGGGAGCTGAAATACGACGAGATTCCTTTGAAGACTTACCACAACGTGATTGTCGGGACGACAATCTTTCGAGAGGGGAGCAAGTGTTATGTCCCTGGTTCGGGTCGCGGTCGAGTCCGTCGTGGAACGAGAAGAAGTCCGTTGTCAAGAGGTTGTTGACAGCGGCGGCTGTCATTTGAGTCTGGAGCCAGCTGTCAGGCTGTGTGGACGCGTTTCTCTTACGAGTCGATCCGTGTTATCATTATTGTGTATTTACATTCTGAGTTACCGTTTGTGTTGTAATTGTGCAGTGCATTAAAGTTCATTAGTTTCCTTAAGTGCTTGTTTATTTAGCGCGTCCCGCGAGCGGCCGATCTCTTTACCGCGCGACTTCGATATCTATCGAAGTCCCCGCCTCGGGCGTAACAATATAATTGCCTAAACGAAGAAGGCTATAAGCATTTAACTGTGAATCACAAAATGAATTTCATCGACCCGGATAATGGAGCACACACTCAAAATATCGAACGTTGTTGACGTGAAACAAGAGCCAATGTTCCACGATATGGAACCCGGAAAGAACACTATGTTGGTTACATTGCGGAATTTTTATTTTGACGGAAATATGATTTCAATACAAAAATAGTTGCATTTTTTGATATAATGGCAGACATTTTTCCAATTTCTATAAATAATAATTGAAAATAAAGTTGAATAATATATTTCTTATACTAAATCTAAAATCAAACCAAATCCAAACCTAACCCATACCTAATCCATTTCTTTGGTAATTATTGGAAAAGAGACAACACCTTACCGATTTCAAAATTATATTCTATTCATTACTTTTTAATAAATGAGCGATGTTTATAAAACTTTTTAATACTTATTCAGAACAGTGACCTTGACAACATATGTGCAAATCATTGAAATCGGTGAGGGCGTCCGTGAAGTGCATAATTACCTATTTTTTTTTACAATAGATATTGGCAACAAAAAAAGAGTTGTAAAGCGAGATCCTACCGGCGGGGTGGTTGGGGGTGGAGGGCCGAAGGCCCCCCTTGCACACCCCGCGCGCGCGCGCGTGTGTGTGTGTGTACACATACATTTCTGATATTTTTTAATTGTATTAAATTGTATTAAATTCTATACAAATTAAAAAATATGAGAAATGTATGTATATTACACACACACGCAGGGGGTGCAAGGGGGGCCTTCGGCCCCCCCTCCCACAACCATCCCGCCGGTAGGATCTCGCTTTACAACTCTTTTTTTGTTTATAACTTTTTAGTCGGGGCCTCCCCCGACTAAAAATTGTCATTTACATTACTCTCTAAGTATAAAAAGTCTGTAAAAAAATTTGCGTCAGTAAAAAAACATAGCATCGCGTGATACCTCAATCATAATATTTACATCATTATTACTTTGTCAAAAACCGAATACATGGTGCAAAAAAGTTATTTCATAATGGTGACAATATTGCAAAACCATAAAATATTTTTATAAATATCTCGGAAACTAAGGCCGAGCGACGGTAACATGTATAAGGAAAAGTTGTTCAGAATCATGCTCTCGACATATTTCAAAGTCATTGAAATCGGTGAGGAATCGCTAATGTATATAATTACCAATAGCTGTTCTTAATAGTTAGTAATAGCTATTCTTTTCATCAAAATAAATAACTGAAAAATTCTAAATTTTTATTTGTTTAATTTCGAGCCATGTGCGTATAGTGAAATATATAAATATAACACACACACACACACACACACACACACACACACACATATATACATACCTAGCAAACACAGAATATTGCATCAATTTGTTTCGTGACAAGTTGCGCCGTCCCTGCCTGCCCGTTGTATCGGACTCGTGAGTAACCAACTATTTTCTATTATAACTCAAAAATAAAGTTTTGGACAAAATTTTTCAAGAGGAAAAATAGTCTTAGAATTCGTTCAAGAATATTATATTTCAAAGACATCAGGTTGTTTTGAATCACCCTGTATATATATATATATATATATATATATATATATACAGGGTGAGCCATTTTAATTAACGCACGCAATTATTTCGGAAACAAAGCATTTTAGAGAAAAATGTTTCAGAAAAAAGTTTTATGGTTTCGAGGGGGCCATAAGATGGTATCATTGGTTTGACCTTGAAGAGTTATTTGAAGGTCACATGAAGGTCAACTTCAATTTCTTAAATGGAACCTACTATTTGTCATTGCATATTCTTGTAGCTTATCTCGAGAGCTTTCCAAAACACTATAATTAAATACCTTTTCGTTAAGTACTTTTTGAGTTATGAGGCTTGAAATAATTTCTTAATTTTACATAAACCGTAAAATATCTTGTAAAATATTCATTTTTCGATTATCTTACCTTAATACTTTTACGTACAAAATAATGAGAGGAATCAACTGGTGTAAAGAAAACACATAGTTGTTTTGAAGAAAAAATATATAATTTGCAATTAACAATTCCATATCTTTTCTTAAAAACAACTATGTGTTTTCTTTACACCAATTGATTCCTCTCATTATTTTGTACATAAAAGTATTAAGATAAGATAATCGAAAAATGAATATTTTACTAGATATTTTACGGTTTATGTAAAATTAAGAAATTATTTCAAGCCTTATAACTCAAAAAGTACTTGAGGGAGAAATATTTTATTATAGTGCTTTGGAAAGCTCTCGAGAGAAGCTACAAGAATATGTAATAAAAAATTGGGGTTTCCGTTTACAGAATTCAAGGTGATCTTTACGTGACCTTGACAACACTGTTCAAGGTCATACTGATATCGCCATGTAATGCGATACTTGAAACCTTATAACTTTTGTCTGAAATATTTTTGTCTGCCGCGCTCAGTTCTTGAGATATTCGACTGATACGGGTGGTCTGGGACACCCTGTATATACAGGGTGTCCCTGATTGGTTTGTACAAACTTTGTGAATAAGTTCCAGGGACCCAAACAAGCAGAAAATGTCCCATAAACATGGGGTCAGAAACGCTTGCTTCTGGAGTTACGACGGTTCGAAGTTTTCCTGCAATAGCTGGAGAAATTATCACGTCAAATCGCATAGGTGTTACAAAACTGTGTTTAAAACATGAATGAATCAAATAATTCATTTGATGAACTGGCGGATATCCATCTGATGTATGACCGTGCCGGTGGAAATGGACGGTTCGCCAGACAATGCGGCGATGTGCGCAGGCTTCCTTGGAATCTAACAGAGGCCATTTCGAGCATTTGCTATAGCAAGTGTACTGTTATGTCGGTGGCAAAACCGAGGAAATAAATAAACACAGTTTTGTAACACCTATGCGATTTGACGTGATAATTTCACCAGCTATTGCAGGAAAACTTCGAACCGTCGTAAATCCAGAAGCAAGCGTTTCCGACCCCATGTTTATGGAACATTTTCTGCTTGTTTAGGTCCCTGGAACTTATTCGCAAAGTTTGTACAGACCATTCAGGGACACCTTCTATACAGGGTGAGCCATTTTAATTAACGCACGCAATTATTTCGGAAACAAAGCATTTTAGAGAAAAATGTTTCAGACAAAAGTTTTATGGTTTCGAGGGGGCCATAAGATGGTATCATTGGTTTGACCTTGAAGAGTTATTTGAAGGTCACATGAAGGTCAACTTCAATTTCTTAAATGGAACCTACTATTTGTCATTGCATATTCTTGTAGCTTATCTCGAGAGCTTTCCAAAACACTATAATTAAGTACCTTTTCGTTAAGTACTTTTTGAGTTATGAGGCTTGAAATAATTTCTTAATTTTACATAAACCGTAAAATATCTTGTAAAATATTCATTTTTCGATTATCTTACCTTAATACTTTTACGTACAAAATAATGAGAGGAATCAACTGGTGTAAAGAAAACACATAGTTGTTTTTAAGAAAAAATATGGAATTGTTAATTGCAAATTATATATTTTTTCTTCAAAACAACTATGTGTTTTCTTTACACCAGTTGATTCCTCTCATTATTTTGTACGTAAAAGTATTAAGGTTAGATAATCGAAAAATGAATATTTTACTAGATATTTTACGGTTTATGTAAAATTAAGAAATTATTTCAAGCCTTATAACTCAAAAAGTACTTAACGAAAAGATACTTAATTATAGTGTTTTGGAAAGCACTCGAGATAAGCTACAAGAATATGCAATGACAAGTAGTAGGTTCCATTTAAGAAATTGAAGTTGACCTTCATGTGACCTTCAAATAATTCTTCAAGGTCAAACCAATGATACCATCTTATGGCCCCCTCGAAACCATAAAACTTTTGTCTGAAACATTTTTCTCTAAAATGCTTTGTTTCCGAAATAATTGCGTGCGTTAATTAAAATGGCTCACCCTGTATACAGGGTGACCCATTTTAACTTAGGCAGCCAAATAACTCGAAAAATAAGCAAGATAGAGAAAAATGTTTTAGACAAAAGTTGTATGGTTTCGAGGGGGCCATAAGATGGTATCATTGGTTTGACCTTGAAGAGTCATTTGAAGGTCACGTGAAGGTCACTTCAATTTTTTTAAATGGAACATCCTATATATTTTTGTACATTCTTGTAGCTCATCTCGAGAGCTTTCCAAAACACTATAATTAAGTACATTTTCGTTAAGTACTTTTTGAGTTATGAGGCTTGAAATAATTTCTTAATTTTACATAAACCGTAAAATATCTTGTAAAATATTCATTTTTCGATTACCTTACCTTAATAGTTTTATGTACAAAATAATGAGAGGAATCAATTGGTGTAAAGAAAACACATAGTTGTTTCGAAGAAAAAATATGTAATTTGCAATTAACAATTCCATATTTTTTCTTAAAAACAACTATGTGTTTTCTTTACACCAATTGATTCCTCTCATTATTTTGTACATAAAAGTATTAAGGTAAGATAATCGAAAAATGAATATTTTACAAGATATTTTACGGTTTATGTAAAATTAAGAAATTATTTCAAGCATCATAACTCAAAAAGTACTTAACGGAAAGGTACTTAATTATAGTGTTTTGGAAAGCTCTCGAAATAAGCTACAAGAATGTACAAAAATATATAGGGTATTCCATTTAAAAAAATTGAAGTGACCTTCACGTGACCTTCAAATGACTCTTCAAGGTCAAACCAATGATACCATCTTATGGCCCCCTCGAAACCATACAACTTTTGTCTAAAACATTTTTCTCTATCTTGCTTATTTTTCGAGTTATTTGGCTGCATAAGTTAAAATGGGTCACCCTGTATACATATAATACAGGGTTTACCAAAAGTGTGGAAACCCCTTAATATTTCGAAAAATACGCATTTTTTAAAAAAATGTTTCATACAAAAGTTATAGGGTTTTATGTTGCGCATTACACAGCAACATTATTATGACGTCGAATAGCGTTGTCAAGGTTATGTGAAGGTCACCTCCAACTTTTTAAATGGGACACCCTATATGCTTTTGCATATTCTTGTAGCTTATCTCGAGAGCTTTCCAAAACATTATAATTAAGTTTGTTTTCATTAAGTTCTTTCCGAGTTATGAGGCTTGAAATCATTTCTTAATTTTACATAAACCATAAAATATCTAGTAAAATATTCATTTTTCGATTATCTTACCTTAATACTTTTATGTACAAAATAATGAGAGGAATCAATTGGTGTAAAGAAAAAACATAGTTGTTTTTAAGAAAATATATGTAATTTGCAATTAACAATTACATATTTTTTTTTAAAAACAACTTGAGTTCGCGATTCACATAAAACAAATACTGTTGCAATTCTCTACAATATATAAATAATGCCACGTAAATAATTGCAGATTTTTAGAAAACAAGAATGTACAAATTTTTTGGAAAATGCGACCTACCGTATTCATATAACGAATATGAATGGTATATAACTGTACCATGTTCGGTTTCCGAGGCACAATCTGTAATAAAATACATTAATTTTAAAATAGAATAATAATTGTTAGAGTAGCATAAAATTCATTTGTTTATATAAAGTAATAATAATATAGTTATAGAAGTTACCGAAAATGTTCCATCAACAAATAATTCTGCACTTTCATTTAGTGCACTAAGCAGTTCATTGTTTGAAAATAAAAGTCCCGGGTCCCCGTTTGCCCCTCCCACGCGGCGAAGGCCACCGCAGGGCCTTTTAGGCGTTTTAGTGGGTATACTGGCTGAGCTATGACAGGTATGCAGCCGGGGAGTCCCGCATAACCCTCATCCCGTCTTCCCCAAGGATGAGGGTATGCGTAACGCATTTCCCCTGCGATACAAAAAAAAGATTTTTTTATTATCTTACCTTAATACTTTTGTGGGTGATCTCAGGATATAAGAAATTAACGTTTCGCAGTTAGATAGCTCCGAATTTATTTCAATCTATAAATTTGAGCGTCTTGTATACTATGTGAAGTCTTGTGTGTACTGTGTGAAGGCGCGATGTGAGCTGTCCGTAGATGCGCTGTAGACTCGTCGAAAGCGGGATACTGAATGAATCCTGGAAAAATCCTGGAAAAATCCTGGAAAACCAGGATTCGGCATGCGCGATTCGGGAGAAAGTTTTATAATCGGAAAGATTCTCGGAGGGACGAGTGACCGTTGTGTAGGAAAAAACTGTGTGCTTGCCATATGTTAGTCGGCGATGTAAGGGATCGATGGAAGGCTGCGTAACATGCAAGGGTTGTAAAATTTACGAAAGTGAAAACGGAGTAGCAGACAATCGTCCCTACGCGGTCAACGATGAGGGTGTCGTAGCGCATGTGTGTCGCTACACTTTTATGTACAAAATAATAAGAGTAATCAATTGGTGTAAAGAAAACACAGTTGTTTTTAAGAAAAAAATATGTAATTGTTAATTGCAAATAGTAGGTATACTAGGCCGGTTCTAACCCAGGTCCTCTCAGGGGGGTGAGGCGCGAGGGGAACCGTGGCGCAGGGAGTGATGTCACGCGCGGGGAAGGGGAATCCGCGGCGCGACCGATGGACGAGGGCGTCTGCGCGGGGAAGGGGGATCCGAGGCGCGACCGATGAACGAGGGGGTCCGCGAGGAGAAGAGGGATCCGCAGAAGGAGAACGGTGCGGTGTGAGAAGGATAGCGCTAAGTGAGTGTGAAGAGGACAGTGCGACAAGGATGGCATCAACGTGCAACAAGGATAGCGTCAAGGACAAGGACGACGCATTGTAAGATGGCGCATAGGTGGGAGAAGGACGACGCAAAGGTAAGTGAGTGAGTGAGTGATAGTGACGAGCATATGAAACAGAGAGAACGATAGCGCGTACGAAAGAGAGAACGATAATATCGCGAGAACAACATGCGCGAGAGAGCGCAACGAAGATATCGCGAGACTTACAACTAGCGCGCGAGAGAGAGATGGCAAAGGATGGGAGCGCAAGGAGAGACGGGTAAATAAATCTTTTTACAATTAAATATAAATTTATTAAAAATGTGTGTTAATAATAAATACATTTGTTGTGTGTGTGTATGCGTATACTTAATATAAAGAATATATAATAATATAAGAATAAAATTTAAAATTTAAAAATATAAAAATATATAAAATATAAAATTTAACATATATATATGGAGGGGGGATGCGCCGGGCTAAGGGGGAGGCCGCTCCTGGAACAGAAAAAGAAGAAAGATGTGTTAATACAAACCTAGTTACAATAAGATTTATAAAAGAAAGAAACACTTACATCTATCAATCCATTCCTTTTCTCTTTCATCCTCTTGTCTTTCCTCATTTTCCTCCTCTTCTCTTTCCTCTTCCTCATCCTCCTGCTTCTGCTCCTGCTCCTCCTTTTCTCTTTCCTGCTCCTGCTCCTCTTCTTCTTCTATGATCCAATCTTCTTGAACCCACTCTTGTTCCATAATTTCAATGTACGGCTCTTCCTCGAAGAGCCGCCGCAGGTCGAAAATATCCTCAATCTGGCGACTCTCCGGGGTGTCGCCCCACATATAGGAGAAATGTTCTCTCCTATCCCGGCGCACCGTCCGCACCCATTGTCTCCGTTGAATGTTTATAAACCCGGGAATTTCTACTTCCTGGAACTATACAAAAATTTATTTAAAAAATACACAAAATTTTTCACAATTTTTCACAAAATATTCGCAAAAACACTACTTACATTCCACAAGAAGGTCAGCTTTAAGAACACGATGCACAATAGGTCGAATAATGTTTTTTTCTAATCTGGATAACAAGAAACCACCATTGGATCCATTTCTTCTTCACTTTTTTTGATAGGTACCTCTCGACTCGCGCACTGCTAAACTCTTTGTGATGAGGTAATGAGGTCTTGGTACGAGATTTTATAGTAAAGATATGGCATTATCACCATATCAGAAACGCGTCGTAAGACAAAATATAATATTAATATCATCATATCGCAACTTTGTGAGGAGAACGACCGTCGAACGGCTATCGAACGAGTGAGTCCCGATTGCGCACATTCCCGATCGGACACAGCGACATTTCCCGATCGGACACAGTCCCGATCGGACACAGACCCGATCGGACACAGTCCCGATCGGACACAATCCCGATCGGACACAGACCCGATTGGACACAGTCCCGATCGGACACAGACCCGATCGGACACAACCCCGATCGGACACATACGGTTGCAATCGGACACAGTCCCGATCGGACACAGTCCCGAAGTCCTGATCGGAACACAGATGCAATCGAACATAGCACTTGTCGAAAATATGTAATTTTTTGGAATACATATTCGGTTTAACATTAGATAATTCCATTTAATTTTAGGATAATGAGTTTTTAGTAAAGATGGAAACGTGTTGCATCTCTTTTCTGCCGGCATCGTTGCTTACTGCATACGTGACAGGTATTCTAACCTATATCATATATTATATTGTTAGACATCTGTCATTGTCTTAATATCTCATTATTGTGTTTTTAATATCAAACACATTTGTGAGCTTCGAAAATCCTGTCTTTTGTCGACAAAGTGACACTGAATTAGCATACTTTGCTACCATGAAGGATAATGAGGTAAATGAGCATAATAAGGTAAATTTTTAGAAGTATGTTTTGTAATAAGGTACATTGTATTTAGGAACGAGTATTTCTTGTTATATTCTAATAGTATTTGTACAAGATATACAGCCTATTTGTGTTACATAAGTATAATAATTTTCCAGTCATTAATGAATCTCTTCTATTTTCAGTAATGAGATCTTTACACTTGCATAAGAAATAGTTGTGTTTATGAAATACACATCAGTGCTGATACATCTATTTATGCAACTATAATTTAAGATAGTATATTTTCGTGTTGTGTTTTTTTAGTGTTCATTCAATCTAAAGGAAGACTAAATATTGATGGTGATAATATTCTGGTACGATTGTTGTATGAATGAGTTCTTAATGTCGCACTGCCTACTAATATTACATTTATTTTAAAGAAACGAAAATAACAGATTAATAATAATTTGCTACAGATCCAGCTTGTATCAAATGTAAGGAGAAAAAAGTCCATTTACAAAGCACGAGAATCTTTTAAGCGAGAGTTCAATATTATATCCTCCGCTAATAGAATCTTGTGATCTGTAATGGAATGCTTATTCATCAAATTGCGTATGTGGAAGTCAAATAATAATAATTTAGTTGATGCTTGTTAGAAAATTAAGTAAACATTAGTATTGCTATTCAGTTCTAGTTTACACCTATACACTTTAATATGTACCAAATAGTATATTGCTCAACCATAGCCAATCCTTTAAAGAATGGAATAGCTATGATTGGACAGTATAGTATTTAATACGCAAAATATACAGGGTGTCCTAGACCACCCGTACACCCCTTTTCTTTCAAAAACTAAGCATTTTAGAGAAAAACGTTTTCGACAAAAGTTGTATGGTTTCGAGGAGGCCATAAGATGGTACCATTGGTTTGACCTTGAAGAGTCATTTGAAGGTCACTTCAATTTTTTTAAATAGAACACCCTATATATTTTTGTACATTCTTGTAGCTTATCTCGAGAGCTTTCCAAAACACTATAATTAAGTACCTTTTCGTTAAGTACTTTTTGAGTTATGAGGCTTGAAATAATTTCTTAATTTTACATAAACCGTAAAATATCTTGTAAAATATTCACTTTTCGATTATCTTACCTTAATACTTTTACGTACAAAATAATGAGAGGAATCAATTGGTGTAAAAAAAAACACATAGTTTTGAAAAAAAAATATGTAATTTGCAATTAACAATTCCATATTTTTTCTTAAAAACAACTATGTGTTTTCTTTACACATCTTTACTGTTACCGTTATTTATTAAAAATCGTTTGTCAATTAAGCAAGGTTTAAGTTTACCTTTGGACAAATTTAATAAATATCTATAAATCCGATCGCGCGTAGGTGGTGCGATGGGTGGATTCGTTCGCGGGCGGAAGGCCCCAACCACCAACCACCTAGAAGTCACCTCTGTCCGCTTAACGTGATTTTCGTACCAAATGCGTTTAAATCGGTACATAAATGCGCATGCGCGTTGGGCGTGGGTGCTTGCGTGGGTGGGCTCAAGTCCCCATAACCAACCACCTAGTAGT
Organism: Camponotus vicinus; assembly: GCF_025532165.1. Taxonomy (NCBI): domain Eukaryota; kingdom Metazoa; phylum Arthropoda; class Insecta; order Hymenoptera; family Formicidae; genus Camponotus; species Camponotus vicinus. The sequence continues at coordinate 18,348,987 of NW_028141956.1, read as the reverse complement.
CATGCGAATTTTTTGTTCAAATTTCCTGAAAATTCGGCCCACAAATGTGCATGCGCGAGGGTGGATGCGTGGGCAATTGCGTGGGTGGCCAAAACCTTAAAAAAAACCACATAGCAGCCTCCCCCGTAAGAAATGGAAGATTATGGTTCCCTTTTCAAGAAAATCGGTCCAAAAATGTGGAAGTAGTTCGCGGTCAGACAGACAGACAAACAGACAGACAGACAGACAAATAGACGGACGGTACTTATATATATAGATATTCCCTGTTAGTTTCTGATTGTATTATTTCATGTCCTTTATAAATGCAACACGATAATTTTAAGAGAGGTTAGGAAATCTGTCATGCAGTAGGCAAATGTAAAAGAACGTAATGTTGAATGAAGAATACAGAAATATGAATAATAAAGATATTATTGTTCAATATTATTGTTCTTCTACATTGCCTACTGCATGACAGATTTCCTAACCTCTTGTAAAATCATCATGTTGCATTTGTAAAGGGCATGAAATAATATAATCAGAAACTAACAGAATAATATATATATCCATATATAAAAGAAAATTAGTGATTTTAATTGTCGTGTAAAAAAGTTTCTTGTTGAACATTATATTCCTTCACCTGATACATTTATTTCGGGAATGTGTTTTTATTCTTCGTTGCTTAACATGCAAGAATGCATATAATGACATTTCGATGAATATAGTAATAAACAATAAATTTTTCTTATTTTCAGTGATACATGACATTTTCATATTCTTGCTAACACATTATTGTGTTTTGAACAATATTTTCATCAATGTTACCAAAAAACTTTATCACAATGCAAGTTACTGTTTTCTTATCTTTCAGATTATTATCTGTTTGAACTGTGATATGTATATCTATGAATTTTTTCACATTTGTACTAAATTTTATATTACATATATTATACATATATTTTATTAATATTTTTATACGTCTGTTTCAGATACAAAAAACCAAGAGCGATGTAACTTATGCATTAAAAAGTAATTTGCATAGCAGACCTATCAGCAAATATCGAAGAAGCATTTATTAACAAAATATGAAATTCTTTTAAACGAGAATTTATTATCATTATCTCGCTATTAGAATCTTGTATAATATTATGAAAACATCAACTTGTCAACATTCATCCATTGGAATTCTTGGAAATCAGTGCTCTTTGCTATCGAAATATATTTGTGCATATCATTTTTTGCCTACTGCAAGCAATAAAAATGAAATTGATTTAATACGTTATATACAAAACAACGTCATGTACTAACTCATATAAGGTATAATTGAAAAATCTAATTTTATATAATTAGTATATTTATTATATTATTATATTATATTTATTATATTATAACTTCCTACGCTTACATACATTTTTCATAGAAATATCCTAATAAACACTACACATTTATATTACTATACATATATATATATATATATATATATATATATATATATATATATATTACTTTAACTATTATTACTGCAATATAGATAATTTGATTTTGTCTGTCCGAAATAAGATAAAATATAGTTTAACGTGTCATGTACGAAAGCAACGTCATTTATTAAGTCATATGAGAATTGAAAATTAATTATATAATATTCTGACTTCCCTATGTACATTTACATACATTTCTCATGAAAATGCTCTAATGGTACAAGCACTACACATACATATATACATTACTTTACTATATATATTACTTCAACTATAATCACTCTGCGATATAGATGATTTGATCTCTATGTTTAAGTTTGATATTTATATGTAGCACTTATATCAATAGAATAATTGAATGAGAAATCTACCTATACATATGAAAGTTAAAATATATAATTATATATTTTTCAATTTTATCTGATATGACTTAATACATGACGTTGTATATAACATAAAATTATATTTTAATATATATATATATACACGTATATATGTATATATATATATACAGGGTGAGCCATTTCAATTAACGCACGCAATTATTTCGGAAACAAAGCATTTTAGAGAAAAATGTTTCAGACAAAAGTTTTATGGTTTCGAGGGGGCCATAAGATGGTATCATTGGTTTGACCTTGAAGAGTTATTTGAAGGTCATATGAAGGTCACCTTCAATTTCTTAAATGGAACCTACTATTTGTCATTGCATATTCTTGTAGCTTATCTCGAGAGCTTTCCAAAACACTATAATTAAGTACCTTTTCGTTACGTACTTTTTGAGTTATGAGGCTTGAAATAATTTCTTAATTTTACATAAACCGTAAAATATCTTGTAAAATATTCATTTTTCGATTATCTTATCTTAATACTTTTATGTACAAAATAATGAGAAGAATCAATTGGTGTAAAGAAAACACATAGTTGTTTTGAAGAAAAAATATGGAATTGTTAATTGCAAATTATATATTTTTTCTTCAAAACAACTATGTGTTTTCTTTACACCAGTTGATTCCTCTCATTATTTTGTACGTAAAAGTATTAAAGTAAGATAATCGAAAAATGAATATTTTACAAGATATTTTACGGTTTATGTAAAATTAAGAAATTATTTCAAGCCTCATAACTCAAAAAGTACTTAACGAAAAGGTACTTAATTATAGTGTTTTGGAAAACACTCAAGATAAGCTACAAGAATATGCAATGACAAATAGTAGGTTCCATTTAAGAAATTGAAGGTGACCTTCATGTGACCTTCAAATAACTCTTCAAGGTCAAACCAATGATACCATCTTATGGCCCCCTCGAAACCATAAAACTTTTGTCTGAAACATTTTTCTCTAAAATGCTTTGTTTCCGAAATAATTGCGTGCGTTAATTAAAATGGCTCACCCTGTATATATACAGGGTGTCCTAGACCACCCGTACACCCCTTTTCTTTCAAAAACTAAGCATTTTAGAGAAAAACGTCTTCGACAAAAATTGTATGGTTTTGAGGGGAACATAAGATGGTGTCATTGGTTTGACCTTGAATGGCATCGTTAAGGTGAGGTCAAGGACACCTTCAATTTCTTAAATGGAACCACCTATTTTTTATTGCATATTCTTATAGCTTATGTCGAGAGCTTTCCAAAACGCTATAATAAAGTATTTTTTCATCAAGTACTTTACGAGTTATAAGGTTTGAAATAATTTCTTAATTTTACATAAACCATAAAATATCTAGTAAAATATTCATTTTTCGATTATCTTACCTTAATACTTTTATGTACAAAATAATGAGAGGAATCGATTGGTCTAAAAAAAACACATAATTGTTTCGAAAAAAAAAATGTAATTGTTAATTGCAAATTACATTTTTTTTTCGAAACAATTTTGTGTTTTCTTTACATCAATTGATTCCTCTCATTATTTTGTACATAAAAGTATTAAGGTAAGATAATCGAAAAATGAATATTTTACTAGATATTTTATGGTTTATGTAAAATTAAGAAATTATTTCAAGCCTTATAACTCGAAAAGTACTTGATGAAAAAAATACTTTATTATAGTGTTTTGGAAAGCTCTCGACATAAGCTATAAGAATATGCAATAAAAAATAGGTGGTTCCATTTAAGAAATTAAAGGTGTCCTTGACCTCACCTTAACGATGCCATCCAAGGTCAAACCAATGACACCATCTTATGTTCCCCTCAAAACCATACAATTTTTGTCGAAAACGTTTTTCTCTAAAATGCTTAGTTTTTGAAAGAAAAGGGGTGTACGGGTGGTCTAGGACATCCTGTATATATACATATATATAATTATTTCTTTAAATTGTGATCGGATATATTTCAAATGAAAAGATTGAACGATAAATAAACCTTAAAGATCGTTTCTTGATAGAGACCTAATATACCTAATCGATCATCTGTCTTCATTAATAATTACCGTATCTAAATCGCGTATCTTCAATTTTATTAGTGTCGCCTCGCAATCCGCGGTCAAACATAAAGCGTTGGCGGAATCGCCGGAATAGACGGTTAAAAGAAGGGTTGGCTCAATCTATATCAGAATCCATTATCGGCGGTCCAACAAAACATTCAACCACTAGTATAGGCATTAATAACTCATCAAAAGACACTAGCACCCACCAACCTGATCAACCTCCCTCAGTCCTTCCACCGAATTATTCCCCTATCTCCTCCCCATGGCATTCCTCGACCTCCCCCGGTACACCTGTTCCGGGTCCCACGCCGTTATTTGCGTCAGCCCCCAGATCTCCCACCCCGACTCCACCGGAACTCCCTCCTTCCCCAGCTACTCCCTCTACCCTTGTTTTTGAACCCTCTCCTTTGCCTTCTCCCGCACCCTCCTTAGGATCTCCCTCTCCTTCCCCCATACCTGTCATCACCCTTGATTCAGACCCTCCTTTCCCTTCCACCCCCTCAGAGTCTTCTGAATTCGGCGAGGCTCTGGAAGATTTCGCGAGAGATCTTCCCGATCTTGAAGAAGATTCCCACGACTTCGACTTCGCTCCCGATTCCCCGTCGGAACATCCTAACAGTCCTGAAACTCCTGAACCTCCCCATCCTCACCCTTTAAGTTATTTCTTATCTCAGTTCCCCCTCCTCGATTTCCCCATTCCCGAAGGATCTTTCCGCGTGGGTCCCGGTCCTGTGGACCACGAGGAGTTCCTTCACTATCTAACTACTGCCCCTTCCGATGCTATAATTCCTTGGTATCTCCCTGGCTCCCACCTTCCATTAGGAGTTCCTATTCAAGCCCTGTGGAAGAAATTCCCTCCGTTCACCATCCAATTTGACGATCCTTGACCCTTCGTCCTCTCCCCTTTAACTTTATAATATACATGTTTAGATAGAAAATTTGAAATAAAAATAAATTTGTAATAATCCAGCCAGGATTAATCACTTAAGGTTAGGTTTCCCACTATTTATCTTGACTGACGACCCCCGAACCTATGTAACACCCGCGAAATCCCCCACACACACACAAATACAACACACGAAACTTTAACTATATTTTACCATAGAAAAAATTATATAAGTCTGTAAATATGTTTCCTTTCTCAACCAGCTAATCATTGAATAAACTACAATTTATAGTAAAATTTATATTTTCTTTCTACCCGCTCTCATTCTCCCAAGACCGAAATCGCACAGGGTCCCGTCCCGAGTAAAAGAGATTCGATTCTCTTACCGAAAAGGGACCGACGAGCATAATGGCCTAGGACACTCACAGAGTTAAAGGGACCATTCTGGTCACTGACCTGTGCCAGGCCCCTGACAGTGCGCTCGACCCGATCTGTATACACGCCGCAAAGTGTGTCACCGGGTAAGTAGGTTGCGTCCTTCCAGATGGCCCGACCTTTCAAGGGTCTGGACGTAACACTTTACATATATTCTCTCCCTTTCTTTCGAATGTTTTAATAAGGTATGAAATATTTTATAAAATATTTATTTCTTGATCATCATAATATTCTTATTATTTTTTTTTACGCAGGGAGCTACTTTAATGCAGAAGGAGAAAAACAAATTAAATTATACAAAATCAAATAATGCGGAACCAAATTATTATAAAAATATATATCTATGTAAAATACTAGGTAATCGTATGTTATTATTTATTAATTAATAAAAATTAAAACCTCTACAATTACTATAAAAAGAAATTGTTTTAAGATACTATTTCAGAACATTACTTAATATTAGAATAAAATACTTACCGTTCAATGCAATTAATTGTTTCCTTCTTCGTGTATTTCGAGATTGAACCAAATAATTCTTTCGATACTTATATATGCCATACATATTGAAACTGAGTCTTACGTGAGTATTACAGTATTGTCAGTTGTATAAAATCTGTATGAATGTTTAACAATGCATTATGTGCGTTATGTGCATCTGAGTCAAAAAATCCATCTACGTCATCTGAAATTAGAATACATATATACATAAAATATTATGCAGTGATTATATTTAATAGTAAAAAAAACACTTTAAATACACAATAAAGTATATATATATATATATATGTATAATTGTTATGTAATAATTAATAATTTAATTAATAACTTCTTTTACAATTGATAGAGTAAAATACTATAAATGTACAGGCATTACATATGATAATGAAGAAATTAGATTTTATTTTCTTTGTTTCAGAACCACCAGTGCATCGGAGACTGATATCGCTTAGCGAGGGGACGCCTTATCTTGGTCCGCTTATCTCGGCCTTTATTCATTCAAGCTTATAAGTCTCTTTGTATGTAAGTCTCTCAATTAAATTTATTATAGCGATTTGCCGTATGAATTTTAACTCATTTAATTTCATTAACCATATGCTTGTACATGTATTAGCTTTAGATTTTTCCTTTTTTTCACAATTATTTTACTTTAAATCTTAATCTTTGATTTTTACTTTTAACTTTAATATATATACAGGGTGTCCCAAAAGTCCCAAACGGTCGAATATTTCATAAACTATGCACTTTAGAAAGAAATGTTTCAGATAAAAGTTGTATGGCTTGGAGAGTGCCATAAGACTGTGTCATTGGATTTATTTTCGAAAGTCGTTTGAAGGTCACGTGAAGGTCACCTCCAACTTTTTAAATGGGATACTCTATATACTTTTGCATATTCTTGTAGCTTGCCTCGAGAGCTTTCCAAAACACTATAATAAAGAATTTCTTCATTGAGTACTTTTCGAGTTATGATGCTTGAAATAATTTCTTATTTTTACATAATCGTAAGATAATCGAAAAATGAATATTTTACTAGATCAATAAAAAATTAGTTAAAAGGCTACAAGGACCAACGCAATGGTGGAAATATGCAAAAAATAATAAAACGGTTATTACAATAAAATAACCATATGAAAATGTTTATTTAATTTGAACATGACAAACGCCGCGTTTCAATCCAATTCGGATCCTTTTCAATGTCGACTAACAAAGTGAATAATAAACATTAAGATAAAATTAAAATTAACGGTCATAGGAGAAATGTAAATAAGTTTCGGAACAACGCAAAGTCAAAAAAAGTCAAAAAATCGGAAGCAAATATATGTACAATAACGGAAAATTTAAACCGTCAATCACAAAAAAGGAAAGAACGCATCGCATTAACGTATCGCCACAGAAAACCCGAAAGCTCGTACCGCATACCACCAGTATACCGTTAAAAACGAGATGATCCTCTCTAAAAAAACCGGAAGGAAAACCCACATACAGGTCCATGACCATTTCCAAAAGAAAAAACAGTCAAAGATGCATAAATCGATGACCAGTTGGAAACTTGATGGTCCAAATATGTGCGAGTAAAAGCTTAAAAATATGACACTCTAAAAAAGAAAAACAAGACAGAGCAATAATTTAACAAACAATCCGGAAACTACTTAAGAGAATCCTTCATATAAAGCAAGAGTAAAGTTAATATAATAAAATCACATACCTCTAAATTTGAAAGTGATCTCAAATCAAAAAATCGAACACAAAGGGAGAGCAAGTTAAGCACAACTTAACGTTCCAATCAACAGAACCGAACTGAGGCACATGGGTTTATTATTCACTTTGTTAGTCGACATTGAAAAGGATCCGAATTGGATTGAAACGCGGCGTTTGTCATGTTCAAATTAAATAAACATTTTCATATGATTATTTTATTGTAATAACCGTTTTATTATTTTTTGCATATTTCCACCATTGCGTTGGTCCTTGTAGCCTTTTAACTAATTTTTTATTGATTTTATCTAACGGACCTTATTTCATTATAATAATTTTACTAGATATTTTATGGTTTATATAAAATTAAGAAATTATTTCAAGCCTCATAACTCAAAAAGTACTTGACGAAAAGGTACTTAATTATAGTGTTTTGGAAAGCTCTCAGGATAAGCTACAAGAATGTGCAAAAATATATAGGGTGTTCCATTTAAAAAAATTGAAGTGACCTTCACGTGACCTTCAAATGACTCTTCAAGGTCAAACCAATGGTACCATCTTATGGCCCCCTCGAAACCATACAACTTTTGTCTGAAACATCTTTTTCTAAAATTAAAAATAAGAAAGTTATTTGGGATGGGACATTAAAATGGGACACCCTGTATATATGTGTGTGTGTGTGTGTGTAGAAATTTACATATTTGACTGCGCAACCATAATTATAGTTACATAGACATTTATTACATTTGCCTGCATAGACACAAATATAGTACGCAGAAATATTTCCTACATGTATAATGATAATTTTATATATATATATATATATATATATATATATACACATACATATGTGTGTGTGTGGTGTGTGTGTGGTGTGTGTGTGTGTGTGTGTGTGTGTGTGTATGTGTGTGTGTGTGTGTGTAGAAATTTACATATTTGACTGCGCAATCATAATTATAGTTACATAGATATTTATTACATTTGCCTGCGTAGACACAAATATAGTTACGCAGAAATATTCTCTACATGTACAATTATATATATATATATATATATATATATATATATATATATATATATATATATGTATATGAAAAGGCAGTTTTCAGGACCACAAATAACCTCATAATTTTATTGTATAGATGTTGAATAACCATTAAATAGAAATGCATGCCGTTTAAAAATTTCAGAAATAATAAATATTTTTCGAAATATAAAGAATCACATATTGTGAGGCAGTTTCGAGGACCAATACATTTCTTCATAAATATAATAAAACAAATTATTTTTGGCAGCTGTTTCTTTTAAATATGACATATATAGGTAATAAAACATCATATTTATGTCCTTTCAAATTAATATTTGCAAGAATTAAATCAGTTTAGTACGCGTCCTGAAAAACACCTTTCAATAAATTAATATATTTGTAGAAAGGCATTTTTCAAGTCATTTATAATTTTACGTTTAAAACATTAATTATAGCATATTTTACAGTTTCTCAGATTTAAATGGAGAGAAATGAAATTTATAATATATTTTTTATCATTATGCATTAATAAATTAATTAAAAACAGAATTATACATAAAAATACTGTGACTTGAAAACTGCCATTCATATAAATATCGTATCACCAAATAGGGAGTTTTCAGGTCATATATTCTTATATATAATTCTACTCTTAATTTATTAATGGATAATATAAAAACATTGTATAAAATTTTATTCTTTTCTACTTAAATCTGAATAACTATAAATATATTCTGTAATTTAATATTTTAAACGTATAATTATAATTATAAGATCTGATAAATGCCTTTTTACATATATATTAATTTACTAAATGGTTTGTTTCAGCACGCAATAAATTAATCTAAATTTTCACATTTCAATTTGAAAAGATATAAATATAATGTTTTATTACTTTTTAGAACTTTTAGAAACAGCTGTTTCTTTTAGAAATGAAAAATCATTTATTTTATTATATTTATAAAAATTATTATTGATCTTCGAAACTACTTTACAATGTCATTCTTTACATCTAGAAAAGCACTTATATTTTTAAAACTTTCAAATGGCGTATTTCTTACAGCTTATTCGACATTTATATAGAGTTTCTGATAACTTTTCGCACATCCGAAGTATGAAGATAGATTGGCTAAATTAAGAAGACAAGTCCTCTGCTGTTTTATGATTTCCGCAATAATTATTGAGAAATTAATTAAAAAAGATTGACCAATCTGCGTGAGTAGAAGCGCGCGGCGGCGAGAGTCGTACCATTGTAATCTTATACTACGCACGCGGCAAAAAGTGGAGAAGGAACAATGAGTGCCCGGATTCACCACTCCTCCTCACTTACCGCTTCGCCGCGCGCCTAATTCTTATGGAATTTTTGTGTGTGTGAAGCTTATGCTATATCTCGCGCTATTTTTTTCCCACGCTTTAAGCGTCGTCTACAATGAGATTTTAAGGAGACTTAAGGCGTAAGACTTAAGAAATTGACCAATCACAGTCAAGTATTAAGAGAATACTCGACTGTGATTGGTCAATTTCTTAAGTCTTACGCCTCAAGTCTCCTTAAAATCTCATTGTAGACGCCGCATTAGGCCGGGTCTATAATAAGTAATTTAAGCCTTAAGAGATTGACCAATCACAGTCAAGTATGAAGAGAATATTCGACTGTGATTGGTCAATTTCTTAAGGCTTAGGGCTTAAATTACCTATTGTAGATCGGCACTTACAAACGCCACGCAGTTTTCTTTTCCAATTCGCACTATCCCTCTCTTTCATGCTATCCTTGTCGCATGTCTTGCGCTATTGTTCTGGCACATTCGCGGTTTCCCTCTCGGTCGCTTGATTTCTTCTCATTTAAAATATATATTTAACATGGACATCAACAAAAGTTGTTATCAGTGACTATGTTTACACCTCACCCTGCACCGAATTTAATAACATCTGTTCTAGACTGAACAATCACAATTATTCCATTCTTCAGAGAAATAGTTGTAATTGCCGAGTTTTAGAAGAAATAGGTGTTATTAAATCCGATTAAGAGTGACGTGTAAATGTAGTTATTATTTAGTAACTATTTTAATACAAAATGTACGAATCTTTTATGGAAACGTATGTACTAAATATGTACCGTATAGAACATTCAAGTAACAGCGAGGGCGTACAAGAATAACACAAGGTGTAAGAGAGAGGAATAGTGCAAATTGGAAAAAGAAAATGGCATTTGTAAGACTTGAAAAAAGAATAAAGAGTCGTCTACAATAGAATCGTAAGTCGTAAGAAATTGACCAATCACAGTTGATTATTCTCCTGAACTTCAACTGGGATTGGTCAATTTCTTACGACTTATGACTTTACGACTCTATTGTAGACGACCCTTAACGCGAGATATAACATAAGGCACCAAATGTGCAACAAGGTAAGCACGGAAGGAGGAAAGAAGTAGGAAAAGAAGAGAATTGCACATAAGGAAAATAAAAAATAAATATTTTTTTAATATTAATAAATTTTTATTTAATGTGTTTTTATACAAATGTGTGTGTGTGTGTGTGTGTGTGTGTGTGTGTGTACATATAATGTGTGCACGTGTATGAAAAAATTTAATATTATAAGATGTAACATAATGTGAAATATTTATGTAAACGGAACAGTTTTCAGGTTAGAATATTCTTATATATATATATACTCATCAATATTCTTATGTATATATTCTCATCTTAACTCTTGTTAATTTTTATTTAACAGTCTTCAAACTTTTGACAAAATTAATCTTAACATTAATCTTAAAATTAATTTTAAAATTAATTTAAAATTTTCTAATCTTTTTATTAGCCATAATAATTCTTCAACATATTTTGAATAAAATACTTCATACAAGATGATTAATATAAAAATTATTTAATACAAAATACTACATAAAATAGATTAATAGATTTTATATAAGTACTTTATACAAAATAATTATTTATAATTTTATTCTTAAAGAAAATTTCAAGAAATAGAAAAAGTCATAAAAATTATAGAGATGAAGCATAATTGAAATTTTTTTATTATTCACTAAACAAATCATATATTGTTTATTATAACAAAAATTGAAATAATTATATATAAAGATAAAAACATTTAAGTCTCTGAAAAATAAATTATATTACGAAATTCCTACTATATTATAAAAAAAATAAATGTTTTGTTATTATTATAAATCACAGTAATAAACTACTTTTTTTAGTTAAAGAAGTCTTTCACTTGTTTTAAATATTAAACGTACATTATACATACAAAAATCTTTATATTATAATTCATGGGAAATTGTAAAACAATTATAGAAAAAGGACTTATATTTTTTTTCTAGAAAGACTATTTTCTCTCTTTCTTTTTCAATCTTTCTTTCTCTTTTTATACTCTTGCTTGCTCTCTTTTTCTTTCTCTTTTTCTCATTCTTAAACATTAATATTATACTATAATTTGTACTATAATTTACGAAAAAATATTAGAAAAATAAAAGCTATTTTTCTCTATACATTATATTTTTTCTATGTTTCTTAAATTTAAATAGTTTACTTTTCTTTCCTTTTCTTAAACATTAATAAATTTTTCTGATATAATTAATCTTTAAAAGAGAACATTATATATTATAATTTATAATCAAATATAATAAAAAAAACAAAATCTTCCTCTTGTAAGTACACTTATACATGAATATCACATGTGTTTATAGAATAACTTATAATAAATATTACGAAACAATTTAAATATATAGAATGTTTATGATTCAGACAAAAATATATTAATTTGTTTCTTAATTTTGCACATTTACGAATTCATATAACTAAATTTTATATATTGTTTGTTACGAAAGTATTTTAGGCAATTTGACTTTGTACTTTCAAAAATAAATTTGTAGAGATAAATATTATTTACTTCCACTATCAAGATCTGAAACATAAAATGATTATTTTACCTTTAATATTTGATCAAGTATAAGAAAAACGTAATTATATTTATAATTAATTAATTATTAATATTTTTAAGTATTATTAATGTAATTATTTGATCAAAATTATATATTAATTAAAGTAACGTAAGAACGACAGAATTCAAAATAAAATTTCATTAAAAAATACAGTAAGAAAATAAACACCTAACAAAATTATATAGATTTAATAGATTTATAATATACATAATTAGAGAACAATATTATAAGTATTATAGTTTATGAAGTTGAAATAAAACGATATTTAATTATTATATATAACATATTATACATTAATTAAAATAATGTAAAATATAAGATGATTCAGAATGAATGTAACAAATTTTGACAGATTAAGAGGTTATTCTGAATAAAACGTTACAAATAATAAAAAACTTCTTTGCAAAAAACATTACCGTTAATATGTGATTTAGATTTTTTGGAAATTTGATTATGAATCCAGCTTCTAATTTGTGGGATAGAGCGACGGCTTAAACATTTGTTTTTCATTTTAATTTCTACCATTTGTTTTCCTGAAGGTAAACGTCGCTCTGTTATTTCTTGTTTAAATGCTGTAATTATTATATTACATTCCTCTTGTGTCGATCTTATGCGTTTTGTAGAACCGTATGGTGATGCTGTATAAAATTAAAATATATAACATTGTATTAAATTAAAACTCTTTTGCATATAAGAAGTATTAAAAAATTAAAGTCTTATTTTTTAAACTTACTACTAAGTCTTTTTTTTGTATTTCTCATATCACAAACTGAATTTGTATCTGAATTATCGCTATTTATATCACTGTTTCTATTGTTGTCTATTTGAGATGTTTCATTTATTGTAAAATTTTCATTTGTGTTAATTTGTGAATTATCTTGTTGAATATCATTTTGCTCAACATCTTCACCTTGTGCTATTTTAAGTAACAGAGACATTTTAATTATTTCAAATTGTGGAATAGACGATAATTGACGATAATGTTACATGTGAATATTTTTGTTATGGCCTAGATAATTGGCTAATTCTGTTACATCAGGATCTGACAGATTTAATGTAATGCATCTTGTTGCAATATGCTTGCGAAGTTTTGTACCTCGTAATCTAAGAGGCATGCTTGCTCCACATTCTAAAGAATATGTACGTAATAAATCACATGCTCTTATATATTTAAATCGTTTTTTATCATAACCTGATAAAGCAAAAATATATGGATTTCCTTCAGGTATTTTTGCTTCCTTACGATAATGTAAAAGCAAATCTATACAACTTTTCATTTTACAATCCAAAAGAACAGGTACAGATTTTCCTAATTTTCCTCTAATGAGAAATCTTACGTATTTATTAGCTATCTGAAACAGTAATTAATTGTTATTATTTATTTTTATATAAATGTAAAAATGTATGTAAAAAATTATTTATAATAGCTACAAATATTAAATTATAATATTAATTTAAAATATTAAATTAACAGTTTATTAATTTAAATTTTTTTGTATTAATTAATATCATTGAAAAGTTTATACCTTCTCTATATACGTATACATACACATATACTAAGTATTTAGTAAAAATAGAATAAAAGAACTGCAAGAGATGAAATTAATAAATGCATATAGACAAAGAGATAATACATATTATAAAATAAAAGATATATAAATAAACAAAAATTAAAACTTTGAAAAATTAAATATAGAAGAGTAATGAAAATAGCAAATTTTATACACAAAAAATTTGTTTTCTAAAAAAAAATTTAAAAAAAAATTAAATTTATAAATTCTATTTTCATAAATTTAACTACTAATTAATCTATTTTATAAATTAAAGATGCAATATAAAAATTGAAATACTCTTTTTTATACATTTAATTTTATACATAATAAAATATTTTAATTTTTATAAACTATTATGGATTAATTAACTGATGAATTAATATTAATTTATATTTATATTTTAATCTGCAACATAATACTTTTAATATATGATCCGAATTATATTCGATTATATTTAACTTATTCTTATTATTTTTTTTATTTATAATCTTCATATCTTTGTAATTTATATATTTATATATGTACATATAAATGTATATAATATAATTTATATAATATAGTTTATATAATTATACACAAACATAATTATAAATATACCTTTTGCGCTTCAGGTGATAAAGATTCATATAAATTTGGATTTGTTCGCTCATTTATACCTTCTTGATGTTTGTAATCATCAATAAATATACGTTCTATTTCTCCAGCTCTTCGCCTATTAAATACTTGAACAGAAATCAGAGTAAATTGCGCTAGCTGTCGCCAATTATCATATGTAAATAAGTCATTGAAATGCCAAGCGCCTATTAGTTTGTAGAAAATTGTGCAATAATTTTATATCTTCTAATGAAGGTAAATCTTGTAATTGATAGCGTTTAGCTCGTAATATAGATTCTTCAACAGTTTTATTAACAGACACGCTAAAATCTTCTTGTAATAACTTTAAAAAATGTTCTATGTTCATTTTGTCTTGTAATTTACTTCGTTTTATGCATTCAGCAATACCTAGATTTCCTATTTGTTTTATAAGTGTGCCAATTCTTGATGCAACTGAAGGAGTTGCATAAACTTTCGTACTTGTATTAAGACCCGCCACTTGATTTACAGCTGTAATGCAAATATCATATATTGATGGATGATAAATACTATAGAAATCTGTCACATTTTTATTAATCTTTTTGATGGTTTGTAAAAATCTCCCTAATAATCTTAAACGGGATCTTATCATATCTTGCTGATGCTGATATTTATATTTTAAACACAATTTATTGCCATAAATAATCAATAATTCATCATATCTAATTAATCTAATAATATCATTTTCTCTTAATACTGGAAATACAACATTTCTCAAAATAGAATTTGCACATTCATGAATTCGGCCTTCAACTTTTCTTCCAAGTATTTTAATAGATCTGCCAATAGTTTTCTGCGTGCACTCTTTAAGATGATGACGTATATTATTTTTAGTAAAAAAGTCCTTACATCCAGCACAACATATAAAATCACGCGCAGTTTTCTTTCTTGATTCTGTCGGTCTTCTACAAACTATAAGCTCTCCCTTATTATATGTAGTATCTGTATTGAATAAATAGTTGCCTTTTCGTCTTAAAAGTGCAATAATCTTTTGTCTCTCTTTATTACCTAATATAAAACATAAGATTTTTATATAGAAAAATATAAAAACACAATATAATGAAATTAATAACATAATGTATCAAATTTTTTATATAAATATAATTAACAGTTTTAGCATATCTAATAATAATACATGTAATAGCATATATTTTTTAATTACTTTTTATTCTATTTTAAATAAAAATACAAAGTGAATGTAAACATTTCTGTATGTTAAACTAATACTTTTAATTGTGAGTGTATACAGGGAGTCCGATTCGTGAAGGACCAAACGAAAAGTGATGATAGATTGGGTCAAACTAAGAAGAAAAATCCTCTACCATTTTGCAAAATTCGCAATAATTATTAAGTAATAAGCAAAAATGTCCCGGCGCATGAGAAGCGGTAAACCGCTTGTAATGTGTGATTATTAAATGATCAAACGAAAAGTGGTGATAGATTGGGTCAAACTGAAAAGAAAAGTTCTCTACCATATTGCAAAATTCGCAATAATTATTAAGTTATAGGCAAAAATGTCTCGGCGCCCGGCGCATGAGAAGCGATCTGTCTACCGCTTCTTATTTCTGAGACATTTTTGCCTATAACTTAATAATTATTGCGAATTTTGCAATATGGTAGAGAACTTTTCTTTTCAGTTTGACCCAATCTATCACTTTTCGTTTGATCACTTAATAATCACACACAACAAGCGGTTTACCGCTTCTCATGCGCCGGGACATTTTTGCTTATTACTTAATAATTATTGCGAATTTTGCAAAATGGTAGAGGACTTTTCTTCTTAGTTTGACCCAATCTATCATCACTTTTCGTTTGGTCCCTCACGAATCGGACTCCCTGTATATGTATATGTATATATGTATGTATGTATATGTATATATAAAATAATACCATAAATAATGCAAATAAAGTTAATAATTGATAGCAAATAGAATCATATATAAAAAAATTAATGAGAATCACAATGAATAAAAAATATATATTTAAAAATAACTTTTCATATTTAATAATATTAATATTTATAATATACCTTTCGGTAATGCAGTAAACTTTTGTACATCCTTTTCATTTTTATGCACTCGTTCTAGATGTCTACTTATTTTTGATTGCATTTTCTTGCAATAGTAACAGAAATTTTGTTTATTTATACCTCTAGGTTTTGAATGTTCAACACGTAAATTAGTGTTATCACAAATTTTTTGTCCAGAAACATTTAATGATGTTTCTAAACTAGTGTTTCTAGTACTATTTCTTGATTCTGTTGGAGTTGTTAGTTTTGTATCATTTTCTATATCTGAATTTTCTGAATCTGCATTATAATAATAATCAGGATCTTTGTCTGTATCATCAC
Source organism: Camponotus vicinus (assembly GCF_025532165.1). Taxonomy (NCBI): domain Eukaryota; kingdom Metazoa; phylum Arthropoda; class Insecta; order Hymenoptera; family Formicidae; genus Camponotus; species Camponotus vicinus. Next base: position 18,332,074 of record NW_028141956.1, on the reverse strand, counting down.
TGTCGTAGCCATTATTATAAACAAAATTATCTACATTCGGTATTTGATGATTGTTATTAGTATCTTGTATTAATTCTACTGTATCAATACCATTATTATTTGTTTTATCTCTATTATCATCTTTATTAGCATTGTTTCTAATAGCATCCATATCATTATTGTTATTACTGTCAATAACATTATTTGTTTTATCTCTATTATCATCTTTATTAGCAGCCACATCATTATTATTATTGTAGCATTCAAGATAATTATTAACTACATTATTTTCGTCTTCATTACAACAATTTAAAATATTATTTGGAGATATGTCTAAATTATTTAATTCCTCAAATGAAAACGTAATTATGTCATCAAAGTTACAATCTGCTATAACATTATTGTCAATATTCGTTTCTGATTGATTCAATATATTTTTATATAAATTGCACTCTGGCAATATGACGTTGGAAGCAAATTTATTTTGTAGCTTTTTTGTATCAATGCTAACATTTCTATCTAATTTATCATTTTGTGTCCTCAATTCTTCTACAGTTACATCATTTATATTAATGGGAAATGTTTGTTGTAAACTATTTGTTGTATCAATAAAACATTCAGACTCATTAATTGTGTTATGAGAGATAATATGTGTATCAACGTTGCCACTAACTATAAAAAAGTAAAATGATTATGTACTATGTTTTATATCATAATATAATTAAAAATTAGATAATTAAATTCTTACTAGTATCTTTATTTAATTGTACGACTGGTACATATGGATTGCATTCTGGAAGTATGACGTTAGAGGTAAATTTATTTTGCAGAGCAATAGTGACATTTTTATCTGCTCCATCATTTTGTATCGTCAACTCTTTATTATTTTTATCTTTTGTATATTTAATAGGAAGTGTACGAAAACTATTTGTCATTTTGATAACACATTCAGATTTATCACTTGTATCACCGGCAAAGATATGCCTGTCATTATTATCTATAAAATAATTTATAATCAATTCTACGTGACGTTCTAAAGTTTATGTATATTTTTATGTTCTTTATGTATTCTTACATATTTTTCATAAGTAAAAATTCTTACCAGTATCTTTATTTAACGTTAGTTGTACGACTGGTATTTTTAAATTTAAATTTTTAGCTATTATATTAAGCACTTCATGATGATCTAAAAATATTTTTATATTAATTAACAAACACAATTTGAAATAAAATTTAAATTGGAAATGTAGTAAATAAAACGTTTAGTAAATAAAATTGCTAAATTTAAAGAAAATTAGTAAATAAAATTTAAATGAGATAAGATGCATTTATCTGTTTTAATGTTGATTCAACAGAGATAATCCTATTTACAAAATCTATTGTATAAAATCAGACTTTATTTAACGTGTTGTTATAGGGAATGTTTGTACTTATATTAGAATATTATAACATTAAAATTATAACAGAATTTTTATATGTAACAATTATCAAAAAGTAAAACTACTTGAAATTAATTAATGAAATTATCAAACAGTTTTAAAAAGTTCAACATATTCAATGCAGACAATATTAGGTAAATTAAATATAAGTAAAAATTTATTGATCAAGAATAAAAAATTAATCTTATCAAAGATAAAAGAAACGTTTAATTTTCACAATAAATGTGACTTATTAGCATTTTTTAATGAATAATATATTAATTTTTTTTAAAATCATCTTACAGATCAATTTTTGTCCAAAATTTTTAATACATATAAAAATATGAAAGTGACAAAATAACTAATAATATAAAATAATATATAACATTATTATATATAATAAAGAACATTTTATAAAAAATATTTTATATTTAAGATATTTTTCATATACAGGGTGGCCGATTTATCTGAAGACATTGAAATATCTCGAGAACTATGCATCGGATCAAAAAAAGTGGGTAATGAAAGTTGTTCGTCTCGAAGGGGGACATCCAATGATACCAAACTCGACCCCCCACCGCCACCCCCTGGGGATGGGGTGGGGGAAGATGAAAAACTTAAATAGGAACCCCCATTTTTTATTGCAGATTTGGATTCTCCAGAAAAAAGTACCCCAATTTGACCTACGAGTTTTTGTATTTTGGTTCACAGATGGCGCTGTAATCGACAAAAATCAAAATGGGTAAAAAATCGTTGAAAATTGGGGATATCTCGAGAAATACACATCAGATCAAAAAAATAAAAGTAGACGTATTTGATATTTTTAAAAATGCTATTCAATGACACCATAATTGACCCCCCACCCCCACCTGGGGGTGGGAGAGGGAATTATTTCAAAATCTTCAATGGGAAACCCTTTTTTTATAGCAAATCTTGGTTCTCCATTGATTTGATATTATTGGTGTAATTTCTTTCACAGATGTCGCTGCAATCGAAAGCAGTTGGAAAAATTCATTGGTTTGTTTATCAATGAATCAAAAACTACTTTTAGCGTTACCCAGGAACAACGACGTGGACGTAGTATTTTTCTGTTCCCTTTGGGGTGCTTGTTTTAAGTGAGTCCCCTTGCTTTTCACAAATCGTGGTGCTTTTTTAATGTGAGTCCCTTTGCCTCTCACAAATCGAGATGCTTTTTAATGTGAGTCCCCTTGCCTCTCACAAATCGGGGTGCTTGTTTTAAGTGAGTCCCCTTGCCTCTCACAAATCGGGGTGCTTTTTTAATGTGAGTCCCTTTGCCTCTCACAAATCGGGGTGCTTTTTTAATGTGAGTCCCCTTGCCTCTCACAAATCGGGGTGCTTTTTTTTGTGGGTCCCCTTGCCTCTCACAAATCGGGGTGCTTTTTTAATGTGAGTCCCCTTGCCTCTCACAAATCGGGCTGATTTTTTAATGAGTCCCCTTGCCTCTTACTGTTCAATTAATTAGAGTAAGTGTTCGAAATTTTGACCTTCAACTTCAATACACTTATTGATCCTTTCTTCAAATGACTGTACACAGGACAGAAGCATATCTGCGGGAATTTCAGCGCAAGCGTTTCTTATGCGTTCTACCATGTTTTCACGAGTTGTTGGCACTTGTTGATAAACTTTATCTTTTAGGTAACCCCACAGAAAGAAATCCGGCGATGTCAAATCAGGCGACCTAGCAGGCCAATTAATCGGGCCACCTCTGCCATTCCACCGACCATTGTAATCACGGTCTAATACTTCCCGTGCTGCTATTGAGTAATGCGCTGGGCAACCGTCATGCTGAAACTACATATTTTGTCGAACGTCCAAGGCAACATCCTCAAGTAGTGGTGGTAGTTCCTGCTCCAGGAAATTTCGATATTTAATTCCATTCAAATTACCTTCAATAAAATAAGGACCAATGAGTTTGTTCCCTATGATTCCACATCAAATGTTAACCGACCAAGGACGTTGATGTTCAACTTGTCGTAACCAGTGGGGATTTTCTACACTCCAGTAATGCATGTTATGCCGATTAACGCCACCATGGTTTGTGAATGTAGACTCATCTGAAAATAGTACATTAGCAATGAAATTGGGGTTCGTTTGCATTTGTTGAAGTGCCCATTCACAAAACACCACTCGATTATGAAAATCATCGCCATGAAGTTCTTGATGCAGTGAAATGTGATATGGGTGATACTTGTGACGATGCAATATTCTGCGAATACTATCTCTGGAAATTCCGAAATCGCGATGTAATTGCCGAGTGCTTACCTGTGGGTTTTGGTGAACAGCTGCTAGCATAGCTATTTCATTAACTTCTCCTGTAACAGCTGTTCTTCGTTTTCTTTTTTTAGTTTGTACGCTGCCATCAGAGATAAAGGCATTCAAAACTTTGTAAAAAAAAGAACGTAAGCGAACATTGTCTGGAAAACGCTCAGCATACAAGGCAACAGCATCGTCAACATTCCTCTTACATTCACCATAAATCAGAATCATTTCAATTTTTTCTTATACGGTTGCAGGATTCATTTTCCACTTGCAATTCTGTTCAAGGAATGAAGGGTAGATGTGCAGGCAATAAAAACTAGTCAAGTAAAATGAAATTGTTAGAGATGCTTTCAGTTCTAACTCTGAAAGAAAAGTGACCTCTGACGGCACTGCACTGCCTTTTATAATAAGCCGTAGTTCGCCACACGCCCACAGTGGCGCGTCGAGCAGTCCCCTCTTCGATTTGTCGGAGGAATACAACGTTGAGAATGGGGTTTCCCATTGAAGATTTTGAAATAATTCCCTCTCCCACCCCCAGGTGGGGGTGGGAGGTCAATTATGATGTCATTGAATAGCATTTTTAAAAATATCAAATACGTCTACTTTTATTTTTCTGATCTGATGTGTATTTCTCGAGATATCCCCAATTTTCAACGATTTTTTACCCATATTTTGATTTTTGTCGATTACAGCGCCATCTGTGAACCAAAATGCAAAAACTCGTAGGTCAAATTGGAGTACATTTTTCTGGAGAATCCAAATCTGCAACAAAAAATTTCCTATTTAAGTTTTTTATCTTCCCCAACCCCCATCCCCAGGGGGTGGCGGTGGGAGGTTGAGTTTGGTATCATTGGATGTCCCCCTTCGAGACGAACAACTTTCATTACCCACTTTTTTTTGATCCGATGCATAGTTCTCGAGATATTTCAATGTCTTCAGATAAATCGGCCACCCTATATATTCTCTCCATTTCTTTCGAATGTCTTAATAAGATATCAAGTATTTCATAAAATATTTATTTCTTGATCATATTCCTATAATATTCTTGTACGCAGAGAACTACTTTAATGCAGAAGGAGAAAAACAAATTAAATTATGCAAAATCAAATAATGCAGAATCAAATTATTATAAAAATATATATCTATGTAAAATACTAGGTAATCGTATGTTATTATTTATTAATTAATAAAAATTAAAACCTCTACAATTATTATAAAAAGAAATTGTTTTAAGATACTACTTCAGAACATTACTTAATATCAGAATAAAATATTTACCGTTGTTACGTCCCCAGTTCCTCAGGACTGGTCTGGAAGTCTTACTTTCCCAGTTGGACGCAATTAATCTCTCAATTTGTTTTAGGGCAACCTGCTAGGCCGGCTATACCCTGGGACGCCGAGAGATTGAAGGTCTATTGTGCTTAGAGAGGATTCTAGGTGGAGAGTGAATAAACATTCATACTAAATTTTATAAGTTTATTTTGTTTTGTTCAAAGTATATATATATTTTTATTTTACAAATTTGAATATCCTTTTATTCCTCCCTCGGGTAACCGTACAATTCTGGTAGAAAGTAAGAATATTCGATGTTTATGGTTGAGATGGGTCTTTCTGGGGAAGCTAGGGAAATCTCTAAGGGCTCAAAGGGGTCTGGGTCCTCATATGCCACGGGGGAATAGCTAGGAGGACTATATAGGCTGTTTTCCTCAGGGTAGTAGTTGTATAGGGGTACGGTGTCAAGATGTTGGAATGTCCCCGAGATGAAAGCAGTCTCTGGACTCTGACTCCAATCCACTGAAGGTCCAGGGATGGATGCCTGGTCGGAGTTTAACGAGATGGTTGAACAGTTGCTTCTATCTTCGGTAATTCTTTCTACTAGATTGGAGGGAGAATATTGATTATGTGGGACTGGGATAATTTCGTGGCTTTCTTCCTCAATAGTGATTATGGGGATAGGTGATTGAGGTTCTAAGTCGATGATCTCGGGAACTGGTGCAATGATTTCATTCTCAAGAGTGATGATAGGGAAGAAGGTACGTCGCGTTTGCCTATTTCGTCTCACACGGCGTAGAATATTTCGACGGGTATTGAAGTTACCTTGTCTCACTCGGACCATCTGTCGTTTAATTAACCAATTATAAACCTGTCTAATTAGTATTTAAGACTTTGGTGATTTTGAAGTCACTTACTTTTGCGTAAAGTTGAATTTAAGAATACCCGACACCTGTTAATAAAAAAAAGAAAAAGGGAATTCCATATGAATGTTCAATTTATAATTGTTATCCCGAGTATAGTCAGATAGATGTCCCCAAAGTTGATAGAAGTATAGACCGGCAGAAATAGAAAGATTAGTATAAAAAATTTTATTGTTGGTAACGTTGACTCCCGAAAATTACCGACCGTCGGTAATGTAGATTTCTGTTTTACCGACCGATGGTAAGTTAGGTTTCTGTTTTACCGACCGATGGTTAGCGGCACTTTCTGTTTTACCGACCGATGGTAAGTTATCGACCGATGGTAAGTTATCGACCGATGGTAAGTTATCGACCGATGGTTAGTTTTGATTGATGACTATTGGAAAAATTACCAACTGATGGTAAATTAGGATTATCGAGAATTTATTTGTTTGAAATGTTAATGTGTTATCTTGGTTTCAAATAAATTCTTATTTTATTTTGATCCTCTGAAAATCGAAAGGGGATTCGAGGAAAAATCAGGAGTTTGGATACGCTGACAAGGTATCCACCTATCATACGGCTGGCTTAGTATTAACCTCGTAAGGTTAGGTTATAATTGCAAGTAGTGATAATAATTCAAATTGTTATAAACTAAGCCAGTGTATTGTCTCTAAATCCTGGGATGTATCTCGTATTTTGAAGTTAAGGCTAAATTCAATCCAAGATCAAAAGGTCAACTTCTATCATTGGGATAAATCCCTCAAGATAATTGCCTATTAATCGAAAACTGTATTTTCGCCTACTCGGACGTCGATTGACAGGAGGCCGCTTATTTTTTCTATTGCCTCACCAGCTCTAGGTTGAGAAACAACCTCTATCATGGGAATAAATTCCTCAAGATAATTATTTTTCCACCGAGCCAGACTTGGGTTCGACCTGCCGCTGCAGTTTCGCACTCGCTCACTGTCTATCGCGTCGTCTTATCAAAGAGATAAGTCCCAGATAAATTTTCCAATTGGAAATGATATTTACTAAGTTGAATAACTGGATTAAGGAATACGGGAAATCAAAGGTAAGGTTCCCGAATTGTCGCGCACTGTTTCACTGAATTTAGTTGTTAGTAGAAATTAAAGGTTAGATTAATGACAAGTGGCCGGATATTTACCAGTGTCTGAAATGTCCTAGTGTGTGAAGGCTGCTTCCCTTCACTAGGCTGATGAGTGGATGCTGCTTCCTTCCGCTGGATACCGTCTACCTCAGTGACAGTTCGGGATGGAGGTTGCAGTCCAGGAGTTTGATTGAGAAACTCAATGTTCAATAGTCACTGAATTTATTAACTGAATACACGTACAAAATCTCAGAGATATAAGTATTAACACTGTGAATATCGTTGGGCAAAATGCCAGTAGTTGTTAAGTGTTGAAAACGTTGGGCCAAATGCCAAGTTATCACTGTAAATATCGTTGGGCCAAATGCGAGGAGGACCGCTCTGCACGGGTTTATATAGTCGTCAGTCCCAGTTTTGCACACGGTCCCAATAGTAGGAGATGCGCTTCTCCGTGGAGGGAGTCGAGCAGTGATTGGTTCCCTCCTCTGCTTCTGGCTGCGCGCGCTTCGAAAGATGCGTCCGCCTCGAGGGATGTGCCGCGTTGTCAACGGGTGATTGGTTTTCTCTGACGTGATTGTTGCACAATGATTTGGGATTGGCTCCCGCTGACGTGACGGATGCGCGCGCCTCGGAAGATGCGCGCGCCTCGGTGTGGGCGGCGCGGTCGCTCATTGGTTCCCTTCTCCGGGCTGGTTGCGCGCGCCGCTGGCACGAGCGTGGGGAAGATGCGCGCGCTGCTGGGCGTTGCCGCAGGAATTGGGCGTATTTTGGGCGTAGTTTAATTTGTAGATGGTGGGACTCTTCAGAATTGGAGTGGGGGTGACGGAGCGGTCAGTATAGAATCGGCTATACTGGTTGCATTGTATTTTGACACATAAGTTTTATAATAATTATTAGACCATCAGAATTTCTTTGCAGTTTATATGCATATATTTTCTAATGTAGTTTTTTAAGCTCTAGCTGTAGAAATGTCAACGGAGTTTCTAGCATGCTCCGTTCGAAAGTTCATTTTTGTCTCTATGTATTATTATGGAAAATGCTTTTAAATATTGTTAATAAATTCTGACATCATAATTATTATAATTGCAATTATTTTAACATATAAGTATTTATGATTATGCGGTGGGATATAAGTATATAAAGACTATAAATTATTTCAGTAAATGGTGCAACAATTTTTATTCTTTGCTTTTATTTTTAATATTTATATCTATTAGGTTCTTGAATAAAAATTATTGCATGTACTTAATATTAATGTTTGACAATAAGTTAATTATTTTGTTATGTTGCGCAATGTTCTCTTGAACGGATTTTTTGTGGATTAATATATAAATGGAAGTTATTGCATACGCTTAATAATAATAAATTCTTTTGTTACTTAACAATAAGTTAATTATTTCATCATGTTGCGTAATGTTGTGCAATAGTATTCGAGCGGAATATTCCATAGTCTTAGTTTGGAATGTGATGATGACTCATAATATCGCATACGGAAAATTAGTAGTATTGGAGTTTTCATAATTATGTATACATGTGTCGGTCTGACTTTTTATGCTCCTTAAGGGAAAATTGTCATAAGATTTTTATTTATAGTATTTTTCGAGTTAATCTGGAATCAATGATTTTTGATATAATTTAGGCCCCGAAATAATTAGATATACGTGTAGTCGGTGCCGAGACGTGTTCAAAAATATATATATATGTATATAAAGTCTTTTGGTTTTTGATTTGTAAAATTTCTTGTGTATCAGGATTACATATTAATAAAGGAGGTATTCTCTTATATGTCGGTAAAGTTAGTATCATCGCTACACCAGAGATGGCGCTGCCCTCTGTCGGTAATGTGGGTACGGACAGTATTCACTGTCGGTAAGGTAGGAAATGACTTTATCCTCAGTCGGTAACGTCGGTAACTGTGTTATCATGGGTCGGTAATTTTTCTGTCGGTAACTTTTGCTCGGTCGGTAAGGTAGAAAACTTCCTTATCAACCGTCGGTAATTTTTCTGTCGGTAACTTTTTCTCGGTCGGTAAGGTAAAAAACTTCCTTATCGACCGTCGGTAATTTTTCTGTCGGTAACTTTTACTCTGTCGGTAAAGTAGGAATTTATTTTACCTTCCGTCGGTAATTTTTCTGTCGGTAACTTTTACTCTGTCGGTAAAGTAGGAATTTATTTTATCGACTGTCGGTAACTTTTGTGTGGGTGATTTTGCCTATTGTCGGTAAAGTAGGTAATTTTTATGCGGATGATACTATATGTGGGCAAATACTTAAAATTATTTCTATCATTCCTAAGTGAGGTTATGTTATGTATAGCTAGCTTCTTAACAAAGAAAGATTATTTTCGGAGATATTGACAATATTAGATCGCGCGGCGTAATGGTATTGATGTACTATAAGTATTGGTGATATTACATTGCGCGGTGAGATTTTATAATAAGAAATATTGGTGACAATAGATGGCGTGATGGAATTTTAATTAACAATATTAATTTATATTAACAATAATATGTTACTCGGTGGGATTAAGATTTATATGTTCGTCGGTGGAATTACAGTTTAAATATTATAGAGGCAATTTTTGCGTGTTTAAATAAAAATAAAAATTTTGTTGCGGGACGTAACACCTCCCCCCTAATGAAAACAAAAGGGAGGGAGTTAGATATTCTCATCTATTGTGTTCAAGCGATTCTTTAGGTTAGTGTAAGGATTTTGAATATTCACCTCTTCGGCGTTCTCTGCGTTGCTAGCTTTTGATGTCCTCGGCGGTTTAACTGGTCGAGGTTGCTGTGTGTTTATTTCTGGAGGTGCGTTTGCTTCCGCGGTTGGATTGATTGTGACATTAGTTCCGTCGTTGTCCGATTGGTGTCCGTTAGTTTCCTTTGATCTCCGGGAAGGGGGTTCCTTCGCCAGATGGAGCAGCAGATTTGCGAGGGAGCTCCATACGGCTCCTAATAGATGTAGGCTGCAACCATACACTGTATGCAAGGCATAACCATGGATTATAGTATCGATTAATAATTTGATTATACGAATAATCATGAATATTCCAACGAGTCCAGCGGTCGCAGATCCGAAGTTAACGAATCCTCTCCAGATTCGAGAGGCGGTGCTCTCGACTATTTTGTTTAAAGAATCTTCATTAAGTAAATTATACACTGATATTCCGTCAGTATTGACGCTGTGGCCCGTTAGTCCTCGAGCTACAGTGTTCAATAATGCTGGTTTTTCGGCAGGAAACATAATGTGGTCTCTTAATTTTTTTAGATCGACTTCAGAGTAGATTCCACTCACGGCTAGTGGTCCGGGAGTGAGATACTTCCATGTTAAAGAGGCCATAGGCTTAAATTGTTCAGGCGATACTTGTCGGACTTGAATCGTAGGTGTAAGCTGTATCCAGGTATCCTCTATACGGTATAAGGTGGGTAGTTCCATGCTGCACTCTCGTTCATTTCCGAGCTCCGTGATAATTCTGGATTTAGGTGTTAAGAAGAAAGTATTATTTCTTATAGTAACAGGGAGTTCGGTATAGCATTTTTCAGTTCTTCTTGCCATTGCTTCCACAGGAATACATTTAACTATGTGGACGGCTTCTCCTGCAGTGACGGCCATGTATCCAGGGCCTTTCATCAGCCGGTAGGCGAATTCATCTGGTTGGAGAGCGGCGAAAGATAAAGCATTTGTTATTACTTGTCTTTCTAGTTCGCATTTTTGAGAAATGACGTTATTATATAGGGATGTCATTTGCTGTTTGACGTGTTTTTCGATGTATACGAATTTGTAATTCATATATGTAAAGATGTCTAAATTATTAACGGCGATGGTTCCTTGTTTCGCGAACGTATTTCCTGGCTTTACTTCTAGGATGAATAATTTCGGATGTTCCGTGCATAGCAGTGTGTATCCACACAGGGGAAGTTCCTTAGTCTTCATAAGAGCAAAGGTAATTTCTTGAGTTACTAGGCTGTATATTACTGGAGAATCGGAGTGAGAGCTGTCTTCGAAGATCTTGTTTGCTGGTCCTTCATAAAGGACATCGTATCGTTGAAAATTACATGTATCTGTAGGCACGGGTTTCCAGTAAGTATATCCATCGTCGGCGTCTAGACAAGAACCGGCAGCAAGATTGCATACCGTTCCTGATCTTAATTTAATTTTTCCAGTATTTATTTGCACTGGTACGTAGGCTGATTTCAAAGTAATTTTTACAGCGGCTTGGACAACTACATTGTCCCAAGTTCCATATGGATCGGAATATTGTGCTCCTTTACAATATCCATCGACTTGCAATCGTCCCCTAAGGGTGACACTTCGGTACGTCGTTTGATTAACCTTGATCCCAAGGATTAAAACGTATTCGGCGAGTGTTATACTCCCGTCTTGAAACATACGCAAGCATTGGGAATGTCCGGTTTCATGGACATAGTCGGCTTTTCCGTTGTGAACGGCTGAGATGTGTGAGTGCATTCCGCAGTGGAAAATAGTTCTTGAAATTTCGATCTTGCATTGAATAACTTCAGTATGACTGTAGTCAGATAGTTGTAACAATTGGATATGGACACTAGATGTATTTGGCTTTCGAATTTTTAAGTCACATTCGCCAACGTCAAGAAGAGAGACTGTAGTGACGTTGAGGTTTTGTCCTCCGCAATCGAATCCAATTAAAGCGGATGCTTCACTTAGTAAGATTATTAGGATAAGGGACGTCATTATGTCTGAAATAATGATCCCTAACGTAAGATATATATATATATATTTTTGTATTATATGATTACATGAGTAATAACTAGTACTTATGATTACTGATAGAGTATATGGAATATATATGTGTATTCATTTGCGGTGAGATTATTGTTTTAACATAATACACCGCTGCCACTAAAATTTTATTATTTTTCCTTAAGCGTTAGATTTCCCACTAAAGTTATTTAGTTTTATATGTATATATGTATTTGCGGTGGGATATATATATATATTATTATTTTTTTTTATCGTGGTGGGATTATTTCTTTAAATTAGCTGCCACCAAAATATTTTATTTGTATTAATATATATATATATATATATATATGTATATTAATTTTTCATTACTATTATTCTATTATTTTTCCCGAGTCATACACGTATATACTCTAAATGGTTAATTATATTATTTTAAATATGTACGCTGCCACCAAAGTAATTAATATGTATTTGTTAAACAATTATATACGACTGATGCGTTTTTTCCTCTAAAATGGTATATATGAGTGTATATAATAAAGACTCCTTCAAATGGAGGTAAGCATTATGCATGCGTTAATATTAATGTTAAGACTCTTATAGTGATTCTATGCGATTTACTAGATCGTCTCTAGTTTCTAAGTCAAGATTTGCTTCAGGAACGCTATATTCGATTCTCAGAGTTTGTGAATTTACGATTAGAGCTACTAATCGTTTACAATTTTCTTCCTCTCCAGATACGTGTTGGAGGAATTGGTAATATGCGCGTGTACAAGTTGAGCATTCTATAAGTGGTTTATTCTGATAGCATTTCCCTCCGCATATCCGACAGGCGATTTTTGGCACATTTCCAAAATGGAATGCATGTAGATATTGCGTTAAGACCTTATTATAAATTCGTGGCTTATAACATTTGGCGCAAATTATGTAAGGGTCTTCGGAACCCATGACATCGTGTGTTAAAGTTATAGTACATTTTATGTTTAAGCTATTGAACAAAGTATTGTCGAGCAGTGGGTGGACTGATGTCTTGGCCTTAATTGGTAGACACATCTTTGAATTCAGGAAATTTGACCCTGATTATGTGTTCTGCAATAGGCGAAGGCATTTATGTCATTTATGTTCCTCCCACGTTTTCTTTCAATTATAGCTCTTTCGAAATAAGTATAGACGCATTCAGAACAGTTAAAGATAGAGCGAGTAGTTTCGAGAGTAGTATTGCAGAATTCGCATGCAGCGAAGTTAAGATTGCCAGAGGTAATCCAATGGCAGACTGTTAAGGAGGCTTGGCCTCTGAGTCGGCTGAGTCTATGACAAGAACAGCACATGCGTATTACACGAGATTCTACAAGTCTTTTATAAAATATAATCTTTTTACATTTTGCCTCATGGATTTTAGGAAAATGAATTAGGAGACCATGAATCAAATGATTACAAGTGGTGCTGCTTGGAGTTTCCATCGTGATGACAGAATTTTGGTTCTTGGATTTTAATTTTGTTCTCTATTTTCTTTGTCACTGTTTTCGCGTTCGCGTTCCTCCTGTATATAATTTAGAAAACACTGCTCAGTGCAGGTGGTAATAGGAGTTATACGGCATACTTTCGTCGTGCATATGCAACATTCGAATTCGCGAAAATCGTTCAAAGGGCAGAATTGAGATATACTGTGGTATTTGATTTGAACAAGACGATGGGTACAGATGTCGCGATCCTTGCACGTACGGCAAAAATATAAATTTTCTTTTTGACAGAGATATCCGTTCCATTCCTCATGTACTACATGAGCCAATGTATCTGTGTTAATTTCGGATTGCATGTTCTTACGATTCGGGGGTTCTTTCTTCACTTATGGAAACGGTTGGAGGTTGTGTATCCCGAAATATTCTGGCTATATTTCTTATGCAAGTGGGGCAAGTGGCTAAAGGCCTTATGATAGATATAGGTCTGTAGCAATGAGCACAGAGTGTCTGTATTGCATGGGGTGCAATGGATATTATGTGGGAATTTATGGGTAGGTAGAATCGTTGGGTAATAGGAGTATAGAGTAAACAGTAGCAAGGACAACAATAATGGTTATGGTTATGGATGTGAAGATACCCGTGTAATTTTATACATGCGGCATTAGGTATTTGTCGAGACATCACAAATAGTGGAAAGGAAATATATAGATAGTATTTCAGTAAGATCTCTGATGCAAATAGAACATTGATGTATAGGGCTCAGAGTGGTTAGGTTTCGTAAGCAGTTGGCGCAACGGTATTCCACGTGGAATGGTCCAATGAAGAAATAGTGAACAAAGAATTGAGGAAGCTGAGTAATTAGTAGAGATAATTGTATCTCGATATAGCAGGGCTCACAGAAGTATGTATTGAAGTATGGGTCTCGGTATCCTTGAGTTATCGCACAACAAAAGACACCGGACATTCTTTCGATATGTCCTATAGCGCAGGGGTTCTGTCGTAGACATTTACGACTATGGGATATGTCTAATCGGTATGGGTCGAAGTCTCTTCTAGTGTTTGTAGTAATTTAGTAGCTGTTGCGACACAGGGAATGCAATTAATTATATCTTGAGTTTCTATTACCACTATACCGCAAGTTATGCAGTATTCTTCTTTAACTAGATGACTATTTACGAAAAAATGTCTATGAATTTTCTGGTAATTTGCCCGGATTATCGCGGTGTGAGTTTGATCGTAACACCGGTCACAAAAATTAGTGTCATCCTCGAGGCAGATTGCCCCGTGGACATGAGTGCAGTGAGCGAACAGGAATGAATCCCTGATTCGATGTACCTGCTGGGTATTTGGCTGCGGCCGAATCGACTGTCGGTGCCAAAGCATCTGAAATAAAAAGAGAAATTAACATTAATGTTTCATCCGGGTTTAGAATGTGCGAGCTTTACTTTGTCGACGTGGACAATTCGAGTTTGATTTCCGATTTTGAGTTTGACGTTGCTGGGAGGTAATAATTCAAGTACCTCATGGGGACCCGTATACTGGTCGGCGAATTTTCCTTTACGCGGTTCTTTTAATAAATAAACTAACGTTCCTTGTTCAAGAGCTCGAGGGTTTATATTTCGATCATAATATCTCTTGCTTCTCTCTTTAGCTTGTACTAGATTTGAATGAGCTTGAGCTTGCAGATCTCTTATTTTATTAAAGAGGTTCGTGATATATTCATGGTAAGTAGGTTCAGTATTTTCTTCGATGATAGGATGTGCAGAGGGTAGTCGAGCTATTCGCCCGAAAACCAATTCGTAGGGTGAATATCTAGTTCCTTCGTGTACGCTAGTGTTGTATGAAAACATTGCGAGTTTAATATATTCGTCCCAATTTACTTCTCTATTTATTTGTGTCTTTAGATACTCCGTTAGTACATGATGTGAGCGTTCTAGTGATCCATTTGACTGAGGGTGATAAGCTGTGGTCTTAAAATGTTGTATGCCAAACTTCTTTGTTAATTGTCTCATTAGAGCTGATAAAAAGTTAGTTCCCTGGTCCGTTAATATGGCACGAGGGGCTCCGTATATGCAAATAAATTCCTTGGTAAAAGCGTCGGCTATTGTTAAAGATGTGGCTTCTTGTAGAGGTGATGCCACGGAATATTTCGTTAGTAAATCTTGCATAGTTAATATGTATTGATGATTGTTATCCGTGATGGGCAGAGGTCCCATAATATCAAGTGAAACTTTGTCGAAAGCCATTCCAGGCGTATCAGTAATAACCATTGGTTGCTTTGTTTTAACTCTAGTTAATTTCTTTAATTGACATTCACGGCAAGTCCTTATGAAATCTTGAATATCTTTCTTCATTGTCTTCCAACAATATCGAGAACGGAGGCGGTTATATGTTTTTGTCACTCCTTTATGTCCGCCATGCGCAGAGGCATGGTTTTCTAAAATGAGAGAGAGTCGTTGTTCCATTTCGGGGGTTTGTATAAGATTTAGGCATATAGTAATTTTGATAGGTAGTTCTTGGAGATGTTTTTTAAATTGGTTAATTATGTAGGACCATGGCAAATCGTCGAAACGGTCGGTTTTGCTAAGACTGAAAGATGATAGGTCGAGTTCGGTAATGACGTCTACTAAAGATTTCAAACAGTTTTTAAGATTTTGAGCTTCTATTAAAATACGATTGTTTAATTTTATAGGGAGAACGATAAGCGTGTTGGATTCTACTGTACGAATTCTGGCTCTTTCGAATGTTAATTCTTCGTAATTAGGAAGCAAGTTAGCTTCTTGATATAGTTTAGCTCCATTATCGTAAGGAGTACCATCTTGATAAAGAAATATTACATGGTTATCCTTTTGTTTTAACAGGCTTTCTCGTACTTCTCGTATTTGAGCTTGGCTCCATGGCGGTGGCTCTGGAGGTTTCGGTTGGTGAGATATAATATTTGAATCCATTATTTCAGTATAATCGGACTCAGTACTTTCGTCGGAGTCTGTTACTTCTTCGATGATAACTTGACTGTCGTCGTGATCTTCAGAGTCGATATTGGAGTTTTCCAATTCTTGCTGCTGTATGGGGGTGGAGGTTCTTGTAGCTTGAACGATTCTTTTATTCGTTTGATTTAATTTCTGTTTTCTAGAGATGCCTGGAGGTTGAGGCGAGAAAATAGATTCATCGGAAGAATATTCGTCAATAATGAATAAAGGTACGGCTATGTTGACAGCAGGATTTCTAGATAATGCGTCGGCGTTATTATTTAAAGTTCCTTTTTTATATTTTATTTCGTATTGGTATTCGGATAGTTTCATCCGCCATTTCCATAATCGCGAAGAAGGGTCCTTAATGGAATGTAGCCACACTAAAGGCTTGTGAGCCGTGATAATTGTAAAAGTTCTGCCATATAAATATGGTCGAAAGTGGTTTACACAGTAAATAATTGCAAGGCATTCTTTTTCAATCGTAGAATAATTTTGTTCTGCTGTATTCAAAACGCGTGAAGTATAAGCTATGGGTAAATCTTTTCCAATTTCTCCTTGACTAAGTACGCCTCCGACGGCATATCCAGAAGCGTCGGTGGTTAATATAAAAGGTTGATTAAAATCCGGATATTGCAATATAGGTTTGGAACATAATGAATGCTGTAATTTATTAAATGCTTCTGCTTGATTTTCTTTCCATTCAAATTTCTTATTCTTTTTCAAAAGATCTGTTAATGGCTTAGCGGTTTTGGAAAAATTCGGTATGAATCTTCGATAATATCCAGCTAATCCTAAGAACTGCTTAATGTTTTTGGGATTTCTTGGCGTAGGAAATTTCATAATGGCTTTTACCTTTGCAGGATCGGGTCTGACTCCGTCAGCTCCGATTATATGTCCTAAATACATGACTTCTTGTCGTAGGAATTCGCATTTATCAGGTTGCAGCTTTAAGTTTGCTGTTCTCAATCTTTCCATCAATCTTTCGAATTTGACTTCGTGTTCCTTTAGAGATCTTGCATATATAACGATGTCATCCATGTAAACGAATAATTCGTTTCCTTGTAAGCCAGAGAGCACGTTATCCATCAGTCTTTGAAATGTTGCAGGTGCGTTTTTTAATCCAAACGGCATTCTTTTAAACTGGTAGTGTCCATAAGGTGTGGAAAAAGCAGTCTTATGAGCATCTTTTGATGACATAGGAATCTGATGAAATCCTGACGCTAAGTCTAATACAGAGAAATATTTAGCGGACCCGAGTTGATCGAGTATATCTGTTATGTTCGGCAAAGGATAAGCGTCTCCTATGGTTTTTTCATTAAGATTACGGTAGTCGATGACCATTCGCCATCGTTTGTTTCCTAGAGAGTCTGGTTTTTTAGGAACAATCCAAAGTGGAGAATTATAAGGTGAGGTTGATGCTTCGATTAAATCTGAAGATAATAATTCGGTTACTTGTTTATCGATCTCTTCTTTATGTACAGGGGGAAACCTGTATTGTTTTGTGTGGACTGGTACTTCATTAATAGTAGGGACATAGTGTTGCGCGGCATTAGTAGCTTGAAGATGTTCACCAGTAATATGAAATCTATCGGCGTGCTTGTATACTAGAGACTGTATGTTTGCTGACTCCTCGGAGTTCAGATGTTCTAGTCGAAGAAGGTTTATAACGTCAGTAGCTCTTTCAATAGATTGGGGCAATGCTTGATTAAAATAAATAGGATTGTCGATGGCATTAGAGAATTTCCCTCGGGTTTCTTCTAATCCAACGGAGTTAGTAGCTGATACGTCTGGCTCACAGACGTCAAAATCTTGTAGTTGAATAACGGGGATATTGAAAATGAATTCTTCCTCGGAAGTGTTAAAGATAGGCATGTATGCCTTCCCGTTATTATTAGTAACGATTGCTTGCCCATAATAGATGCCTTCGGCTAGAGTATGACGTGGCACATAACCGACTTGTTGGTGACTTGAGATTGGAAAAGAGCAAGGGGTAACGCTCCTTCCTTTAAGAAGTATAGAATTTGAGTTTAGAAAAGGAATTCTTTCATCCTCGTGTTGAATAAAATTATTTTTGTAATCTATAGTAACGGCTCGTTCCCTCAGGAACTTGTTGCCTAAGATCCCATCCTGTGGGAATGCGATTGAGTCAGAGATTACATAGAATTCGGACGTTCTGCCGAGTATCGTCATAAAAATGACGCCTAAAGTAACGACGGTTTCAGAGGCAATCCCTTGCAAGCAGAGGGTATTGGTTGTATCAAGATTAACGTATGGTTTCAGGCATCCTTCCTTAATAAGGTTTAAACCGGATCCTGAATCAATCATAAATCTGCATTATTTTGCCAAATCTGGAGAGGCTAATGTAATCGTAGGTAAATCCGTAGGATGCTGATTGCTATTCAATTGGCAGATCCGGAGGCTTGCACTGTTGCTTCCGGAGGGACTGTGGCGCTTGGTTTTCCTTGTACGATATAAGTCGGGCGCCCTTGTTGCTGATCGTTCCGACGGACGCCGGGATTTATCGGAACGCCTTGAGCGTTTCCCGAATTTACTGGTTGCTGTATTCTTTCTTGAGCTCGTCTCCAGGCTAGTTTTCGGCATTCTTGTATCAGGTGGCCTGGAGTTTTACAATAGCGGCAAATCTTTGTTTGATAATTCTGCGGAGATTGTCCAGTGGGCATTGCTGGTCTTGAGAATGTCGGAAGAGCTGGTGATAATGTAGTTGTATTCCCATTACCCGGTTTAGATTGATTATTAGTGTTGTTAGCTACAGGAAATTGGCGAGAAGTGCTGTTATAATTATTAGGTCGATCTGCACGTGGTTGGAAATTCGGACGGAACACGGTTCGTTTCCGTATGTTCTCTGCTTCTATAGTTTTTGATAATTGGATGGCAGTGCTTATTCCATCTTTGAGAGTATGCGGATGTTCTAACTTGACTCTTACTAGCAGATCAGATGGAAGTCCGTTAATGAAACTGTGTAATGTAGTTATCTCGATTGCATCTTTTAATCTTTCATCTATATGTCCAGTATAGTCTGTTTCTCCATCGACGATTGCAGCACGTAATTCTTGTACTCTTCCAATATAATCGAA
Source organism: Camponotus vicinus (assembly GCF_025532165.1). NCBI lineage: Eukaryota > Metazoa > Arthropoda > Insecta > Hymenoptera > Formicidae > Camponotus > Camponotus vicinus. Next base: position 18,312,864 of record NW_028141956.1, on the reverse strand, counting down.
AATATCTTCGTTGTGCTTCATGTATACATTTGCCAATTCTCCTCTATATTGGTCTACCGATTTATTCGGTCCAAATATAAGCTTCAATCTTTGTGTTAATTCGAAAACAGTATGATATTCAGATCCTTCTACTGCGGAGTAAGCGTGTCCTTGTAATTTATTCATTATTAATTGGACTAAGAAATATTCATGATACTGCGGTATTAATTCAAGAGCGCGTTCACAGATTTTACTGAAATGGAAAACGGACATTTTATGTCCATCGAATTTAGGAATCGTGTCGATAGCATCTTTAAGTCGTATGGGGGATGGTTGATCCATCACATCAAATTTATGCGGAGATAGTTGCGGAGTCGTTTGTGTTTCAGGCCTATCATGCCTTGTGTCTTGAGTGGAATTTTCCAAGTTTGTAATCCTTGAATTAATTCTTTCAATTTGATCAGCTATCTTATGCATCGATGATATTAATTGTTCCATGCCTGTGGAGTCTTCGGTAAATTCTCTTTGTTCTAATTCTTCCTGAGCTCTTCTAAGACGCTCTTGTTTAACTTGTAGATCCTCTGACTGTTCTTTTAATAATTGTTCCTTCTCGTGCATCTTCTTCATTATGATTTCAATTTCTTCTGGGCTATATTGTTTTTTCGTAGCTCCTGCGGTTACGGAGCTTGCAGAGCTTGAGCGAGTTTGCATGATAACGTTGAAAATTGTTTATTCTTATCCACTGAATCTCTCAAAAGCACAGATCCTTCGGCAGATCCCACCGCTGCCACCAAATTTAATGTTTTCTGTTACGTCCCCAGTTCCTCAGGACTGGTCTGGAAGTCTTACTTTCCCAGTTGGACGCAATTAATCTCTCAATTTGTTTTAGGGCAACCTGCTAGGCCGGCTATACCCTGGGACGCCGAGAGATTGAAGGTCTATTGTGCTTAGAGAGGATTCTAGGTGGAGAGTGAATAAACATTCATACTAAATTTTATAAGTTTATTTTGTTTTGTTCAAAGTATATATATATTTTTATTTTACAAATTTGAATATCCTTTTATTCCTCCCTCGGGTAACCGTACAATTCTGGTAGAAAGTAAGAATATTCGATGTTTATGGTTGAGATGGGTCTTTCTGGGGAAGCTAGGGAAATCTCTAAGGGCTCAAAGGGGTCTGGGTCCTCATATGCCACGGGGGAATAGCTAGGAGGACTATATAGGCTGTTTTCCTCAGGGTAGTAGTTGTATAGGGGTACGGTGTCAAGATGTTGGAATGTCCCCGAGATGAAAGCAGTCTCTGGACTCTGACTCCAATCCACTGAAGGTCCAGGGATGGATGCCTGGTCGGAGTTTAACGAGATGGTTGAACAGTTGCTTCTATCTTCGGTAATTCTTTCTACTAGATTGGAGGGAGAATATTGATTATGTGGGACTGGGATAATTTCGTGGCTTTCTTCCTCAATAGTGATTATGGGGATAGGTGATTGAGGTTCTAAGTCGATGATCTCGGGAACTGGTGCAATGATTTCATTCTCAAGAGTGATGATAGGGAAGAAGGTACGTCGCGTTTGCCTATTTCGTCTCACACGGCGTAGAATATTTCGACGGGTATTGAAGTTACCTTGTCTCACTCGGACCATCTGTCGTTTAATTAACCAATTATAAACCTGTCTAATTAGTATTTAAGACTTTGGTGATTTTGAAGTCACTTACTTTTGCGTAAAGTTGAATTTAAGAATACCCGACACCTGTTAATAAAAAAAAGAAAAAGGGAATTCCATATGAATGTTCAATTTATAATTGTTATCCCGAGTATAGTCAGATAGATGTCCCCAAAGTTGATAGAAGTATAGACCGGCAGAAATAGAAAGATTAGTATAAAAAATTTTATTGTTGGTAACGTTGACTCCCGAAAATTACCGACCGTCGGTAATGTAGATTTCTGTTTTACCGACCGATGGTAAGTTAGGTTTCTGTTTTACCGACCGATGGTTAGCGGCACTTTCTGTTTTACCGACCGATGGTAAGTTATCGACCGATGGTAAGTTATCGACCGATGGTAAGTTATCGACCGATGGTTAGTTTTGATTGATGACTATTGGAAAAATTACCAACTGATGGTAAATTAGGATTATCGAGAATTTATTTGTTTGAAATGTTAATGTGTTATCTTGGTTTCAAATAAATTCTTATTTTATTTTGATCCTCTGAAAATCGAAAGGGGATTCGAGGAAAAATCAGGAGTTTGGATACGCTGACAAGGTATCCACCTATCATACGGCTGGCTTAGTATTAACCTCGTAAGGTTAGGTTATAATTGCAAGTAGTGATAATAATTCAAATTGTTATAAACTAAGCCAGTGTATTGTCTCTAAATCCTGGGATGTATCTCGTATTTTGAAGTTAAGGCTAAATTCAATCCAAGATCAAAAGGTCAACTTCTATCATTGGGATAAATCCCTCAAGATAATTGCCTATTAATCGAAAACTGTATTTTCGCCTACTCGGACGTCGATTGACAGGAGGCCGCTTATTTTTTCTATTGCCTCACCAGCTCTAGGTTGAGAAACAACCTCTATCATGGGAATAAATTCCTCAAGATAATTATTTTTCCACCGAGCCAGACTTGGGTTCGACCTGCCGCTGCAGTTTCGCACTCGCTCACTGTCTATCGCGTCGTCTTATCAAAGAGATAAGTCCCAGATAAATTTTCCAATTGGAAATGATATTTACTAAGTTGAATAACTGGATTAAGGAATACGGGAAATCAAAGGTAAGGTTCCCGAATTGTCGCGCACTGTTTCACTGAATTTAGTTGTTAGTAGAAATTAAAGGTTAGATTAATGACAAGTGGCCGGATATTTACCAGTGTCTGAAATGTCCTAGTGTGTGAAGGCTGCTTCCCTTCACTAGGCTGATGAGTGGATGCTGCTTCCTTCCGCTGGATACCGTCTACCTCAGTGACAGTTCGGGATGGAGGTTGCAGTCCAGGAGTTTGATTGAGAAACTCAATGTTCAATAGTCACTGAATTTATTAACTGAATACACGTACAAAATCTCAGAGATATAAGTATTAACACTGTGAATATCGTTGGGCAAAATGCCAGTAGTTGTTAAGTGTTGAAAACGTTGGGCCAAATGCCAAGTTATCACTGTAAATATCGTTGGGCCAAATGCGAGGAGGACCGCTCTGCACGGGTTTATATAGTCGTCAGTCCCAGTTTTGCACACGGTCCCAATAGTAGGAGATGCGCTTCTCCGTGGAGGGAGTCGAGCAGTGATTGGTTCCCTCCTCTGCTTCTGGCTGCGCGCGCTTCGAAAGATGCGTCCGCCTCGAGGGATGTGCCGCGTTGTCAACGGGTGATTGGTTTTCTCTGACGTGATTGTTGCACAATGATTTGGGATTGGCTCCCGCTGACGTGACGGATGCGCGCGCCTCGGAAGATGCGCGCGCCTCGGTGTGGGCGGCGCGGTCGCTCATTGGTTCCCTTCTCCGGGCTGGTTGCGCGCGCCGCTGGCACGAGCGTGGGGAAGATGCGCGCGCTGCTGGGCGTTGCCGCAGGAATTGGGCGTATTTTGGGCGTAGTTTAATTTGTAGATGGTGGGACTCTTCAGAATTGGAGTGGGGGTGACGGAGCGGTCAGTATAGAATCGGCTATACTGGTTGCATTGTATTTTGACACATAAGTTTTATAATAATTATTAGACCATCAGAATTTCTTTGCAGTTTATATGCATATATTTTCTAATGTAGTTTTTTAAGCTCTAGCTGTAGAAATGTCAACGGAGTTTCTAGCATGCTCCGTTCGAAAGTTCATTTTTGTCTCTATGTATTATTATGGAAAATGCTTTTAAATATTGTTAATAAATTCTGACATCATAATTATTATAATTGCAATTATTTTAACATATAAGTATTTATGATTATGCGGTGGGATATAAGTATATAAAGACTATAAATTATTTCAGTAAATGGTGCAACAATTTTTATTCTTTGCTTTTATTTTTAATATTTATATCTATTAGGTTCTTGAATAAAAATTATTGCATGTACTTAATATTAATGTTTGACAATAAGTTAATTATTTTGTTATGTTGCGCAATGTTCTCTTGAACGGATTTTTTGTGGATTAATATATAAATGGAAGTTATTGCATACGCTTAATAATAATAAATTCTTTTGTTACTTAACAATAAGTTAATTATTTCATCATGTTGCGTAATGTTGTGCAATAGTATTCGAGCGGAATATTCCATAGTCTTAGTTTGGAATGTGATGATGACTCATAATATCGCATACGGAAAATTAGTAGTATTGGAGTTTTCATAATTATGTATACATGTGTCGGTCTGACTTTTTATGCTCCTTAAGGGAAAATTGTCATAAGATTTTTATTTATAGTATTTTTCGAGTTAATCTGGAATCAATGATTTTTGATATAATTTAGGCCCCGAAATAATTAGATATACGTGTAGTCGGTGCCGAGACGTGTTCAAAAATATATATATATGTATATAAAGTCTTTTGGTTTTTGATTTGTAAAATTTCTTGTGTATCAGGATTACATATTAATAAAGGAGGTATTCTCTTATATGTCGGTAAAGTTAGTATCATCGCTACACCAGAGATGGCGCTGCCCTCTGTCGGTAATGTGGGTACGGACAGTATTCACTGTCGGTAAGGTAGGAAATGACTTTATCCTCAGTCGGTAACGTCGGTAACTGTGTTATCATGGGTCGGTAATTTTTCTGTCGGTAACTTTTGCTCGGTCGGTAAGGTAGAAAACTTCCTTATCAACCGTCGGTAATTTTTCTGTCGGTAACTTTTTCTCGGTCGGTAAGGTAAAAAACTTCCTTATCGACCGTCGGTAATTTTTCTGTCGGTAACTTTTACTCTGTCGGTAAAGTAGGAATTTATTTTACCTTCCGTCGGTAATTTTTCTGTCGGTAACTTTTACTCTGTCGGTAAAGTAGGAATTTATTTTATCGACTGTCGGTAACTTTTGTGTGGGTGATTTTGCCTATTGTCGGTAAAGTAGGTAATTTTTATGCGGATGATACTATATGTGGGCAAATACTTAAAATTATTTCTATCATTCCTAAGTGAGGTTATGTTATGTATAGCTAGCTTCTTAACAAAGAAAGATTATTTTCGGAGATATTGACAATATTAGATCGCGCGGCGTAATGGTATTGATGTACTATAAGTATTGGTGATATTACATTGCGCGGTGAGATTTTATAATAAGAAATATTGGTGACAATAGATGGCGTGATGGAATTTTAATTAACAATATTAATTTATATTAACAATAATATGTTACTCGGTGGGATTAAGATTTATATGTTCGTCGGTGGAATTACAGTTTAAATATTATAGAGGCAATTTTTGCGTGTTTAAATAAAAATAAAAATTTTGTTGCGGGACGTAACATTGGTGACGATAGCTTCCCCGAAGTATATGCCCTCGGCAAGGGTATGACGAGGTACATATCCGATTTGTTTTTCTGGATTGGTAATATGAAAAGAACAGGGAGTGACAGTTCTTTCCTTAAGACATATTGTACTTGAGTTTGAGAATGGAATTCTCATATCTTCATACTGTATAAAGTTGTCTCTATAGTTGACTATAACAGCTCGTTCTTTCAGGAACTTGTTGCCTAATATTCCATCTTGTAAGAATCCTATTGAATCAGATATGACATAAAATTCAGATAGTTTTCCAAGTACGGATAGGGAAACAGCTCCTAGTGTAACGATAGTTTCAGAAGCTATTCCTTGCAGACATAAAGGATTAGTTTTGTCGAGAGTAACGTTTGGATTTAAACATTTTTGTTTAATAAGGTTTAGTCCAGATCCAGAATCAATCATAAATTTGCAATCTGCTATTAGATCTGGAGAGGATAACGTTACTGTGGGCAATTCTGTAGATTGTTGTCTGTCGTTTATTTGGCAGATTCGGAAATTTGTGCGGGAGTTTCCTGTGGTGTTATTATGTTGACTTTCTTTTGAATGTGGTAAGTCGGACGTCCTGGTTGCGGGTCGTTCCGGCGGACGTCGGTTCTCATCGGAACGCCTTGCGCGTTTCCCGAAGTACCGGGTTGTTGGTTCCCTTCTTGAGCTCTTCTGTAAGCTAACTTCCGACATTCTTCTATAAGATGTCCAGGAGTTTTACAATAGCGACAGATTTTGGTCTGATAACTTTGTTGAGGCTGTCCAGCAATTAATTTAACTGGTGATGCGGGGAAAGGTGGTTGCGAGGTTGTATGTCCATTGTTGGGATGGTAACGGTTGTTAGTGTTGTTGCTCATAGGATTTTGGCGAGCTGCATTGCTGACGTTATTGGGGAGGTCAGCACGGGGTTGAAAATTTGGGCGGAAGAGAGTGCGCTTCCGAATGTTTTCAGCTTCAATAGTTTTGGATAGTTGTATGGCTGTGCTAATGCTTTCCTCGAAGGTCCTCGGATGTTCGAGTTTTACGCGTACTAATAGGTCAGATGGAAGTCCGTTGATAAAGCTGTTCATAGTGGTTGCTTCGATGGCGTCCTTTCTTCGTTCTCCTATGTTTCCGGATAAATCAGATTCTCCATCTATTATTGCGGTACGTAGTTCTTGCACTCTGCTTATATAATCAAAAATATTTTCATTTTGTTTCATGTATATGTTAGCTAGTTCTCCTCGGTATTGGTCGACGGATTTATTTGGTCCAAAAATTAATTTTAGTCGTTTCGTTAGCTCGAAAACGGTGTGACATTCTACCCCTTCTATGGCAGAATATGCATGTCCCTGCAGCTTATTAATAATAAGCTGCACTAAATGATATTCATGATATGCGGGTATTAAATCGAGAGCGCGTTCGCAAATTTTACTGAAGTGGAAAACGGACATTTTATGGCCATCAAATTTAGGTATTGTGTCGATAGCATCTTTAAGGCGTATCGGAGATGGTTGGTCCGCGATATCAAAATGTTGGGATGTCGGTTGAGAAAATGTTCGTTCTTCATGTGGAACATATCTTTCTTCTCTTTGCGAGGTCTCTAGATTCATGAGCCTTGAATTAATCCTACTCAATATAATTGGTAATCGTTTGCATAGAAGCCATTAATTGTTCTACAGCTGGTTGTTCTTGGCTTGCGGCCATTTCCTTTCGATTCATTTCTTCTTGCATTTTTATCAGATGTTCGTTTTTGACTTGCAAGGCCTCAGCCTGTTCTTTTAACTGTTTCTCCTTTTCGTTTACCTTTTGCATGAGAATTTCGGTTTCCTCTGCTGTGTATTGTTTCCTTGTAGCCCCTGTGGCTACAGAGCTCGTCGAGCTTGATCGAGTCTGCATAATGGATTTAGATACTTTATAAAAATTTATTCGTCAAACACTTAATTTCCTCTCTGAAGCTTAGATCCTTTTTGGCAAATCCCACCGCTGCCACCAAAAATTTAATGTTTGTGTTACGTCCTATTCGATCGTTTATTCAACGATTCTGCAGGGCGCACCGTGCAGGGACGAACAATGTTATATCTCTCTATTTCTTTTTCAGGGCAACCTGCTAAGCCGGCTATACCCTGGGACGCCGAGAGATTAGGATCTATAGGACGCTTCTTTTCGGAGGTATTTTAGGGTTGACAAATAAATATGCAGATTTATTATGTTATAAATTTCTATTTTTTCCTTTTATTTATTTTATCCTTCCTCGTTCTTTTACATTAGTTTATAAGGTAATTTTAGCGAAATTAAACTATGAATGATATATGTCATCTACCGTTCCCAAGAACTCCTCACTATCTAAGTAATCTAAAATTTGGTTAGTTTCAAAATCCGCGAAGCTCTCTTCGGCTGGAGAGATGTCTATCGGTTCTGGGTCTATCTCCCCAAGAGCGACCGGAGAGTAATTCGGGGTAGAATAACCTGAAAATGAATCAGGGGTTTGTGGAGGGCTTGGCGATGGCACAGTCTGGACTTGTTGGTCTCGAGTTCTTCTTATTTCTCCGTTTCTCTCGAAAGCTAGGAGAAGTGCTGGGGGAATTCTGACCGTTGGGTTATCCAAATCGTACACGACTGTTGGGCAATCGCTAAGGTGATCAGAGTCCTCGTCTGTCAGCGGAAGGTCCTCTTCTTCACTCGATTCTTCGCCTGCTGGTATCGCTGAGGGGTTACCGTTGTTGGTTTCGGGGTTTAATTCAGGAGGCAAAGGAGCGAAGGACAAATCAAAGAAAGTATCTTCGCGATCGTTGGCGGCGCGTAAAATACTAGAAGGGATATTATCCCTATCTACAAATAATTGCCGTGCGATAGAGGGGCGATCTCGTAATAACCGCTGTCTGAATAGTTCTCTGCGAGTTACGCCTGCGTTTTGCAGAGGGAATTCGCGGCGGGTTATTGGGTCTGGTCGTCGGGCGCTAACCATCTATTATCGAAATAATTTAAGTTTTAAAATTTGTTTTATTGAAAGGATAATTTGAAATTATTTCGCGGCATCTAATACTTACGATGGAAATTTCGAGGGGTCACCTGTCAAAAAAGAATGTACCGCGTAAATCTAAAGTTTCGTAACCGGTTTAGAGAAAGAGACAGGACAGATTCTGAAATCGCGACTCCTCATTTATTATGAGAGAAAATTATTAGTTAATTACCTCACATGCAGTGACGTGGTAAGGAAGGGTGTGTAGGGATATTTGAATATAAGATGGATACCGTGCCTGCTGGTTTAGTTTTATTATTATAAAATAATTCCTCTAATATATTATACTAAACCAGAGTTATCATACTATGTGTCAGTCGGTCCTTAAAGAGCGCGTCCCATGCTCTACGACGAGTTTCGATGTGCAAGACGTCACGTCACAGCGGCACAGAGTCCGTAAAGAAATTTCCTCTAAAGAAAATTCTTCGCGGAAACGGCAGAGGGGTAGAGTAGACTACCCAATGCACATCGATTGACAAGTCGAAGGCGACGATTCACTCTTGTGGATAAAACCAAAGACAGACTGAGCGTTTAACGTTCAAAGGCAATCAACGTACTCGTGTTATCGGAAGGAGAAGACGTTGGAATTGTATGAAGGTAAGTTGTTGACTATTATGTATAATAAAATTCTTCAATATGTCATGCAAAAATAATAATAATATTCGGTTGATGGTTGCAGATCACGAGAGATGAAAAGGAAAATATTGAATAATTAAAACGAGTACTTACCCAAAAGTACTGCGGTTGGAAGTGCTCGTCGAACCTCCGCTGTGGACTGTCGACCTCGGTGATGCCTTGGCAGGAGAGTCGAAGGAGCCGGTAGTAAATAAATGGCAGAAGACCGTGATGATGTTCAAATAAAACACTTTTATTGTTCAAGTATACTACTGTCTTACAGCTCTCGCGACTAAGTTTTTAAGTCGAATAATGTTTTGAGACTAAGTCTTTATTTCGATTTTAAATGGTTCGTGACTGCTACTGTTCTTGTTCTTCAGAGAGCTCCTGGTCAAATGCTAGGTGATGTTGTCTCAAGAGTGTCGGGTCAAATGCTAGGTGATGTTGTCTCAAGAGTGTCGGGTCAAATGCTAGGTGATGTTGTCTCAAGAGTGTCGGGTCAAATGCGCGGAAGACTGAGCTGCGCTCCCTGAGGTACCCTCTGGTCCCTACTCCGTGCCGGCTATCCGCAGTGGTAGGAGAATGCGGCGCTCCCGGGCGTAGGCGGCTCGACCGCCGCTTGCCGCTATAGCTGTCCTTCTTCTTCGAGCGCGCTATGACGTGGTGGCCGCGCTCTTGCGTGGGGATAGTGGGGACGACGTAGCTGTCAGTATTGTCCATGCATCGAGCTCGTTAATTCATTTTACAAAGGTAAGGCGTTTACAATAGGTTTTTAGTCACCAGAATTTTAATAATTTGCATGCATATATTTTTTAATATAGAATCTCAACCTCTTTCAATAGAAGTGTGAATGATCGTTCTAGCATGTTCCGTTTAGAATTGATTTTTAACTTTCTTTATATTAATTATATAGTTTTAGTTAACAATGTTATAAACAAATTCTGGTGTTATAAACCATTATAATTACAATTTGCTATATAATAATTATACGATATATGTATATATGTATGTGCATATAGGTGCATGGTCTAGATAATTGTTAATAATAATTGTGTTACATTATAATATAAAAGTGTATTAATTATTCCTTTTATTATTCAGCTCTTAGAACAAAGGATGTGGCGAGCTGTTTTATCACCGGATGCAGGTGTTCGCCGCGCCAGGCAGTCGCGCCAGGCCTTATCTTATCGCTGAGTGAGCTCATGTGCAGCTGCACCGGATGAAGCTCGGAGGGTCGCTTATCTTTTGGTGAGTGAATTTATAACGCTTTATAAATCGATTTAATAATTTCATTCGTTATAATTTATTCATATATTCCTTACTTGTTAATTGTATAGGATATATATATATATACTTATATATATTGTTTGTAAAAGTTAATAAATGTAATTGTTAAAAATTTTATCTTCATTATTTTATTAATTAAATATGTATTATACATATTGTTATTTCTCTTTTGAAGGCTTGAAAGTTTGCTAAAAAAATTGCATTACTGTTGGATCTTTGTTAGTTAATGATATGGATTAATTTAACATATAATATATATATATATTCTTTTATAATTTATAATTTCGTAATAACTTATTACTCTTGCAATAAGAAAGCGCTCCTTATAATATTCATACATTATATATTCGCGAGTCCCTTTCGCATTAAGACTCGGCACGGACGTCGAAAACATTAGGGGAGATAACAAAGTAATAGGGGAGATAACGCGGTACGCTGGACTTAGCCTTGTGCTCTTATAAGGAGACTTATTATTCGTCTCAATAATAAAATCATGCATAATGAATTTTACAAGACCATACATTCATTATTATTATTAATATGTATATTTATTACTTTGTATTATTATTATTTAAACTTTATATTTCATGTGTGTTATATATGTGTAAAGTTTTGTTATAACAAAATTTATTTAGTAGTTATATAGATTTATAATTCTGCACACAGTAAAGAGTTATGAGCTTTATTTTGCATTATTGGTTTTATTAAATCAGAATCTTTATTATTTATAATTATTAATAATTTAAATAATTTAATATATTTGTCTTATATAGTTATTATATTTTTCAGATATTTTGTAAAACGACATTCTATACAGAAGATATTCGAGGGTGCATATCATTTATAGCTTGGCTGTATTTTAATCGACAATATAGAACGTTTATTAGACTATTGTCGGAGCGGATTAAAATACTCACATATGATCGTCTGGCCATGACTTATTAACTCTATGCACCTCTAATTGCGGATAAGTTTTGGATATTTTGAAATATTTTAATATTATTTTGAATGTGCTTGACTTGACAACTTCGTCATTTATTAAGTATATATGTACATTAAATAATGTTGAGCTTTTACATAATGAAAATGGTTTATTATTTGGTTATCATTGCTTACTTATTATATTTTAATTGTATATAAAATTTTGCAATTAAATAATCAAAATGAAAAATATATGTATTATTTGGCAATAATGGGTGGATAAGAAATTAGATTTTATATAATTTATTATTATGTAGTGAAGTTTTATTTGAATAACTATATAGAATATACGTATATGAAAAGAGATTTTTATAGTGTATTAATTATTATGTTCTTATGCTTAGAGTTTAAACGTGTTATTATTTGAATTTTCTTATTTGTCTAGGTTGCATATATAATATATATATGTTGGAAGGGATATGGACCAATGGATTATTCACGAACAAAAGACAGGCTTAAACCATATAAGAATATGCAGCATTGAAAGGATTTTGAGGAATCTGTGCGAATTATTTCGGAAGTTTATTTGGTAAGTTTATTATTTTGATAAGTTAATTAATGAATTAAAGGTTTAATTTAATTATATCATATATTTATAAAATATATATTATATATATATATATATATATATATATAATATATGTATTCATGTATAATATTATGTACCTTTAGTATTTTAATGCATTATCTTTTAAATTTTTATTAATAACTACATATGTATTTATACTAATAATGAGGGTGACAAGTCTGTCCGAGCTTGTTTCGCGGTTTAATTCTTATTAATTTTTACATATGGTATTACGTATAGCGCTGTCTCTCTCACTCGCGCGAGTCACCCGATAGTGCGGTCTCTCTCACTTTCACGTACTACTACCTATTGAGGTCTCGTGTATAAATTTCGATAAATGTAGTCTGTTGATTATATATTTGAGGAGGCATATTTGTAGTTTGTTATTGAAATATATTTCTAAGGAATTTTATTAATAAATATATTTTTATTTTTCCGTATAGCGTTTTCGTTAGGTGATGAAAATATTGGGACACCCGGTGGACAACCAAGTGGAGGCTATGTTTATAGGGTGACTTATTATTCTGCATGCAGCAAAGAGTTACGTATAAAATTTTATTCATAATAATTTCTTGACATTTCTTTATTATTTAGTTATTGTTTAGTAGTTATTATTTAATTTAATATATTTATTGTTGAAATTTAATATATTAATATTTGATTTATTATACTTCTTTTACTATTTGAATTCTTTTACTCCTATATAATTATATACATTTATAAAATATTAAACCTTTTTAATATAGTAATTTTGATCAATCAAACTTTTATAATGATAATAGATTTTTGTATAGATTGATTTTTTAGTACATTTTTGTTAAGTTAATTTTTCATACGGCCAAATATTATTTGATTATTATTTTCAGTTGCTGGGACTTGGAATTCTTGCTACTTATTTATAAGAAGTTGTCTTACATTATTAGGAAGAGGATAAATATTATATATATAGGATCATAAAAAGTGTGTAAGTATGTATTATATTTTGGATGGTTTATTTAATAATTTCTATAGTAGATTTTCTTATACATTTATTATATTTTTCAGGTATCAAGACTCTGAGGAAAATTACTTCCTGATAGTGAACATATATATATATTTACGGGAACTCAACGAGGACCAAAAATTAAAATAATCTAGGATTTTTAAAGGAAATTCTTGCTTGATTAATTATATTTTATTCATTAATTATATTTTATATATATATTTTATTAATTATATTTTATTAAGAAATGTTTAGATCATTAATTTCTAAAAGAAGCTCGTTACTTTATAAAAGATTATTATTTAGTTATTGGCCATTTACATTTTGTAATTAAATAGTCAGTTAAATGTTATTCAGTAATAATTAGAATTTTATACAGACATATTTGGCCAATGGTATTAATGTACAGTAAAGATTTATTATAACATTTAGAAAAATATTTATTCAAGGAAAATTTATTAATTTTGTTTCTCATGAATATAAAAAATATATATATATTGTTAATTATTTTATTACTAATTATTATTACTGATTTTTAGAGCGTATTGTTTTAGTAACAATTATTATTCATGGGCATTAATTTTTTGTTTGACTTGGTACATTTATTTATTGTTTCATATTCTTATATGTACGTAGAATGTTAACTTTATAACTTTCCTTTTGTTATTGTTGATTCTTTATAAATTTTCGTATTAATATTTTATGTGGCTCACTTTCGGAGCATTTGTTAGCATTTTTACTGTAGGTTATTTATCCCAAAATATTAATTAATTATATGATTTTCAGGTTTCAAAATTGGTAATCGCTGCATTTCTTTTATGACAATTGACCATACTATTTATCGAAAAGATACGCATGGGCTCACAAAATCATTTATTTAGGTGCGTATCGTTTGATAAAATATTTTGATTTATGCCTTTTCCTTTGTAGTAAGCGCGTATACACGCATAGGGATATCCTTTTTTGGTTATATGTGATAACTGAATAATATGAATATTGAGTGAATATCTATATATATTGGTTACATATAGTATAAAGTGGATTTATAGTGATTATATATATAATTACAAGTAAAGATTATATAAGATACGAAATTCTTTATACTATTCTTCGAAACAAATTATATTTTAAATCATTTTCCTTTTAAAAGAAGCTTGTTATTTTACAAAGGATTATTATTTAGTCGTTGCTGGTCATCTGTTTTTACATTTTAATTTTATAATTAAATAATCAAAGTAAATATATTTATTATTTGATAATAATTAAACTTTTATATATATATATATGTGTTTTTCATTGTTTATTGATTTATGTCTTTATTTGTCTAAATACTAATTAATTATATTATTTTCAGGTTTCGGGATTTATGGCTATGGAAATTTTCCCATGCCAATTTTACCAGAAGAATGTAAAGGAACGCACAAGAGGCTATAAGACCAGTTACCGACGGATTTGTTCGTATACCAATTTATACGAAGTCTTGTTGCAAATGATTTGCTAAGAGTTTTTCTTGATAATAAAATTTCGAATAAATTTCTTTTCTTAGTAAGGTTAGTTATTAAGATTAATATCATTATATACGACCAGTTCCAGTACTGCTAATTCATTGTAATATCTTTCTGGCTATATACCACATCAATCAATGTATTGTATTAATATGAGATTATGGCGAATATATATATAAATATATATATATATATATATATACAGTATTTTGCTATTGATTTATGAAATTTCATAAGCGATTTTAAGGTGATTGTGTGGGGCTTTTGCAGCTTTATTAAAATTGCATAAATAATAATTATATATATGTTGAAATCCTTTTACGATTATTATAAATGACTGTTTCAAAGAGCCTATTACTTTTTCTTGATTGATAGATGTGTATAAGTCCAGCTTTCGGTTAGTACTGGTGGTTACTAGTATTTTGACTACATGAGAACTGATTATTATTAAATTGATGTATATATATATTGATTATATATAATATTATGGCGCAAATATATAGTGATTATATATAGTATCGCGCAAAGATTATATAGGATGAGAGAATAAGTAGGGATTATACTTTTATAAATAAGATTTTAAATTTTTTTGTTGCGGGACGTAACATAGGATTCTTTGAATGATCACGAAGTTTAGCACACACTAATATATATTTCTAAAATAATACACAAAATGTAATATATTTAAACTAGCACTTAGATTCGAGAATGAATTTATAATGAATTTGGAATTTGAGTTAAGATTATGATATGGAATTAGAGTTAGAGTCCAGCTTAGGACTTGTCGGTTCGGTGTCGCGAGTTAGACTGCTTGAGTCTGGGCCCGCTCCGAGGTCCCTCGATTTCGGCGGCTCGACTGCTGCGGCGGTCGAAAGTGGGGAGCTTGGAGAGAGAGGGGCCCTAGCTGAGCGCCATCTCTGGGCGCTTGGCGGAGGCTTAAATCTAACGCAGTGCCGCGCTTGGCCGCTAGTCGGAGTTCGGTGTCATAGCGCGCCTTGGCGCGCTTTTCAAATGCGCTGAAAGAAACTTAGAAGATTTACATGAAAGTTCGTGGAAAAATCAGGCGCGGGATGTAACAGTATACATATACACATACAAGTATATGAATGCAGAACGCGGATATAACTGACTTCTGTCCACCGCCACTATAGTGGTCTTCCGGCCCTCTAAAGGTTAACCTTGTGTGTATTAACTTAGGAAATATACTAGTGTTCATATTAAAACTCGTGTTTATTCAAATTCATACATCCCATATTACTCTATGCGATCATAGCTATCTTCCATCACGCACGTGCACACTTTTATAATAAATTGCAATCTCATAAATTCTGGCTTCACCGGTATCTGTTAAGAGAGGATCACCGCTCACAGATACAGCCTAAGAACTCTCAATTAGTGAGGACCACCGCACGTTGAGACATATCTGAAGCAACAGCGAACCCAAGAATGCTTAATTACCTTTCATTACGCAATGCCTAAAACTCGCCGTGCTGGTAGGAAAAATCAGCTCCGCAGACTACTCGCGCGATACGAACGCGGCACCGCAGACAGACATACGACGTTCATTGAAACAGATTACCGTTGTGACCACGAATACGAACAATTATTCGCGAGTGCTAACAAAACCACGTGCTTAATAAAGTGGCCGGATCATCTCATCCCCATTGACGTTGATAACCAGCCGCATCAACCCACTTCCACTCATCCCGGAGACCCGCGTGGAGCGCCGCGATCCCCGCCTACCAGTGCAGCCTGATTAATTAATGCGGCCAGGCCACGTGGAAATTAACCTTTGAAGCGAAGCCATCTTGGAGGTAAGTGACGGTTGGAAAATCCTGTTCGTACAAGTCACGACTTTTTGCTAGGCCCATCGTGTTTTTTTGTATAAGGTTTCACTTTTACGATCTCAGCCCGACCCTTCGGCGCCGCGGTACATTCCAGTGGTCAATCGAGTCTCTCTGTATTAAATCCCCGGTCTTATCTCCGCGAATTTCCGCGAATACCGGCTCTATCCCGCGAATTACAGCCCAATATCAACAATAATAATAACAACAATCCGAATTTGTAGCGACAAATGACCGCGGTCCTCCCCTTAAGCTGTAATTAACGAAATTATGAATTGGGATTTAATCCGACGCCTGGAATTTAACGCAATGACCTACTGACCCAGTGACCTAATTTCGATGTTGGGATTTAACGCAATGACCTACTGACCCAGTGACCTAATTTCGATTTTGGGATTTAACGCGATGACCTACTGACCCAGTAACCTAATTTCGATTTTGGGATTTAATGCGATGACCCACTGACCTACATAAATTGACCTAATTACCCAGTGATCTACTTTCCCAAATCCCTTTAAACCGACGCTGCGTTAAAGGGACTCAGTCCCAGCCGAGATCTACTTTCAGGAAAATCCCTGGAAAATCGGATTTAACCCGATGAAATCGCTCTTCCCCGATGCGACCCCACGAGTTTCGTGATCGGACCACTCAGGCCCCCCTCAATACCCCCGATCACTCTGAGATCCCCCCTGATCCCCCTGAGCTTTTGCCAAAAGGCTTGCGGATTCGCGAATAATCAAACTAGAGCCGCTCTATGTGCTTTCTGTTATTATTCCCTGCCCACCGAAGAGCGTCTACAGTAGAACTACGTGGCGAAGCATAGACTCATAATAGGCGAACCCATCGGATTCGCGTGCCACTCCTGTGGTAATAGATTAAGCAGCATCAGAATTAGCGACAAGTGCCCCAAGTGCCCTGAGCGACTTCTAGACTATTGGCTATGCCCTGCCAATCATCCAGTAACACAAGACGGTAATATAGTCATCCCTATCGTGTACTCCGACGAAGAGTCCACCGATTCCGAGCCCGAACAATAATTCCGAGTACTTCAGATCGCACGTATCCCCGGGAAGAACCGCATAGGTTCGCTTGACCCGAAAAAGCGATCGAGCCCCGCGACGTCCGAATTCTCTTTTAGAGCCGCGACATCCCGGGACGTAACAAATTTGGTGACAGCGGTGAGATACGAAAAGAACTCGGAATAAAACCCCCTTTTTCTGATATGCTGGACACCCGTAGCGGGAAAACCACGAGTAAACCGCTGACCGAGGCGGAAATCGAAGCAATCCAAGCTAAATTAGATACCAAGGCCGAGAGATTAAAAGAAGAGGCGGCGCTACTAAAAGAACAACGCGAGGAATACGAGAGGAATGTACAAGACCGTATTCGACACCGCGAACAAATGGAAAAGGAAATGGAAACGCGTAAACTGGACGCCTCTGGCAACGATGCGTCGCGAAGCGCGGGCGACAACGTATGCCTCGAGATCGAACGGCTGCGTCGAGCTCCTCCGTAGAGAAAATCACTCAACCCCACGACATTCCGGACAAGGTCCTTTCACACGTAACTCCCAGAACTATCAATATGACCTTTCCCCCGGCCCGACTCAACTCCCCAAGGTCTCCTTCCGCGAAGCCACCGATTCTGTCCCCAGCTTCGATGGCTATAATATCCCCTGTGACCGTTTATTTTTTTTTGTTGGGCTGATGATAATTGTGGCCGGTGATATTGGCCCACGGCACACCTTCGGCGCGATTTCTCTTCAAAACTTCAACTCTAAATTTGCATGGGCGCCAGGTGCGGGAATACGCACCGCTCTAATAAAGTCTTTCAATAAATTATATAATTCACGGCACTCGAAAGAAGACAAAAGAATTCGAAAGCTATCGCGACGGACACTCGGCTAGCCCCGTATCGAGAATGGTAGAGGGGCGGTCCGTTTAATTTCTTATTTAATTAGGGAGGATCGAGAATGCAAGGTCGCTGAAAATAACACAAGTTATTAAGATGACAAAATTAGTAGTATATTTCACATGAATAGTTAAAAGCATTAATATTTGATAGCAGATCGACGCGGGCGGTTGAAGAAGAAAAATTATACAATCGATTTTAGTTATTTTATCACCGGCAGCAACGGGCCGGTGTGCGGGCACAAGCACCGCGGTATCACGTGCCAAGCGTTGACAAAAAGCGCTGAAAGAGTCTTTGGAATTCCGCGCTATGCGAGGCTTGTCGGAGTCTCGACAGCTAGGAATTTAAACAAATTTGTAATAATGATTACCGCGCTACTCGCCCTGTTAATTTTATTTACCCTGCGTGGAAGGAAAGAGCGGATTATAAGATCAGAATAAATAGCCGGATACAGAATGAGTGAATTCTTTACACATTGATTTCGATTAACAATTACCAGTATGTTACACGTTAACGAAAAGAATTTAGATACGACTCGATTAATTAATAAAAGACACGCTAAATCAAACGCGAACAATTACTCACTAGAATATAATACACGGAATGCGAGACTCGGACGTATACGAGTCGACGCCGCAACGCAGTTGCCAGCTATCGAATATCGAGATCGCCTTGTGTGTATGAGCTCGGTTATCGTACTTTTAAACAAAAATTTACGGCCAACAATAATAATTGTACAAATAAACATTTACAGTGACTGTCGGCGCGCACTGGGAGAGAGGGCACTTAATTTTACGAAAGCTCGAACAAAGTCTTTCGGCCGGCCGTCGTACTCTAAGACGCAAATATCGAGAACGCAGAAACAGAATTTCACAAGGAATTTAATGACGGCAGCTATACGGCACCGACATTGTTCGAGCTAATTCTACCTGAATGATTTAACAAAGACGGCCAGATGGGGTCGACGCTTGTCTCACCGGTGACTCCTTGCGGTTCTCCGTGCTCTTGTTACGTCCCGGGATGTCGCGGCTCTAAAAGAGAATTCGGACGTCGCGGGGCTCGATCGCTTTTTCGGGTCAAGCGAACCTATGCGGCTCTCCCCGGGGATACGTGCGATCTGAAGCGCTCGGAATTATTGTTCGGGCTCGGAGTCAGTGGACTCTTCGTCGGGGTACACGATAGGGATGACTATATTACCGTCTTGAGTTACTGGATGATTGGCAGGGTGTAGCCAATAGTCTAGAAGTCGCTCAGGGCACTCGGGGCATTCGTCGCTAATCCTGATGCTGCTTAATCTACTTCCACAGGAGTAACACCCGAATCCGATGGGTTCGCCAATTATAAGTCTATGTTTCGTCACGTAATTATACCGTAGACGCTCTTCAGCGGGCAGGGAATAATAACAGAATGCGCACAGAGCGGCTCTAGTTTGATTATTCGCGAAACCGCAAGCTTTCTGGCAAAAGCTCAGGGAGAGATCGGGGGTATTAAGGGGGGTCTGAGTGATCCGATCACGAAACACGCGGGATCGCATCGGGGAAGAGCGATTTTATCGGGTGAAATCCGATTTTCCAGGGATTTTCTTAAAAGTAGGTCTCGGTTGGGACTAAGTCCCTTTAACGCAGCGTCGGTTTAAAGGGATTCGGGAAAGTAGGTCACGGGGTAATTGGGTCAATTTATGTAGGTCACTGGGTCATCGCATTAAATCCCAAAATAAAATTAGGTCACTGGGTCAGTGGGTCATCGCGTTAAATCCCAAAATAAAAATTAGGTCACTGGGTCAGTGGGTCATCGCGTTAAATCCCGAAGTTGAAAATAGGTTAGTAGGTCGTTGCGTTAAATCCCAAGCGTCGGATTAAATCCCAATTCATAATTTCGTTAATTACAGCTTAAGGAGAGGACCGCGGTCATTTATCACTATGAATTCGAATTGTTGTTATTATTATTATTAATATTTGGCTATTATTCGCGGAGTAGAGCCGGTATTCGCGGTAATTCGCGGAGATAAGGCCGGGGATTTAATACAGAGAGACTCGATTGACCACTGGAATGTACCGCGGCGCCGAAGGGTCGGGCTAAGATCGTAAAAGTGAAACCTTATACAAAAACACGATGGGCCTGGCAAAAAGTCGTGACTTGCACAAACAGGAATTTTCAACCGTCACTTACCTCCAAGATGGCTTCGCTTCATTTCCTTTCGAAGATTAATTTCCACGTGGCCTGGCCGCGTTGATTAATCAGGCTGCACTGGTAGGCGGGGATCGCGGCGCTCCACGCGGGTCTCCGGGATGAACGGAAGCGGGTTGATGCGGCTGGTTATCAACGTCGATGGGGATGAGTCGTTCTGGCCACTTTATTAAGCACGTGGTTTTATTTGCACTCGCGAATAATTGTTCGTATTCTTTATCGTAGTGGTTTGTTTCTACGATATCGATATAATTGGTGGACGCGGCGTAGTAATGTCTCGCTATCATCCGACGGAGTTGATTTTTCCTACCGGCACGGCGTGTTTTAGGCATTGTAGAAAGTTAAAGTCATATTCGGATTTTCTGTAGGCGTCGAGCGGCTTGTCCTCTCTGAGCCGTCACTTCAAATCAGAAATGATTGATTATGCTTCGGATTTTCTGTAGACGTCGAGCGGCTTGTCCTCTCTGAGTCGTCACTTTGAATCAGAAGTAATCAATTATGCTTCGTATTTTCTGTAGGCGACGAGCGGTTTGTCCTCTCTGTCGTCACTTCAAATACGAAAACTCGATTTAATTGTTATAATTTAGTAGCACGTGCCTGGTTAAGAATATCTGTATATTAACGTCGCGTCGCGTGGGATGTGGATTTATTGAATTAGGATTCTTTGAATGATCACGAAGTTTAGCACACACTAATATATATTTCTAAAATAATACACAAAATGTAATATATTTAAACTAGCACTTAGATTCGAGAATGAATTTATAATGAATTTGGAATTTGAGTTAAGATTATGATATGGAATTAGAGTTAGAGTCCAGCTTAGGACTTGTCGGTTCGGTGTCGCGAGTTAGACTGCTTGAGTCTGGGCCCGCTCCGAGGTCCCTCGATTTCGGCGGCTCGACTGCTGCGGCGGTCGAAAGTGGGGAGCTTGGAGAGAGAGGGGCCCTAGCTGAGCGCCATCTCTGGGCGCTTGGCGGAGGCTTAAATCTAACGCAGTGCCGCGCTTGGCCGCTAGTCGGAGTTCGGTGTCATAGCGCGCCTTGGCGCGCTTTTCAAATGCGCTGAAAGAAACTTAGAAGATTTACATGAAAGTTCGTGGAAAAATCAGGCGCGGGATGTAACACTCTCGGCATCCACTTGTCGAATCGATAATTTTGGGCCGTCGTTCCCTTCGCCGGTCCGCCGAACAGTGGCGAGCGGAAGGCCCGTCGGAATCACGCCGGCGAATTAATGCGTAACTAGGCCACCTGTGGCGCTTCCGCAACCCTCAGGATCGTCGTGTGGCCCATTTAATTCTGCGGCCTTCAGGGTCGTACATGTGCCTGTCGCACCCCGTTTTCTCTTAGATTTTTCATAATTCCTCTCGTTGAGGCCCGTCAGGAGGGATATTTTCGGCAGCCACTCGCCGTTATTTATAATGTTCTTCTTTAGCGCTGTTCCGGACGAGGTGGCTCCGACTCGGGGTCCCAATGTTAATTTATCCGCTGTTTGGCCTTCCCCGCAATTGTTCTCCGTACCTGCTGGGCATATGAATGTTCATAGGGGCGGCAGCGACAGTCTTACTGGACTTTACCATTGACGAAATTAGATAATAATACTTAGCTTGGCGTGTTCCTTTTACTCGGCGCCTCCGCCCGCCCGTTTCCTTGTGTCCTGTACTTCTTCCTCAAGTTTGAGCCACCGGATGAGATCCCGTCAGCGTCTCCCATCGTGCCCGCTCTTAAGCCTAATCTTAACGCTAACAAATAAATTTCTACGCACGGGAGGCGAGTATAATCTCGCCTCCACTAGCCGCTCTCTCCCTAAATTAGGGGAGAAGGAGGGCCCAAATTCATTCTCGGTCGGATCTCGCGATCCTGGTGACGGACCGCCAAGTGTCACGTCACAACTCCCCCCTCCTAAAAGAGGACCGAGGAGGTCTCGGCTACCGACCAACGTCGACAGCCGCTTAATTTTCTCAAGATCCAGTTAATCTCTCGAGGATTTTCCTCGTGGCGTTCCTTAAACAAAATGCTAACATTAGTCCGCTCTCTTCCGCAGCGAATTGCGCTTTCAGTCAATTATACTCGGGCTAGGAGCATGCGACACAACCAACAACCATCCAATCACAAAATCGAAAGCAAAAACACAGGGTGAGCGAAGCGGATCCCATAGTCGAATACACTGGTTATTGGTGGTGTGAAGAGAGGAGGGTAGTAGTCAAGCAAGACGATGATTCGGCTCTTCAATCCCTTTATTATTTAGGAGAGGACCCGGTCAGGTTATACAAAGTAAAAAAAAAAGGAACGGAAAGAAAAATATCTTCGAAGTGAACGACAGCTAACTCTTGCCCAGATGTCCACGGTCCGGGTGGTATGGGCCTAAGTCCCGCCAATCGTCCCGGCAGCGTGGGCAAGTGCGGAGGGTTACCCCCTCCCGGCCACACCCATAACAGTATTGTCGGTCTTTGGGCCACGGACAAGCGGAATATCGGTGGTCCGTTGCCCGGCAGTTCCAGCAGACGTTGGGGCCTCTGGTGGGTGGTCTGGTCGACACCACGGTCTGTCGCTCGGGAGGTGGGGGTTCTTCTTTTGGCGGCTCCCGAGCGGAGGTTGTTATCGCTCTGAGCTCCGTGGATGGAGGTTGCGGCTGGAGATTGTACCCCTCCGGTAGGCCGGGGCGCCTCAGGGTATTAGTATTGGTGAGGCGTCATCTTCCCCGCCCTGGTAGGCGCGATTCCACGGCAGCGATAATCGGCGGAGAAGGGTCCACCTGAACCCCCGTAGACTGACGGACGGCCTCTGCGGTCTGGGTGCCGGCATGATGGACCTCTGGTGCGGCCACCTCAAAGAGACGCTGTCCCAGTGTCCTGCCCCCAGAGGCTTGCGTCCCCTGCTCCCGGGTGCGAGGGAACTCCCGTACCGTCGCCCCCCGAGTGGTCGTCCTCCGGCGGTCCCTGTCCTCCGCCAGATCTCGGAGTTCCGTCCAAAACCCGGGGTGACGGTCATGGACCTCCTCGATCAACGCTCGGTAGCGGAGCCTGAAACGCCGCCACTCCATGTAGGCTCCCTTTCTCTCTCCTCGCTGAACTAATGTCGGCAACTATCTATGGGGGGGAGTATGGTATGGTTTGAGATCTTGCACATGCACTTTACTAGCAAAATCACCATTCAAATGGACGAGCTCACACACAACAGGCGAAAGCATGCGATCAATGCGAAAAGGTTCGTGGAATTTCGGGGACAATTTTGCGGCAATATTTTGAGCCGCCGACGATAATACATGTTGACGCTTTAATACTAAGTCGCCAACCTGAAATTCAACATCGCGTCTTTTACGGTCGTAATATTTGGATTGTCTATCGTAGGCCTGCTCCAAGTTCTCCGTTACCCAATCGTATAGCGCGCGCAGTTTCTTCATGCGGTCCGTCCACGTAACCGGGTCTCGCGGTTCGACCTCGCTCACTGCAGTGCAACGCGCGCGGAGTGTGTGTGAAGGTTCTATCTCGCGCCCCAAATTTAGGAAAACGGCGAAGTGCCGATAGAGGAGTGATGGGCCGAGTTATATGCAAAACGGAAGTCTTTCAGGTGTTCATCCCATTCCCGGTGATCTCGATCCAAAAACGCGACAATCATGATTTTCAGCACGCGGTTTACGCGTTCCACGGGATTGGCTTGCGGATGATACGGCGGAATAGTGGTAATTTTTATCCCGTGCTCGTCCGCGAATGCTTGAAGGGTTCGATTCGCGAACTCGGTGCCGTTATCAGTTAATAAAAACTTCGGCGTACCCCACCGCGAGATAACCTCCTCCAGAGCCTCACAGATTTTCTTCCCGTTCGCAGCCCGCAAGGGAAAACATTCCACCCATTTGGTGAAAAGATCTTGCACCACTAAAACGTATGCAAAACCCGCTTTACTCTCTTGGGGAACGGCCCCATGATGTCGGCAGCGATCACGGTCCAGGGGCCCTCCACGACGCGGTGGCCCATAAGTCCGATCGGAGGAGCTTGCTCCACCTTGGTGCGCTGACACGTATCGCATCGCTTTACGTATTTCCCGACGTCCCGGAACATGTTCGGCCAGAAATATTTAACGGCGAGTCTCTGAAATGTTTTCTCTACTCCCAAATGTCCCGCTTGTGGCTCATCGTGCGCCTCTCTCAAAGCCTCCTCCCGTAATTCGCGTGGCAAGATCAATTTCCACCTATCGAGGTCCTCCACGATATCCGATATGATCTCTCTCGGCCGACAATAATACAGCTGGTCCTCCACTACTTTCCAGTCTGTATATCTTTTAGTCCTGTCGGCCACCTCCCCGAAACGCTTGCGATACCACTCCGCGGTATTTGCGGCTATGTCCGCCTCTACGGCAACTAACGATCTAACCTCGGTGTCACCCTCGTACATTCTCGACAGAGCATCCGGTACGTGATGTAACGCGCCCTTTCGATGTACGATCTCGTAGTCATTCTAACGCCCATCTCGCGAGTCGGCCCGTAGGGTTTTTAAGATGTTCAGGGTCCGATAAGGCTCGACTCGCGAAAGCTATTACGTTCTCTTTCCCTTCAATAATTTGCGTTAGAACGTCTCCTATTCCGACGGAACTCGCGTCGGTTTGTAACGTAAATGGAATACTAAAATCAGGGCACGATAACGTAGGCGCAGTCATTAGATGTGAACAGATCTGTTCAAACGCACGGATTTGGTCTTCCGCCCACTCCCAGCGTTGATTCTTCTTTAGCAATCGCGCTAATGGTTCACTAACCGTCGCGAACTGCGGAATGAATCGTCTGTACCAGGAGGACATACCCAATAAACGACGTAACTGCTTAATGTTCCGCGGGGCCGGATATTCTAAGATCGGTTGTACTTTTTCGGGGTCTACGGTTAGCCCGTCTCTCTGCACAATAAACTCGAGATACCGAACTTGTGAGCGGCAAAACTCACATTTCGACGGATTTATAGTAAGACCGGCAGCAAAAATTTTATCCAACACGCGTTCCAACCATTCCAGGTGTTCCTCGAAAGTCGGCGTCACGATCACGATATCGTCTAGATACGCGAACGCGTGCGGTTCCATTTCCGGCCCTATTAATTTATCCAACAATCGCTGGAATGTCGCGGGTGCTCCGGTAAGTCCATAAGGCATTCGCGTGAAGTGGTACAACCCCTTTCCGGGAACACTAAAGGCAGTAATCTCTCTGCTCTCCTCGGCCGACGGTATTTGAAAGTACGCCTGGCTCAAGTCGAGAGTTGAGATATATTTAGCAGATCTTAGCTTATCTAAGATACCGTTCATATTCGGTAGCGGATACGCATCTTTTTTTGAGATGCCATTCACTTTCTGAAAGTCCAAACAGAATCTATATTTCCCGTTAGATTTCTTTACCATAACGACAGGATTTGACCACTCACTAAAAGAAGGTTCTATAATTCCAGCCTCTAACATTTTATCCACTTCATCGCGAATAGCCTCCTGAACCTTAGGCGAAACCAAATAACATCGCTGTTTAATAGGTCGATGTTGGCCAACGTCAATAACATGCTCCGTAAGAGAAGTGACACCGGGATTTTCGACTGCTTCGGGTATTCGGTTCTTTAAGAACGACTGTAATTGTTCGTTTTGCAAAGACGTTAACTCAGGGAGTCCACAGCATACTCGCGATTCCTCGTTCTCCGACTCAAACGGATATCTCACGGCAGGACTATCTCTAAAATTCTATTCCGATAGCTCATAATCCACAACTACGCCAAATTTTCGCAAAAAATCTATGCCGATTAAACACGAGACGGTCAAGTCCGGCAGCAAACAAGCTGAAATGGTACGAATCCGATCCCTCATTCGAAACGATAGATTGACCTCTTCGCGCGCTCTCGCTATCTGCCCGTTCGCGGTGCGAATCTGAGTAACTCGTTGGCGAGTAGGCAGATTTAATCTTCGAACGATCTGTGTTACGTCCTATTCGATCGTTTATTCAACGATTCTGCAGGGCGCACCGTGCAGGGACGAACAATATTATATCTCTCTATTTTGTTTTTCAGGGCAACCTGCTACGCCGGCTATACCCTGGGACGCCGAGAGATTAGGATCTATAGGACGCTTCTTTTCGGAGGTATTTTAGGGTTGACAAATAAATATGTAGATTTTTATGTTATAAATTTCTATTTTTTCCTTTTATTTATTTTATCCTTCCTCGTTCTTCTACATTAGTTTGTAAGGTAATTTTAGCGAAATCAAATTATGTATGATATATGTCATCGACTGTATCTAAGAATTCTTCGCTGTTCAGATAATCCAGAAAATGATTAACCGCTTGGTCCACCAAGCCTTCTTCTGCTGGGGAGATATCCACGGGGTCAAACCCGAATTCTCCGGGTCTAACCGGGGAATAATCTGGGGTTGAATAATCTGAAAATGAGGCCGGGCTATCAGGGCGACGGGGAGACGTTTGGACCTGCCTGTCCCGTCTTATTTCGGCGTTGGCCTCCCAAGCTCGGAGTAATCCCCGTGGTATTCCAGCAGTAAGGTCATCCGGGTCGAGGACAATCGTGGAAGCTGTTGAGCTGACAGAGCAACTATCTGATGATTCCTGTTCTTCTTCCGGTTCTTCTCCAGCCGGTATCGCTTGGGGTTGTCTGCTGTTCTCGGGGTTTAGTTCGGAGGGCAAAGGGGCAAATGAAAGGTCGTGTGGGGTGTTTTCACGATCATTGACTGCCCGAATTATCTCGCTCGGAATTTCATCTCGGTCTATGTATAAATGGTAAGGAACAGTACGTCGGTCTCTCAACAGACGCTGTCGGAAATACTCGCGACGCCTTATACCCGCCCGATGGAAGGGGATCTCGCGACGGAGAACTGGATCGATGCGTAATGCGTTTACCATCTATTATTGAAATAATTTAAGTTTTAAAATTTGTTTTATCGAAAGGATAATTTGAAATTATTTCGCGGCATCTAATACTTACGATGGAAATTTTGAGGGGTCACCTGTCAAAAAAGAATGTACCGCGTAAATCTAAAGTTTCGTAACCGGTTTAGAGAAAGAGACAGGACAGATTCTGAAATCGCGACTCCTAATTTATTATGAGAGAAAATTATTAGTTAATTACCTCACATGCAGTGACGTGGTAAGGAAGGGGGTGTAGGAATGTTTGAATATCAGATGGATACCGTACCTACTGGTTTAGTTTTATTATTATTAAATAATTCTTCTAATATATGATACTAAACCAGAGTTATCATACTATGTGTCAGTCGGTCCTTAAAGAGTGCGTCCCATGCTCTACGACGAGTTTCGATGTGCAAGACGTCACGTCACAGCGGCACAGAGTCCGTAAAGAAAATTCCTCTAAAGAAAATTCTTCGCGGAAACGGCAGAGGGGTAGGGTAGGCTACCCAATGCACATCGATTGACAAGTCGAAAGCGACGATTCACTCTTGTGGATAAAACCAAAGACAGACTGAGCGTTTAATGTTCAAAGGCAATCAACGTACTCGTGTTATCGGAAGGAGAAGACGTTGGAATTGTATGAAGGTAAGTTGTTGACTATTATGTATAATAAAATTCTTCAATATGTCATGCAAAAATAATAATAATATTCGGTTGATGGTTGCAGATCACGAGAGATGAAAAAGGAAAATATTGAATAATTAAAACGAGTACTTACCCAAAAGTACTGCGGTTGGAAGTGCTCGTCGAACCTCCGCTGTGGACTGTCGACCTCAGTGATGCCTTGGCAGGAGAGTCGAAGGAGCCGGTAGTAAATAAATGGCAGAAGACCGTGATGATGTTCAAATAAAACACTTTTATTGTTCAAGTATACTACTGTCTTACAGCTCTCGCGACTAAGTTTTTAAGTCGAATAATGTTTTGAGACTAAGTCTTTATTTCGATTTTAAATGGTTCGTGACTGCTACTGTTCTTGTTCTTCAGAGAGCTCCTGGTCAAATGCGCGGAAGACTGAGCTGCGCTCCCTGAGGTACCCTCTGGTCCCTACTCCGTGCCGGCTATCCGCAGTGGTAGGAGAATGCGGCGCTCCCGGGCGTAGGCGGCTCGACCGCCGCTTGCCGCTATAGCTGTCCTTCTTCTTCGAGCGCGCTATGACGTAGTGGCCGCGCTCTTGCGTGGGGATAGTGGGGACGACGGAGCTGTCAGTATTGTCCATGCATCGAGCTCGTTAATTCATTTTACAAAAGGTAAGGCTTTTATAATAGGTTTTTAGTCACCAGAATTTTAATAATTTGCATGCATATATTTTTTAATATAGAATCTCAACCTCTTTCAATAGAAGTGTGAATGATCGTTCTAGCATGTTCCGTTTAGAATTGATTTTTAACTTTCTTTATATTAATTATATAGTTTTAGTTAACAATGTTA
The DNA here is from genome assembly GCF_025532165.1 of Camponotus vicinus. Taxonomy (NCBI): domain Eukaryota; kingdom Metazoa; phylum Arthropoda; class Insecta; order Hymenoptera; family Formicidae; genus Camponotus; species Camponotus vicinus. Next base: position 18,284,187 of record NW_028141956.1, on the reverse strand, counting down.
TAAACAAATTCTGGTGTTATAAACCATTATAATTACAATTTGCTATATAATAATTATACGATATATGTATGTATGTATGTGCATATAGGTGCATGGTCTAGATAGTTGTTAATAATAATTGTGTTACATTATAATATAAAAGTGTATTAATTATTCTTTTTATTATTCAGCTCTTGGAACAAAGGATGTGGCGGGCTGTTTTATCACCGGATGCAGGTGTTCGCCGTGCCAGGCAGTCGCGCCAGGCAGTCGCGCCAGGCCTTATCTTATCGCTGAGTGAGCTCATGTGCAGCTGCACCGGATGAAGCTCGGAGGGTCGCTTATCTTTTGGTGAGTGAATTTATAACGCTTTATAAATCGATTTAATAATTTCGTTCGTTATAATTTATTCATATATTCTTTACTTGTTAATTGTATAGAATATATATATATATATATATACTTATATATATTGTTTGTAAAAGTTAATAAATGTAATTGTTAAAAATTTTATCTTCATTATTTTATTAATTAAATATGTATTATACATATTGTTATTTCCCTTTTGAAGGCTTGAAAGTTTGCTAAAAAATGTATTACTGTTGGATCTTGTTAGTTAATGATATGGATTAATTTATTATATAATATATATATATTCTTTTATAATTTATAATTTCGTAATGATTTATTACTCTTGCAATAAGAAGGCGCTCCTTATAACATTCATACATTATATATTCGCGAGTCCCTTTCGCATTAAGACTCGGCACGGACGTCGAAAACATTAGGGGAGATAACAAAGTAATAGGGGAGATAACGCGGTACGCTGGACTTAGCCTTGTGCTCTTATAAGGAGACTTATTATTCGTCTCAATAATAAAATCATGCATAATGAATTTTATAAGACCATACATTCATTATTATTATTAATATGTATATTTATTACCTTGTATTATTATTATTTAAACTTTATATTTCATGTGTGTTATATATGTGTAAAGTTTTGTTATAACAAAATTTATTTAGTAGTTATATAGATTTATAATTCTGCACACAGTAAAGAGTTATGAGCTTTATTTTGCATTATTGGTTTTATTAAATCAGAATCTTTATTATTTATAATTATTAATAATTTAAATAGTTTAATATATTTGTCTTATATAGTTATTATATTTTTCAGATATTTTGTAAAACGACATTCTATACAGAAGATATTCGAGGGTGCATATCATTTATAGCTTGGCTGTATTTTGATCGACAATATAGAACGTTTATTAGACTATTGTCGGAGCGGATCAAAATACTCACATAGGATCATCTGGCCATGACTTATTAACTCTATGCACCTCTAATTGCGGATAAGTTTTGGATATTTTGAAATATTTTAATATTATTTTTGAATGTGCTTGACTTGACAACTTTCGGTCATTTATTAAATATATACATACATTAATTAATGTTGAGCTTTTCACATAATGAAAATGGTTTATTATTTGGTTATCATTGCTTACTTATTATATTTTAATTGTATATAAAATTTTGCAATTAAATAATCAAAATGAAAAATATATGTATTATTTGGCAATAATGGGTGGATTAGATTTTATATAATTTATTATTATGTAGTGAAGTTTTATTTGAATAACTATATAGAATATACGTATATGAAAAGAGATTTTTATAATGTATTAATTATTATGTTCTTATGCTTAGAGTTTAAACGTGTTATTATTTGAATTTTTCTTATTTGTCTAGGTTGCATATATAGTATATATATATGTTGGAAGGGATATGGACCAATGGATTATTCACGGACAACAGACAGGCTTAAACCATATAAGAATATGCAGCATTGAAAGGATTTTGAGGAATCTGTGCGAATTATTTCGGAAGTTTATTTGGTAAGTTTATTATTTTGATAAGTTAATTAATGAATTAAAGGTTTTATTTAATTATATCATATATTTAAAAAATATATATTATATATACATATATATAATATATGTATTCATGTATAATATTATGTATTTTATATGTATTTAATATTTAGTATTTTAATGCATTATCTTTTAAATTTTTATTAATAACTACATATGTATTTATACTAATAATGAGGGTGACAAGTCTGTCCGAGCTTGTTTCGCGGTTTAATTCTTATTAATTTTTACATATAGTATTACGTATAGCGCTGTCTCTCTCACTCGCGCGAGTCACCCGATAGTGCGGTCTCTCTCACTTTCACGTACTACTACCTATTGAGGTCTCGTGTATAAATTTCGATAGATGTAGTCGGTTAATTATATATTTGAGGAGGCATATTTGTGGTTTGTTATTGAAATATATTTCTAAGGAATTTTATTAATAAATATATTTTTATTTTTCCGTATAGCGTTTTCGTTAGGTGATGAAAATATTGGGACACCCGGTGGACAACCAAGTGGAGGCTATGTTTATAGGGTGACTTATTATTCTGCATGCAGCAAAGAGTTACGTATAAAATTTTATTCATAATAATTTCTTGACATTTCTTTATTATTTAGTTATTGTTTAGTAATTATTATTTAATTTAATATATTTATTGTTGAAATTTAATATATTAATATTTGATTTATTATACTTCTTTTACTATTTGATTTCTTTTATTCCTATATAATTATATACATTTATAAAATATTAAACCTTTTTAATATAGTAATTTTGATCAATCAAACTTTTATAATGATAATAGATTTTTGTATAGATTGATTTTTTTTAGTATATTTTTGTTAAGTTAATTTTTCATACGGCCAAATATTATTTGATTATTATTTTCAGTTGCTGGGACTTGGAATTCTTGCTTCTTATTTATAACAAGCTGTCTTACGTTATTAGGAAGAGGCTAAATAATATATATATAGGATCATAAAAAGTGTGTAAGTGTATTATATTTTGAATGGTTTATTTAATAATTTCTATAGTAGATTTTCTTATACATTTATTATATTTTTCAGGTATCAAGACTCTGAGGAAAATCACTTCCTGATAGTGAACATATATATATATTTACGGGAACTCAACGAGGACCAAAAATTAAAATAATCTAGGATTTTTAAAGGAAATTCTTGCTTGATTAATTATATTTTGTTTATTAATTATATTTTATTCATTAATTATATTTTATATATATATTTTATTAATTATATTTTATTAAGAAATGTTTAGATCATTAATTTCTAAAAGAAGCTCGTTACTTTATAAAAGATTATTATTTGGTGATTATTGGCCATTTACATTTTGTAATTAAATAGTCAAAGTTAAATGTTGTTCAATAATAATGAGAATTTTATACAGACATATTTGGCCAATGGTATTAAAGATTTATTATCACGCTTGGAAAAATAGTTAGTCAAGGAAAATTAATTTTGTTTCTTTTGAATATATATAAAATATATATTGTTAATTATTTTATTACTGATTATTATTACTGATTTTTAGAGCGTATTGTTTTAGTAACAATTATTATTCATGGGTATTAGTTCTTCGATTGACTTGGTACATTTATTTATTGTTTCATATTCTTATATGTACGTAGAATATTAACTTTATAATTTTCCTTTTGTTATTGATGATTCTTTGTAAATTTTCGTATTAATATTTTATTCGTATTAATATTTTATGTGGCTCACTTTCGGAGCATTTGTTAGCATTTTTACTGTAGGTTATTTATCCCAAAATATTAATTAATTATATGATTTTCAGGTTTCAAAATTGGTAATTGCTGCATTTCTTTTATGACAATTGACCATACTATTTATCGAAAAGATACGCATGGGCTCACAAAATCATTTATTTAGGTGCGTATCGTTTGATAAAATATTTTGATTTATGCCTTTTCCTTTGTAGTAAGCGCGTATACACGCATAGGGATATCTTTTTTTGGTTATATGTGATAACTGAATAATATGAATATTGAGTGAATATCTATATATATTGGTTACATATAATATAAAGTGGATTTATAGTGATTATATATAATTACAAGTAAAGATTATATAAGATACGAAATTTTTTATACTATTCTTCGAAACAAATTATATTTTATTCGTTAAGAATTATTTAAATCATTTTCTTTTTAAAAGAAGCTTGTTATTTTACAAAGGATTATTATTTAGTCATTACTGGTCATCTGTTTTTACATTTTAATTTTATAATTAAATAATCAAAGTAAATATATTTATTATTTGATAATAATTAAACTTTTATATATATATATATATATGTGTTTTTCATTGTTTATTGATTTATGTCTTTATTTGTCTAAATACTAATTAGTTATAATATTTTCAGGTTTCGGGATTCATGGCTATGGAAATTTTCCCATGCCAAATTTACCAGAAGAATGTGAAGGAACGCACAAGAGGCTATAAGCCAGTCACCGACGAATTTGTTCGCATACCGATTCATACGAAGTCTTGTTGCAAGTGTTTTTGACGGTTACATTATTTAGAGTGATTTGCTGAGAGTTTTTCTTGATAATAAAATTTCGAATAAATTTCTTTTCTTAGTAAAGTTAATTATTAAGATAAATATCATTATATACGACCAGTTCCAGTACTGCTAATTCATTGTAATATCTTTCTGGCTATATACCACATCAATCAATGTATTGTATTAATATGAGATTATGGCGAATATATATATAAATATATATATATATATATATATATATAGTATTTTGCTATTGATTTATGAAATTTCATAAGCGATTTTAAGGTGATTGTATGAGGCTTTTGCAGCTTTATTAAAATTGCATAAATAATAATTATATATATATTGAAATTCTTTTACGATTATTATAAATGACTGTTTCAAAGAGCCTATTACTTTTTCTTGATTGATAGATGTGTATAAGTCCAGCTTTCGGTTAGTACTGGTGGTTACTAGTATTTTGACTACATGAGAACTGATTATTATTAAATTGATGTATATATATATTGATTATATACAATATTATGGCGCAAATATATAGTGATTATATATAGTATCGCGCAAAGATTATATAGGATGAGAGAATAGGTAGGGATTATATTTTTATAAGTAAGATTTTAAATTTTTCGTTGCGGGACGTAACACTGAATGGCCTCGGCTCCAAGGATCGTACGAGTCGATCCCGAATCGACGAGCGCCCTTAAAGGTTCTTTATTAACGGCAACTATAAGATAATGTAATGGTGGTAGCTCTAAAGAATCGGTGGGATCGACCATGTTCGAAGACAGGACCATCTCGCGCGTGGAGTTCGCGACGCGGGCCTCCCCTTTATTATTCAGAGTCGCAGCGGCCCTCCCTAACGACTCTCGGCCTCGTTTCCCGAGCACGAGGGGCAAGTTTTCACGGTGACATTCGCCTTGCCGCAGCGGTAGCAGTATTGGCGACGCGATTCCGAGCATTCACGCGCTATATGGCCGGTCTTTTCACAATTCCAACACTTCACCTTTCGGTTAGACGACACTGAGGCGCTAGAAGTTGGAACGGAAGTACCAGTGGTCGCGGCCGCGGGAGGCGCAACGGCAACGGTCGCCGGTGCAGCCCGGGTATCGGTTGCCCCTTTCTGGGCTCGCTTGTCGTTCCTTTTCTTCTTAGTGGATTGCACGTCAGCTATTCCGGCGGCAGCTACGGCAGTCGGGCCTTTCGCGGTCTTGCGCGGAGGACGATACGCTAGATCAGGAAAAATAGACTGGTCCGGAGTTGGCGGAGGGCGATACTGCGCTAAAGCGTCGTAGCTACGTTCAACACGCGTAGCCGCATATTCCAGCGAGGCGAAATCGTAAACATTACAGCGGTGGACCGAAATCTGTAAGCGCGGCAGCATATTACGATGGGCGTAATTTAACTGTTCCTCCAAACTCCACGGAGGACTTAATCTATCGAAAAGAGCGCGAATACAGGTTAAATAATCCGCGATAAGTTCGTGTTCGCCCTGCATACGCCGCATGATCTCGTCTCGTAAGGCAAATTGGAAGTCAGGATTCCCGAATCTTTCACGCCATGCAGTCTCAAAATCTCGCCATGTCCTCCACCGATTACGTTCCCCGCGGTACCAATATAGCGCGATGCCCGATAAAAAGAACGGAATGCATTTAAAAATTTCTTCGTCGCTGACCGCTATCAACGCGCGGCCCTCCTCGATACGTGTTAAAAACGTTTCCGCGTCGCTACCTCTCGCGCCGGAAAATTGCAAGTTCCACCGACGCATGATATGATAAACGTCCATGGCGGAAGACGTCGATCTCTGAGTGGCTCGGTTATCCATGGGCTGCGGGGGTAGTTCTATCCGCGGGGGTCGTACGCGCAACCGAGAGCGATCCCCTTCTGCCGCCCCTTCGGCAGCTACGGACCGCTCTTCTATATCATGAGGCCTTCTAGGCGCTCCTTCCGGCTGTTCGAACGCTTCCAAATCGACTCCGGTGGGTGTCCGCGGCGTCTCCCATCCCAGTAGTGTGCAGTTCTCATGTTTGATTAATCGAGCCCTTAATGCGGGGATGGTACCCTCACTACTCTGACCTTGTCGCTCCAACTCCGCCCTAAGCTGGTCCACCGACAGCGCGTGAACCCATTCCGTATCGTTCCTATTTTCTACGCTCATTGCGAACACTCGATCTCGGAATAAAATTCAAAATTGGCCGTTATCTCACGGCAACTATACGAGTCGAAAATATAACGTGTTTCGATCGACGAAGGCTGTGGTTCTCCGAGGACGCAAATATTTATGATATGCTGCGAAAAATATTCATTTTTCGATTATCTTAGCTTAATACTTTTACGTACAAAATAATGAGAGGAATCAATTGGTGTAAAGAAAACACATAGTTGTTTTGAAGAAAAAATATATAATTTGCAATTAACAATTCCATATTTTTTTTTAAAAACAACTATGTGTTTTCTTTACACCAATTGATTCCTCTCATTATTTTGTACATAAAAGTATTAAGGTAAGATAATCGAAAAATGAATATTTTACAAGATATTTTACGGTTTATGTAAAATTAAGAAATTATTTCAAGCCTCATAACTCAAAAAGTACTTAACGAAAAGGTACTTAATTATAGTGTTTGGAAAGCTCTCGAGATAAGCTACAAGAATGTGCAAAAATATATAGGGTGTTCCATTTAAAAAAATTGAAGTGACCTTCACGTGACCTTCAAATGACTCTTCAAGGTCAAACCAATGGTACCGTCTTATGGCCCCTTTGAAACCAAACAACTTTTGCCTGAAACATTTTTTTCTATTATGCACCATTTGTGAGATATTTAGGGGTTTCCACACTTTTGACAAACCCTGTATAATGTCTCAGAATTTTCAATACTTGTTAAAAAAAAAATTAATATTTTCATTAAATTAAAACTAATTGCGAAATTTTTCCACCAAGGCAGCTATAATTTAAAATATTCCATTAAATCGATTAAATAAAAGGTATGACTAATATTCGAAAAGTTTCTCGTACGGGAAAAATATTAATATAGATCACATATATACGCTTCTGAGAATTTCCGATACTTTCAAAACGATTGTTTTCAAAATCGTATTTGCTTGCGACCTTCAAACATACGCGAATAATACAAAGCACAGTATATCAGAGAAAAAAAATACAAATAATATCCAAACTTAATACTAACATGTTAACCTTGCTATTCTCAATCTCCTTTCCGTCTTAACGGATTTTATTCAAAAGATAATGCTAACAATTTTCGATATGCCCTTTGTTTTTTTTTTTTTGTAGTGGGCTCCACGTTGGGCGCCAATTTGTGACCGTTTATTTTTTTATGTTGGGCTGATGATAATTGTGGCCGGTGATATTGGCCCACGGCACACCTTCGGCGCGATTTCTCTTCAAAACTTCAACTCTAAATTTGCATGGGCGCCAGGTGCGGGAATACGCACCGCTCTAATAAAGTCTTTCGATAAATTATATAATTCACGGCACTCGAAAGAAGACAAAAGAATTCGGAAGCTATCGCGACGGACACTCGGCTAGCCTCGTATCGAGAATGGTAGAGGGGCGGTCCGTTTAATTTCTTATTTAATTAGGGAGGATCGAGAATGCAAGGTCGCTGAAAATAACACAAGTTATTAAGATGACAAAATTAGTAGTATATTTCACATGGATAGTTAAAAGCATTAATATTTGATAGCAGATCGACGCGGGCGGTTGAAGAAGAAAAATTATACAATCGATTTTAGTTATTTTATCACCGGCAGCAACGGGCCGGTGTGCGGGCACAAGCACCGCGGTATCACGTGCCAAGCGTTGACAAAAAGCGCTGAAAGAGTCTTTAGAATTCCGCGCTATGCGAGGCTTGTCGGAGTCTCGACAGCTAGGAATTTAAACAAATTTGTAATAATGATTACCGCGCTACTCGCCCTGTTAATTTTATTTACCCTGCGTGGAAGGAAAGAGCGGATTATAAGATCAGAATAAATAGCCGGATACAGAATGAGTGAATTCTTTACACATTGATTTCGATTAACAATTACCAGTATGTTACACGTTAACGAAAAGAATTTAGATACGACTCGATTATTAATAAAAGACACGCTAAATCAAACGCGAACAATTACTCACTAGAATATAATACACGGAATGCGAGACTCGGACGTATACGAGTCGACGCCGCAACGCAGTTGCCAGCTATCGAATATCGAGATCGCCTTGTGTGTGAGCTCGGTTATCGTACTTTTAAACAAAAATTTACGGCCAACAATAATAACTGTACAAATAAACATTTACAGTGACTGTCGGCGCGCACTGGGAGAGAGGGCACTTAATTTTACGAAAGCTCGAACAAAGTCTTTCGGCCGGCCGTCGTACTCTAAGACGCAAATATCGAGAACGCAGAAACAGAATTTCACAAGGAATTTAATGACGGCAGCTATACGGCACCGACATTGTTCGAGCTAATTCTACCTGAATGATTTAACAAAGACGGCCAGATAGGGTCGACGCTTGTCTCACCGGTGACTCCTTGCGGTTCTCCGGGCTCTCGGCATCCACTTGTCGGATCGATAATTTTGGGCCGTCGTTCTCTTCGCCGGTCCGCCGAACAGTGGCGAGCGGAAGGCCCGTCGGAATCACGCCGGCGAATTAATGCGTAACTAGGCCACCTGTGGCGCTTCCGCAACCCTCAGGATCGTCGTGTGGCCCATTTAATCCTGCGGCCTTCAGGGTCGTACATGTGCCTGTCGCACCCCGTTTTCTCTTAGATTTTTCATAATTCCTCTCGTTGATGCCCGTCAGGAGGGATATTTTCGGCAGCCACTCGCCGTTATTTATAATGTTCTTCTTTAGCGCTGTTCCGGCCGAGGTGGCTCCGACTCGGGGTCCCAGTGTTAATTTATCCGCTGGTTGGCCTTCCCCGCAATTGTTCTCCGTACCTGCTGGGCATATGAATGTTCACAGGGGCGGCAGCGACAGTCTTACTGGACTTTACCATTGACGAAATTAGATAATAATACTTAGCTTGGCGTATTCCTTTTACTCGGCGCCTCCGCCCGCCCGTTTCCTTGTGTCCTGTACTTCTTCCTCAAGTTTGAGCCACCGGATGAGATCCCGTCAGCGTCTCCCATCGTGCCCGCTCTTAAGCCTAATCTTAACGCTAACAAATAAATTTCTACGCACGGGAGGCGAGTATAATCTCGCCTCCAATAGCCGCTCTCTCCCTAAATTAGGGGAGAACGAGGGCCCAAATTCATTCTCGGTCGGATCTCGCGATCCTGGTGACGGACCGCCAAGTGTCACGTCACACCCCTTATCTCAGTTCAACAAGGCTTGCCGACGAGCCAGAGAAATCATTCCCTCCTCAGCGGAACGGAACCTTACAAAGCTATTGATTAACAAATTACGCGGGCGAGCCTATAGCGCCGTGGAGGACGAACCCTGCGACAACATTACCCAGTTGATAGACCTCCTGACCGCTGCCTTCGGATCCAAGAAAACTATAGATCAGCCCGTCGGAATCACGCGGTGAGCTAAGCATGATCTTCCTAAGACCGCAAGAACATATCCTAAATTACATCAGTCGAGTAAAAGAGCTCCGCGCCGCGATCCTAGACGCCGAACGTCGTGAAACTGGAACCATCGCACCCGCGACCGAGGCCGAAATCGATCTATTAACAGGACGGTCCTTCTGCAAAGGATTACCGCTAGAATATCGTCTGCAAATGAAGGAAAAACTTTACCAGAAACCATTCGAAGCATTCTCCGTCGCCAAAACAATCGCGAAGGAACAAGAATTAGATAAGACCCGATTCGGCACGCGCGAGCGACAAGATAGAGACTATGAGAATAGAAACACAAACTACACCAGACGACAACTCACACACCTCATACCCTCACGAGAACGCTACAACGACCCCAGATCAAACCGCGAGAACCCAGCAGTAATCTCCCACACGGTTCGCCCACCGTAAGGACACCCACGACTCGATCGCTCACAAGGATCATACCCACGCGCAGAATACTCGCGCAACGTACCTCAATATCCGGATCGCATCCGGAACGACTACCCACGTACTAACTCCTACCCCGATAATAATAATCGTCCCATCAACGCGTCCCGCGACCCTTCCCCAAGAACGTCAGACCACCCGGACGCAAGCCGAGAAATAAAGCAGTGCAGGTACTGTAAAAACCTCGGGCATGAAATAAGCGAGTGTCGAAAACGTGCATATAATAACGCTCGACAACAAATCCAAGAAAACCCGGAAGGCCCTGCAAGCCAGACGGGCGACGCTCGCCAAGGGCCCCCAATGCGCGAAACACGCCCGGTAAATCCAATAGACGCGATTCCCGCCGAGAATTCCGAATAGCGACACTAAACCCGCAGAACTTCCCACACGCGCCTACCGTTGCGTTAGCCGTCGACGGACTCTCACAGAAAACCTCCTTCATGGTGGATACTGGCGCCTCTCCTAATCTTATCAAACGGCGGAACGTTCATCCCGAGACTAGCATCCGCGAAACCGATAAGTTGTACCTCTGCGGTATAACGAAAGGCAAGATCAAAACGCTCGGGTCCATACAAGTTTACTTACAACTACTCGGGTCACCCTCTAGAGCTACACGTAGTAAACGACAATTTTCCGATACCGCAAGAAGGTATCCTGAGCAACGACTTCTTCCGCGACGCGTCCAATATACACCTGAAGGAAAGATATGTCGCATGGCAAGGAATCCGAATACCCTTCACCGAACACGACACCATCGTGATACCTGCTAGATCACGCGCAACTTTCTATATCAAAGTACCAAATTTAGATATCACGGTAGGCTACGTCCCGCGACTTAGCGTCGGTAAGGACATCTACCTAGGGGAAGCAGTGGTTGAGAACCGGAATGGCAGAGCGTACCTACACGCGATAAACTCCGGTGATACCGACAGGGAACTGATCGTTCCGACAGTAGAACTGCAGGAAATAGAAACCACGTTAAGCGACCTATCCACTGAATCCGAAGCCAAACAGGCAGCGACCGGCCAAGCACTGGCAATCTCCACTGAATCGATCCTGGACAACTACGAACGCCTACAAGCCATCCGAGACGCACTCCGACTAGACACTTAAACCCCGAGGAACACAGTCACGTGTCACGACTTATACAGAGACATAATGATTTATTTAGATTACCGACGGACAAATTAGAACACACGACTATCATATCCCATAAAATCCCCACGACCGACGAACATCCCATCAACACTAAACAATACCGCTTCCCGCCGATCCACAAAGAGGAAATAAATAAACAAATCGGAGAACTTTTCAACAACGACGTCATTAAACCCTCAGATTCCCCCTATAACTCCCCCTTGTGGATCGTCCCTAAAAAACCCGATTCCAAGGGCAAAAAAAGATGGCGCATGGTAATAGATTACCGTGCTCTAAACGAAAAAACCATACGCGTATCCCCTCCCGAACATTACGGAAATACTAGATCAACTGGGAAGTGCGAAGTACTTTAGTGTGTTTGACCTTGCATCCGGATTCCACCAAATACCAATGCACGAAGCACACGCGAAAAAGACCGCGTTCTCCACCTCCCACGGACATTACGAATTCAATCGTATGCCCTTCGGTCTAAAAAACGCGCCCGCGACATTTCAACGCCTGATGGACCAGGTATTATCGGGACTACAAGGCATAGAACTCTTCGTGTACCTCGATGATATCGTATTATATGCGAGCTCCCTGCGCGAACACGAGCTCAAGTTCGATAAGTTAGCGGAAAAATTGAAAAGAGCCAATCTAAGATTACAGCCCGATAAGTGCGAATTCCTAAGAAAAGAAGTCGGCTACCTATGGCACATTATCAGCGATAAGGGAGTGAAACCGGACCCTGAGAAGGTCCGCGCGGTTAAAGAATTCCCCAGGCCGAGATATGCAAAAAACATCAAGCAATTCCTAGGCCTCGCGGGATACTACCTTCGTTTCATCCCGAATTTCTCCAAACTCGCGCACCCTCTCACGGAACTATTAAAAAAGGACAAGGAATTTAATTGGAACCCAGAACAAGAGCAATCATTCATAGCCCTCCGTGACTCCCTTTGCACACAACCCATCCTACAATACCCCGACTTCACCAAACCATTCGTGCTCACGACAGACGCCTCGGGATACACCATAGGCGGAATCCTGAGCCAAGGAGTCGTCGGGAAAGACCTACCTATCGCGTACGCATAGCGTTTACTCAACAACGCAGAGCAAAATTATTCCACGATAGAAAAAGAACTCCTCGCCATCGTGTACTGTGTTAATCACTTCTGACCCTATCTGTACGGACGGAAGTTCGTGTTAGTAACGGACCACAAGCCGCTCGTGTGGTTACATTCGGTAAAAGTCCCCACTTCACAACTCGTACGCTGGCGTTTAAAACTAGCGGAATACGAATACGAGGTAATGTACAAAGCGGGAAAAACCAATGTAAACGCGGACGCACTCTCGCGAAACCTGACTCCCACACCTGCCGCGAAAACCCCACAAATCCTAATCCTCGAGAACGACCTTATACTATCCGACTCAGACGAATCTTTATTTTCCGCAGTGCCAAAACCAGGCACTAGAGAGATCGGCACGCCAATCAATGCGGAGGGAACGCCCTCGACCTTACCCTGCGACCAGCTAAACGAAGCTGAGAAGTACGCGAACAGCGAAAGTGAGGCTAAAAGCCGAAAGCGACGCGGAATCCGAAAGTAGCACAGAGTCCGATGACGACGAACGACCGTTTGAAAAATGAGCCAAATGAGCCCGCTATCATACGAAATCCGGTGGGACCTAACATAATAACGATACCTGATAATTTCACGACACGACGCGACAACTTAGTTATTTTCACCACACAATAAGGCATTCCGATCGACCAAGGGGCTTGCATGCTTGCAGACACTAAGTCGCTCCCTCTAATTAAAAACGCGACGCTGGGCAGAGCCCGAGTGGAATGGCTCGCGACGCATTATATCACTAATCATTAAAGATGGAGTATCGGGAATCACGGAAAAGGAAATCGTGAAGGAAGCGATGCATTCCTTACTAGACGTTATCACCGAACTCGGCCTACAATTTATCTCTATCGCCAGAGGTAGCGTCGATAATGTACCCTGGGAAGCGGTGTATATGCAGCTCACCCGAACTCTAAGCGAAACTAGCATTAGAATCTTTATTTGTAAGAATGAAATTACGATACCGCCAGAAGAGAATAGGCAACAGATCCTGTCGGAAAACCACTGCTCTGCCGTCGGCGGACACAAGGGCGTCACGAAAACATATAGACGAGTAAAGAAAAAGTATTTTTGGTCGGGAATGAAAGCCGACGTCCAATCATTCATAAAAAACTGCCGTGCTTGTCAACTAAAAAAGTTAGTAAGAATAAAAACTCGACAACCTATGGTGCTCACAGATACCCCTGACTCCGCCTTCGACAAGGTCTCCATGGACATCATGGGACCCCTACCAACGACTCGATTTAAAAACTCATATACTTACCATACAAGACCTCCTATCTAAATATTCATTAGCTATCCCGCTCCAGCATGCCGGAGCTATAGAAATTGCCGACGCGCTCACCAACGAACTCATATGCACCTTCGGAGCTCCTAAAGCGATTCTAACCGACCAAGGGTCGCACTTTTTAAATAGTCTTATGCGAAACATAGCACGTAAGTTTAGAATTAAGCATTACAGAACCACAGCGTATAGACCACAAGCCAATGGCTCGGTCGAAAGATCGAACCAAGTTTTGTGGGAATACCTGAAACAGTTCGTAGATAAGAATAATGAGTGGGATAAATGCCTAAAGCTAGCGTCTCTTTCCTATAATACCAGCGTACACGAAGGCACACAATACACACTGCATGAACTCGTGTTCGGCAAAACCGCGCGTACTCCAGCGAGCGACCCCGTTATCACAGACACAGCGAACGAAAGCTACACGGAATACCTCACGATGCTTTTCAATAATATCAAAGACGCACAGACTATCGCGCGCGAAAATCTAACAAGCGCCAAAAAGAAATCAAAGAGATATTATGACCGCAGAGTTAAGATATATAAGTTTAAGGTAGGAGATAGCGTATTCCTTGTTACGTCCCGCAACAAAAATTTAAATATTGCTTTGTAGAATTACTACTCCGCAGAATTTTTCATCTTATATAACCTTCACGTGAAATTATATATATAATCACTACACATTTATATCACAAAATTACATATAACCAATATATTGTTATGTCCAGCAACAAAAATTTTATTTCTTAGTTAAATACGCAAAACTTGCTTCTATAATCTTCAAACTATAATTCCACCGTTGAACATATAAATCTCAATCCTACCGCATTACGTATTATTGTCAATATAATTTTTATTGTTAATTATAACCTCACCGCACAATATATAATTGTCAACATTTCTTATTATATAATCACGCCGCGCAATGTATTATCTCCGATACTCGTAGTACATCAATAGTGTTCCACCGCGCGATATATTATTATTAATATTTCTGAAAATAATCTTTCTTTATTAAGAAGCTAGCTATACATAACATAACCTCACTTACGAATGATAAAGAAAATTCTAAAGACCAACTACATAAGATAGAACAATTACCGACATAAGATAATATTCTCCGCATAAAAATTACCGACAATACAGTTTTCTACCTTACCGACAGAAGATAATATAATTTCCTACCTTACCGACAGTAGGTAATGTCACACCGCACAAAAGTTACCAACAGATGGTAAAGTAGTTTCCTACCTTACTGACAGAGTAAAAGTTACCGACACAAAAGTTACCAACACATGATAACACAGTTACTGACATTACCGACTGAAGATAAAATAATTTCCTACTTTACCGATTGAACATAAAGTAATTCCCTATTTTACCGACACATGGTAATTACCGACGTAGGATAACGACGTTACCTACTTTACCGACAATGGATAATGATAATACCTACATTACCGACGGACGGTAATACCAACATGAGATAATGATGTTGCTAACCTTACCAACATACAAGATTATACCTCCTTTATTGGTATATTATCCTGATACTAAAAAAAATTAAATACTGAAATTCAAAGGACTTTTATTAAATTATATATACAAATATATATATACAGGGCGATCCCGAAAAACTTTCTGTCTGTAAAATGACGTATTCCTGACACCATTCTAAGACAATTTTTCCTTTGGCAAAATTTCGTGCAAAGCATAGTTTTTGAATTATTAAAGGAAGTAGTTAACGTATGACGGGTCGAATACAAGAGGCAGGCAAGGGTGGCGCGATTCACCGTCAGACGCGGGTGCTTACGCGGGGCGCCTGCTGCGATCAGCTGGTCGCTATACTATGCACGGACATACATGCGAATACATACATTCTCTTTCTCTCTTCTCTCTCTCTCTATCTCTCTCCTCTCTCTCTCTCTCACATTCGCTCACTTACCCGTGTTTTTTTTTTACGAGGGGAAAATGCATTTTATGCATACTCACCGGTCGGTCCGGTGAGTTATGTGGGACTCGAGTACCAAGTCTAATTACCAACTCGATACTCCCTACCCACTAAAAACCCCTCTCTTTTCACGAATTTCCTTTGACACACTGTCCCTCTGACTTCCCGAGATCTGTTTTCACATAACGTCAAAAAATATTTATCATTACCTTGTTCGATGACTTTTGATGTATTGCTGTAATTGCTTGAAGGAGAAATGAATTTTCCGATAGATCGTACGTTCTCAAATTTAACGTAGATATCACGTTGCAAAAGACAAGAAATCCACACTAAATTATTAACTGAAAGTTTTTCTTCTTTCATGAACTGTATTCTTTTATAAACTTTAACGTAATCACATTTATTTGCTCACTCGATGAGACGAGAAATTTACTAATGACTCTATCACTAATCACTATTAATCACTGTCGAATAATAACTGTTGGCGATTAAAAATCACTCGATGAAAGAAACACGCGCGGACACGTTACTACACGACGCGACGACGCGACAATGCGACGATAATTATTCGGCGACTGCAAGCAGTTTTTTGTCGTGGTAGGTTGCGGTAGGTTAATGTACTACTGGCGCTATCGAACGCGATCATGTGTTCGATTGAAGAATGCGGTAAACATAATAAACATTTAACATATTAATATTATTATTATCATGAATGTGTGTGATATCCATACATCGTATGATATCTATTTAAAAATTAATTAGATTAAACAAGTGTTTTTAAAATATTTATTACTTTTACTATTATCATGTAAAATATTAATATTAAATATTTATTTAACTATTTTATCTATTTATTTATTTATTTATCTATTTCATCTATTTATTTTTAACTATTTATTATCAATGACCGATTTTCGATCGTTTACCATCGGTCGGTAAGACAGAAATCTACATTACCATTGGTCGGTAAAACAGAAATCTACATTACCATCGGTCGGTAATTTTCGGGAGTCGATAATTACCCCGGGTCGATAAATCCCATGGGTCGGTAATTTATAATTAACAGTACTAATACGATTAGTTTTCTCAGCCTATATCTCTATCAAACTTAGGGGAAATAAGTCTGACTATCTCTCTCTACTCTTGGGATAACAATTATTTTACATTGAATGAATATTCACGCGGAACCCTTTTCTTTCTATTTAACAAGTGTTGGTTTTTTGGAATTCATCAACGTGAGTAACGTCAAGTCACCGCGATATTAATAATAAAATAAATAGATTATTACCCAATTATTTAATTAATAGATGGTCCGAGCACGACGCCCTAATTCAAACATCCGTCAAGAAGTCCTCCACCGTGTACAACAGAATAGGTGCTCACGACGCTTACCTCATACCATCATTACACTTGACAATGATATTATACCAACCCCTGAAATCATAGATTTAGAGCCAACCCCATTTACTATAAATCAGTCTTCTCCTTCCATCCCTGAGATCATAGAAATAGATTCTCAACCATCTGAAGATTCACTTATCCCCTCAATCTCCGAGTTGGAAGACTACTCAGAGATCCAAACAATTATCAGTGAGACTCCCATTCCAACAACGTCATCAACGGAGGACCAATATACGGATCTGGAGGCAATAGAGGAATTCCCAGATTACCAGAGTGATAACTCCACCGTCTCTTTAGACCTCAACGATCCCCTTGCCCAAAGGATTTTAGCAGCCTGGGAGCACAACGCAACGATCGCGTCAAACCCAGAACAATATAATTACTCACCAGAAGACGACGATTTTTACTCTCCTCCGAGTTACTCACCTGTAGGTTACGACGAGGTGGATACTCTAGCCACACCCTTAGCTGTCTCTACGATAAATATCGAAATACCCCTTATTACTTTTGAGATTTCCTATACTAATTCAGACAGCGACGAATATATCCTCCCAGAATTGTATGATTCCCCTCGCGAGGAATAGATTCACATCTCTTATAACATATATACATACACGAAATGACATATCCAGCTTGTAAAAGGAAGGAGTAAATAACGAAAGAAATAATTAAAAAAATTTTATATAAAAATACATATATTTATTCGCACTCCCTCCTGAATCCTCTCTCTATGAGCACAACAGACCTTCAATCTCTCGGCGTCCCAGGGTATAGCCGGCCTAGCAGGTTGCCCTAAAACAAATTGAGAGATAGATTACGTCCAACTGAAAAAATAAGACTTCCAGACCAGTCCTGAGGAACTGGGGACGTAACAATATATTCACTTAATATTTATATTATTCAGTTATCTTATATAACCAAAATACTAGCAAATCACCAGTGCTAACTGAATAGTTGGTCTTATATACATATATTAATCAAGTAAAATTAATAAATTCCTTAGGTTAGTTGTTTATAACTATTGTGATAAAACTTAAATTTAAACAGGCCATAAGAGCTAAACGCGGATGATAGTGCGTAAGTTCAACGAGAAAATAAGTTTTTCGTTGAAACTTATTTGTGTGCACAGGGCACAAATTTTCTTGGTACGATACCAAGCAAATTTAAATAATTCTCAATTCGAGAATTTATTTAATTATTATCCCTCTTTCCCCCCTGTAATGTTGTAGGCGAGAAAAATATCGGGCCGAAAGTCGCTGAATCGGGAATCGAACCTGAGTCTTTCGCTATTGTGATAAAAATTTCATTATATGTAATTACTGAATATACAATTCCCATATAACTATTTTTTAAAAATCACTCATAAACTTTATAAATCAATAAAAGATGTACAGCACCGAGAGGGCCGTTATATGCTACTAATAATTCTTATATATATATATATATATATATATATATACATATATATATATATATATATATATATATATTTCCCTAAAATGCTTTGTTTCCGAAATAATTGCGTGCGTTAATTAAAATGGCTCACCCTGTATATATATATATATATATATATATATATACAGGGTGAGCCATTTAGAGAAAAATGTTTCAGACAAAAGTTTTATGGTTTCGAGGGGGCCATAAGATGGTATCATTGGTTTGACCTTGAAGAGTTATTTGAAGGTCACATGAAGGTCACCTTCAATTTCTTAAATGGAACCTACTATTTGTCATTACATATTCTTGTAGCTTACCTCGAGAGCTTTCCAAAACACTATAATTAAGTACTTTTTTGTTAAGTACTTTTTGAGTTATGAGGCTTGAAATAATTTCTTAATTTTACATAAACCGTAAAATATCTTGTAAAATATTCATTTTTCGATTATCTTACCTTAATACTTTTACGTACAAAATAATGAGAGGAATCAATTGGTGTAAAGAAAACACATAGTTGTTTTGAAGAAAAAACATGTAATTTGCAATTAACAATTCCATATTTTTTCTTCAAAACAACTGTGTTTTTTTTACACCAGTTGATTCCTCTCATTATTTTGTACGTAAAAGTATTAAGGTAAGATAATCGAAAAATGAATATTTTACAAGATATTTTACGGTTTATGTAAAATTAAGAAATTATTTCAAGCCTCATAACTCAAAAAGTACTTAACGAAAAGGTACTTAATTATAGTGTTTTGGAAAGCTATCGAGATAAGCTACAAGAATATGCAATGACAAATAGTAGTTTCCATTTAAGAAATTGAAGGTGACCTTCATGTGACCTTCAAATAACTCTTCAAGGTCAAACCAATGATACCATCTTATGGCCCCCTCGAAACCAAACAACTTTTGTCTGAAACATTTTTCTCTAAAATGCTTTGTTTCCGAAATAATTGCGTGCGTTAATTAAAATGGCTCACCCTGTATATATCACAAATTTCAATCATCAATAATAATTTGATTAATATAGTATATAACCAGAAGTATATTATGATATATTGGCAGCACTGACCACGTACGACGATATTTATATAAGGTATTGTTATTAATCAACTATATTCAAGAAAGAAATAGATTCAAAATTTTATTATCAAGGAAAAACCTTTAACAAAATTACTCTGAATAATACAACTGTGTTAAAAGTATTTGCGACAAATTTTAGTAGAAGTTATTATATCATCACAAAATTCCATTACTTTACATATCTAAGTATATTTAATCGATAACTAATTGGAATAATATATATATATTTCAAAATATTTTATGTTACATAAAAACCCAAATAGCGAAATTAAAATTTATCAGAAATAGACTCAAAATCAAGTAAAATTTTTTTGAAGTCACATAATTCATATTGTCAAAGCCATTGTGCGCAAAACAAGATATGTTTTTATCAGTATATATACTTACCCCATTGTAAGGTTCCACGAAACTTCCACAGCAATGAAACATGGGAGCATTCATGGATCAACTAGGCTATCTCATATAACACCATTCTCCACCTGAAAATTAAAAAATAATAATAGACACAGTTCGTTAAATCTCTTAACTACTCACACTTTATATAATCACTTGAAAAATCCATAAAAGAATCTTACGTTGTAAACAACATATAAGAAAATTAAAACATAAAAATTTATTATACTATTATATATATATTTCTATATGCCATATATGGTAAACCCTCAACTAATATATTATATATAATCAAAATGAATATAGAGAATATAAAAATGATATTATACCGGCAATAATCATACATGTGAAACGAATATACAGGGTGTCCAAAAAGTTCCGATACAGCTGAATATCTCACAAACGGTGCATTTTAGAAAAAAATGTTTCAGGCAAAAGTTGTATGGTTTCAAGGGGGACATAAGGTGGTACCATTTGTTTGACCTTGAAGAGTCATTTGAAGGTCACGTGAAGGTCACTTCAATTTTTTTAAATGGAACACCCTATATAGTATTTTTGCACACTCTTGTAGCTTATCTCGAGAGCTTTCCAAAATACTATAATTAAGTACCTTTTCGTTAAGTACTTTTTGAGTTATGAGGCTTGAAATAATTTCTTAATTTTACATAAACCGTAAAATATCTTGTAAAATATTCATTTTTCGATTATCTTACCTTAATACTTTTATGTACAAAATAATGAGAGGAATCAATTGGTGTAAAGAAAACACATAGTTGTTTTTAAGAAAAAATATGGAATTGTTAATTGCAAATTACATATTTTTTCTTCAAAAAACTATGTGTTTTCTTTACACCAGTTGATTCCTCTCATTATTTTGTACGTAAAAGTAAGAGGTAAGATAATCGAAAAATGAATATTTTACAAGATATTTTACGGTTTATGTAAAATTAAGAAATTATTTCAAGCCTCATAATTCAAAAAGTACTTAACGAAAAGGTACTTAATTATAGTGTTTTGGAAAGCTATCGAGATAAGCTACAAGAATGTGCAAAAATATATAGGGTGTTCCATTAAAAAAAATTGAAGTGACCTTCACGTGACCTTCAAATGACTCTTCAAGGTCAAACCAATGGTACCATCTTATGGCACCCTCGAAACCAAACAACTTTTGTCTGAAACATTTTTCTCTCCTGGGCTTGGTTTTCGAGATATTCGACTGGATGTATTAAAATGGGCCACCCTGTATATACCTATCTTTACTGAAAAAAATCATGTCCCGGAATAGACCCTTTGACACATACATATACATATATCATAGGGTTGGTTCCGGGTCCCTTTTAGATGTACAGCGATCAAACTGTCCATAAGAATCCATTGGTTAATATTCCTATATATATATATGTAGATTGAAGTAACCTAAACAAATAAAGAAAATTTTAATTAATTAATTAATAACAAATCTAAAATTTAAAGGTAAAGAACCGTAATAATTAATGTCAAAATAATAAATGAATATAGTAAAAAGTTAATAAGGCGAATGAATTAGAAAGTGATTTTATATACATGAGTATTAACAAAACATATTTTGCAGTATGATAAAGTAATAAATTACAAATTATGAGAAATACATATACACATATGAAATATAAAAATCAAAGGTTTCGTTATAAAAATAAATAGTATAAACTAATAAAATATATAGATATACAAAATAGAAATTTTAATAAAGGAAAATAAACCTATATATATAGTAAAAGAAAGTAAAATACAAAGGTTAACTCCAACCTTAATAATAACAAATGTATTATCTTATAAAAATTCAATATGCATGATCCTATATGAGCAAATTATTAAGATGAATTATAAGTCTCCTTATAAGAACCCAAGGCTAAGGCCGCGCGCCGCGTTATCTGTTGGAGCGCGTCCACAGCCTTATCTCCCCTAATAATTAAGACAAAGGGGAATCGAGAATAATATTCTTATAAGACTAAGACATGAAATAAATTCAGACAGACTTTTGTTTAAGCTATTAGCATATATGATTATTAATAAAATACAACTTACATTATGCACTGCAAAATTCATAGCCACAAGAAATATGTAACATATATACACAGGGAAGCCGAACGTAAAGATTGAAAATTAAAATTTAAAAGGCTTTGATAATGAAAAATGAACATATATATATATACGAAAAATATAAAATTTGAAATGTAAATTTATCAATAATGAATATTTAACAAGCATAATCTTATACGCGCGACTTATTGAATCGAATTAAGCGCACAGACTAAGTCCAGCGCGCCGCGTTATCTCCCCTATCGCCTTGTTATCTCCCCTAATGTTTTCAACGTCCGCGCCCGAGTCTTAAGACTAAGGGGACTCAAAAATAATGTATGTATGAATATTATATGGAGCATTTCTTATTGCGAGCGTAATAAATGCAAAATTATAAATTGTTAAAAGGATATATAAATATATATACAGGGTGCGCCAAAAGTCTGGATACACCTAAATATCTCACAAACGGTGCATTTTAGAAAAGAATGTTTCAGGCAAAAGTTGTTTGGTTTCGAGGGGGCCATAAGACGGTACCATTGATTTGACCTTGAAGAGTCATTTGAAGGTCACGTGAAGGTCACTTCAATTTTTTTAAATGGAACACCCTATATATTTTTACACACTCTTGTAGCTTATCTCAAGAGCTTTCCAAAACACTATAATTAAGTACCTTTTCGTTAAGTACTTTTTGAGTTATGAGACTTGAAATAATTTCTTAATTTTACATAAACCGTAAAAAATATCTTGTAAAATATTTATTTTTCGATTATCTTACCTTAATACTTTTACGTACAAA
Organism: Camponotus vicinus; assembly: GCF_025532165.1. Taxonomy (NCBI): domain Eukaryota; kingdom Metazoa; phylum Arthropoda; class Insecta; order Hymenoptera; family Formicidae; genus Camponotus; species Camponotus vicinus. Next base: position 18,261,055 of record NW_028141956.1, on the reverse strand, counting down.
ATAATGAAAGGAATCAATTGGTGTAAAGAAAATACATAGTTGTTTTGAAGAAAAAATATGTAATTTGCAATTAACAATTCCATATTTTTTCTTAAAAACAACTATGTGTTTTCTTTACACCAATTGATTCCTCTCATTATTTTCTACATAAAAGTATTAAGATAAGATAATCGAAAAATGAATATTTTACAAGATATTTTACGGTTTATGTAAAATTAAGAAATTATTTCAAGCCTCATAACTCAAAAAGTACTTAACGAAAAGGTACTTAATTATAGTGTTTTGGAAAGCTCTCGAGATAAGCTACAAGAGTGTGCAAAAATATATAGGGTGTTCCATTTAAAAAAATTGAAGTGACCTTCACGTGACCTTCAAATGACTCTTCAAGGTCAAACCAATGGTACCACCTTATGTCCCCCTTGAAACCATACAACTTTTGCCTGAAACATTTTTTTCTAAACTGCACCGTTTGTGAGATATTTAGGTGTATCCAGACTTTTGGCGCACCCTGTATATATATATATATATATGTACATATGCCAACCTAACATAAAATATAATAGATGTTTTGAAAGTTAATTCATGTAAAGAATATTATTATAAAATTCTAATTAATCAAAATCATTGCATTAAAAGGTTGATATTTTATAAATGCATATAAGCATATGAGAACAAGAAAATTAAATAACAAGAATATATTAAATCGATTATCAATATACTAAATTTAATTATAAATATATTAAATTAGTAAACGAGATCCCTATTCTAATAAAAACGATAATACGAATAAAATTAATCTATACATAACTCTGCTGCATAATTATAAGCCTTATAAACTCCAAGGTTAATCTTCGTTCGCTCTGTTATCTCCCCTATGTCCGGCGTACGTCAACGCTTGCATCCATACGGACGTACTACACTGAAAATAAAAGAATATTCATTAATAATATTTCGAGGCATAATATAAAAGTAATAAAAATACATCTATACACACACACATATATATATATATATATCCCTGTTGGAAAGAAATCACGTCACAAAATCACGTCACGAAATTAGATAATTAAAAATTTTATAATCCGAAAAAATATCGTATTTTAAAGATTCTTAATATCTTTAAAAGGGATAAGATCTCGATATTTTTAAATTAAAAGATAGATTTAACGAAATATGGAAGTCGGGCCTGGAACCCCACAATGTCCCGGAATTCACCATTATACACCAAGAAATGTCTCGGAACAGACCATTTGACATATATGTATATATGTATCAATATGTATATACATATATATATATATATATATATATATATATATATTAATAATTTTTAATACGTTACATAATATAAAAATTAATGAACTTACCAGATAAATTTATAAATGCGATATCATAAATGCTTTATGCAGCAACCTCAATGCCATCTGAATAAAGCATATTTTTATGCTTTGGCCCCACATACTGCCCCTAAATGATCCATTGGCCCATATCCTTTTAAATATTCACAAAAGTAACCTAAATAAAATAAAGAAAATTTTAATTAATTAATAACAAATCAATAATGAATATTTAACAAGCATAATTTTATACGCGCGACTTATTGAATCGAATTAAGCACAACCTAAGTCCAGCGTGCCGCGTTATCTCCCCTATCGCCGCGTTATCTCCCCTAATGTTTTCAACATCCGCGCCCGAGTCTTAAGACTAAGGGGACTCGAAAATAATGTATGTATGAATATTATATAGAGCATTTCTTATTGCAAGTGTAATAAATGCAAAATTATAAATTATTAAAAGGACATATATATATATATGTACATATGCCAAATAAGCATGAATATTTAACTAAAGGAATTTAGCAGTAATAATTTTCAGTCAAACTCTTAAGGGAACTAATAAATAGTAAATCTACCAGGATGATAAATTTTTACAAACTACATTCATAAAATTTTTAAAGATTTAAAATCAAATAATATCCATATATATATATATCCTACAGAATGAAACCAAATAATACATGAATGAAAATTATTGTATAAAGCGTTATAAGAATAAATTTACTCATCAGGAAATAAGCGACCCTCCGAGCCATGGCAACATACGGCGATAAGATAAATGAATCACCGACGGTCCGGTGCGACAGTCACGTTCTTCATTCCTAGAAAAATAAAATTATTAGCACCAAATAATAATATTACTCTTCACAATTAAATTTTAACTAACACTGTATACACATATGAACTACACATATACATATATATATATATATATATATATATATATATCCCTATGCATATATACATATATATTATAGCGAATATTTTATATAATACAAAACAATTGTAATTATGATAGTTACGACATCAGAATTTATTAACCGCGATATTAAATAGAGTCATACAATTATATGATGAATAAAATATTACTTTGGAACAAAACATGTTAGAAAATCCATTCAAGTTTTATTTAATAAAGCTCAAAATTCTATACTGAAAATACACTCATGCAAATAAAAATAATTCTGATGGTTAAAATACTATTATAAAAATCTTACCTTTGTAAAATAAATTAACAAGCTCGACGTCACCCCCACTACTTCCACGCAGGAGCGCGCCCACTACGTCACAGCGCGCTCGAGGAAGGACAGCTATAACAATGAATAGCGGCCGAGCCGCCAACGCCTAGGAGCGCACGCATCCTCCTACCACTACGAATATCGGTACGGAGTGGGGACCAGAAGGTACCTCAGGGAGCGCAGCTCAGTCCTCCGTGCATTTGACCGCCAGCTCGCAAGAGAAAAGAAGCAACAGCCTGACAAGTGTAATAGAGCCTTAGAACTTGTTTTCAGAGTTTCATCATAATAAAGCTTATTCGAACTTGTATTTGAGTTTTCTGCCGTCATTCAACATCAGATCTCGACCTCTCTTCAGGAACCGCGCCGAGGCAATTGGTCTCCAGCAGAGAGCCGTCGTCGTCACCCTTGAAAAGGCAACATCAGCTAGTAAGTACATTTTAAAATTATAACACCTTACTTCTCTACGTTTCTTAATATTTTCTTTGATAACCAGTGACTTACATAGTCATATTTGAATTTAACTGCCATCCATCTTTCTTTCGAAATATATCCATCCATCCTCCTATATACTTCGATTTATTTTATTTTGACTTGACGAATTTCCACCGATCCTCTTATTAATTTTAAGAGTGAAATGTCGCTTTGAGTCAGTCAATTGATGTGCATTGGGTAGCGCTGTGCTACTCCTCGGCCGTTTAGAGAAGGACCTTTCCTCAGGGAGACTCCTTCTTTAATTCTGTGCTGGGAGACGTGACGTCTTGCACATCGACACTTGACTTTAAAGCATGGGACGCACTCTTAGAGGACCTGTCGAAATATACTAAAATTGCTCTGGCTTAGATCGACTCGATATTTCAATAATTTTCATACCTTCACAGGCTAAGCCAGCCGCATTGGTAGACTGTCATTTATATGACATATCCCTCGACAACATCCTCTCCCCATACCAAGCCTTCGATCCTACCTGAAAAAAATAACGCATGATTAACACTTTAAAATTACTATTTTGTTATTCAAAACAAGCGAATACATTTCTTCAAATGGAAACAAATTAAATACGCCACCGTGCAATTAAAATAATTATCCAGAAGTTAATGTCCTTAATCTATTAAGAAGGGAAATAAATTCTCTCAATCGTTTTCCGTCTCTATCGTGCATGTGCATGTCCATTGAATATACTACTCACGCGGTACATTCTTTTGACAGGTGACCCCTCACAAATTCTCACCATAAGTGTTAATAATCGCGAATGAAATTCTAATAATTAATAAATTATAGTACAAATAAAGAGATTAAAATAAATCATTTTACTGATAGATGGTTAGCGCCCGACGTCAGGACACTATCACTCGACGCGAATTCCCGATTCAACGCCGTGGTTCTCATTATAGACATGATCCGTTATTACGCCAACGTCGCGAACGTTTTTCGTAGACCGAGACGACATTCCCCCGCACATTATCCAGGCTGTTAACGAGCAAACAAACCCTCCCCATGAATTAGCATTTGCGCCACTGGTCCCAGTTTCGGGAGTGAATAACTCCCTTATACGAGCCATTCCTGCTGGTGAGGAACCGAGCGACTACTCCGAGGCATCAGACCCCTCCGACACGACATCCAACACCAGCGAGTGTCCAACCATCGAGGTAGATTTGGATCCCTCTGGAAGGATCCTTTTGGGACTACTCAACGCATGGGAGCGGGATGCGGAAATCCGTCAACCTCCGGTAACAGTAGATCAAGAAATCCAAGCACCCTCCCCCGAGCCAGATTTATTTTCCGGATATTCTACCCCCAATTTCACCAGTTCAGCCAGGGGAAATACCATTTGATTTATCTCCCGTGCCATTTCTCCGAACCAGGAAAATTTTGAGGACGAGGAGGTTAATCGCCTTCTTGACTACCTAAATAACGAGGAATTCTTGGACAGTATAGTCGAACTATAAAATTGTAAAATTGACGAAATGAATACTTTGTGTAAGAACTACTAATAATATGTATGGAGATAGAATAAGAAAAGATTTACAATAAATAGGAGAAAGATTAACAAAAAATTTAATAATCATATAACTGTCTTTATTAATTTTCCCAAGGTCATAAAAGCATAGATTAATCTGAATCTCTCGGCGTCCCAGGGTATAGCCGGCCTAATAGGTTTCCCTAAAAGAAAATTGAGAGATATAACCTTACTCGTCCGTGTATGACAAGCCCTGCGGGATCGTTAAGTAGACGATAGAGTAAGACGTAACAACCTCCTCAAGGAGCCCTCGAAAGAAAAACTAGGAGACCAATACTATAGTCCCTATAGAATATTAGAAATTCGTAAGAACCATAACGTAAGATTAGCCATAAGCGCCACCAGAACCCGCATAGTACACGCGGATAAAATCAAGCACTCACCGCACTGCGCCCCCACTACGGAAGATTCCTCCACCCCGGAACTACTATATCAACGGAAGGAGGACCGACCACAACCCAGTCGACTGCAGCATGACGAACATCGCCATGGACACTCTGGCCCACACCACAGTTCTGATCCTGTTGCTACCTCCCGTATCACACTGCTTAATCGGATACGACTGTGGAGGACAAGGATTAAACATCACCTCCTTATCGCTCCTGGATATCGACAGATGCACCGTCGACAACCTGGAACCTAAAAGAGAGGCTACATACGTGCAGCTGCTACAGCTGTCAACATACGATCATACGCAAGTGATGCATGCAAAGTCGAGATCGACCGCACCGTATATTACTGCGGAATGCATTCGCACATTTCTATAGTCCGCGGAGGACGCCGCCAGTATACCATAGAACTCACCGAAACCATTTGTAAGAAATTACAGAATACAGGAACCATCGATATGGGAACGGGCCGGCGATGCATCCTCCAGTCCTTCAAAAGGAACAGCACAGACGTCCGGAGCGTCACTCTCGCAGGCACAACCGGAATGGACGAGAGTTGTACCGGAACCCAATACGGAGACGCCTATGGAACTTGGGAAGACGCTGTCGTTCAAGCCATCGTGAAAGTGACCCTCAGGGACTTCGAGGCAGCTATTGACCGGAATACGAACGAACTAATCCTGCCTTCCGGAATACACTGCAAGGCGCTCACAGGGGAGTGCCTAGATAGCGACGGCTCGGAAACATATTGGACCGTCACGCCCAGGGACAGCTGTCACTTCGACCAGTACGACGTGCTCTACGAAGGCCCCGCCGACAAACTCACGGCACAAGCAAACGCCGACACGCCAACCGTTTATACGGTAACAACGAAGGAAACAACCTTCGCTCTCACTAAAACCACCGAAATAATGCTGTGCGGCTACAAACTTATGCTAACGGAGCACCCTGTTACGTCCTAACGCTTCTCGTTCCCTTGTTTCAGGCCTGCGGGACTTACCCTTGCAGATGAACGAGGTTATCTCTCAATTTATCTTTTGAGGCAACCTGCTAGGCCGGCTATACCTCGAGACGCCGAGAGATTCAGAGTATCTGTGCGGTATGATTTTGGGAATGTTGGAGGACTGCAATGAGTTGAGACAGTAATTCTGGGTTTGTTAATAATAATAAATTTTGTATTTATTTGTTCTGTATTTATTCCTTCCTGTGATATATGTTTCCCTGGTTTACAGGATGATTTACGACGTTGGTTTCCTTTTGAATAAGTGGTTTATTTATGTTGGGTTAACAATATTTTGTTGGTACTAATTATAGTTCGACGATTTCGTCTAAAAATTCTTCGGAATTCAAATAGTCAAGAATTCTGTTAACTTCTTCGTCTTCGAATCCTTCTCGAATTGGGGAGATAGGTTCGGGGGACCAGTCAAGGGAGAACTCTTCCGGTCGTACTGGCGAGTAATTAGGAGTCGAATAGGAGAGTGCGTCTAATGTGGGGGATGGGACTTGTATTTCCCTATCGGTGGTCCTGCGGATTTCGGCGTTTCTTTTCCACGCCGCGAGTAGTCCAGGCGGAACGGTAACTGTCGAATTATCTAGATCCACTTCTATCGTCGGACAGTCACTTATCTCAGACGTGGTGCTTGATAATTCGTCGTTAAATTCTTCCCCAGTATGGCATTTGCAGGGGCGTCAGTGCTCTCGTCGGTTGGTAAGGGGGCGAATGCTAGATTATAAGAGGTTTCTGGGCGCTCGTCGAGGGCCTGAGTAATATTCAAGGGTATCTCGTCGCGATCGATGAAGAACGTGCGCGTGTTTATTAATTCGTCACGAAATAATCGTCGCCGTGACAGGGGGTTTCTATTAAAAGCGTCGCGTCTTCGAATGGGAAACTCGCGCCGGGTGATAGTGCTTTGACGTCAGGCGCTAACCATCTATCAGTAAAATAATTTATTCAAATCTCTTTGTTTGGAATATACTTTATTACTTATTAAAATTTTATTCGCAATGTCTAACACTTACGGTGAAAATCTGTGAGGTGTCACCTGTCAAAAAGAACGTACCGCGTAAGTCTAAAGTTCCACGAATGATTTTAAAGAAAGTGACAGGATAGATCCTCAAGTCTCTGTCTAATTCATTTATTTAATGAAGGGGTTATTAAATATTTATTCTCCATGCCATGATGATAAAACGAGAATAGGGATAAGGAAAAGTAGAAGGATTAATACCGTATCTGCTGGTTTAGGTTTTATTAATTAATAATTTCATTCGATATATCACACTAAACCAGAGTTATTATTTTATGTTTCAGTCGGTCTTTAAAGAGCGCGTCCCGTGCTCTTACGACGAATTGTCGATGTGCAAGACGTCACGTCACAGCGGCACAGAGTCCGTAAAGGAGTTTTTCTGGAGAAAATCTTTCACGAAAACGGCAGAGGAGTAGAAGAGGCTACCCAATGCACATCGATTGACAAATCGAAGGCGACTTTTCGCTCTTGTGGTTAAAACCAAAGACAGACTGAACACTCGATGTTCAAATAAAATCAACGTATGTGTATATTTAAGAGAAAGAAGTGTTGGATTTTATTTCAGTTTGGTTTAAGGAACATCCACACATTTAATCATCTCTATTTGCAATGGAACATCTATTTGTTTAGCATAAATTATATAAAATAATTTTCAAAACGATGAACGATGACAGGAGGCCGCTAATTTTTTATTTGCCTCACCAGCTACAAGTTAAAAGGAAACCTCTATCACTGGAATAAATCCCTCAAGATAATTGCCTTTTCACTGTGCCAGGATTAGGTTCGCCCTACCGAAGCAGTTTCGCACTACTCACTGTCAATCGAGTCGTCTCGAAAATAAAGGGATAAGTCCCATAAAAGACTTTTAATTCGAAGTAAGATTTAAATAAATTAAGTGGATGCGAGAATATGGATAGTTGATGGTGTAATTAGAAGAGATAGAAGATGACAGTCAAGTAGCATGCGACTGTGTAGATTATTAATTATTAAAAAGTATTAGGAAGCAAAGAAAATTATTATTGAATTGTTTTAGTAAGTACTTACCTGTTGATGCTGTTCTTTGATGTTTAATAGCGATGCCTGATCTCCGTAGAGGACTGTCAGCCTTGGCGATGTCCCTGCTGGAGAGTCAAGGGAGCCGGTGATGAATAACTAACAGAAGACCCCTAGTTGTAAACTCAAATGCACTTTATTTAAAAGTAGACTCTTAATACAATATTTGACGGCTCTGAGACACTCGGTAAGTCGGTTGCTTCCTTCCTTCTAGAGAGTTGGTGATCTGGTGCAAGGTGATGTCCACTCAAGAGCGCTGGGTCAAATGCTGGCGATCAAATGCACGGAAGACTGAGCTGAGCTCCCTGAGGTACCCTCTGGTCCCTACTCCGTGCTGGGCGTTCGCAGTGGTAGGAGAATGCGCGCGCTCCCGGGCGTAGGCGGCTCGGCCGCTATAGCTGCCCTTCTTCGAGCGCGTCGTGACGTAGTGGGCGTGCCCTCGTGTGGAGATAGTGGGGGCGGAGGAGCTGTCAGTCGCGTTCGTGCGCCAAGCTTGTTAATTTATTTTACAAAGGTAAAATTTTATAATAGCTTTAGCTACCAGAGTTCTTGCTATTTGCATGCATATATTTTCCAATGCAGAATCTTAAGCTCTCTTAAGAGAAATGTGAACGGTCTTTCTAGCATGCTTCGTTCAAAAGTAATATTTAATGGTTGTACTTTTTTATATTGTCTGATATTGTAACATTTAAAATTGTTTGAATAAACTCTGGTATCATTAACCATTATAATTACAATGATTTTATATTATAATATATTCGCTTCATGTATATATATACAGGGTGGCCCACATAACTCTTAACAGCTCAATATCTCGAAAACTATGCCATCGATTTTAAAGTTCTTGGTCTTAAATTGCATGGATCTGAAGGGCCTTTCTAACTACATAAACGTGAAGTGGCCCCCCCTTCCCCTTTAAGGGGTGGCATGGGTAACTTTATAATTTTAAATGGAACCCCCTATAAAACGTTACATATTTAGATTCTACAGGAAAAAACAAGTAAATTTTGTCTGAAACATTTTTTTGTCAGATATTTCCATGATGAGATATAACAGTTTGAAGTTTCGACTTGTAGGTACTTACTAAGCGCTCGGAAATAGCGTTGTTGAATTATACGCGCTTGAGTTCTTTGCTTATTCGTGAAGAAATAAAATGTTCTTTAAATTAAATGTTCAAAATGTCCACCACGGACTTGTAAACATTTATGTACTCGAAACATCAAAGTTGTTCTAACATTTGTTAATATTTCGGGAGTCACTGAAGCGCAAGCGTCACGTATTCTTTGTTTCATATTCTCTTTTGTCGTCGGCGGTTCAAACATAACTTTGTCCTTTACATATCCCCATAAGAAGAAATCTAATGGTGTTAGATCGGGGGATCGAGGAGGCCATTGACGAGGTCCCCCACGACCTATCCATTTGTTCCCAAATTTTTCATTCAAAAATTGTCTGGTGATGATTGCAAAATGTGGAGGAGCGCCGTCTTGTTGAAACCACATTTCTCTTCTAATGTGTAGTGGCACATCTTCCAAAAGCGCAGGCAAATGATTTTTTAATAAATCACAATAACTTTCAGATGTTACAGTTTCTTCAAAAAAATAAGGTCCAATCACAAAATCTCCTATTATGCCACACCAAACATTTAAAGACCATCGATGTTGAAAGGGAACAGATCGCATCCAATGTGGGTTTTCAACGGCCCAATAATGCATATTATGTTTATTTACATGTCCTGAATTCATAAAAGTAGCCTCATCGGAAAAAAGTATTTTGCATAAAAAGTCATTTTCCATAACACCCTGCAGCCACTCACAAAATGTTACGCGGTGATCGTAGTCTGCCATCGAAAGCTCTTGTGATAAAATCAAGTGATATTTTTGCCGTTTCAAAATTCGTTGAATTGAAGAACGACTGATATGTGATGTTTGTGCAAGTTTACGTTGACTAATATGAGGATTTAATGTAATTGCAGCAAGAATATTGACACTATTATTTTCATTAGTGACAGGTTTAGGTTTATTGCGAATTTTTTTACACAATTCACCGTGCTCACGAAGCCGCTTTTCTAAATTATAAAATGTTACATGAGATTTTTCGATCCCATAACGTTCAAAAAACATCACTGCTGCACGCCGATAATTTTTTTGGCATTCACCTAACACTAATAACATATTCACTTCTGTATCAAAAATAGCCATAATCACAATGTTACTGCTTGAATAACAGCTCTAAACTGAAAACGTTTTCATGGATAATTGAGTCAAACTCAAGAATTGTAAATATTATTATTTTTGTTTTTTCACGAATAAGCAAAGAACTCAAGCGCGTATAATTCAACAACGCTATTTCCGAGCGCTTCAAGTAAGTACCTACAAGTCGAAACTTCAAACTGTTATATCTCATCATGGAAATATCTGACAAAAAAATGTTTCAGACAAAATTTACTTGTTTTTTCCTGTAGAATCTAAATGTATAACGTTTTATAGGGGGTTCCATTTAAAATTATAAAGTTACCCCCGCCCCCCCTTAAAGGGGAAGGGGGGGCCACTTCACGTTTATGTAGTTAGAAAGGCCCTTCAGATCCATGCAATTTAAGACCAAGAACATTAAAATCGATGGCATAGTTTTCGAGATATTGAGCTGTTAAGAGTTATGTGGGCCACCCTGTATATATATATATATATATGTGTGTGGATATATAGATGTATGTGTAATACATATGGGCGTGTAGTGTTAATTAATATTGAAAATTTAATTGAGAAGAGTAATATAATTATTTAAATAATAATTTTATTCATTATATAGTTTTTTATTCATTATATAGTTCTTGGAATGAAGAATGTGGCTGTCGCGCCAGGCAGTCGCGCCAGGCTTTTATCTTATCGCCGCATGAGCTCATGGCTCGGAATTTCGCTTGTCTCTTGGTGAGTGAATTTATTCTTATAACGCTTTATAAGACGACTTAATAATTTCGCTTGTAACAATTTTTATTCATATAGCTTTTTGCTATTAGCTTTATTATGTAGGATATATATATGTAAGAAAACAGTTTCTCTCTCTCTCTCTCAAGGAAAAACTGAATATTTTTGTCAGAAGGAATCCAAGGAGGAAGGATAAAGTTTTCTTATTAATATATTTTACACTCGTATTAAATAACACTCACTTTCAAAAGAATGTTAAATACATGTTTTTATTAGTATAAGAGAAAGAAAATGATTTAACAACTCTCTCAATACAATTAAGGACTTTTAACGATTAAAGCACAGAAAAGATCGAAAACACAACCGATCAGTCGCGCGGAGAGCGAAAAAAGACACACCCGCTGCGGAAACTTGGGCAACCAGCCCTCTTGTTGCCCTGTCTCTAAGCAACGTACTTAGAGTACAAAATAACTATTTAATTTACCGCGTATATGATTACGTACAGTTTGACCAATAGGAGAGCAGTAGGAAAATGCGACTGCGCATATAAAGATTCTAGGTAGATAATTGTAGAAATAATTGTAGAAATCTTACAGTTCGGCCATTCTGAGCCGACATTCGACTCGAATGTTTATACTGTGTAATTACAATTGTTTGTTAAAATTTGTGATTACAATTTCGGTAACAATATTGCAATGTTTTGGGTAAGTATACTTCGCTATTCACTAAATTACATTTTTTTAAAAAAAAACATTTAACCTTATTGTAAATTAATTTTTATAAGAAGATAGATTTAACGTGTATCATTAATTTCGATAGATTTTACCGGTTTGACCCAAGGTTTTAGTCTATCAGGAGATAGGATTGAATTATAAGGCTTTGACGAAAGGTTGAATCCGGGAATATTAGTAATAACATATCTGTTCTTTTTCAAAACCTTCGCCACGAGGTACGGACCTTTGTACTTAGGGCTAAGTTTCTTACATACGCCGGGCCTTATAACATCTCTTATGAGAACGTAATCCCCTGCTTTGTAGACTGTGGGTTTTGAATGCCTTTTATCATAATATATCTTATTATAATTTTTGATCTTAATTAATGTATCTATAGCGATTTGACGATGAGTTTCTCTCACTTCTTTACTACAAGAAATTTCTTTTTCAGCAATCTTCTTTAAACAGTCTACCAAAATTACATCCTCGTGGTTACGTTGATCATAACCCAATAAAAGTTTTGAAGGCGAAGATTTTAAAGAAGAATGATACGTGTTGTTTAAAACATATTGAACCGTATCAAAATTTTCGTACCAATCTTGTAGTTCGTCGATCAATTTACCAAAAGAGGATTTTAAAAATCGATTCACCCTTTCGACCAAGCCATTTGCCCATGGAGCAGCTACCGCTATTAAGGTATGATTAATTTTCTTTTCCTCAAGAAATTTTCTAAATTCTTGCGACGTGAAAGCCGTCCCTCTATCCGTAATAACCTTTTTAGGATTGCCCAGCATGGAAAAAAGAAAAGATAAATGTTTTATTACTTCTTTTGAACTTAAATGTTTTACACCAAACAACCATGTAAATCTTGTGAAGGAGTCTATTATAACAAAGATATATTTATAACCTTGCTCGGTTTCACTATTCGGACCAAAATGATCCATTTGAATGATTGAAAAAGGAGAAGACTTTCCGTTAATTGCATTTCACCTTCGCGAGAATTTGAGCAGGAGTTCGCTAATAAACAGGTAATACAATTTTCTATATACATATTCACTTTTTTCCGTAAAGAAGGAAACCAATAATTTTCGAGAATGCCCGGAATAGTCTTTTTTGCACCACAATGTGCCATGTTATGGTAAATTCTAATAACATTGTTTATCATTTGAACAGGAACATAAAAACGAGATTTGTCTGGCTCCTTTCTGAAAACTAATCCATCAATAATCTCGAATTTTTCGGCTGATTTTTCATTGTCTGGTGATTCCAGATCCAAAGCAATTTCTTTAATGATGGGATCTTTTAACTGTCTGAATTCCAACTCTCGTTCAAGAGGTAGAGAAGTTACTAATGAAACGATTCTACTGAGTGCATCTACATGTGCCATCTTGGTTCCTGGACGATGTGAAATTGAAAAAGAATATCGTTGTAGTCTAAGTGTCCAACGGGCTATACGAGGATTGAGGTGGGCTTTGTTAATAGCATATACGAGAGCGTGACAGTCAGTAATAACTGTAAACTGAATTCCATACAAATAAATATGGAATCTCTCTATGGATTTTACAACTGCCAACATCTCAAGCTCAAAACTATGATACCGTGTCTCTGCATCGTTTGTAGATTGGCTATAATATGCCACCGGAGCCCATTGGCCTGATCTCTGTTTCTGCAAGAGAATACCAGCTATCGCTAAAGAACTTGCATCCGTATGTAATTGGGTTTCATAAGACGGATTATATAGACAAAGAATCGGATAAGATGTCAAAGCTTTTTTTAATGAATCAAAAGCTTGAAAACAATTTTCATCTAAAACAAATTCCGTGTTTATCTTTAATAATTTATGTAAGGATTATGCTATTAAAGCATAATTTTTAATGAACTTTCTAAAATAATTAGTTAAACCCAAAAATTGCTGTAAATCTTTTTTTTTAGATGGTAGTGGAAAATTCTTAATAGCTTCAGTATGGCGTGAACTCATCGTTATTCCAGATGGAGAAAGAATATATTGTTACGTCCCGCAAAAAAAATTTTATTTCTTATTCAAATACGCAAACCTCGCCTCTATAATCGTCAATCTGTAATTCCACCGATGAACGTATCAATCTTAATCACACCGCGTTACATATTATTGTTAATATAATTTATATTGTTAACTAAAATCTAACCGCGCAATATATTATTATTAGTATTTCTTATTATAAAATCCCACCGCGCAATGTATCATCGCCAATATTCACAGTACATCAATATTATTCCGCCGCGCGATATACTATTGTCAATGTCTCCGAAAATAATCTTTCTTTATTAAGAAGCTAGCTATACATTACATAACCACACTTAAAAATGATAGAAATAATTTTAAGTATTTACCCGCATATAATGTTGTCCGCATAAAAATTACCGACAAAACAATTTTCCACCTTACCGAAAGTAGGTAATGTCACCCGCACAAAAGTTACCATCAGATGGTGAGGAAGTTTCCTACCTTACCGACAGAGTAAAAGTTACCGACATATGATAACACAGTTACCGACATTACCGACTGAAGATAATATCATTTCCTACTTTACCGACTGAAGGTAAAGTAAGTACCTACATTACCGACGAACGGTAATACCAACAATGGATAATGATGTTGCTATCCTTACCGACATACAAGAGTATACCTCTTTTATTAGTATATTATCCTGATACTAAAAAACTTAAATACTGAAATTCAAAGGACTTTTATTAAATTATAAAGTGTCCCATTTTAATGTCCAACCCCAAATAACTTTCTTATTTTTAATTTTAGAAAAAGATGTTTCAGACAAAAGTTGTATGGTTTCAAGGGGGACATAAGGTGGTGTCATTAGTTTGACCTTGAATAGTTGCTTCAAGGTAACGTAAAGGTCACATTCAATTTTTTAAATGAAACCCCTTACTTTCTATTGCATATTCTTGTAGCTTATCTCGAGAGCTTTCCAAAACACTATAATTAAGTACCTTTTCGTTAAGTACTTTTTGAGTTATGAGGCTTGAAATAATTTCTTAATTTTACATAAACCGTAAAATATCTTGTAAAATATTCATTTTTCGATTATCTTACCTAAATACTTTTATGTACAAAATAATGAGAGGAATCAATTGGTGTAAAGAAAACACATAGTTGTTTTTAAGAAAAAATATGGAATTGTTAATTGCAAATTACATATTTTTTCTTAAAAACGACTGTGTTTTCTTTACACCAATTGATTCCTCTCATTATTTTGTACATAAAAGTATTAAGGTAAGATAATCGAAAAATGAATATTTTACAAGATATTTTACGGTTTATGTAAAATTAAGAAATTATTTCAAGCCTCATAACTCAAAGAGTACTTAACGAAAAGGTACTTCATTATAGTGTTTTGGAAAGCTCTCGAGATAAGCTACAAGAATATGCAATAGAAAGTAAGGGGTTTCATTTAAAAAATTGAAGATGTATCTCGTGTCTTGAAATCAAGGCAAGATTCAATCTGACAGTTGCGTCAACCAGCTCCAAAATTAAAAGACAATCTCATGAAAATTGTCAATTAACCGGGCCGAAATTGTATCTTCGCCTAATCAAACGTCGATTGACAGGACACTTGGTCAACAGCTCCAAGTTAAAAGGAAATTTCCCTCAGGATAATTGCCTTTTCACTGTGCCGCACTTGGGTTCGCCCTGCCGAAGCAGTTTCGCACTCGCTCACTGTCAATCGAGTCGTCTTATCAAGGAGATAAGTCCCAGTAAAAGTCTTCCAATTTGAAGTAATATTTAAATAAATTGAGTGTATGGATGAGAGAATATGGATAGTCGAAGGTATAGATTCCCGAATTAAATTTAATGTTGTTAGTATTGAATTGAATTGAATTAAGAATTTAGATGAATGGCAATTTGGCTGAGTACTTACTTAGATCTGCTGTACATTGATGAGTGGAAACTACTTCCTTCCACTGGATGCCGTCTACCTCGGTGAAGGCTCTGGAAGAGGGTTGCAGTCCAAGGAGTCAAGAGAATTCGTCGTATAATAGTTGAGTTTATTATTTGAGTATAAGTACAAAAGAGCTGAAAGTAAGTACTAATTAAAGTTGTTGACTGTAGTAGATCGTTGGGCCAAATGCCGGAGGTAGTTGAATGTTGAAGATCGTTGGGCAAAGTGCGAGGAGGACCGCTCTGCACGGGTTTATATAGTCGTTGGTCCCGATTTTGCACACGGGCCCAATGGTGGAGGATGCGCTTCGATGTGGAGGGAGTTGAGCTGTGATTGGTTCCCTCCTTTGCTTCTGGATGCGCGCGCCTCGATAGATGCGCGCGCCTCGAGAGATGTGCCGCGTTGTCGATAGGCGATTGGTTTCCTCTGACGTGCTGGCGAATTATGATTGGCTCTCTCTGACGTGCCGGATGCGCGCGCCTCAGAAGATCCGCGCGCCTCAGGCATGGGTGGCGCGATCGCTCATTGGTTCCCTTCTCCGGGCTGGGATGCGCGCGCCGCTGGGCGTTGCCGCAGGGAGTGGGCGCGACTCTTCTGATTTAGAGTGGGGGTGACGGAGCGGTCAGTATAGAATCGGCTATACTGGTTACATTGTCTTTTGACATATAATTTTTATAATAATTATTTGACTATCAGAATTTCTTTGCAGTTCACATGCATATATTTTCTAATGTAGAATTTTAAGCTCTAACTGTAGAAATGTCAACGGAGTTTCTAGCATGCTCCGTTCAAAAGTTCATTCTTTTCTTTCATGTATTATTATATAAAAATGCTTTTAAATAATATTAATAAATTCTGATAGCGTAATTATTATAATTACAATTCTTTTAACATCTGAAAATATATTACGCAGTGGGATATAGATATATGTATATATATATCTAGATATAGCTATATGAATATAATTATTGTTAACAAATTCTTGTTTTAGCGTGCAATAATTTATTTTATATCGCGGTGGGATATAATTAAAAGAGTAATATAAATTAATTTCATTTCATGGCGCAATAAAGTATTGCGGCTATTTTATACATGCATATAATTAATTCACGGTGGAATAAAATAATGTAAATTAATTGTTTTTAATAAATTATTGCAGCTATTTCACGCGGTGGGATATAAGTGAACATAATTTTAATTTACGGCGGAATAAAGACTATTAGTTAACTATTTCAATATGTTATGCAACAATTTTTATTCTTTGATGTTAACTTTTAATATTTATAACCGTTAGGTTTTTGTATTAATAAATTAATAAAAATTATTGCATATGCTCTTAATATTAACATTTAACAATAAATTCGTTTGTCTCTTAATAACAATTAACTATTTCATCATGTTGCGCAATAATATTCGAACGGAATATTCTAGAATATTCCAGAACTTGGAATGCGGAGAGCTAGGCATTTCTGAGAATTGCGATCGATCGGCGCTTCTGAGAAATGCGTTGCATTTAGCCTTGAGCACTTTTTAGCGACTTATAATATTGCATACGTAAAATCATATTTAAAATTTTACTTATAAAATTAGTAATATTGAAGTTTTCATAATTATGCATATATGTATCGACTCAGCTTTTTGTGCTCTTTAAGTAAAAATTATAACGATATTTATATCTATATTATTTTTTGAGTTAATAAGGAATCAAAGATTTTTCATATAGTCTATGCCTTAAAATAATGAGATATATGTATAGTCGGTGCTGAGACGTGTACAAATATATATATATATATGTATATATAACTTAATAAAAATCTTTTGAATTTTAGTTTTTAACTTTTTTAGTATCAGGATAATATACCAATAAAAGAGGTATACTCTTGTATGTCGGTAAGGTTAGCAACATTATTATCTTCAATCGGTAAAGTAGGAAGTAATCATATCTTCAGTCGGTAAAGTAGGAAATGACTTTATCTTCAGTCGGTAACGTTTGTAACTGTGTTATCATGTGTCGGTAACTTTTGTGTCGGTAACTTTTGTTCCGTCGGTAAGGTAGGAAACTATTTTACCATCTGTTGGTAACTTTTGTGCGGGTGACTTTACCTACTGTCGGTAAAGTAAGAAATTACTTTACCATCTGTTCGTAACTTTTGTGTGGGTGACTTTTCCTATTGTCGGTAAAGTAGGTAATTTTTATACGGATGATATATACGGGTAAATACTTAAAATTATTTCTATCATTCTTAAGTAAGGTTATGTTATGTATAGCTAGCTTCTTAACAAAGAAAGATTATTTTCGGAGACATTAACAATAGTATATCGCGCGGCGGAATGATATTGATGTACTATAAGTATTGGTGATCATACATTGCGCGGTGAGATTTTATAATAAGAAATATTGGTACTAATATATCGTGCGGTGAGATTTTAGTTAACAATATTAATTATATAGACAATAATATGTAACGCGGTGTGATTAAGATTGATATGTTCATCGATGGGATTACAGTTTAAAGATTATAGAGGCAAATTTTGCGTATTTGAATAAGAAATAAAATTTTTGTTGCGGGACGTAACACACGTTAATTGCCCTCCCCATTAAATACGACTATCATACCCTTATCGAAGCCCAGAATCTTAAAAACTGTCTACACTCTTTAGTGGATGTCATTACTGAACTTCGACTCTCTTCCATGAGTCTTAATAAGACCGAACGCTTCGACGACCTTCCATGGTCATACATCCTTAACCAACTCAAAAGATATCTACAAGAATTACCCATTAATATAACGATATGCTTAAATTTAATTCAAACGCCTGAAATCGAAAAACGTCAATCTCTAATTTTGGAAAATCATGCCTCAGCTCATGGAGGACATAAAGGTGTAACGAAGACCTATAACCGCCTTAGATCTCGTTACTGCTGGAAAACAATGAAAAAGGATATTCAGGAATTCATTAGAACCTGTCGGGAGTGTCAATTAAGGAAACTAACTAGAGTAAAAACCAAGCAACCCATGGTTATAACGGATACCCCCGGTGCTGCTTTTGATAAAGTATCCTTGGATATTATGGGACCTCTTCCCCTAACAGTGAGTAACAATCAGTACATACTAACCATGCAGGATTTGCTAACAAAATATTCTACCGCCGTGCCATTAAAGGAGGCCACATCATTAACAATCGCAGACGCCTTCACTAAAGAATTCATCTGTATATACGGTACCCCTCGCGCAATATTAACCGATCAAGGGACAAATTTTTTATCCGCCTTAATGCGACAGTTAACAAGGAAATTCCGCATACAACATTTTAGGACCACTGCCTATCATCCACAGTCTAATGGATCGCTTGAACGATCACATCATGTCTTAACAGAATATCTAAAAACTCAGGTTGATAAGGAGACAAATTGGGATGAATACATTAAACTTGCTATGTTCTCGTACAACACCAGTGTACATGAAGGCACGAGATACTTACCCTATGAGCTAGTATTTGGTCAAATAGCACGACTATCCTCTGCACACCCCATCATCGAAGAAAATATCGAACCCACATACCGTGACTATATTGTTAATCTCTTTAACAAGATAAACGATTTACAAATACAAGCTAAGCAAAACCTCACACTAGCTAAAGAACGGAGTAAGCGATACTATGATCGCAATTTGAATTTACAACAATTTGAGAAAGGAAACCATGTCTTTTTATTAAAAGAACCACGAAAAGGAAAACTTGCTGACCAGTATACTGGTCCTCACGAAATAATCGAACTTTTACCCCCAAGTAATGTTAAAATTAGAACAGGAAACCAAACCCGAATAGTACACACCAACAAGATCAAACTAGCACACCCCCAGCCGGGATGAGGTAATAATCAGAGTCCTTTGTTACAAAATTATTATAATGAAATAAAGGTCCGTTAGATAAAATCAATAAAAAATTAGTTAAAAGGCTACAGGACCAACGCAATGGTGGAAATATGCAAAAAATAAAACGGTTATTACAATAAAATAACCATATGAAAATGTTTATTTAATTTGAACAAGACAAACGCCGCGTTTCAATCCAATTCGGATCCTTTTCAATGTCGACTAACAAAGTGAATAATAAACATTAAGATAAAAGCAAAATTAACAGTCATAGGAGAAATGTAAATAAGTTTCGGAACAACGCAAAGTCAAAAAAAGTCAAAAAATCGGAAGCAAATATATGTACAATAACGGAAAATTTAAACCGTCAATCACAAAAAAGGAAAGAACGCATCGCATTAACGTATCGCCACAGAAAACCCGAAAGCAACTCGTACCGCATATCACCAGTGTACCGTTAAAAACGGGATGATCCTCTCCAAAAAAACCGGAAGGAAATCCCACATACAGGTCCATGACCATTTTCAAAAGAAAAAACAGTCAAAGATGCATAAATCGATGACCAGTTGGAAACTTGATGGTCCAAATATGTGCGAGTAAAAGCTTAAAAATATGACACTCTAAAAAAGAAAAACAAGACAGAGCAATAATTTAACAAACAATCCGGAAACTACTTAAGAGAATCCTTCATATAAAGCAAGAGTAAAGTTAATATGATAAAATCACATACCGGTCTCTAAATTTGAAAGTGATCTCAAATCAAAAAATCGAACACAAAGGGAGAGCAAGTTAAGCACAACTTAACGTTCCAATCAACAGAGTCGAACTGAGGCACATGGGGATCACATATAGCCAAGAACGTGAAACATCAAAAGGAGGGGGAGGGGAAGAGAAGGGAAAAGGAAGGAGAGGAACAAAACGTCACAGAAGGAAAGAAGACAGAACGAAGGAAAAATTCAAATAATCAATGCGAACATTTTTTTATAATGGGCAAATACAACTTATCCAAGAAATCGGTATCGCTCTGAATGTTAAGGCCATGGTTCTGACCAGAGATATGTAACATCTCAGCAATTAGTCTCTTTTTATATCTACGTTCCTCCTCCAAAATGGAAACATTCTCCCAATCAAACTCATGACCGTTCAATCTATGAAGGGACACAACTGAGAGAGAACCAGAAGATTTATTGATATCAGAACGATGTTCTTTAATTCTGGTCAGTAACTTCCTTTTAGTTTGTCCCACATACGAAGCATCGCAGTCTAAACAACTAATTTTATAAATGACATTCACGTGGTGGAATTTAGGTACCGGATCCTTGTACAATCTAATAAGGGATTTTAATTTGTTATTGACTGTATATGCCAATCTTCTGTTCGCATAACTCTTAATGTTGGAAACAAAACCTCTTGGAAAGCTTGAGGAAAAAGGAATGGTGAAGAAAGAAATAAGAGAGGAGGAGGATTGAGTGAGAGCAGTTTCGTTATTGTTCACGTCAGAGATTAAAAACTTTAATCTTTGAGAAATAGTGTGAAAAATAAATTTAATAGGATAACCATTGCCTAATAAAGTCGAAATAATAAAAGAAAAATTCTCATTATGAAACCGTGGATGTGAAAGTTTAAAAATTCTATCAGTCAATCCAATGATAACTCCTTTTTTATATGACAGAGGATGGTGTGAGAAAAATGATAGAAATCTTCCTGAAAAGGTCGGTTTCCTATACCAATTAAATTCAATATAGTTATTGTTGATTATGATAGTTGTGTCCAGGAAATTTATACTGTTGTTGTTTGAATATTCAATGGTAAACCGTAGTCTATTGTGAAGCGAATTAAAAACCTGGAAAATATGTTGGAAGTATTGTTTAGGAGCAGCAAGAACAATATCATCAACGTAGCGAACATAAAAGGAAAGGGAAACAGGAAGAGACGAAATTGCTCTGTCTTCTAAATCAGACATAATAATATTCGCTAAGATCGGGGAGAGAGGAGATCCCATGGGAGTGCCAAAAATCTGTTTATATATGACATTGTCAAATTGGAAGTAGGTGGAGTCCATAATAAGATTTAAAGAAATCAAAAATTCCTTATAAGGAATGTTGATGTTGTTTTTAATTAAATGCCATCTTTTAGCAATTCCTCCAATAACCAAATCTAATGGAACATTAGTAAAAAGACTCTCCACATCCAATGAGATTAAATCGTACCAATCATCTAAGAACATATTGTTAAGTTTTTTAATTAACTCAAAGCTATTCGCAATATGGCTATTCGGATTAGGTAAATTTTTGTCTAACATGTTGTGAAGGAAAGACGCTAGTGAATAAAGAGGGCTATTAATACAAGAGATGATGATACGTAACGGGCAATCTTTCTTATGGATCTTTGGCAGTCCGTAGGCACGTGGTAAGATCCCATCTGTACTCAATAGCGCTCTATAAGTACCGTTAGAGATGTAATCATTTTTACGCCAACGCTGTAACAACTCCCTCAACTGGGAGATAACTCTATTCGTCGGGTCGCGGTTCACTACCATGTACGTGTTCCGGTCTGATAGAAGGTCATGCATCTTGTCAAAATATTCGGTCTTATCAAGAGAAACAGTTACATTCCCCTTATCAGCTTTTGTGACAATGATATCAGGATGGTCAGAAAGGAATTTTTTTGTAATTTTAGTTAAGGATAGCAAACGAGAGTCCAAATCTGAAAAATGAGGAGGAGATAATAGACATTTATTAAGAGTCTGGACTGACAAACATCTAATATTGTTAGCCGTTTCCTGATCCAAACTGGAGATATTATGTTCAATATTTTTAATGAAATCGAATACAAAATGTTGCGAATTAGGAAGGGAACGCAAACAAAATTTCTCTCCCAATTGTAAGAGGGACTGAACTTCCTGAGGAATATCGGTCTTAGACAAATTTACAAACCAACTGTTATTAACCAAATTAATAAGGGATAAATTATCTTTCATGTGAAAATTCTTGGGATTAATATGTACATTAAAAGGAGTATGAGAGGGAGGTTGAGGAGTGAGTGAAAAGGAAAATGTGGGAAGGGGGTGCTGTTCATGAGGGCAAGAACCTGTAAAAGATCTTAACTTTCCTTTGTTACAGATGCTTTGGCACAGAAGGCCTACACAGCCGAGATTGGACGCAACCATTTCAAATCGAATAGAGAAATCCTTCTTCTTCGGCCATTGTGTCCATATAACAGAAGCTCTTTGTCTCTTAGACGAAACAAATTTGTGTAAGGAGTGTTATGATAGACTCCGTACCAATATTATTAAGCAACAATACCGGCCCTTGCGGAGACATTTCTTTGTGAATAGTCACATCGTGCGTAACGACAATTGCTCAGCTTGCGGTCATCGAGACCAATTCTCTCGACAAGTGCATCACCTGCACACTAACAGCGCACGAATTCCTAGAACTTCTACACAACACCTCGACTTCTATCAATAGTTATAGTTACCCCTTAGTCTTAAACGTATACGATAGGACTCCCCGTTATAAGGGGATGCCCTTTACCGGCACAGCCTGCTGTATAGAATTCAGAGAATATCGGTATGATCCCTTGAACGTCTATTTGTGTGAACTCTGCTACCACTACGTGTTGCCTATTAGGGTACGATTGCCTCTAATATTTCTACACTTTCTCTCTCCGGGACCACGCCATATCGATCCTCATTGTGCACATTGCTCCCGAACGCTTGTCACACAAAGACCTTTAGATCAATGTCTCATTTGCACTCAAGGTATTGTTGAACTTCTGTCCATATCCTATTTGCTTACTTTGAACAATGCTTCATAATGTCTCAACTTTCTCTTAATGCTATATGCATCAAACTACACGGTTATCTCAATCTAAATAATCACAACCACTATTGCTGTGCATGTTATTGTATGCTACATACCCCCTGTAACCAAAGGTTTTTCTTTCCAATAGACTCCCACATTATTTCTATCGCTCCACACCCCTATAGAACGATCTGTTCGTACTGTCAACGACCCATCACCATAATACGACCCCTACACACCTGATCCACCTGTACTAGGAATATCGCTCAAATATTCTGAGAGACTCACCCCATCTTTCTCTCAATAAATGAAGAAAATCCCCCAACCTTGAAGAATTGAAGAGTTAATATGCTATCGGATACATATTCCGACACCTTAAACCGTACTGTGCACGAGGAATTCGATGGATATTACTCTCTGAGAAAAGGCCTCTATTACTGCTCTATATGTAGAATACATGCGGATCATGAATTAGTCCACATAAATTATCACAGTATCTCAGAAAATTTTCCTCATATTAGTCCTTCTAAATGCTGTCTATGTAATCATAAAGTGTCTTTCATAACTCCCATAATTGATTGTAGACCGTGCTTCCTAAATTATCTAGAAGAAGAACGAAAAAGAGAACTTGCTAGAGCATACCAACATGAATAACGCAAGCAATCCCTGTTGCAATCACCCCATCCATGAATTATTGTCCCATTTCCCCAACATGCATGAGGCAAAATGCAGAAAAGTAATTTTCTATAAAAGATATACCGGAAAAACCCGCACTCCTACCCGCATGTGTTGCGCATGTTATAGACTTCGACAATTAAGAGTCAAGCGTGATTTAATTGTTTGCCATTGGGTAACTTCGGGAGATATAAACCTTGCTAAGTGTAATTACTGTCAATCCACCCTGGAAGCTGTTCGTCCCATCCTTCAATGCCAGGAATGCGTATATTCCTATTTCGAAAGAGCAATATTTGAAAAAAATCAGGGAAGGGACATAAGTAATCTAACTGCTTTTGCTTTTTGCAGGACTCACAGACAAGGCATATACGCATAAAATGTGCCCGCTTTCCAAATTTAAGCGACCTGTTCACCCACTACTAGACCACTCCCTCTTCAACAGTCTTAACGTAAAATGCGTGGTTATAACACATGATGTCCTAACCGCTAACAGTCCTCATCTTATATGTACGGATTGCTACAATCCTGCAATTTATAACAGGGTCTTGACGCAATACTCACACACATTCCAATATGGCAATGTGCCAACGAATCAGTGTGCTAATTGCGGGAGTAATTGTCATGAAAAACGACCCCTTCTTGAATTAAATGTTTTAAAGCCTATAATCAATTTGTAGACATGATCGTTAAAAAGGGAGAAGAAAGCACTTACAGGCAAACTATAGGCCTGTCTGTAAACTCAATCACATTGAAGATAAATTATGGAGTGGCTGAAATAACGGTTGATCCTAATGATCCAGAAATTTTAGAAGAAAGATTATTAAATTAAATAATAAAAGAAAATGGATCATCTCAATCCTTGTTTCACCAATAAACTTAAATACTTTATCTATTAGGAACTATACGTGTATATATATATATATATATATATATATATATATATATATATATCCATAATAAATATATTAACAAATTGCATTTATGTAAAAAAAAAAGAAAAAAATATTTATGTATACGTATAACATATAAAATTTTTTTTTATAGTATATATATACTCTAAAAAATATATATATATATATATATATTCATATATAATTATCCTTTAATCAATTTACTATTAATAAACAGTAATAATAATCACTCATATATTTACCATATAAATATATATATATACAGGGTGATTCAAAATAACCCCTGTGTCCCTGAAATGACATATTCTTGAATCAATTCTAAGACGATTTTTCCTTCGGCAAAATTTCGTCCGAAGCTTAGTTTTCGAATTATTAAAGGAAGTAGTTAACGTATGACGGGTCGAATACAAGAGGCAGGCAAGGGTGGCGCGATTCACCGTCAGACGCGGGAGCTTACGCGGGGCGCCTGCTGCGAGCAGCTGATCGCTATACACATACAGACACACATGCGAACACATACATTCTCTCTTTGTCTGTCTGTCTGTCTGTCTGTCTGTCTGTCTGTCTGTCTCTCTCTCTCTCTCTCTCTCTCTCTCTCTCTCTCTCTCTCTCTCTCTCTCTCTCTCTCTCATTCGCTCAATCATCTGTAAATTTTTTTTTTTTTTTTTTTAACGAGAGAGGGGAAAATGCATTTTATGCATACCCACCGGTCGATCCAGTGAGTTATGTGGGACTCGAGTACCAAGTCGAATTACCAACTCGGTACTCACTACCCACTAAAAACCCCTCTCTTTTCACGAATTTCCTTTAACACACTGTCCCTCTGACTTCCCGAGATCTGTTTTCACATAACGTCAAAAAATAGTTATTATTACCTTGTTCGATGACTTTTGATGTATTGCTGTAATTGCTTGAAGGAGAAATGAATTTTCCGATAGATCGTACGTTCTCAAATTTAACGTAGATATCACGTTGCAAAAGACAAGAAATCCACACTAAATTATTAACTGAAAGTTTTTCTCCTTTCATGAACTGTATTCTTTTATAAACTTTAACGTAATCACATTTATTTACTCACTCGATGAGACGAGAAATTTACTAATGACTCTTACTAATCACTATTAATCACTCTCGAATAATAACTGTTGGCGATTAAAAATCACTCGATGAAAGAAACACGCGCGGACACGTTACTACACGACGCGACGACGCGACAATGCGACGATAATTACTCGGCGACTGCAAGCAGTTTTTTGTCATGGTAGGTTGCGGTAGGTTAAGGTACTACTGGCGCAATCGAACGCGATCATGTGTTCGATTGAAGAATGCGGTAAACATAATAAACATTTAACATATTAATATTATTATTATCATGAATGTGTGTGATATCCATACATCGTATATCTATTTAAAAATTAATTAGATTAAATAAGTGTTTTTAAAATATTTACTACTTTTACTATTATCTTAAATAAATATTTAATATTAATATTTTATGATAATAGTAAAAGTAATAAATATTTTAAAAACACTTATTTAATCTAATTAATTTTTAAATAACGATAATATAATTCTAATAGCGATAAATCGCGTTCGATTGCGCCAGTAGTACCTTAACCTACCGCAACCTACCATGACAAAAAACTGCTTGCAGTCGCCGAGTAATTATCGTCGCATTGTCGCGTCGTCGCGTCGTGTAGTAACGTGTCCGCGCGTGTTTCTTTCATCGAGTGATTTTTAATCGCCAACAGTTATTATTCGAGAGTGATTAATAGTGATTAGTGAGGGTCATTAGTAAATTTCTCGTCTCATCGAGTGAGTAAATAAATGTGATTACGTTAAAGTTTATAAAAGAATACAGTTCATGAAAGGAGAAAAACTTTCAGTTGTTACGTCCCGCAACGAAAAATTTAAAATCTTATTTATAAAAATATGATCCCTACCTATTCTCTCATCCTATATAATCTTTGCGCGATACTATATATAATCACTATATATTTGCGCCATAATATTATATATAATCAATATATATATACATCAATTTAATAATAATCAGTTCTCATGTAGTCAAAATACTAGTAACCACCAGTACTAACCGAAAGCTGGACTTATACACATCTATCAATCAAGAAAAAGTAATAGGCTCTTTGAAACAGTCATTTATAATAATCGTAAAAGAATTTCGATATAAATATAATTATTATTTATGCAATTTTAATAAAGCTGCAAAAGCCCCACACAATCACCTTAAAATCGCTTATGAAATTTCATAAATCAATAGCAAAGTGCTGTATATATATATATATATATATTTGTATATATATATTCGCCATAATCTCATATTAATGCAATGCATTGATTGATGTGGTATATAGCCAGAAAGATATTACAATGAATTAGCAGTACTGGAACTGGTCGTATATAATGATATTAATCTTAATAACTAACCTTACTAAGAAAAGAAATTTATTCGAAATTTTATTATCAAGAAAAACTCTTAGCAAATCATTTGCAACAAGACTTCGTATAAATTGGTATACGAACAAATCCGTCGGTAACTGGTCTTATAGCCTCTTGTGCGTTCCTTCACATTCTTCTGGTAAATTTGGCATGGGAAAGTTTCCATAGCCATGAATCCCGAAACCTGAAAATATTATAACTAATTAGTATTTAGACAAATAAAGACATAAATCAATAAACAATGAAAAACACATATATATATATATAAAAGTTTAATTATTATCAAATAATAAATATATTTACTTTGATTATTTAATTATAAAATTAAAATATAAAAACAGATGACCAGTAATGACTAAATAATAATCCTTTGTAAAATAACAAGCTTCTTTTAAAAAGAAAATGATTTAAATAATTCTTAACGAATAAAATATAATTTGTTTCAAAGAATAGTATAAAGAATTTCGTATCTTATATAATCTTTACTTGTAATTATATATAATCACTATAAATCCACTTTATATTATATGTAACCAATATATATATAGATATTCACTCAATATTCATATTATTCCGTTATCACATATAACCAAAAAAGGATATCCCTATGCGTGTATACGCGCTTACTACAAAGGAAAAGGCATAAATCAAAATATTTTATCAAACGATACTCACCTAAATTCTATTAATAAATGATTTTGTGAGCCCATGCGTATCTTTTCGATAAATAGTATGGTCAATTGTCATAAAAGAAATGCAGCGATTACCAATTTTGAAACCTGAAAATCATATAATTAATTAATATTTTGGGATAAATAACCCACAGTAAAAATGCTAACAAATGCTCCGAAAGTGAGCCACATAAAATATTAATACGAAAATTTATAAAGAATCATCAATAACAAAAGGAAAGTTATAAAGTTAACATTCTACGTACATATAAGAATATGAAACAATAAATAAATGTACCAAGTCAAACAAAAAATTAATGCCCATGAATAATAATGGTTACTAAAACAATACGCTCTAAAAATCAGTAATAATAATTAGTAATAAAATAATTAACAATATATATATATTTTTTATATTCAAGAGAAACAAAATTAATAAATTTTCCTTGAATAAATATTTTTCTAAGCGTTATAATAAATCTTTATTGTACATTAATACCATTGGCCAAATATGTCTGTATAAAACTCTAATTATTATTGAATAACATTTAACTTTGACTATTTAATTACAAAATGTAAATGGCCAATAATCACCAAATAATAATCTTTTATAAAGTAACGAGCTTCTTTCAGAAATTAATGATTTAAACATTTCTTAATAAAATATAATTAATAAAATATAATTAATAAAATATAATATAATTAATAAATAAAATATAATTAATCAAGCAAGAATTTCCTTTAAAAATCCTAGATTATTTTAATTTTTGGTCCTCGTTGAGTTCCCGTGAATATATGTATATGTTCACTATCAGGAAGTGATTTTCCTCAGAGTCTTGATACCTGAAAAATATAATAAATGTATAAGAAAATCTACTATAGAAATTATTAAATAAACCATTTAAAATATAATACATACTTGCACACCTTTTATGATCCTATATATATAATATTTATCCTCTTCCTAATAACGTAAGACAGCTTGTTATAAATAAGTAGCAAGAATTCCAAGACCCAGCAACTGAAAATAATAATCAAATAATATTTGGCCGTATGAAAAAATTAACTTAACAAAAATGTACTAAAAAATCAATCTATACAAAAATCTATTATCATTATAAAAGTTTGATTGATCAAAATTACTATATTAAAAAGGTTTAATATTTTATAAATGTATATAATTATATAGGAGTAAAAGAAATCAAATAGTAAAAGAAGTATAATAAATCAAATATTAATATATTAAATTTCAACAATAAATATATTAAATTAAATAATAACTACTAAACAATAACTAAATAATAAAGAAATGTCAAGAAATTATTATGAATAAAATTTTATACGTAACTCTTTGCTGCATGCAGAATAATAAGTCATCCTATAAACATAGCCTCCACTTGGTTGTCCACCGGGTGTCCCAATATTTTCATCACCTAACGAAAACGCTATACGGAAAAATAAAAATATATTTATTAATAAAATTCCTTAAAAATATATTTCAATAACAAACTACGAATATGCCTCCTCAAATATATAATTAACCGACTACATCTATCGAAATTTATACACGAGACCTCAATAGGTAGTAGTACGTGAAAGTGAGAGAGACCGCACTATCGGGTGACTCGCGCGAGTGAGAGAGACAGCGCTATACGTAATACCATATGTAAAAATTAATAAGAATTAAACCGCGAAACAAGCTCGGACAGACTTGTCACCCTCATTATTAGTATAAATACATATGTAGTTATTAATAAAAATTTAAAAGATAATGCATTAAAATACTAAAGGTACATAATATTATACATGAATACATATATTATATATATATATATATATATATAATATATATTTTATAAATATATGATATAATTAAATAAAACCTTTAATTCATTAATTAACTTATCAAAATAATAAACTTACCAAATAAACTTCCGAAATAATTCGCACAGATTCCTCAAAATCCTTTCAATGCTGCATATTCTTATATGGTTTAAGCCTGTCTGTTGTCCGTGAATAATCCATTGGTCCATATCCCTTCCAACATATATATATACTATATATGCAACCTAGACAAATAAGAAAAATTCAAATAATAACACGTTTAAACTCTAAGCATAAGAACATAATAATTAATACATTATAAAAATCTCTTTTCATATACGTATATTCTATATAATTATTCAAATAAAACTTCACTACATAATAATAAATTATATAAAATCTAATCCACCCATTATTGCCAAATAATACATATATTTTTCATTTTGATTATTTAATTGCAAAATTTTATATACAACTAAAATATAATAAGTAAGCAATGATAACCAAATAATAAACCATTTTCATTATGTGAAAAGCTCAACATTAATTAATGTATGTATATATTTAATAAATGACCGAAAGTTGTCAAGTCAAGCACATTCAAAAATAATATTAAAATATTTCAAAATATCCAAAACTTATCCGCAATTAGAGGTGCATAGAGTTAATAAGTCATGGCCAGATGATCCTATGTGAGTATTTTGATCCGCTCCGACAATAGTCTAATAAACGTTCTATATTGTCGATCAAAATACAGCCAAGCTATAAATGATATGCACCCTCGAATATCTTCTGTATAGAATGTCGTTTTACAAAATATCTGAAAAATATAATAACTATATAAGACAAATATATTAAATTATTTAAATTATTAATTACTGTGTGCAGAATTATAAATCTATATAACTACTAAATAAATTTTGTTATAACAAAACTTTACACATATATAACACACATGAAATATAAAGTTTAAATAATAATAATACAAGGTAATAAATATACATATTAATAATAATAATGAATGTATGGTCTTATAAAATTCATTATGCATGATTTTATTATTGAGACGAATAATAAGTCTCCTTATAAGAGCACAAGGCTAAGTCCAGCGTACCGCGTTATCTCCCCTATTACTTTGTTATCTCCCCTAATGTTTTCGACGTCCGTGCCGAGTCTAAATGCGAAAGGGACTCGCGAATATATAATGTATGAATATTATAAGGAGCGCTTTCTTATTGCAAGAGTAATAAGTTATTACGAAATTATAAATTATAAAAGAATATATATATATTATATGTTAAATTAATCCATATCATTAACTAACAAAGATCCAACAGTAATGCAATTTTTTAGCAAACTTTCAAGCCTTCAAAAGAGAAATAACAATATGTATAATACATATTTAATTAATAAAATAATGAAGATAAAATTTTTAACAATTACATTTATTAACTTTTACAAACAATATATATAAGTATATATATATATATTCTATACAATTAACAAGTAAGGAATATATGAATAAATTATAACGAATGAAATTATTAAATCGATTTATAAAGCGTTATAAATTCACTCACCAATAAAGCGTTATAAATTCACTCACCAAAAGATAAGCGACCCTCCGAGCTTCATCCGGTGCAGCTGCACATGAGCTCACTCAGCGATAAGATAAGGCCTGGCGCGACTGCCTGGCGCGACTGCCTGGCACGGCGAACACCTGCATCCGGTGATAAAACAGCCCGCCACATCCTTTGTTCCAAGAGCTGAATAATAAAAAGAATAATTAATACACTTTTATATTATAATGTAACACAATTATTATTAACAACTATCTAGACCATGCACCTATATGCACATACATATATACATATATCGTATAATTATTATATAGCAAATTGTAATTATAATGGTTTATAACACCAGAATTTGTTTATAACATTGTTAACTAAAACTATATAATTAATATAAAGAAAGTTAAAAATCAATTCTAAACGGAACATGCTAGAACGATCATTCACACTTCTATTGAAAGAGGTTGAGATTCTATATTAAAAAATATATGCATGCAAATTATTAAAATTCTGGTGACTAAAAACCTATTGTAAAAGCCTTACCTTTGTAAAATGAATTAACGAGCTCGATGCATGGACAATACTGACAGCTCCGTCGTCCCCACTATCCCCACGCAAGAGCGCGGCCACTACGTCATAGCGCGCTCGAAGAAGAAGGACAGCTATAGCGGCAAGCGGCGGTCGAGCCGCCTACGCCCGGGAGCGCCGCATTCTCCTACCACTGCGGATAGCCGGCACGGAGTAGGGACCAGAGGGTACCTCAGGGAGCGCAGCTCAGTCTTCCGCGCATTTGACCCGACGCTCTTGAGACAACATCACCTAGCATTTGACCAGGAGCTCTCTGAAGAACAAGAACAGTAGCAGTCACGAACCATTTAAAATCGAAATAAAGACTTAGTCTCAAAACATTATTCGACTTAAAAACTTAGTCGCGAGAGCTGTAAGACAGTAGTATACTTGAACAATAAAAGTGTTTTATCTGAACATCATCGCGGTCTTCTGCCATTTATTTACTACCGGCTCCTTCGACTCTCCTGCCAAGGCATCACTGAGGTCGACAGTCCACAGCGGAGGTTCGACGAGCACTTCCAACCGCAGTACTTTTGGGTAAGTACTCGTTTTAATTATTCAATATTTTCCTTTTTCATCTCTCGTGATCTGCAACCATCAACCGAATATTATTATTATTTTTGCATGACACATTGAAGAATTTTATTATACATAATAGTCAACAACTTACCTTCATACAATTCCAACGTCTTCTCCTTCCGATAACACGAGTACGTTGATTGCCTTTGAACGTTAAACGCTCAGTCTGTCTTTGGTTTTATCCACAAGAGTGAATCGTCGCCTTCGACTTGTCAATCGATGTGCATTGGGTAGCCTACTCTACCCCTCTGCCGTTTCCGCGAAGAATTTTCTCCAGGGAAATTTCTTTACGGATTCTGTGCCGCTGTGACGTGACGTCTTGCACATCGAAACTCGTCGTAGAGCATGGGACGCGCTCTTTAAGGACCGACTGACGCATAGTATGATAACTCTGGTTTAGTATAATATATTAGAGGAATTATTTTATAATAATAAAACTAAACCAGCAGGCACGGTATCCATCTTATATTTAAATATCCCTACACACCCTTCCTTACCACGTCACTGCATGTGAGGTAACTATCTAATAATTTTCTTTTATAATAAATGAGGAGTCGCGATTTCAGAATCTGTCCTGTCTCTTTCTTTAAACCGGTTACGAAACTTTAGATTCACGCGGTACATTCTTTTTTGACAGGTGACCCCTCGAAATTTCCATCGTAAGTATTAGATGCCGCGAAATAATTTTAAATTATCCTTTCGATAAAACAAATTTTAAAATTTAAATTATTTCAATAATAGATGGTAAACGCATTACGCATCGATCCAGTTCTCCGTCGCGAGATCCCCTTCCATCGGGCGGGTATAAGGCGTCGCGAGTATTTCCGACAGCGTCTGTTGAGAGACCGACGTACTGTTCCTTACCATTTATACGTAGACCGAGACGAAATTCCGAGCGAGATAATTCGAGCGGTCAATGATCGTGAAAACACCCCACACGACCTTTCATTTGCCCCTTTGCCCTCCGAACTAAACCCCGAGAACAGCAGACAACACCAAGCGATACCGGCTGGAGAAGAACCGGAAGAAGAACAGGAATCGTCAGACAGTTGCTCTGTCAGCTCAACTGCTTCCACGATTGTCCTCGACCCGGATAACCTTACTGCTGGAATACCACGGGGATTACTTCGAGCCTGGGAGGCCAATGCCGAAATAAGACGGGACAGGCAGGTCCAAACGTCTCCCCGTCGCCCCGATAGCCCGGCCTCATTTTCGGATTATTCGACCCCAGATTATTCCCCGGTTAGACCCGGAGAATTCGGGTTTGACCCCGTGGATATCTCCCCAGCAGAAGAAAGCTTGGCGGACCAAGCGGTCAATCATTTTCTGGATTATCTGAACAGCGAAGAATTCTTAGATACAGTCGATGACATATATCATACATAATTTGATTTCGCTAAAATTACCTTACAAACTAATGTAGAAGAACGAGGAAGGATAAAATAAATAAAAGGAAAAAATAGAAATTTATAACATAATAAATCTACATATTTATTTGTCAAACCTAAAATACCTCCGAAAAGAAGCGTCCTATAGATCCTAATCTCTCGGCGTCCCAGGGTATAGCCGGCGTGGCAGGTTGCCCTGAAAAACAAAATAGAGAGATATAATATTGTTCGTCCCTGCACGGTGCGCCCTGCAGAATCGTTGAATAAACGATCGAATAGGACGTAACACAGTTAATAATTTAGTGTGGATTTCTTGTCTTCTGCAACGTGATATCTACGTTAAATTTGAGAACGTACGATCTATCGGAAAATTCATTTCTCCTTCAAGCAATTACAGCAATACATCAAAAGTCATCGAACAAGGTAATAATAACTATTTTTTGACGTTATGTGAAAACAGATCTCGGGAAGTCAGAGGGACAGTGTGTTAAAGGAAATTCGTGAAAAGAGAGGGGTTTTTAGTGGGTAGTGAGTACCGAGTTAGTAATTCGACTTGGTACTCGAGTCCCACATAACTCACTGGATCGACCGGTGGGTATGCATAAAATGCATTTTCCCCTCTCTCGTTAAAAAAAAAAAAAAAAAAAAAATTACAGGTGATTGAGCGAATGAGAGAGAGAGAGAGAGAGAGAGAGAGAGAGAGAGAGAGAGAGAGAGAGACAGACAGACAGACAGACAGACAGACAGAGAGAGAATGTATGTGTTCGCATGTGTGTCTGTATGTGTATAGCGATCAGCTGCTCGCAGCAGGCGCCCCGCGTAAGCTCCCGCGTCTGACGGTGAATCGCGCCACCCTTGCCTGCCTCTTGTATTCAACCCGTCATACGTTAACTACTTCCTTTAATAATTCGAAAACTAAGCTTCGGACGAAATTTTGCCGAAGGAAAAATCGTCTTAGAATTGATTCAAGAATACGTCATTTCAGGGACACAGGGATTATTTTGAATCACCCTGTATATATATATATATATATATATATATATATATATAATAAAAAAAAAAGAAAGGGAAAGAAAATGCTTCGAAAAATACTACACAAGAAATAATAATCATAAAGAACAAATAAAAAACATATAATATAATGATAATAATATACATACAAATTTAGTCAGATTACCTCTCTATATGTATATAAATATATATATATATATATATATATATATATATATACATATATCCATGTTATATTATATTCACATTGAGCGACGCTACAAAAATACCTCTTGTGTATTCGAATACTTTCATAAGTAATTATAATTTAAATACACCTAAGATTCAATGTATAATTATGAATCAATTCTGCGACATTTGTTCGTAATCAAACTTTCACGAACACTGTACCATCAATCATGTAATCACAAAATGTAATATAGACATCTACACGTACATCAAAATTGTAATCATTTCAGACCACCATGACGCCCCTAATCCTAGTAATCTTCTTAAGTAAAACTGCCGCCTTAATCGGATTTGATTGCGGAGGACAACACCTCAACGTAACAGCCGTCTCTCTCCTTGATATTGGCGAATGCGATCTGAACATACGACAACCCAACACCACAGATGTTCATATTCAACTACTACAACTATCCGACTACAGTTATACAGAAGTCATACAATGCAAGGTTGAGATATCCCGAAACATATATCATTGTGGCATGCATTCACATAAATCTGCTGTCCACAATGGAAGAGCCGATTATGTGCATGAGACTGGATACACTCAGTGCCTAAGAATGTTTCAAGACGGAACTATTTCCTTGGGAGACAACACCCTTGTCGCTGGCATAGAAGCAAATCAGACGACCTATCGAAGTATCACCTTGGTGGGCCGCGTACAAGTTGACGGATACTGCAAGGGATCCCAGTACAACGATCCATACGGAACATGGGACGACGTAGTCGTCCAAGCTGCTGTGAAAATATCACTAAAATCTTCCTACGTTCCCGTACAATTGAATACTGGAAGGATTAAATTAAAATCTGGAACAGTGTGTAAACTCGTCGACAGCTACTGTTTAGACGCTGACGACGGATACACCTACTGGAAACCTATGCCTACGAATACTTGTAATTTTCAACAATACGATGTTCTTTACGAAGGACATGCAAATAAAATTTCCGAAGATCACTCTGATGTCAACGCACCAGTCATCTACAGCCTGGTAACTCAAGAAATCACCTTCGCTCTGATGAAAACTACAGAATTGTCTCTATGCGGATATACTCTCTTACGCACCGAGCATCCGAAATTATTTATCCTGGAAGCAAAACCAGGAAATACCTTCGCTAATCGAGGAATCATCCCAGTCAACAATCTTGACATCTTTACATACATGAACTCCAAGTTCGTGTATATAGAAAAACATCAAACAACAGATGACATCTCTCTATAACAACGTCATTTCGCAAAAATGCGAGTTAGAAAAACAAGTAATTACTAATGCCTTATCTTTTGCTACACTCCAACCAGACGAATTTGCCTATCAGCTCATGAAAGGGCCAGGATACATGGCCGTTACAACAGGAGAAGCAGTACAAATAATTAAATGTATCCCTGATGAAGTGATGGTAAGAAAAACTGGAGAGTGTTATACCGAACTTCCCATTTCTGTACGTATTCCTTCTTCCTTACACCTAAGTCAAGAATTATCACCAAAATTGGCAACGAACGAGAATGCAGTTTAGAACTTCCTACTTTGTATCGAATCGAAGATACATGGATGCAACTTACACCTAACATTCAAGTTAGACAACTGCCACCTCAACAGCTAAAACCCATGACTGCCTTAACCTGGAGATATCTCACACCGGGACCTTTGGCCGTAAGCGGAATATATTCTGATACAGATCTGGAGAAATTACGAAATCACATTATGTTCCCAGCCGAAAAGCCAGCATTACTCAACGCCGTTGCTAGAGGACTAACTGGCCATTCCATGAACACTGAAGGAATCTCAGTATACAACCTGCTGGATGAAAATTCTCTAAATAAAATTGTCGAAAGCACAGCCTCGCGAATCTGGAAGGGATTCATAAATATTGGATCAGCCACTGCAGGACTCGTCGGAATTTTCATGATTATTCGCCTAGTAAAATTAGTCATTGACACAGTCATCCATGGATACGCTCTTCACACTGTGTATGGTTGCAGCCTTCATCTACTCGGAGCTTTATGGAGCTCCCTCGCAAATTTGCTGCTCCATTTGGCACGAGAATCTTCTAGGAAATCTGGAGACGATAACCGAGACAATCAATCACCTGGCGGAGGAACAACCATGCAAACCTCCAACATCGATCCCACTGCACCTGCGGAAGTAATTACTCAACAACCTCCACCAGTCAAACCTCCAAGGATAATGAAACCTTGCCACGAAGAAATCACCAAAAACGTAAATATACCTATATCATATACAAACCTAAGAGACCGCTTAAACACTCTAGATGAAAATATTTAATCTCCCTAGACCAAAATCCCCCGAAAACAATCGGATTTTGTTCTCATTAGGGGGGAGGTGTTACGTCCCGCAACAAAAAATTTAATATTTCTTTGTATAATATAGTGACTATAGAATTATTCAATTTATATAATTTTTGCGTATAATTATATAATCATATTCGCTCAATATCTACATTATTTAGTTACCTTATATATACATATATCAAATAAATTATATATATATATATTAGCAAACCACTAGTGCTAACCCAAAGCTGGTCCTATATATATATTGTTACGTCCTATTTTATCGTTTATTCAACGATTCTGCAGGGCTTACCGGGCATGGACGAACAAGGTTGTATCTCTCAATTTCTTTTTCAGAGCAACATGCTAGGCCGGCTATACCCTGGGACGACGAGAGATTCAGGATCTTGTAAACGCTTCTTTTCTGAGATAATTTAAGGTTGACAAATAAATAAATGGATTTGTATTATAATTTATTTCTTTTTATTTCATTCCCTTATCCATGTACATTAAATGCAAATTTATGTTAAATATAGAAGGATATAATGATAATTTTTTGTTGATATTAATGTTATATTTTTTTTTATAGGTCTACAATCGTATCAAGGAATTCCTCGCTGCTTAAATAGTCGAGGAATTGATTTATTTCAAAATCTGTAAAACTCTCTTCGCTCGGAGAGATATCTATGGGCTCTAAATCTGTTTCTTCAAAAGCAATCGGGGAATAATTCGGGGTATAAGGACCTGAGAATGAATCAGGAGTTCGTGGAGGGCTTGGCGGCGGTGAAGTCTGGACTTGTTGGTCCCTTGTCGCAGGGATTTCTGCGTTGCGCTCCCAAGCGCGGAGCAGTCCTAGCGGGATCCCGTCCGTAGGATTGTTTAAGTCGACAATTATTGTCGATGCGTCGCTTGAGCCGCTTGGGTTGTCAGAGCCAGCCGATTCAAGTTCTTCTTCGTCAGACTCTGCGCTCGCTGGTATCGCTAGGATGTTGCCGTTGTCGTTGGTTTCTGGATTAAATTCAGGGGGCAGGGGGGCGAAGGACAAATCGAAGAGGGTATCTTCGCGATCGTTGGCGGCGTGTACAATATTAGAAGGGATATTATCCCTGTCTACAAATAATTGTCGTACAACGGAGGGACGATCTCGGAGCAATCGTTGCCTATATATTTCTCGGCGAGCTACGCCTACGTTTCGCAGAGGGAATTCGCGACGAGTTATTGGGTCTGGACGTCGGGTGTTGACCATCTATTAATGAGAGAAAAGGTTCGAATTCCGATACGAATATAATATAATATTTTAGTTAATTTTCCCGAAAATTATTATTACTTACGATGTCGCAAGAAAAAAAAACGGGTCACCTGTTAAAAATGAAAGTACCGTGTGAATAATACGTCACACACACGCATATGCACAGTGGAAGAGAAAGTAGATAATTAAATAAATTTATTTTATTTCTTTCTCTGATACTAAATTATGATTTGAAATCATCAAATAATTTTTAGTTATTAATCATGCTTTTAAATTTCAAATCGGGTGTATGGACATCAAGTAAGAAGAGGATTACAGGATATGTCATTGAAATGACAGTTTATCAATGCAGCTGGCTCAGTATATTGTAAAATTTTCATATAAGCCTCAGCCAGTGTATCGTTACTAATCTCTGGGATGGATCTCGTATCTTGAAATCAAGGCTAGATTCAACCTGACGTTGTTTACATCAGACAGCTCCAAAATTATAAGACAACTTCCATCATCAGTAACGAAACTTCAGGATAATTGTCAATTAACCGAGCCTAAATTGTATCTTTGCCTAATCGAACGTCGATATGACAGGAGGCCGCTAATTTTTTATTTGCCTCACCAGCTCCGAGTCAAAAGGAAACCTCTATCATTGGAATATGTTCCTCAAGATAATTGCCTTTTCACTGTGCCTAAATTAGATTTGTCCTGCCGAAGCAGGTTCTTACTAATTACTGTCAATCGAGCCGTCTTATCAAAGAGATAGATCCCATGAAAGACTTCCAATTCGAAGTATGATTTAAATAAATTGTGTGTATGGATGTGGGAATATGAATAGTTGAAAATAAGAATTAAAAAATGTAGAAAATGACAGTCAAGTAGCATGCATCTGTATAGATTATTAATTATTAATAAGTATCAGGAAGCAAAGAAAATTTAATTGGTTTAAGATGTACTTACCAGATGATGAAGTTCTCGATGTATAAGGATGACTGCTCTCCGTCGGAGACCGACTGCCTCGGCGAGGTCCCTGAAGAGAGGTCAGGAGCCGTTGAAGAATAATTGGCAGAAGACCGAAGTTGAATTTGAATTCACGTTTATTTTAAAGTATACTCGAGTACAATATTTGACGGCTCTAAGATGCTTCCTTCCTTCTAGAGAGCTGGTGGTCAGATGCTAGGTGATGTCCACTCGAGAGCGCTGGGTCAAATGCACGGAAGACTGAGCTGCGCTCCCTGAGGTACCCTCTGATCCCTACTTCGTTCCAGGAGTCAGTGGTAGAGGAATGGGAGCTCTAAGCGTAGGTTGCTTGGCTGCTATTTGCTGCTCTAGCTGCCCTTCCTTTTGCCGCATGTTGTGACGTAGTAGTTGCGCTTTTGCGTGGGGGTAGTGGGCTATCCGTGCGTTGGTTTGTTAATTTATAAAATTTTATAATAGTTTTTAGCTACCAGAATTCCCGTTATTTGCATACATTTTCTAATGTAGAATCTTAAGTCTCCTTAAAGAAATTCGAAAGAAATGCGAACGGTTCTTCTAGCATGCTCCGTTCAAAAGCTGCTTTAAATTCCGCTTATAATAGTTTTTTATAATTAGTAAATTCTGGTGTCATAAACTATTATAATTACAATCATTTTATAATATACATATATATATATATATATATATATATATATATACAGGGTGACCCATTTTAACTTAGGCAGCCAAATAACTCGAAAAATAAGCAAGATAGAGAAAAATGTTTTAGACAAAAGTTGTATGGTTTCGAGGGGGCCATAAGATGGTATCATTGGTTTGACCTTGAAGAGTCATTTGAAGGTCACGTGAAGGTCACTTCAATTTTTTTAAATGGAACATCCTATATATTTTTGTACATTCTTGTAGCTCATCTCGAGAGCTTTCCAAAACACTATAATTAAGTACATTTTCGTTAAGTACTTTTTGAGTTATGAGGCTTGAAATAATTTCTTAATTTTACATAAACCGTAAAATATCTTGTAAAATATTCATTTTTCGATTACCTTACCTTAATAGTTTTATGTACAAAATAATGAGAGGAATCAATTGGTGTAAAGAAAACACATAGTTGTTTCGAAGAAAAAATATGTAATTTGCAATTAACAATTCCATATTTTTTCTTAAAAACAACTATGTGTTTTCTTTACACCAATTGATTCCTCTCATTATTTTGTACATAAAAGTATTAAGGTAAGATAATCGAAAAATGAATATTTTACAAGATATTTTACGGTTTATGTAAAATTAAGAAATTATTTCAAGCATCATAACTCAAAAAGTACTTAACGGAAAGGTACTTAATTATAGTGTTTTGGAAAGCTCTCGAAATAAGCTACAAGAATGTATAAAAATATATAGGGTATTCCATTTAAAAAAATTGAAGTGACCTTCACGTGACCTTCAAATGACTCTTCAAGGTCAAACCAATGATACCATCTTATGGCCCCCTCGAAACCATACAACTTTTGTCTAAAACATTTTTCTCTATCTTGCTTATTTTTCGAGTTATTTGGCTGCCTAAGTTAAAATGGGTCACCCTGTATAGGGTTATAAAAAGTGTGTAAGTATGAATTATATTTTAAATGGGTTACTCAATAATTCTTATAGTAAATCTTCTTATACATTTATTATAATTTTCAGGTATCAAGACTCTGAGAAAAATTACTTTCTAATAGTGAATATATATATATCTAGTATTTTAAGCTTTGTGCCGACAAAGTGTCGATTTTTAATAGTTTAAAACGAGCAAGAAATTCAATCTCTTATATATTTCGATAGTATAATGCTTACGGATTATTTTAATACCAAAAAGATGCGAGCAACAAATTCTTTGAGTTACTTTCCTCTTGTACGAATGAATTTCATCGTTCGCCGATACTTATGATATGTTGGTTCTAATTAAATAATGTAATTTTTACAAAATGTTTTTACACTATTTTGGAGCACAAAAATAGCACATAATTCTGATGTAATTGATTTTTTTATTGAAGCATTTTTTATGATTTTCTCATTATGGGGGGGGGCTAGCTTAATGTCAAGCTGGCCCCACCCATTTCAAACGTAATTTCCTGCTAAACGGTTTGAGCAACAAAATCCGGACTACGGCAACAAATTAGCACATAATTAGCACAAAATTAATTTTATAAATTTTCTTTTATTATTGATAATTTTTTTATTAATCTTTTATATTAATATTCCTTCTGTGTAGACTTGCTTTCAGGATATTTGTTAGCATTTTTGCCACAGGTTATGTCTCAATTCATCCAAATATTAATTTAATTATATTTTTTTCAGATTTCAAAATTTGCAATAGCCGCATCAAGAGACACGGTAGTGTCTTTGCTAAGTCCCAGCGTAAGCAAAAAATGCACTCCGTGTATTATTACGCGAGTCGGATTGAGAGTATAACTCGATATTTTTATTTCTCATATAACCGCTCAACGGATCGAGTTCTTAATAGAATTAATCGATAGCTTGGGTTTAAATTAAATAATAAAAGTGTTTTTATTTTTGCGCTACGTGCTCTGTAAACGGAGATATCATGATGCAAAGTCTGAAATGTGAAAATTTCGATTAAGAAACGTCGTCATGGTCGTCATCAACTCCTCTTAACGTAACAAAGAAAATACAGAAATACGTTTCCAACGTCTGCCACAAGAATGCGCTAGCAGTGATTCACGCGACGCAGCATTAGTAGCGCTCTGTGGCGTTAACGGTGCTTATAAATATGTTGTAAAAGGTTAAGTGTGTCACTTCAGGTAATTATATAAAATAATTAATAATATACATATAACATTTATATATTTAGATTAGATTGTATCTATATTATTATTTCAGATTATATATATATATATATATATATATATATATATATCAAGAGACACGGTAGTGTCTACTTCACTACAGCTAT
This sequence comes from Camponotus vicinus, assembly GCF_025532165.1. Taxonomy (NCBI): domain Eukaryota; kingdom Metazoa; phylum Arthropoda; class Insecta; order Hymenoptera; family Formicidae; genus Camponotus; species Camponotus vicinus. The sequence continues at coordinate 18,218,401 of NW_028141956.1, read as the reverse complement.
AACATGGACGTGGACACAGCGAGTGACAATACATCTATCGACGACAAGATAGATGACTTTTGCGAAAATCCGACGCGGGATGCATTAACGGAAGGTCTTATGAGTCTCTTGAAACTTACGGTGGATCAACTGGACGAGAGAATTCGCGCCACAAGGTGACGTCAAGTTTTCTGTTTTCAGCGCGCATGCAATAATAGTAACATTTATTTTTCGCGTTTCTTCTTGCAAATTTACGTATATTTATTATTCTTATATTTCTTTCACAGTATGTACTATTTATTGCAAAATATATGTTTATTCATCGAATTGTAACGATAAAAAATTGCGATTTACTTACACAAGCGACATATATATCTTATTGTTACCTATTTTACAAGAATTCTTGAGCATTTTGAAAATCATTTTCAATTTTCATATATAATTATTGGAATGTTATAAAAAATTGTGCTTCTATCATGTACTACAAGTTGCGTACAAAAGTTGCGAAGAGTATTATTTTTTATGCATAACTATTCTCTTTGTTATAGGATATGTCAAATAGAGCTGAAGCAGCGGATTGTTATTACTTAACATTGATTACTTTGCAAGTTTTATAAAAGAAATTTCTTACAATTTTCACCGTAAATTTTATGGAAACTCCAGTAGTTAATTTATCAGATGAAGAACTTAAGACAGTTTATGATCCTTCTGAGGATTCGTATCTTTTAATAGATGATTTGGAAGAAGATTTAGACATTCTGCATGCGATGAAACCTGTGATTTGTTTAGAAATAGGTAGTGGTTCTGGTATAGTCATCACAGCTCTAGCAATGGCATTGAAAAAATATAATGCTTATTTTATTGCAATTGATATAATCATTATAACATAGAATATTGAAATTCAAAATTTCAAAATTAAAAATAATTTATGCTTTGCGAAAGAAAATTAAAAATGAAAAATAGTTTATGCAAAAGCATAGAAAGAAAAAATCATTATAACATAGAATATTGAAATTCAAAATTTCAAAATTAAAAATAATTTATGCTTTGCGAAAGAAAATTAAAAATGAAAAGTAGTTTATGCAAAAGCATAGAAAGAAAAAATCATTATAACATAGAATATTGAAATTCAAAATTTCAAAATTAAAAATAATTTATGCTTTGCGAAAGAAAATTAAAAATGAAAAGTAGTTTATGCAAAAGCATAGAAAGAAAAAATAAATACTCTATGCTATGATGATATTACATACACACACGCACACGCATGTACACATATACAAACATATTTTTATATCATCATAACGTAGAATATTTAAATTTTCAAAATTAAAAATAGCTTATGCTTTGCAAAAGGAAATGAAAAATAAAAAGTAGTTTATGCAAAGCATAGAAAGAAAAAACAAAGACACATTTATAAAAAATATTCTATGTTATGATGATACACACACACACACGCACAAACGCACACGCACAAACTAATCATGGAAGAAGTAATGGAGTCAGTAATTGAATTATCGTCATCGTTACATGTTGAGGCTGAAGCGATTTTAAAAGAAATCATCATAACATAGAATTTTTAAATTTCAAAATTAAAAGTAGCTTATGCTTTGCAAAAGAAAATTAAAAATAAAAAGTAGTTTATGCAAAGCATAGAAAGAAAAAACGAAAAAACACATTTATAAAAAAAAATATTCTATGTATGATGATGTACACACACACACACACATATACACACGCACACACACACACAAACATATTTTTATATCATCATAACATAGAGTATTGAAATTCAAAATTTCAAAATTAAAAATAACTTATGCTTTGCGAAAGAAAATTAAAAATGAAAAGTAGTTTATGCAAAAGCATAGAAAGAAAAAATAAATACTCTATGCTATGATGATATTACATACACACACGCACACGCATGTACACATATACAAACATATTTTTATATCATCATAACGTAGAATATTTAAATTTTTAAAATTAAAAATAGCTTATGCTTTGCAAAAGGAAATGAAAAATAAAAAGTAGTTTGTGCAAAGCATAGAAAGAAAAAACAAAAAGACACATTTATAAAAAATATTCTATGTTATGATGATACACACACACACACACACGCACACGCATACACATTTAAATATTAATAAAAATTAAAAATATTATTTCTATAACGGGCTGAGGTTCTTGGATTGGAACTTCGGCCTCGGGCTCGTCCTCTCGACCGTCCCGCTCTAGCCCATCGTGCACGCGGTTGTTCTACAATAAAAGAAATATTTTAATGTTATTTTATTTGAATATAATATTTAAAGAAGAACTGCACGGATTAACTATATTGAAAGTTAATAAATCTAATTTTAATATATGTACATTCAGATTCATGAATTTAACATTACGCAAAATACTTTTAGCCTTTTAAAATATAAAAATAATTATTTGTGAATTAAAAATTTCTTTTGTAAAATATAATTTATACGACACAAAAATTCATGAAAATACAAATTTTAATTCTATAGAAGGCTAAAAATACTTTGGGCAATGTTAAATTCATAAATCTGAAAATGTAATAGATTTATTAACTTTTAACATAGCTGATTCATTTAGCTGATTCCTTTATAATTAACGTGCCAATTATATAATTCAAAATTATTTACCTCTTACTTGCCCCGCTGTCGTTATCGGTGACGACGGCGGCGGTGGCAGCGGTGACGACGCTGACGGCGATGGCAGCGGTGACGACGTTGACGGCGGCAGTGGCGGTGGTAGTGATGCCATCGTTGGTGGCGGCGATTCTTTTTGTGTTTCCATTAATTTTTGTGTTTCCATTAATTTTTGTATTTTTTTTTTTAAGTATTATATTTTCTTTTAAAGCCGCTTCAGCCTCAACACGTAAAAAGGACGACAATTCAATTTCTGGCTCCATTTCTTCCATATTGTAGGTTCTGAAAGAATGGAAACATAAAATATATATTATAAAATATGTTTAGAAATGATAGTAGAAATGATAGATAATAAATGATTAATCTTCATTTTAATCTTTTATTGTAATGCATATATGTATTGTGTGTGCAACACAAATATGAATTACAATAAAAAATAAGTAATTACAATAAGTGAATTACAATAAAAATAGTAAAATAAATTTTTATTCCCTTGTTATCTATCATTTCTTACGCATATGTATTAATAATATAATGTGTTACACTTACTTTTTAGGATTTTCTTCATTTTCCTTTTCGTTAGATCTGAAAATAGAAATGTATAAAATATATTGTACAATATAAAATATTTTTGTATTACAATAAAAGATTAAAATAAAAATTAATTCTTTGTCATCTATTTTTATTATATATTTCTATATTTTTATTATATATATGTATTACAATATGTATTACAATAAAGTGTTAAAATAAAAGTTAACCAAGTATTGTGTGTGCAATACATATGCATTATAATAAAAGATTAAGATAATAAAATATTAAAATAGATTATAAAACATTTTTATAATGAAATAATAGATTGTTATCTATCATTTCTATAAAAAATTTTATAATATTTTATTATTTTATATATTTTATGATTTTAATCCTTATTGTAATGCATATGAGTTGCACACACAATACTTGGTTAACCTTTATTTTAATCTTTTATTGTAATACATATATATGTGTTATACGCAGAAGTACATATAGTTACGTATCGCAACAACTAATGGTTAGTTTTAATTTTAATGGTCTATTTTAATCTTTTATTATAATGTATTTGTATTGCGCATGCAACATATAGTAATATATATGTATTATAACAATCATTAGTTATTGCGATGAGTAATTATATGTATTTGTATGTATAATACATATATGAATTATAAGACATTTAAATAAAAGTTAAACAGTATCATGCGTGAAACATATATAATAGAAGATTATAATAAAAGATTGAAATAAAATATATAAAATAATAAATTATATTATAAAATATCTTTATAGATATTATTAATAATCATTGCTTACCTTTTGTGAGTTTCATTATCATTAATTGCTGGTTCTTTTTCGTTTCTGGAACTGTAAATGTATAATATAAGTTATAAAATATTTGTATAAAAATGATAGAAAACGTATTGGTTTATCTTTATTTTATTCTTTTATTGTAATACATATGTATTGCATGCACAACATATACATATTACAATAACGAATTAAAATAAAGATAAACTATTTCATTTCTATAAAGATCTTTTATAATATTTTATTATTTTATATATTTTTAATCTTTTATTGTGCATATTTGTTGCGTGCACAATATTTAGTTAACTTTTATTGTAATGCATTTGTATTGCTATATGTTGCGTGCACAATACAAATGTATTATAATAAAGGATTAAAATAATCATTAATTATTGCGATGAATAACTATATGTATTTCTGCGTATAACATATATTTTATGTATTATAATAAAGGGTTAAAATAAAGATTAGCCAAGTATTGTGCATGCAATACATATGCATTATAATAAAAGATTAAGATAATAGAATAATAAAATAATAAATTATAAAATATCTTTATAGAAATGATAGATAAGTGATTAATTTTTGTTTTTATCTTTTATTGGAAGTGAAAATATATAATATAAATTATAAAATATTTTTATAAAAATGATAGATAACGTTTTGGTTTATCTTTATTTTAATATTTTCTTATAATATGTATCACGCGTGCAACATATAATGTGTGTATTACGATAAAAGATTAAAATAAAGGTTAACCAATATTATCTATTATTTGTATATTAATAAAATTTATATATATATATATATATATATATATATATATATATATATAATGTATTTATATTCATGCTTACCTTTTGCGATTAGCCATTGTAAAAAGTGGAAAATAACTCACTTTTTCTCCGTTCCATTTATATATTCAATGATAAATTAGATAAGCAAAGCAACGATTATTCATTAATGGATTTATAAGTATTAATTGTGAATAATAAATGTAGATTTCTAATGACATATTGATTTGTAATTATCCGTTATTTTTGCAATAAGAATAGCAAAGAAGTTTGAAGGATCTGAATATCTATATAGTAAGCAAAGAGGACCGTCGAATTTTAATGAAATATGACGGGGGTGGTGGCGGGTTCTTTGCTCATTTATTTAAAGATGTTTAACATATAGTACAAAAAAGAGTGATATCCCTAAAAAAATTACCCTTTTAAAAAAAAGGTAAAAAAAGGTGCTAAGTCCGCGTAAAAAACAGTATATGTATTTGCAAAATAGTGTATTATTAACTGTAAAAAACTATTGTAAAAAACCTGTCTCCAAAATAGTGTTATTTTAAAACTGTAAAAAACCTATCTTCAAAATAGGATTATTTTAATCTACAAAATAGTTATTTTAATCTGCACAAAATAGTGTTATTTTAAACCGTAAAAAATTGTTCTACAAATTATTTTAATTTTGTGTAAAATTGTATATCCTACAAAAATAATGATATCAAAAAAATTGCGCTAAGTGAAAATAAAAACTTATAAAAATATTTTAACCAAAAGAAGTTATATAAAATGTTGTTTTAATTTTCTACATTATATCCTAGAAAAATGATGATATCCAAAAATTACGCTAATTGAAAATAAAAACTTAAAATATTTTAACTAAAAAAAATTGTACAAAATAATTGTTTTAATTTCCTACAAATAATATTAAAAAGTTGCGCCAACTGAATAAAAATTTTCACTATAAAATATACATTTCTTTTTTATTTCCAATATTAAAAGAAAAATGATATTAAATGAATTGTAATATATCTATTATAAAAAATCGTTGAAAATATGAACAATCATATACATTGCAATAATCATATGCATATATCCTGAAAAGTTTAATTGAAAAAAAAAAAGGAAATGATAATACAAAATACAAAATTAAAAATTATTAAAAAAATTAAAAATTAGAAATTAATAAAAAAAAAATAAAAATTTATATAAAAATTAAAAATTAATACATATAAAAAAATTTTAGTTAAAAAACTTAGCGCTGCTACGTTGAATAATGTGCTAATGAAATTAGCAGCGCTAAGTTTTTTAACTAAAATTTTTTTATATGTATTAATTTTTAATTTTTATATAAATTTTTATTTTTTTTTTTATTAATTTCTAATTTCTAATTTTTTTAATAATTTTTAATTTTGTATTTTGTATTATCATTTCCTTTTTTTTTTTTCAATTAAACTTTTCAGGATATATGCATATGATTATTGCAATGTATATGATTGTTCATATTTTCAACGATTTTTTATAATAGATATATTACAATTCATTTAATATCATTTTTCTTTTAATATTGGAAATAAAAAAGAAATGTATATTTTATAGTGAAAATTTTTATTCAGTTGGCGCAACTTTTTAATATTATTTGTAGGAAATTAAAACAATTATTTTGTACAATTTTTTTTAGTTAAAATATTTTAAGTTTTTATTTTCAATTAGCGTAATTTTTGGATATCATCATTTTTCTAGGATATAATGTAGAAAATTAAAACAACATTTTATATAACTTCTTTTGGTTAAAATATTTTTATAAGTTTTTATTTTCACTTAGCGCAATTTTTTTGATATCATTATTTTTGTAGGATATACAATTTTACACAAAATTAAAATAATTTGTAGAACAATTTTTTACGGTTTAAAATAACACTATTTTGTGCAGATTAAAATAACTATTTTGTAGATTAAAATAATCCTATTTTGAAGATAGGTTTTTTACAGTAGTTTTTTACAGTTTTAAAATAACACTATTTTGGAGACAGGTTTTTTACAATAGTTTTTTACAGTTAATAATACACTATTTTGCAAATACATATACTGTTTTTTACGCGGACTTAGCACCTTTTTTTACCTTTTTTTTAAAAGGGTAATCCCACTTACGGCAGTCCAGTTACATCGTCCATCGAAGTGATCCGTATAGGGCAATAAGATCAATCGTTAAAAGATTTTAGGTAAGTATTGTTTTATAATTAAAAGTGTTTTTACTTAGTCTTTAAATAAATTGTTTCTAATATTATTTTATAATTTCCAGGAGAAGGGTTATGTTTTATGAGGCTTGGTTGGTCCATAACTATTTCCGTATATTATTGTAAAGGGAATTTTATGGAATTTTACAGTGTAGTAAGTATAGGTACTTATATGAACGTATTTTCCCTTACGATATTTTTGCTCTAACAATATAAATTACTTGAATTTAAAAAGGAATTAATTATTATAGTGTTTTATATAACAGTTATGTTCACTTTTCTGTAATTAATTTAAAGTGTATAATTATTTTGCATGCACGATTACTGCAGGTGTAATATAGTATATTTTCCTAGATTTTTGGTTACATATATATATATTAATAGATATTTGAAAGGATAAATTTTCTGCTAACATTCATATAATGATTTATATGAATTTTGTCGCGAACACCTTTAATACAGTTTGCATTATTCAAAATAATTTTAATAACACGATTTCGAATCTATTTCTTTCCCGAATAAAGTTGAAATATATTAATTTTATTCGATTAACATATTTCTGTAAATCCAGCTATTCAGTTAGCACTGGTAGTTTACTAGCATTTTAGTTATATAGGATAACTAGATAATATGAATATCGGCTAATTACATATAATATATATAGTGATATGAATTTATAGTGAATATATGTAACATTTAAAAAATTATATAAGATGAAAAATTCTTGATGTTATACTACAAAGTACTATTTAAAATTTTTGTTGCGGGACGTAACACCTCCCCCCTAATAAAAACAAAATCCGATTGTTTTCAGAGGATTTTGGTCTAGGGAGATTAGATATCTTCATTTAGAGTGTTTAAGCGGTCTCTTAAGTTTGTATATGATGTAGGCATATTTACGTTTTTGGCGTTTTCCTCGTGGCAAGGTCTCATCGTCCTTGGAGGTTTGGCTGGAGGAGGTTGTTGAGTGATTACTTCCGGAGGCGCAGTGGGATCGATGTTGGAGGTTTGAATATTCGTTCCCCTGCCAGGTGATTGATCGTCTCGGTTATCGTCTCCAGATTTCTTAGAAGATTCTCGTGCCAGATGGAGTAGCAAGTTTGCAAGAGAGCTCCATAGGGCTCCGATTAAATGAAGGCTGCAACCATATACAGTATGGAGAGCGTATCAATGGATGACCGTGTCGATAACAAGCTTGACTAAGCGGATGATCATGAAGATTCCGACAAGTCCTGCTGTGGCTGATCCAAAGTTTATGAATCCTTTCCAGATCCGTGAGGCTGTGCTTTCGACAATTTTATTTAGAGAATTTTCATCCAGCAAATTATATACTGAGATTCCTTCAGTGTTCATGGAGTGGCCAGTTAGTCCTCTAGCAACGGCATTGAGTAAAGCTGGCTTTTCGGCTGGGAACATAATATGATTTCTTAGCTTTTCTATGTCCTTTTCGGAGTAGATTCCACTGGTAGCTAAGGATCCTGGAGTGAGGTATCTCCAGGTTAGAGCAGCCATAGGTTTTAGCTGTTGAGGTGGTAGCTGTCTAACTTGGATACTAGGGGTGAGTTGGACCCATGTGTCCTCGATTCTGTACAGCGTAGGAAGTTCTACACTGCATTCTCTTTCGTTACCAATTTTGGTGATGATTCTTGACTTGGGTGTAAGAAAGAGAGAATGATTGCGCACCGTGACAGGAAGTTCAGCATAACATTCTTCCGTTTTTCTGACCATTACTTCAACAGGGATACATTTGACTATTTGTACAGCTTCTCCTGTGGTAACAGCCATATATCCTGGTCCTTTCATTAATCGATAGGCAAATTCATCTGGTTGGAGTGTAGCGAAAGATAAGGCATTGGTAATCACTTGTCTTTCCAGTTCACATTTTTGCAAGATGACATTATTGTAAAGAGAAGTCATCTGTTGTTTGACGTGTTTTTCTATACAGGGCGATCCTGAAAAACGATCCGTCTATAAAATGACATATTCCTGACACCATTCTAAGACAATTTTTCCTTTACCAAAATTTGATTTGAAGCGTAGTTTTTGAATTATGAGCAAAAATAGTTAGTAAATCACGCGTCGAGTACAGAAGGCAGGCAGGAGCGGCGCGGCGTGCCGCGAGCGCGGGCGCAGCTGACCGCCCGACGGGTGATTATCACCGCATGAGTCGCTAACTATTTTATCTTATAACATAAAATTATGCTTTAAATAAAATTTTGGTAAAGAAGAAAATGTCTTAGAATTACGTCAGAAATACGTGTTGCTTAAAATAACGTTATTTTAATAATGAAAAGTTGTTCCGGATCGCCGGCCGTCCGACGTTGCAATCAGCTGATTGCTACACGCGATGTGTGTATGGCGGAGTGTGTGCGTAAGAGAGAGAGAGAAAGAGAGAGAAAGAGGGAGAGAGGGAGGGTAGGAGGGACAGACATTCATACACACGCACGCACTTTTTTTCTCGCTCTCTTTCTCTCTTTTACGCAACACTCATACACTCTCTCATTCAGTCTCACTCACACTCTCTCGGTCACTCACTCACTCACTCACCTGCTTACTCACTTGCTCATTCACCTTGTAGCAGCGTAGCGAATCTTCATGCTATGTATTGTTGTATCTGCTGCACGGTTATGATTGCTAGAGATGCGCGACACATTGAAATTTTTTCGATTATTAGTCTCACACTCGATTGACACAATACAGATTACGCGATAACGAGTTTACTGTTTATTCACTCACTATTGATTTATCGATACCAAAAATTACTTTCAAAGAAACGCGAATGCAAACAGCACATGACTCGACGCGAAGCGACGGACCGCGGAGACTGCGCGACCACAAGAGTTATGTTGCCAGAAACGCGACACGCGACATCTAACAAACGACTTGCGCGTGGCGCGTGATTGACGCGAGATAAGACGAACGATCGGCTAAAACCTTCGCATTGCGAATGCGGTAGAAAACATGAAACGTATAATGACATACTTACAAAATTAATTATTTATTATAAATAATAACTATTAATAATTTCAAATTATAATAAATAATTATTATTTTAAAAAGCATGTGTTATACGTTATTACGTTTTCGAAATTATTGCATTCACGATGCGAAGATTTAAGTCAATCGCAAGAATAATGTAATTAAAATTACATTTGGAAAAATTTATTTTTATTCTGCTCACAATGAAATGTTCCAACGTGAAAATGTATTGGTCGCTCTGAAAAGAGCGGATTGACTAAAAAAAATTTTAAAGCAGATGCTCAAAATGCCCGCCATCCATCCTAATGCAAGCTCTCATGCGTTTTAATAAGTTTCTTTCGACGTTTTCCATTATTTCTTCGTCAATATTCCAAATAGCGAATCGTAATCTTGTCTCCAGATCTTCAATATCTTCGGGAAGCGTTTTATAAATTACTTCCTTGCAGTATCCCCATAAGAAAAAATCTAGAGGATTGAGATCCGGAGATCTTGCGGGCCAACGTATCGGGCCGTACCGACCCATCCAGCGTCCGGGAAAATTCTCGTTTAAGTAATTCGTAACGATCCTGGCGTTGTGTGGCCCAGCACCGTCTTGTTGGAAGATAATATCGTTTCTTTCAAATAATGGCACATCTTCTAAGAAATGTGGTAGATTTTCTGTTAATAAATCGACGTAGATTCTTCCAGTTAAAATATCTGGAAGAATAACTGGACCAAGTATTTCAGTGCCCATTATTCCAGCCCATACATTAATCTTCCAACGAGTTTGAAAATTTCGAAATCGCGTGACTCTGGGATTTTCTTCGCTCCAAAAGTGCATATTATGCACATTAAAAATTCCTTCTTGTGTGAATAGCGATTCATCGCTGAATATCACACGAGAGGAATATCTGGGATCTCGATCGACGTTTCGCAGAAAATTTTCGCAAAACGTTCGTCTTGATAATCGCAGGCTTATTGATTGCATCATCGATCGTGCGTCTAATTTATACGATCTTCGCTGGGGGTCTATGCCCCTCCTCGCCTCCCGCGACCAATCACTAATTAGCGTCCGCTACATTCGCGATTGGTCGCGGGAGGCGAGGAGGGGCATAGACCCCCAGCGAAGATCGTATAAATTAGACGCACGATCGATGATGCAATCAATAAGCCTGCGATTATCAGCGATTATCAATAAGCGCGAAGAAGATATGGCAGCGTACACAAGTCAAGAATATTATGACATGCTGATGGCACTTGGCGAGTGTCACGGGCAGCAAAACCCTGCTGCAAGAAGATACGCCGAATTATATCCAAACCGAAGACATCCATCGGGTCGCGTCATACTTAGAGCAGCTCAAAGACTGTATGATACTGGCAGTGTCCTGCCGAACAAACACGACGCTGGGAGAAATCGCGATGTTAGAAATGTACGGAACACGGAGAGAGTTATACGTACTTTTGAGGATAATCCCGAAACAAGTATTCGGGTAGTTGCTCGAGAACACGATTTATCCTATACAACCGTACAAAGAATATTAAAAGAAGAAAAGTTGCACGCGTTTCATTATACACGCGTGCAGCATTTACGACCAGCAGATTACCCTGCAAGACGAACGTTTTGCGAAAATTTTCTGCGAAACGTCGATCGAGATCCCAGATATTCCTCTCGTGTGATATTCAGCGATGAATCGCTATTCACACAAGAAGGAATTTTTAATGTGCATAATATGCACTTTTGGAGCGAAGAAAATCCCAGAGTCACGCGATTTCGAAATTTTCAAACTCGTTGGAAGATTAATGTATGGGCTGGAATAATGGGCACTGAAATACTTGGTCCAGTTATTCTTCCAGATATTTTAACTGGAAGAATCTACGTCGATTTATTAACAGAAAATCTACCACATTTCTTAGAAGATGTGCCATTATTTGAAAGAAACGATATTATCTTCCAACAAGACGGTGCTGGGCCACACAACGCCAGGATCGTTACGAATTACTTAAACGAGAATTTTCCCGGACGCTGGATGGGTCGGTACGGCCCGATACGTTGGCCCGCAAGATCTCCGGATCTCAATCCTCTAGATTTTTTCTTATGGGGATACTGCAAGGAAGTAATTTATAAAACGCTTCCCGAAGATATTGAAGATCTGGAGACAAGATTACGATTCGCTATTTGGAATATTGACGAAGAAATAATGGAAAACGTCGAAAGAAACTTATTAAAACGCATGAGAGCTTGCATTAGGATGGATGGCGGGCATTTTGAGCATCTGCTTTAAAATTTTTTTTAGTCAATCCGCTCTTTTCAGAGCGACCAATACATTTTCACGTTGGAACATTTCATTGTGAGCAGAATAAAAATAAATTTTTCCAAATGTAATTTTAATTACATTATTCTTGCGATTGACTTAAATCTTCGCATCGTGAATGCAATAATTTCGAAAACGTAATAACGTATAACACATGCTTTTTAAAATAATAATTATTTATTATAATTTGAAATTATTAATAGTTATTATTTATAATAAATAATTAATTTTGTAAGTATGTCATTATACGTTTCATGTTTTCTACCGCATTCGCAATGCGAAGGTTTTAGCCGATCGTTCGTCTTATCTCGCGTCAATCACGCGCCACGCGCAAGTCGTTTGTTAGATGTCGCGTGTCGCGTTTCTGGCAACATAACTCTTGTGGTCGCGCAGTCTCCGCGGTCCGTCGCTTCGCGTCGAGTCATGTGCTGTTTGCATTCGCGTTTCTTTGAAAGTAATTTTTGGTATCGATAAATCAATAGTGAGTGAATAAACAGTAAACTCGTTATCGCGTAATCTGTATTGTGTCAATCGAGTGTGAGACTAATAATCGAAAAAATTTCAATGTGTCGCGCATCTCTAGCAATCATAACCGTGCAGCAGATACAACAATACATAGCATGAAGATTCGCTACGCTGCTACAAGGTGAATGAGCAAGTGAGTAAGCAGGTGAGTGAGTGAGTGAGTGACCGAGAGAGTGTGAGTGAGACTGAATGAGAGAGTGTATGAGTGTTGCGTAAAAGAGAGAAAGAGAGCGAGAAAAAAAGTGCGTGCGTGTGTATGAATGTCTGTCCCTCCTACCCTCCCTCTCTCCCTCTTTCTCTCTCTTTCTCTCTCTCTCTTACGCACACACTCCGCCATACACACATCGCGTGTAGCAATCAGCTGATTGCAACGTCGGACGGCCGGCGATCCGGAACAACTTTTCATTATTAAAATAACGTTATTTTAAGCAACACGTATTTCTGACGTAATTCTAAGACATTTTCTTCTTTACCAAAATTTTATTTAAAGCATAATTTTATGTTATAAGATAAAATAGTTAGCGACTCATGCGGTGATAATCACCCGTCGGGCGGTCAGCTGCGCCCGCGCTCGCGGCACGCCGCGCCGCTCCTGCCTGCCTTCTGTACTCGACGCGTGATTTACTAACTATTTTTGCTCATAATTCAAAAACTACGCTTCAAATCAAATTTTGGTAAAGGAAAAATTGTCTTAGAATGGTGTCAGGAATATGTCATTTTATAGACGGATCGTTTTTCAGGATCGCCCTGTATACACGAACTTGGAGTTCATGTATGTAAAGATGTCAAGATTGTTGACTGGGATGATTCCTCGATTAGCGAAGGTATTTCCTGGTTTTGCTACCAGGATAAATAATTTCGGATGCTCGGTGCGTAAGAGAGTGTATCCGCATAGAGGCAATTCTGTAGTTTTCATCAAAGCGAAGGTGATTTCTTGAGTTACCAGGCTGTAGATGACTGGAGCGTTGACATCAGAGTGATCTTCGGAAATTTTATTTGTAGGTCCTTCGTAAAGAACATCGTATTGTTGGAAATTGCAAGTTGTAGTGGGTATTGGTTTCCAATAAGTATGCCCATCGTCAGCGTCTAGACAAAAGCTGTCAATGAGATCACATATTGTTCCAGATTTTAATTTGATCTTCCCAGTGTTTAACTGTATGGGAACATAGGAAGATCTTAATGATATTTTTACAGCTGCTTGGACGACTACGTCGTCCCATGTTCCGTATGGATCATTGTATTGTGCTCCTTTGCAGTATCCATCGACTTGTATACGGCCTACAAGAGTGATACTCCGATAGGTCGTCTGATTTGCTTTTATGCCGGCGACAAGATTGTTGTCTCCGAGTTTGATGGTTCCGTCTTGAAACATTCTCAAACATTGGGTGTATCCAGTCTCGTGTACATAATCGGCTCTTCCATTATGAACAGCAGAGATATGTGAATGCATGCCGCAATGGTATATATTCCTGGATATTTCCACTTTACATTGTATGACTTCCGTATAGCTGTAGTCGGACAATTGCAATAGTTGAATATGAACATCGGTGGTATTGGGTTTTCGTATGTTCGTATGTTCAAGTCACATTCGCCAACATCAAGTAAAGAGACAGCGGTGATATTGAGGTGTTGTCCTTCGCAATCGAATCCGATAAGAGCAGCGGTTTCGCATAAGAAGGTTATTAGGACTAAAGGTGTCATGGTCTGAAATAATGATGATTTCAGTATATGTGGACATATATATATTATGTTATATGATTACTTGAATGATCAATACAATTTTATGGATATTTAATAGTGAATAATTGTCGCTTAGCATATTGTGATTATAGTATAATTGTCGCTTAGCATATTGTGATTATAGTATAATTGTATAATTGTGATTATAGTATAAATGGATAGACATATATATATAAGTGTATATATTTCCATGCAAGAAAAAAAAATTCTATATTTAAAAATTGAATACATAATAGGTATCTTTATAGCATTGTATTTAATATATATATATATATATATATATATATATATATATATATATTTTGTTCGTAATTATATTATATTATGTTTTATGTATATCTATTTATTATTATGTATTTTTTATGTTTTTCTTTCTTTATATATATATATATATATATATATATATATTTGTTATTATTACTATGCACGTATATATATATATGTGTGTAACTATAATTAATGGTTATAATTTGTGGATGCCTGTGTTAACTAGAGATACAATAAATGAGGCATCTGAATAAGTATATACTGATTATATTACAATAATTTTTATATATTTTAGGTATCAAAACAAGGACTGATATTTAAGAAGAAATTATTTCTTCCAAGACTTCCGGGTCGTTTGGGTCAGTACTTATTTCGGCCATTCCATATTCTATTTTTAATGTGGAAGAGTCTACTGATATACCGACTAGCTGTTTGTAAGTATTTTCTTCCTTTTTCTTTATAAATGAGGTAAATTGGTAATAAGCTTTAACGCATTTCATACATTTGATAATTGGTCGGCTTTTATAACAATTTTGGCCGCAAATACGACATTTTTGCAAGGGCACTGAGCCATATTGGAATGTATGAGAGTATCTTGTAAGAACTTTGTTATAAATTGTGGGGTTATAGCAATTTGTACAGATGAGGTAAGAGTTTGAGTCACTTAGAATATCGTGAGTTAATATAATGACACAGTTTACGCGAAAACTATTAAAAAATGAGTCCTTTAAAAGCGGATGGATGGGTGTTTTGGATTTTAATGGCGGACACATTTTTTAAGCGTATACCCCTTGTTGGTAAGTCCTGCAAAAAGCAAAAGCAGTTAGATTATTTATGTTTCTTCCATGGTTCCTTTCATATATTGCCCTTTCAAAGTAGGAAAATATGCATTCAGAACATTGAAAGATAGAGCGAGTGGTATCTAGAGGAGCTAGACAATATTCACATTTAGAGAAAATTATTTCACCGGAAGTTACCCAGTGGCATACTATCAGGTCAGGTTTAACTCGAAATTGACGAATTTTGCAACATGCACAACATATACGAACCGGGTTATGGTTCTTCTTAGTATATTTCTTATAGAATATTATTTTTTTACATTCTGCTTTGCAGATATTTGGGAAGCATGGTAACAGGTTATGGATGTCGTGATTGCAAGACGAATTATTTACGTTGCTCATTATGGTTTAATCAACAATTTCTGTTTAATCGAAATTCTTGAGCTTGTTCTCCTTGTAAATGATATAGAAAACATCTCCTGCAGTCCGACAGGGGAGTAATGAGAGATAGTAATAAATTACACATATGACATCTAAAGCCATACAAAGAAGCTGGAGGAAAATATGTAACAATGTGGTATATTATGGGTTGAAGTTCTCTAGTTTCGAACATTTCACATGAACGACAGTAATACCGATCATTATGGGAGCAGATATATCCTTCTAATTCGACATGTAACAAGTGGGACAATGCGTCTAGGTCTTCTTCGGGTATTACATTTGGCAGGAAATCCATTTAATCAGATATTCTGCGAGATTCTCGTATACGTTCTCCTTCCAAATAATATAAGAAACATCTCCTACAATCTATTATAGGAGTTACACTAGACACATTGCGAGCACATATGCAACATTTAGACACCGTGATGTCGGGGAAGGATTCAGATATACTATGGTAATTTATACAGTAAAGTTCATGGTCTGCTTGTGATTTGCATGAGACGCAGTAATACAGATTATGTCTTGAAGAAATATATCCGTTAAATTCTTCGTGTATTACATGGGATAAGGTATCAGTGTACTCAATAGGTTGCATTTTAATTTAAAGGGTCTTAATTTGTACTTTCATTCTCACTAATAGCAAGATTGGAAGAATTAGTGGCTCTAAATATTTCGGCAATGTTTCGTGTGCAGACAGAACAACTAGCTAAAGGTCTTATTATGGTTATGGGTAGCTGACAATATGAGCAGATAGTTCTGTAGGGATGTGGGGCAACAGATATGTGAGAATCCACTGGGAGGAAAAATAGAGAGTTACAAGTAGTATGCAGCATACAATAGCAGGCGCAACAATAGTGGCTATGGTTGTGCAAGTGAAGATACCCATGTAATTTAATACACACAGCATTGGGGGGTGTTTGAGACATTATTAAGCATTATTACACAGAGGTAGTATAAACAAAAGTTCAATGATGTTCCTAATACAGATAGAGCACTCATGCAAAGGTCTCAGAGTAGTAAGAGTTCGAAGACAGTTGATACAGTGGGGTTCAACGTGGTCCCAGAGAAAAGAAATGAGAAGATAATAGAGGAAGTTGAGATCTCAGTGAAGAAGATTGTACACCTTGATAACAAAGTTCACAGAAGTAGATATTCAGAATGGGATCACGGTATCCTCTAATTTTAATACAGCATACCGTGTTAATAAAAGACATGCCTTATGACATAGGGGTTCTATCATATACATTAAGAACTAAAGGATATTTAAAATCGTCGACATGAGTCGAAGTACTATTGAGGAGACGTAACAACTCACTCGCAGTTAGGATGCACGAGATGCAATTGTCTATGGATCTAGTCTTTATTACTGTAGCACCACAGGTAGAGTAGCATTCGTCTCTAGCGACGTGGCTGTTTATGAAGAAATGTCTCCTAAGACGTCGATACTGGTTTTGGACGATTTGTGTGCGAATCCGAGAGTAACAGTTGCTGCACAAATTAGTGTCGTCATTCAAACAGATGGCTCCTACTACGTGTGCACAATGAGCGAATAGGAACGACTGTTTTACTTGATACAGGAGCGATGAATCCGGTCTGGGCTGGACTGGCTGCCTATGCCAGAGCATCTGTAACAGAATTATTTAAATTATTATTTCATCCTTGCTGACGGTGGGACATTTTTATTTTATCTATGTGAACGATACGATTTTGGTTTCCAACTCTAAGTTTAATATTACTAGGGGATAATAATTCGAGTACTTCATGTGGTCCTGTGTATTGGTCGGCGAACTTTCCCTTTCGCGGTTCTTTTAATAAAAACACGTGCATTCCTATTTGGAGTTGTTGCGGATTTAGATGGCGATCGTAGTATGTCTTGCTCTTTTCCTTGGCACGTATAAGATTTAGCTGAGCTTGGATTTGTAGATCTCTTATTTTATTAAATAGATTCGTAATATATTCGTGATAAGTAGGTTCAATATTTTCTTCGATAATAGGATGCGCGGAAGGTAATCGAGCTATTCGCCCAAAAACCAGTTCATAAGGTGAATATTTGGTGCCTTCGTGCACGCTGGTGTTGTATGAGAACATTGCTAGTTTGATATATTTGTCCCAGTTATCTTCTCTATCAATTTGTGTCTTTAAATATTCCGTTAACACATGATGTGAACGTTCTAGTGATCCATTTGATTGAGGATGATAAGCTGTAGTTTTAAAATGTTGTATATTAAATCTTTTCGTTAATTGTCGCATTAATGCTGACAAAAAGTTAGTTCCTTGGTCCGTTAATATGGCGCGCGGTGCTCCATATATACAAATGAAGTCTTTTGTGAAAGTATCAGCTATTGTTAAAGAAGTGGCTTCTTGTAAAGGTGAGGCAACAGAATATTTCGTCAATAAATCTTGCATGGTTAGTATGTATTGATGATTGTTCTCCGTGATGGGCAGAGGTCCCATAATGTCCAAAGAGACTTTATCAAAGGCTATCCCAGGCGTATCGGTAATGACCATGGGTTGCTTGGTCTTTACTCTTGTTAATTTCTTTAATTGACATTCTCGGCAGATTCTGATAAAATCTTGAATGTCTTTCTTCATTGTTTTCCAGCAATAGCGTGTTCTGATCCGATTATAGGTCTTAGTTACGCCTTTATGTCCGCCGTGGGCTGAGACGTGATTTTCTAGAATTAAAGATTGACGTTTTTCGATTTCGGGTGTCTGGATTAAATTTAAGCATATGGTTATATTAACCGGTAGTTCTTGCAGGTATCTTTTAATTTGGTTGAATATGTATGACAATGGTAAATCGTCGAAGCGTTCGGTCTTGCTGAGACTTATCGAAGAAAGGTCGAGTTCGTGAATTACATCTACGAGAGAACGCAGGCAATTTTTTAGAGTTTGCGCTTCAATGAGAGTACGATTGTTTTGTTTAATAGGAAGAGCGATTAGCGTGTTGGTTTTCACGGTACATACTCTGGCTCTTTCGTAGGTTAGTCCCTCGTATTTGGGAAATAATTCAGCTTCATGATATAGCTTTGCCCCGTTATCATAAGGTGTTCCGTTTAGATAAATGAATATTACATGGTTGTCCTTTTGTTTCAGCAGATTATCTCTGACTTCCCGTATTTGAGCACGACTCCATGGTGGAGGTTCAGGGGGTTGTTGTTGGTGAGGTACGACATCAGAGTCTAATATCTCCGTATAATCAGAGTCTTCTTCGGAGTCTGAGACTTCCTCAATGGTAACTCCATCGTCATCATCTTCTCGTTCGGTGGAATGATTTTGATAATTCTCTGTTGGTTGGCGCTCTGGGGGAGCCGAGATCTCAGCGGATTTTTGATGGATTCCCAGGTCTTCCTGATTAGATCTTGCATTCTGACCTTCTGGTGTATTAGATTTTCCCTGTGGTCTTTGAGGTCTATATGAAAATATTGATTCATCAGATGAGTATTCCCCTTCATCGATGAGGAATAGTGGAATAGCCATGTTAACGGGTGGATTCCTAGATAAGGCATCAGCGTTATGATTCAAGGTTCCCTTTTTGTAGCGTATTTCATATTGATATTCTGATATTTTAGTTCTCCATTTCCATAGTCTTGATGAGGGATCTTTGATGGAATGCAACCATACTAGTGGTTTATGATCTGTTACAATAATGAAAGTTCTTCCGTATAAATATGGCCTAAAGTGATTTACGCAATAAATGATGGCTAAACATTCTTTCTCTATGGTTGAATAATTTTGCTCGGCGGGATTTAAAATACGAGAGGTGTAAGCAACGGGTAAATCTTTCCCTATTATTCCCTGACTGAGCACTCCTCCAACCGCATATCCAGATGCGTCGGTAGTTAAAACGAATGGTCTAGTAAAGTCGGGGTATTGTAAAATAGGCTCGGAACATAGTGAATTTCTTAGAATATCGAAGGCTTCTGTTTGCTTTGCCGTCCATTCAAATTTCTTATCCTTTTTTAAGAGGTCGGTTAATGGTTTAGCGACTTTGGAAAAATTGGGAATAAATCTTCTATAATATCCGGCTAGTCCTAGGAATTGTTTGATGTTTTTCGGATTCTTCGGAGTAGGGAAATTCATTATAGCTTTTACCTTAGCGGGGTCAGGTTTGACTCCATCGGATCCAATTATATGTCCTAGATACATAACTTCACGTCGTAAAAATTCGCATTTATCTGGTTGTAATTTTAAATTTGCAGCTCTTAATCTCTGCATTAATTTTTCGAACTTGCTTTCGTGTTCTTGCAATGATCGTGCATAGACGACAATATCATCCATATAAACAAATAGTTCATTTCCCTGAAGTCCGGATAGAACGTTATCCATCAACCTTTGAAAAGTTGCAGGAGCATTTTTTAATCCAAATGGCATCCTTTTGAATTGGTAATGTCCGTAAGGTGTAGAGAAAGCAGTTTTATGAGCGTCTTTTGATGCTATAGGTATTTGATGGAAACCGGAAGCTAGGTCCAGTACCGAAAAATATTTAGCAGATCCGAGTTGATCCAATATGTCCGTTATGTTCGGAAGAGGATAGGCATCGCCTATCGTTTTTTCATTAAGGTTTCGATAGTCGATAACCATTCGCCATCTTTTATTCCCTAAGGAATCTGGCTTTTTCGGAACTATCCATAAAGGAGAGTTGTAAGGAGAGGTAGAAGGTTCAATTAAATTTGAGGACAGTAATTCATTTACTTGTCTATTAATTTCTTCCTTATGTACAGGGGGAATCTATATTGTTTCGTGTGGACAGGCATTTCGTTAATAGTAGGAATAGAATGCTGAGCGGCGTTTGTCGCTTGAAGATGTTCACCGGGTAAGTGAAATCTATCGGAGTGTTTGAAAACTAGTAGTCGAACATTTTCTGACTCCTCGGAATTCAGATGTTCAAGACGTAGAAGATTTATGACATCAATAGTTCTATCTGTTGGTGTTGGTAATGCCTGGTTAAAATAAATGGGATTATCTATGGCTTTGACGAGCTCCATTCGGGGTTCGTCTAGTCCAGCGAGATTGTTGGAGTTAGAAGTTCTGATTAATCCCCTGGGAAGCCCTTGGGTTCCGGTGGGGTCATTACTTGTCTCACAAGTATCGTATTCTTGTAATTCGACAGTTGGAATGTTAAAGATTAATTCTTCCTCGGAAGTATTAAATATGGGCATATAAGCTTTTCCATTATTGTTAACAACGATGGCCTCTCCGAAATATATGCCTTTGGCAGGCGTGTGGCGATGTACGTATCCGATTTGCCTTTCTGGATTAGAGATATAAAAAGAACAGGGAGTTACGGCCCTTTCCTTAAGACGTATTGCATTTGAATTCGTAAAAGGAATTTTCGTATCCTCATACTGCATAAAATTATCCTTGTAGTTTACTATGACGGCCTGTTCCCTCAGGAACTTATTGCCTAGAATTCCATCTTGTGAAAATGCTATTGAGTCAGATATGACGTAAAATTCGGACAGTTTTCCGAGAATAGATATGGAAACAGCTCCCAATGTAACGATAGTTTCAGAGGCGATTCCTTGTAAAGCTAGAGGATTAGATTTGTCGAGAGTAACGTGCGGATTTAAGCATTTTTGTTTAATGAGGTTCAATCCAGATCCAGAATCAATCATGAATTTGCAATTTGTTATTAGATCTGGAGAAAATAACGTTACTGTGGGCAATTCCGTAGATTGTTGTTTGTCATTTATTTGGCAGATTCGGAGGTTTGTGCGAGAGTTTCTTGTGGTGTTATCACATTGACTTCCTCTTGAATGTGGTAAGTCGGACGTCCTGGTTGCAGGTCGTTCCGGCGGACGTCGGTTCTCAGCGGAACACCTTGCGCGTTTCCCGAAGTACCGGGTTGGGTTGCTTCCAAGGTTCTTTTGTAGGCGAGCTTTCGGCATTCCTCTATGAGATGTCCAGGAGTTTTACAATAGCGACAGATTTTAGTCTGATAATTTTGTTGAGGCTGTCCGGCAGTTGTTAATTTAACTGGCGATGCAGTAAAGGGTGGTTGTGAAGTTGTATGTCCGTTGTTGGGATGAGCGGTTGTTAGCGTTATTGCCCGTAGGATTTTGGCGAGATGTATTGCCGGCGTGGTTAGGAAGATCAGCACGGGGTTGAAAATTCGGGCGGAAGAGTGTTCGCTTCCGAATATTCTCAGCTTCAATGGTTTTAGATAATTGTATGGCTGTGCTAATGCTCTCCTCAAAGGTTCTCGGATGTTCAAGCTTTACGCGTACTAACAAGTCAGGCGGAAGCCCGTTGATGAAACTATTCATGGTGGTTGCTTCAATGGCATCTTTGCTTCGTTCTCCTATATTTCCGGCCAAATCAGATTCTCCATCTATAATTGCAGTACGTATTTCCTGCACTCTGCTTATATAATCGAAAATATTCTCATTTTGTTTCATATATATGTTAGCTAGTTCTCCTCGGTATTGATCAACTGACTTATTTGGACCAAAGATGAGCTATAACCGTTTCGTTAGCTCAAAGACGGTGTGACATTCTACGCCTTCTATAGCAGAATACGCATGTCCTTGCAGCTTATTAATGATAAGCTGCACTAAATGATATTCGTGATATGCAGGTATTAAATCGAGAGCGCGTTCACAAATTTTACTGAAGTGGAAAACTGACATTTGTTGCCATCGAATTTAGGTATTGTGTCGATAGCATCTTTAAGGCGTATCGGAGAAGGTTGATCCATGATGTCAAAATGTTGGGATGTCGGTTGAGAAAATGTTCGTTCTTCACGTGGAATATGTCTTTCTTCTCTTTGCGAGGTCTCTAAATTCATGAGCCTTGAATTAATCCTGTTACGTCCGCAACAAAATTTTTATTTTTATTTAAACACGCAAAATTTGCCTCTATAATATTTAAACTGTAATTCCACCGACGAACATATAAATCTTAATCCCACCGCGTAACATATTATTGTTAATATAATTAATATTGTTAATTAAAATTCCATAACCCCATCTATTATCACCAATATTTCTTATTATAAAATCTCACCGCGCAATGTAATATCACCAATACTTATAGTACATCAATATCATTCCGCCGCGCAATATACTATTGTCAATATCTCCGAAAATAATCTTTCGTTGTTAAGAAGCTAGCTATACATAACATAACCTCACTTAAGAATGATAGAAATAACTTTAAGTATTTACCTACATATAGTATCGTCCGCATAAAAATTACCTACTTTACCGACAATAGGCAAAATCACCCACACAAAAGTTACCGACAGTCGATAAAATAAATTCCTACTTTACCGACAGAATAAAAATTACCGATAGAAAAATTACCGACGGATGGTAAAGTAATTTCCTTTACCAACAGCAGGTAATGTCACCCGCACAAAAATTACCGACGGTTGATAAGGAAGTTCTCTATCTTACCGACCGAGCAAAAGTTACCGACACAAAAGTTACCGACACATGATAACACAGTTACCGACGTTACCAACTGAAGATAAAGTCATTTCCTACTTTACCGACTGAAGATAAGGTTGCTTCCTACTTTACCGATTGAAGATAATAATGTTGCTAACCTTACCGACATACAAGAGTATACCTCTTTTATTGGTATATTATCCTGATACTAAAAAAAGTTAAAAACTAAAATTCAAAGGATCTTTATTAAGTTATATATACATATATATATATATATTTGTACACGTCTCAGCACCGACTATACATATATCTCATTATTTTAAGGCATAAACTATATCAAAAATCTTTGATTTCTTATTAACTCAAAAAATAATATAGATATAAATCTCGTTATAATTTTTACTTAAAGAGCACAAAAAGCTGAGACGATACATATATGCATAATTATGAAAACTTCACTATTACTAATTTTATAACTAAAGTTTTAAATATGATTTTACGTATGCAATATTATAAGTCGCTAAAAAGTGCTCAAGGTTAAATGCAACGCATTTCTCAGAAGCGCCGATCGATCGCAATTCTCAGAAATGCCTAGCTCTCCGCATTCCAAGCTCCGGAATATTCTGGAATATTCCGTTCGAATATTATTGCGCAACATGATGCAACATGATGAAATAGTTAATTATTATTAAGAGACAAACGAAATTATTGTTAAATATTAATATTAAGCAAATACAATAATTTTTATTAATTTATTAATTCAAAAACCTAACGGTTATAAATATTAAAAGTAAAATCAGAGAATAAAAATTATTGCATAACATGTTGAAATAGTTAATTAATAGTCTTTATTCCGCCGTAAATTAAAATTATGTTCACTTATATCACACCGCGTGAAATAGCTGCAATAATTTATTAAAAACAATTAATCTACATTATTTTATTCCACCGTGAATTAATTATATGCATGTATAAAATAGCCGCAATACTTTATTGCGCCATGAAATAAAATTAATTTATATTACTCTTTTAATTATATCCCACCGCGATATAAAATAAATTATTGCATGCTAAAACGAGAATTTGTTAACAATAATTATATTCATATAGATATGTTATATATATATATACATATATCTATATCCCACTGCGTAATCATAAATATATATATATATATATTTTCAGATGTTAAAAGAATTGTAATTATAATAATTATGATATCAGAATTTATTAATAATATTTAAAAGCATTTTTATATAATAATACATAAAGGAAAAGAATGAACTTTTGAACGGAGCATGCTAGAAACTCCGTTGACATTTCTACAGTTAGAGCTTAAAATTCTACATTAGAAAATATATGCATGTGAATTGCAAAGAAATTCTGATAGTCAAATAATTATTATAAAAATTATATGTCAAAAGACAATGTACCAGTATAGCCGATTCTATACTGACCGCTCCGTCGCCCCCACTCTAAATCAGAAGAGTCGCGCCACCTACAACTCAAGTTACGCCCAATTCCTGCGGCAACGCCCAGCAGCGCGCGCATCTTCCCCACGCTTGCACCAGCGGCGCGCGCAACCAGCCCGGAGAAGGGAGCCAATGAGCAATCGCGCCGCCCACGCCTGAGGCGCACATCCTCCACCATCAGACCCAGCACGAAAAGTAGGGACCGACGCCTATATAAACCCGTGCAGAGCGGTCCTCCTCGCATTTGGCCCAACGATTTTCACAGTGTTAACTTGGCATTTGGCCCAACGTTTTCAACACTTAACAACTACTGGCATTTGACTCAGCGCTCTCAAGAAGACATCTCCATACATCAGAGCCGCCAAATATTATATTTTATTATATTCAAGTATACTTTAAAATAAAGTGTCTTCGAGCTTATAATCTGGGTCTCCTGCCACTTATTCTCCAACGGCTCCGGACCTCTCTTCAGGGACCTCGCCGAGGCAGTCGGTCTCCAGCAGAGAGGAATCATCCTTACACACCGAGAGACTTCATTGCTTGACTGCAACCCTCTTCCTGAGCCATCGCCGAGGTAGACGGCATCCAGTGGAAGGAAGCAGCATCCACACATTAGAATACAGCAGCTCTTGGTAAATACTTAGATGAATGTTATTCATCTAAATTCTTAATTCAATTTCATTTCAACTTACTACTAACAACTAAATTCAGTGAAACAGTGCGCGACAATTCGGGAACCTTACCTTTGATTACCCGTATTCCTTAATCCAGTTATTCAATTTATTTAAATATTACTTCAAATTGGAAGACTTTTACTGGGACTTATCTCCTTGATAAGACGACTCGATTGACAGTGAATAAAGCGAGGCTGCTTCGGCAGAATATTGCTCAAGGCGCGGCGCAGTGAAAAAGGCAATTATCCTCAGGGAAATTTCCTTTTTTTCTTGGAGCTGTTGACCATTCCTGGAAAACGGAACTAGAGTGTCCTGTCAATCGACGTTTGATTAGGCGAAGATACAATTTCGGCCCGGTTAATTGACAATTTTCATGAGATTGTCTTTTAATTTTGGAGCTGATTGACGCAACCGTCACATTGAATCTTGCCTTGATTTCAAGACACGAGATACATCCCAGAAATTAGTGATGATGCACTGGCTTAGCTTTTGATAATTTCAATTATTATTTTAGTACTTTCATTTATTATAACCTGACATTATAAGGTTAATACTAAGCCAGACGTTTGACAGGTGGATACATTATTAAAGTATCCAATCTCCTTATTCCTCCTCAAGCCTCTTCGATTTTCAGCAAACCGACTTTAGATATTCAAATCGCAATTTAAAAACAAGGCTAACCTAATAATTTAACAAAATTATATAAATTACCGTCGGTCGATAAAGTTACCATCGGTCGGTAAAACCGAAATCTACATTACCGACGGTCGGCAAACTAAAGTTACCATCGGTCGGTAAAACCGAAATCTACATTACCGACGGTCGGTAAACTAAAGTTACCATCGGTCGGTAAAACCGAAATCTACATTACCGACGGTCGGCAAAACCGATGTTACCATCGGTCGGTAAAACAGAAACCTACATTACCATCGGTCGGTAAGTTTCGTGAGTCGATAATTACCCCGGGTCGGTAATTCATTATTACTATTATGACTTATTCTGCTCCGACTATATTCTATCCGCGATCTAAACCCTTATGAAGCTTCAATAATTAGATCTTACTATTACTTTCTGTATTTGGGATAATAATTATTTATTACTGAACGAATAGTCACGCGAGACCCTTTCTTTTATTCAACAGGTGTTGGTCAACGTAAGTAACACCGAACCACTATACAATATTATTCCATCTTCACTTAATTAAATAAATTGTTACCAAACTATATAATTAATAGATGGTCCGCGCTCGACGCTCAACCTCGGGTACTCGACGTGAGCTTTCCATTCGCAAAGCTTCTCGCCATATACAACAGAATAGACGCACCCGACGATTACTGCTTAATCGCGTCTCATTCCTTAACGAACTTATAGAGCCAACCCCATCTACGATAAATCAGTCTTCTCCATTCATCCCAGAGATCGCAGAAATAAATGTTTCAACGTCAAAAGATCTGTCTCCCCCTCTAACTGAAGGAAATACAGAAATCCAAGAACCCCTCGACACTCAAATAAATACTTTCGCTTCAACGACACCACCTACGGGAAATAACTACACCCCCTTTGAAACAACAGAGGAACTACCTGAAGAACTGAGCGACTTTATCTTGGAAGCCGAAGAGCGAAACGCTGAAATAGCGTCAAACCCAGAACAATATAATTATTCGCCGGATGAAGACGATTCCTATCCTCCTCCAAGCTATTCACCAGTAACCTACGAGGATCTAGACCCATTCGCACCCTTGGAGATTCCCCAAATAGAAACCGCGATACCTATTGCAAATATCGATAGCGAATATTCATATATTCTCCCAGAAATATACGGTTACTCTTCGGAGGAATAAATCCACATTTATTCAAGTTATAAAAGAAAAGAAACAAAAGGTGAAATAAATAAAGAAATCTTAAATCTATATAAATCATTTATTTATTCGCATTCCCTCCTGAATCCTCTCTCGAAGAGCACAACAGACCTTCAATCTCTCGGCGTCCCAGGGTATAGCCGGCCTAGCAGGTTGCCCTAAAACAAATTGAGAGATTAATTGCGTCCAACTGGGAAAGTAAGACTTCCAGACCAGTCCTGAGGAACTGGGGACGTAACAAATGTATTAATTATTATGTTCTTATGCTTAGAGTTTAAACGTGTTATTATTTGAATTTTTCTTATTTGTCTAGGTTGCATTTACATATATATATATGTATATGTTGGAAGGGATATGGACCAATGGATTATTCACGGATAACAGACAGGTTTAAACCATATAAGAATATGCAGTATTGAAAGGATTTTGAGGAATCTGTGTGAATTATTTCGGAAGTTTATTTGGTGAGTTTATTAATTAAAAATTTTATTTAATTGTAACATATATATATATATATATGTATATATATATATGTATATGTAATATACATATTTATGTATTTTTATTATTTCAATGTATTGTCTTTTAAGTTTTTATTAATATCTATATATGTATTTATACTAATAACAAGAGTGACAAATCTATTCGAGCTTGTTTCGCGATTTAATTCTTATTAATTTTTATATATGGTATTACGTATAGCGTTGTCTCTCTCACTCGCGCGAGTCACCCGATAGTGCGGTCTCTCTCACTTTCACGTACTACTACCTATTGAGGTCTCGTGTATAAATTTCGATAGATGTAGTCTGTTGATTATATATTTGAGGAGGCATATTTGTAGTTTGTTATTGAAATATATTTCTAAGGAATTTTATTAATAAATATATTTTTATTTTTCCGTATAGCGTTTTCGTTAGGTGATGAAAATATTGGGACACCCGGTGGACAACCAAGTGGAGGCTATGTTTATAGGGTGACTTATTATTCTGTATGCAGCTAAGAGTTAAGTATAAAATTTTATTCATAATAATTTCTTGACATTTCTTTATTATTTAGTTATTGTTCAGTAGTTATTATTTAATTTAATATATTTATTGTTGAATTTTAATATATTAATATTTGATTTATTATACTTCTTTTACTATTTGATTTCTTTTACTCCTATATAATTATATACATTTATAAAATATTAAACCTTTTTAATATAGTAATTTTGATCAATCAAACTTTTATAATGATAATAGATTTTTGTATAGATTGATTTTTTTAGTATATTTTTGTTAAGTTAATTTTTCATACGGCCAAATATTATTTGATTATTATTTTCAGTTGCTGGGACTTGGAATTCTTGCTACTTATTTATAACAAGCTGTCTTACATTATTAGGAGGAGGATAAATATTATATATATAGGATCATAAAAAGTGTGTAAGTATGTATTATATTTTGAATGGTTTATTTAATAATTTCTATAGTAGATTTTCTTATACATTTATTATATTTTTCAGGTATCAAGACTCTGAGGAAAATTACTTCCTGATAGTGAACATATATATATATTTACGGGAACTCAACGAGGACCAAAAATTAAAATAATCTAGGATTTTTAAAGGAAATTCTTGCTTGATTAATTATATTTTATTTATTAATTATATTATATTTTATTAATTATATTTTATTAATTATATTTTATTAAGAAATGTTTAAATCATTAATTTCTGAAAGAAGCTCGTTACTTTATAAAAGATTATTATTTGGTGATTATTGGCCATTTACATTTTGTAATTAAATAGTCAAAGTTAAATGTTATTCAATAATAATTAGAGTTTTATACAGACATATTTGGCCAATGGTATTAATGTACAATAAAGATTTATTATAACGCTTAGAAAAATATTTATTCAAGGAAAATTTATTAATTTTGTTTCTCTTGAATATAAAAAATATATATATATATTGTTAATTATTTTATTACGGATTATAATTACTGATTTTTAAAGCGTATTGTTTTAGTAACAATTATTATTCATGGGTATTAATTTTTTTTTGACTTGGTACATTTATTTATTGATTTATATTCTTATATGTACGTAGAATATTAACTTTATAACTTTCCTTTTGTTATTGATGATTCTTTGTAAATTTTCGTATTAATATTTTATGTGGCTAACTTTCGGAGCATTTGTTAGCATTTTTACTGTAGGTTATTTATCCCAAAATATTAATTAATTATATGATTTTCAGGTTTCAAAATTTATAATCGCTGCATCTCTTTTATGACAACTGAACATACTATTTATTATACGCATGGGCTCAAAATCATTTATTAATAGAATTTAGGTGAGTATCGTTTGATAAAATATTTTGATTTATGCCTTTTCCTTTGTAGTAAGCGCATATACACGCATAGGGATATCCTTTTTTGGTTATATGTGATAACTGAATAATATGAATATTGAGTGAATATCTATATATATTGGTTACATATAGTATAAAGTGGATTTATAGTGATTATATATAATTACAAGTAAAGATTATATAAGATACGAAATTCTTTATACTATTCTTCGAAACAAATTATATTTTATTCGTTAAGAATTATTTAAATCATTTTCTTTTTAAAAGAAGCTTGTTATTTTACAAAGGATTATTATTTAGTCATTACTGGTCATCTGTTTTTACATTTTAATTTTATAATTAAATAATCAAAGTAAATATATTTATTATTTGATAATAATTAAACTTTTGTATATATATATGTGTTTTTCATTGTTTATTGATTTATGTCTTTATTTGTCTAAATACTAATTAATTATATTATTTTCAGGTTTCGGGATTTATGGCTATGGAAGTTTTCCCATGCCAATTTTACCAGAAGAATGTAAAGGAACGCACAAGAGGCTATAAGACCAGTTACCGACGGATTTGTTCGTATACCAATTTATACGAAGACTTGTTGCAAATGTTTTGCTAAGAGTTTTTCTTGATAATAAAATTTCGAATAAATTTCTTTTCTTAGTAAGGTTAGTTATTAAGATTAATATCATTATATACGACCAGTTCCAGTACTGCTAATTCATTGTAATATCTTTCTGGCTATATACCACATCAATCAATGTATTGTATTAATATGAGATTATGGCGAATATATATATAAATATATATATATATATATATATATATATATAGTATTTTGCTATTGATTTATGAAATTTCATAAGCGATTTTAAGGTGATTGTGTGGGGCTTTTGCAGCTTTATTAAAATTGCATAAATAATAATTATATATATATCGAAATTCTTTTACGATTATTATAAATGACTGTTTCAAAGAGCCTATTACTTTTTCTTGATTGATCGATGTGTATAAGTCCAGCTTTCGGTTAGTACTGGTGGTTACTAGTATTTTGACTACATGAGAACTGATTATTATTGAATTGATGTATATATATATTGATTATATATAATATTATGACGCAAATATATAGTGATTATATATAGTATCGCGCAAAGATTATATAGGATGAGAGAATAAGTAGGGATTATACTTTTATAAGTAAGATTTTAAATTTTTCGTTGCGGGACGTAACAACGTTGATTGCCTTTGAACGTTAAACGCTCAGTCTGTCTTTGGTTTTATCCACAAGAGTGAATCGTCGCCTTCGACTTGTCAATCGATGTGCATTGGGTAGCCTATCCTACCCCTCTGCCGTTTCCGCGAAGAATTTTCTTTAGAAGAATTTTCTTTACGGACTCTGTGCCGCTGTGACGTGACGTCTTGCACATCGAAACTTGTCGTAGAGCACGGGACGCGCTCTTTAAGGACCGACTGACACATAGTATGATAACTCTGGTTTAGTATAATATATTAGAGGAATTATTTTATAATAATAAAACTAAACCAGCAGGCACGGTATCCATCTTATATTCAAATATCCCTACACACCCTTCCTTACCACGTCACTGCATGTGAGATAATTAACTAATAATTTTCTCTCATAATAAATGAGGAGTCGCGATTTCAGAATCTGTCCTGTCTCTTTCTCTAAACCGGTTACGAAACTTTAGATTTACGCGGTACATTCTTTTTTGACAGGTGACCCCTCGAAATTTCCATCGTAAGTATTAGATGCCGCGAAATAATTTCAAATTATCCTTTCAATAAAACAAATTTTAAAACTTAAATTATTTCGATAATAGATGGTTAGCGCCCGACGACCAGACCCAATAACTCGCCGCGAATTCCCTCTGCAAAACGCAGGCGTAACTCGCAGAGAACTATTCAGACAGCGGTTATTACGAGATCGCCCCTCTATCGCACGGCAATTATTTGTAGATAGGGATAATATCCCTTCTAGTATTTTACGCGCCGCCAACGATCGCGAAGATACTTTCTTTGATTTGTCCTTCGCTCCTTTGCCTCCTGAATTAAACCCCGAAACCAACAACGGTAACCCCTCAGCGATACCAGCAGGCGAAGAATCGAGTGAAGAAGAGGACCTTCCGCTGACAGATGAGGACTCTGATCACCTTAGCGATTGCCCAACAGTCGTGTACGATTTGGATAACCCAACGGTCAGAATTCCCCCAGCACTTCTCCTAGCTTTCGAGAGAAACGGAGAAATAAGAAGAACTCGAGACCAACAAGTCCAGACTGTGCCATCGCCAAGCCCTCCACAAACCCCTGATTCATTTTCAGGTTATTCTACCCCGAATTACTCTCCGGTCGCTCTTGGGGAGATAGACCCAGAACCGATAGACATCTCTCCAGCCGAAGAGAGCTTCGCGGATTTTGAAACTAACCAAATTTTAGATTACTTAGATAGTGAGGAGTTCTTGGAACGGTAGACGACATATATCATTCATAGTTTAATTTCGCCAAAATTACCTTATAAACTAATGTAAAAGAACGAGGAAGGATAAAATAAATAAAAGGAAAAAATAGAAATTTATAATATAATAAATCTGCATATTTATTTGTCAATCCTAAAATACCTCCGAAAAGAAGCGTCCTATAGATCCTAATCTCTCGGCGTCCCAGGGTATAGCCGGCGTGGCAGGTTGCCCTGAAAAACAAAATAGAGAGATATAATATTGTTCGTCCCTGCACGGTGCGCCCTGCAGAATCGTTGAATAAACGATCGAATAGGACGTAACAACTAACAACCGTTACCATCCCAACAATGGACATACAACCTCGCAACCACCTTTCCCCGCATCACCAGTTAAATTAATTGCTGGACAGCCTCAACAAAGTTATCAGACCAAAATCTGTCGCTATTGTAAAACTCCTGGACATCTTATAGAAGAATGTCGGAAGTTAGCATACAGAAGAGCTCAAGAAGGGAACCAACAACCCGGTACTTCGGGAAACGCGCAAGGCGTTCCGATGAGAACCGACGTCCGCCGGAACGACCCGCAACCAGGACGTCCGACTTACCACATTCAAAAGAAAGTCAACATAATAACACCTGTTACATCCCGCGCCTGATTTTTCCACGAACTTTCATGTAAATCTTCTAAGTTTCTTTCAGCGCATTTGAAAAGCGCGCCAAGGCGCGCTATGACACCGAACTCCGACTAGCGGCCGAGCGCGGCACTGCATTAGATTTAAGCCTCCGCCAAGCGCCCAGAGATGGCGCTCAGCTAGGGCCCCTCTCTCTCCAAGCTCCCCACTTTCGACCGCCGCAGCAGTCGAGCCGCCGAAATCGAGGGACCTCGGAGCGGGCCCAGACTCAAGCAGTCTAACTCGCGACACCGAACCGACAAGTCCTAAGCTGGACTCTAACTCTAATTCCATATCATAATCTTAACTCAAATTCCAAATTCATTATAAATTCATTCTCGAATCTAAGTGCTAGTTTAAATATATTACATTTTGTGTATTATTTTAGAAATATATATTAGTGTGTGCTAAACTTCGTGATCATTCAAAAGAATCCTAATTCAATAAATCCTGTTACGTCCCGCAACGAAAAATTTAAAATCTTACTTATAAAAGTATAATCCCTACTTATTCTCTCATCCTATATAATCTTTGCGCGATACTATATATAATCACTATATATTTGCGTCATAATATTATATATAATCAATATATATATACATCAATTCAATAATAATCAGTTCTCATGTAGTCAAAATACTAGTAACCACCAGTACTAACCGAAAGCTGGACTTATACACATCGATCAATCAAGAAAAAGTAATAGGCTCTTTGAAACAGTCATTTATAATAATCGTAAAAGAATTTCGATATATATATAATTATTATTTATGCAATTTTAATAAAGCTGCAAAAGCCCCACACAATCACCTTAAAATCGCTTATGAAATTTCATAAATCAATAGCAAAATACTATATATATATATATATATATATATATATATTTATATATATATTCGCCATAATCTCATATTAATACAATACATTGATTGATGTGGTATATAGCCAGAAAGATATTACAATGAATTAGCAGTACTGGAACTGGTCGTATATAATGATATTAATCTTAATAACTAACCTTACTAAGAAAAGAAATTTATTCGAAATTTTATTATCAAGAAAAACTCTTAGCAAAACATTTGCAACAAGTCTTCGTATAAATTGGTATACAAACAAATCCGTCGGTAACTGGTCTTATAGCCTCTTGTGCGTTCCTTTACATTCTTCTGGTAAAATTGGCATGGGAAAACTTCCATAGCCATAAATCCCGAAACCTGAAAATAATATAATTAATTAGTATTTAGACAAATAAAGACATAAATCAATAAACAATGAAAAACACATATATATATATAAAAGTTTAATTATTATCAAATAATAAATATATTTACTTTGATTATTTAATTATAAAATTAAAATGTAAAAACAGATGACCAGTAATGACTAAATAATAATCCTTTGTAAAATAACAAGCTTCTTTTAAAAAGAAAATGATTTAAATAATTCTTAACGAATAAAATATAATTTGTTTCGAAGAATAGTATAAAGAATTTCGTATCTTATATAATCTTTACTTGTAATTATATATAATCACTATAAATCCACTTTATACTATATGTAACCAATATATATAGATATTCACTCAATATTCATATTATTCAGTTATCACATATAACCAAAAAAGGATATCCCTATGCGTGTATATGCGCTTACTACAAAGGAAAAGGCATAAATCAAAATATTTTATCAAACGATACTCACCTAAATTCTATTAATAAATGATTTTGAGCCCATGCGTATAATAAATAGTATGTTCAGTTGTCATAAAAGAGATGCAGCGATTATAAATTTTGAAACCTGAAAATCATATAATTAATTAATATTTTGGGATAAATAACCTACAGTAAAAATGCTAACAAATGCTCCGAAAGTTAGCCACATAAAATATTAATACGAAAATTTACAAAGAATCATCAATAACAAAAGGAAAGTTATAAAGTTAATATTCTACGTACATATAAGAATATAAATCAATAAATAAATGTACCAAGTCAAACAAAAATTAATACCCATGAATAATAATTGTTACTAAAACAATACGCTTTAAAAATCAGTAATTATAATCCGTAATAAAATAATTAACAATATATATATATATTTTTTATATTCAAGAGAAACAAAATTAATAAATTTTCCTTGAATAATGTTACGTCCCGCAACGAAAAAATTTAAAATCTTATTTATAAATATATAATCCCTACTTATTCTCTCATCCTATATAATCTTTGCGCGATACTATATATAATCACTATATATTTGCGCCATAATATTATATATAATCAATATATATATATACATCAATTTAATAATAATCAGTTCTCATGTAGTCAAAATACTAGTAACCACCAGTACTAACCGAAAGCTGGACTTATACACATCGATCAATCAAGAAAAAGTAATAGGCTCTTTGAAACAGTCATTTATAATAATCGTAAAAGAATTTCGATATATATATAATTATTATTTATGCAATTTTAATAAAGCTGCAAAAGCCCCACATAATCACCTTAAAATCGCTTATGAAATTTCATAAATCAATAGCAAAATACTATATATATATGTATATATATTTATATATATATTCGCCATAATCTCATATTAATACAATACATTGATTGATGTGGTATATAGCCAGAAAGATATTACAATGAATTAGCAGTACTGGTACTGGTCGTATATAATGATATTAATCTTAACTAATCTTACTAAGAAAAGAAATTTATTCGAAATTTTATTATCAAGAAAAACTCTTAGCAAATCATTTGCAACAAGACTTCGTATAAATTGGTATACGAACAAATCCGTCGGTAACTGGTCTTATAGCCTCTTGTGCGTTCCTTTACATTCTTCTGGTAAAATTGGCATGGGAAAACTTCCATAGCCATAAATCCCGAAACCTGAAAATAATATAATTAATTAGTATTTAGACAAATAAAGACATAAATCAATAAACAATGAAAAACACATATATATATATAAAAGTTTAATTATTATCAAATAATAAATATATTTACTTTGATTATTTAATTATAAAATTAAAATGTAAAAACAGATGACCAGTAATGACTAAATAATAATCCTTTGTAAAATAACAAGCTTCTTTTAAAAAGAAAATGATTTAAATAATTCTTAACGAATAAAATATAATTTGTTTCGAAGAATAGTATAAAGAATTTCGTATCTTATATAATCTATACTTGTAATTATATATAATCACTATAAATCCACTTTATACTATATGTAACCAATATATATAGATATTCACTCAATATTCATATTATTCAGTTATCACATATAACCAAAAAAGGATATCCCTATGCGTGTATACGCGCTTATTACAAAAGAAAAGGCATAAATCAAAATATTTTATCAAACGATACTCACCTAAATTCTATTAATAAATGATTTTGAGCCCATGCGTATAATAAATAGTATGTTCAGTTGTCATAAAAGAGATGCAGCGATTATAAATTTTGAAACCTGAAAATCATATAATTAATTAATATTTTGGGATAAATAACCTACAGTAAAAATGCTAACAAATGCTCCGAAAGTGAGCCACATAAAATATTAATACGAAAATTTATAAAGAATCATCAATAACAAAAGGAAAGTTATAAAGTTAACATTCTACGTACATATAAGAATATGAAACAATAAATAAATGTACCAAGTCAAACAAAAAATTAATGCCCATGAATAATAATTGTTACTAAAACAATACGCTCTAAAAATCAGTAATAATAATTAGTAATAAAATAATTAACGATATATATATATTTTTTATATTCATGAGAAACAAAATTAATAAATTTTCCTTGAATAAATATTTTTCTAAACGTTATAATAAATCTTTACTGTACATTAATACCATTGGCCAAATATGTCTGTATAAAATTCTAATTATTACTGAATAACAATTAACTTTGACTATTTAATTACAAAATGTAAATGGCCAATAACTAAATAATAATCTTTTATAAAGTAACGAGCTTCTTTTAGAAATTAATGATCTAAACATTTCTTAATAAAATATAATTAATAAAATATATATATAAAATATAAGTAATGAATAAAATATAATTAATCAAGCAAGAATTTCCTTTAAAAATCCTAGATTATTTTAATTTTTGGTCCTCGTTGAGTTCCCGTAAAAATATATATATGTTCACTATCAGGAAGTAATTTTCCTCAGAGTCTTGATACCTGAAAAATATAATAACTATATAAGACAAATATATTAAATTATTTAAATTATAAATAATTATAAATAATAAAGATTCTGATTTAATAAAACCAATAATGCAAAATAAAGCTCATAACTCTTCACTGTGTGCAGAATTATAAATCTATATAACTACTAAATAAATTTTGTTATAACAAAAATTTACACATATATAACACACATGAAATATAAAGTTTAAATAATAATAATACAAGGTAATAAATATACATATTAATAATAATAATGAATGTATGGTCTTGTAAAATTCATTATGCATGATTTTATTATTGAGACGAATAATAAGTCTCCTTATAAGAGCACAAGGCTAAGTCCAGCGTACCGCGTTATCTCCCCTATTACTTTGTTATCTCCCCTAATGTTTTCGACGTCCGTGCCGAGTCTTAATGCGAAAGGGACTCGCGAATATATAATGTATGAATGTTATAAGGAGCGCCTTCTTATTGCAAGAGTAATAAATCATTACGAAATTATAAATTATAAAAGAATATATATATATTATATAATAAATTAATCCATATCATTAACTAACAAGATCCAACAGTAATACATTTTTTAGCAAACTTTCAAGCCTTCAAAAGGGAAATAACAATATGTATAATACATATTTAATTAATAAAATAATGAAGATAAAATTTTTAACAATTACATTTATTAACTTTTACAAACAATATATATAAGTATATATATATATATATATATATATATATATTCTATACAATTAACAAGTAAAGAATATATGAATAAATTATAACGAACGAAATTATTAAATCGATTTATAAAGCGTTATAAATTCACTCACCAAAAGATAAGCGACCCTCCGAGCTTCATCCGGTGCAGCTGCACATGAGCTCACTCAGCGATAAGATAAGGCCTGGCGCGACTGCCTGGCGCGACTGCCTGGCACGGCGAACACCTGCATCCGGTGATAAAACAGCCCGCCACATCCTTTGTTCCAAGAGCTGAATAATAAAAAGAATAATTAATACACTTTTATATTATAATGTAACACAATTATTATTAACAACTATCTAGACCAT
The DNA here is from genome assembly GCF_025532165.1 of Camponotus vicinus. Lineage (NCBI taxonomy): Eukaryota > Metazoa > Arthropoda > Insecta > Hymenoptera > Formicidae > Camponotus > Camponotus vicinus. The sequence continues at coordinate 18,180,194 of NW_028141956.1, read as the reverse complement.
GCACCTATATGCACATACATACATACATATATCGTATAATTATTATATAGCAAATTGTAATTATAATGGTTTATAACACCAAAATTTGTTTATAACATTGTTAACTAAAACTATATAATTATATAAAGAAAGTTAAAAATCAATTCTAAACGGAACATGCTAGAACGATCATTCACACTTCTATTGAAAGAGGTTGAGATTCTATATTAAAAAATATATGCATGCAAATTATTAAAATTCTGGTGACTAAAAACCTATTATAAAAGCCTTACCTTTTGTAAAATGAATTAACGAGCTCGATGCATGGACAATACTGACAGCTCCGTCGTCCCCACTATCCCCACGCAAGAGCGCGGCCACTACGTCATAGCGCGCTCGAAGAAGAAGGACAGCTATAGCGGCAAGCGGCGGTCGAGCCGCCTACGCCCGGGAGCGCCGCATTCTCCTACCACTGCGGATAGCCGGCACGGAGTAGGGACCAGAGGGTACCTCAGGGAGCGCAGCTCAGTCTTCCGCGCATTTGACCTGGAGCTCTCGAGAAGAAAACAGCTAAAGCGATCACGAGCGTATCACAGAACATTTTCGAGTCGAAAAAGAACTTAGTCGCAGGATATTTTTCCGGACTAAGAACTTAGTCTAGAGAGCAGTCGAATATTATAGTATACTTTAAGAAAATAAAGTGTCTTTAAACCATCACTTGGGTCTTCTGCCAATCATTTGTCACCGGTTCCTCCGACTCTCCTACAGGGACATCGCCGAGGCAGACCGTCCTCCACGGAGATTCATCACATATCCTGACAGCAGTACTTTTGGGTAAGTACTCGTTTTAATTATTCAATAATTTCCTCTTCATCTCTCGTGATCTGCAACCATCACCCGAATATTATTATTATTTTTGCATGACATATTGAAGAATTTTATTACACATATTAGTCAACAACTTACCTTCATACAATTCCAACGTCTTCTCCTTCCGATAACACGAGTACGTTGATTGCCTTTGAACGTTAAACGCTCAGTCTGTCTTTGGTTTTATCCACAAGAGTGAATCGTCGCTTTCGACTTGTCAATCGATGTGCATTGGGTAGTCTACTCTACCCCTCTGCCGTTTCCGCGAAGAATTTTCTTTAGAGGAAATTTCTTTACGGACTCTGTGCCGCTGTGACGTGACGTCTTGCACATCGAAACTCGTCGTAGAGCATGGAACGCGCTCTTTAAGGACCGACTGACACATAGTATGATAACTCTGGTTTAGTATCATATATTAGAAGAATTATTTAATAATAATAAAACTAAACCAGTAGGTACGGTATCCATCTTATATTCAAACATTCCTACACCCCCTTCCTTACCACGTCACTGCATGTGAGGTAACTAACTAATAATTTTCTCTTATAATAAATTAGGAGTCGCGATTTTAGAATCTGTCCTGTCTCTTTCTCTAAACCGGTTACGAAACTTTAGATTTACGCGGTACATTCTTTTTTGACAGGTGACCCCTCAAAATTTCCATCGTAAGTATTAGATGCCGCGAAATAATTTCAAATTATCCTTTCGATAAAACAAATTTTAAAACTTAAATTATTTCAATAATAGATGGTAAACGCATTACGCATCGATCCAGTTCTCCGTCGCGAGATCCCCTTCCATCGGGCGGGTATAAGGCGTCGCGAGTATTTCCGACAGCGTCTGTTGAGAGACCGACGTACTGTTCCTTACCATTTATACATAGACCGAGATGAAATTCCGAGCGAGATAATTCGGGCAGTCAATGATCGTGAAAACACCCCACACGACCTTTCATTTGCCCCTTTGCCCTCCGAACTAAACCCCGAGAACAGCAGACAACCCCAAGCGATACCGGCTGGAGAAGAACCGGAAGAAGAACAGGAATCATCAGATAGTTGCTCTGTCAGCTCAACAGCTTCCACGATTGTCCTCGACCCGGATGACCTTACTGCTGGAATACCACGGGGATTACTCCGAGCTTGGGAGGCCAACGCCGAAATAAGACGGGACAGGCAGGTCCAAACGTCTCCCCGTCGCCCCGATAGCCCGGCCTCATTTTCAGATTATTCAACCCCAGATTATTCCCCGGTTAGACCCGGAGAATTCGGGTTTGACCCCGTGGATATCTCCCCAGCAGAAGAAGGCTTGGTGGACCAAGCGATTAATCATTTTCTGGATTATCTGAACAGCGAAGAATTCTTAGATACAGTCGATGACATATATCATACATAATTTGATTTCGCTAAAATTACCTTACAAACTAATGTAGAAGAACGAGGAAGGATAAAATAAATAAAAGGAAAAAATAGAAATTTATAACATAAAAATCTACATATTTATTTGTCAACCCTAAAATACCTCCGAAAAGAAGCGTCCTATAGATCCTAATCTCTCGGCGTCCCAGGGTATAGCCGGCGTGGCAGGTTGCCCTGAAAAACAAAATAGAGAGATATAATATTGTTCGTCCCTGCACGGTGCGCCCTGCAGAATCGTTGAATAAACGATCGAATAGGACGTAACAAACATTAAAATTTTGGTGGCAGCGGTGGGATTTGCCAAAAAGGATCTAAGCTTCTGAGAGGAAATTAAGTGTTTGACGAATAAATTTTTATAAAGTACCTAAATCCATTATGCAGACTCGATCAAGCTCGACGAGCTCTGTAGCCACAGGGGCTACAAGAAAACAATATACAGCAGAGGAAACCGAAATCCTCATGCAAAAGGTAAACGAAAAGGAGAAACAGTTAAAAGAACAGGCTGAGGCCTTGCAAGTCAAAAACGAACATCTGATAAAAATGCAAGAAGAAATGAATCGAAAGGAAATGGCCGCAAGCCAAGAACAACCAGCTGTAGAACAATTAATGGCTTCTATGCAAACGATTACCAATTATATTGAGAGGATTAATTAAAGGCTCATGAATCTAGAGACCTCGCAAAGAGAAGAAAGATATGTTCCACATGAAGAACGAACATTTTCTCAACCGACATCCCAACATTTTGATATCGCGGACCAACCTTCCCCGATACGCCTTAAAGATGCTATCGACACAATACCTAAATTTGATGGCCATAAAATGTCCGTTTTCCACTTCAGTAAAATTTGCGAACGCGCTCTCGATTTAATACCCGCATATCATGAATATCATTTAGTGCAGCTTATTATTAATAAGCTGCAGGGACATGCATATTCTGCCATAGAAGGGGTAGAATGTCACACCGTTTTCGAGCTAACGAAACGACTAAAATTAATTTTTGGACCAAATAAATCCGTCGACCAATACCGAGGAGAATTAGCTAACATATACATGAAACAAAATGAAAATATTTTTGATTATATAAGCAGAGTGCAAGAACTACGTACCGCAATAATAGATGGAGAATCTGATTTATCCGGAAACATAGGAGAACGAAGAAAGGACGCCATCGAAGCAACCACTATGAACAGCTTTATCAACGGACTTCCATCTGACCTATTAGTACGCGTAAAACTCGAACATCCGAGGACCTTCGAGGAAAGCATTAGCACAGCCATACAATTATCCAAAACTATTGAAGCTGAAAACATTCGGAAGCGCACTCTCTTCCGCCCAAATTTTCAACCCCGTGCTGACCTCCCCAATAACGTCAGCAATGCAGCTCGCCAAAATCCTATGAGCAACAACACTAACAACCGTTACCATCCCAACAATGGACATACAACCTCGCAACCACCTTTCCCCGCATCACCAGTTAAATTAATTGCTGGACAGCCTCAACAAAGTTATCAGACCAAAATCTGTCGCTATTGTAAAACTCCTGGACATCTTATAGAAGAATGTCGGAAGTTAGCATACAGAAGAGCTCAAGAAGGGAACCAACAACCCGGTACTTCGGGAAACGCGCAAGGCGTTCCGATGAGAACCGACGTCCGCCGGAACGACCCGCAACCAGGACGTCCGACTTACCACATTCAAAAGAAAGTCAACATAATAACACCACAGGAAACTCCCGCACAAATTTCCGAATCTGCCAAATAAACGACAGACAACAATCTACAGAATTGCCCACAGTAACGTTATCCTCTCCAGATCTAATAGCAGATTGCAAATTTATGATTGATTCTGGATCTGGACTAAACCTTATTAAACAAAAATGTTTAAATCCAAACGTTACTCTCGACAAAACTAATCCTTTATGTCTGCAAGGAATAGCTTCTGAAACTATCGTTACACTAGGAGCCGTTTCCCTATCTGTACTTGGAAAACTATCTGAATTTTATGTCATATCCGATTCGATAGGATTCTTACAAGATGGAATATTAGGCAACAAGTTCCTGAAAGAACGAGCTGTTATAGTCAACTATAGAGACAACTTTATACAGTATGAAGATATGAGAATTCCATTCTCAAACTCAAGTACAATATGTCTTAAGGAAAGAACTGTCACTCCCTGTTCTTTTCATATTACCAATCCAGAAAAACAAATCGGATATGTACCTCGTCATACCCTTGCCGAGGGCATATACTTCGGGGAAGCTATCGTCACCAATAATAATGGAAAGGTCCATATGCCTATATTCAATACTTCCGAGGAAGAATTGACCCTTAATATTCCATTCATAGAATTGCAAGATTATGATACTCATGAAATAACAGAGAATTCCACTGGAACCCAAGGACTTCCCAGAGGATTAATCAGAACTTTTAACTCCAACAATCTCGCTGGACTAGACGAACCCCGAGTGGAATTCGTCAAAGCCATAGATAATCCCATTTACTTTAACCAGGCATTATCAACACCAACAGATAGAACTGTTGATGTCATAAACCTTCTACGTCTCGAACATCTGAATTCCGAGGAATCAGAAAATGTTCGACTACTAGTTTTCAAACACTCCGACAGATTTCACCTTCCCGGTGAACATCTCCAAGCGACAAACGCCGCTCAGCATTCTATTCCTACTATTAATGAAATGCCTGTCCACACGAAACAATATAGATTTCCTCCTGTACATAAGGAAGAAATTAATAAACAAGTAAATGAATTATTATCTTCTGATTTAATAAGACCTTCTACTTCCCCTTATAACTCTCCTTTATGGATAGTTCCGAAAAAGCCAGACTCCCTAGGGAATAAAAGATGGCGAATGGTTATCGATTATCGAAATCTCAATGAAAAAACAATAGGCGATGCCTATCCTCTTCCAAATATAACGGATATATTAGATCAACTTGGATCTGCAAAATATTTTTCAGTACTGGACTTAGCCTCCGGTTTCCACCAAATACCCATGGCATCAAAAGATGCTCATAAAACTGCTTTCTCTACACCTTACGGACATTACCAATTCAAACGAATGCCATTTGGATTAAAAAATGCTCCTGCAACGTTTCAAAGATTGATGGATAACGTTCTATCCGGACTTCAGGGAAATGAATTATTTGTCTACATGGATGATATTGTCGTATATGCACGATCATTGCAAGAACACGAAAGCAAGTTCGAAAAATTAATGCGGAGATTGAGAGCTGCAAATTTAAAATTACAACCAGATAAATGCGAATTTTTACGACGTGAAGTTATGTATCTAGGACATATAATTGGATCTGACGGAGTCAAGCCTGACCCCGCTAAGATAAAGGCTATAATGAATTTTCCTACTCCAAAGAATCCGAAAAACATCAAACAATTCCTAGGACTAGCCGGATATTATAGAAGATTTATTCCAAATTTTTCCAAAGTCGCAAAACCATTAACTGATCTTTTAAAAAAGGATAAGAAATTCGATTGGCAGGACAAGCAAACGGAAGCATTTGATATTCTAAGGAATTCACTATGCTCTGAGCCTATTTTACAATATCCCGACTTTACTAATCCATTCATTCTAACCACTGATGCATCTGGATATGCGGTCGGAGGAGTGCTCAGTCAAGGAATAATAGGGAAAGATCTACCCGTTGCCTACACATCTCGAATTCTAAATTCCGCCGAACAAAATTATTCTACAATAGAGAAAGAATGTTTAGCTATCATTTATTGTGTAAATCATTTTAGACCTTATTTATACGGAAGGATATTCACTATAGTAACTGACCATAAACCATTAGTGTGGCTACACTCCATCAAGGACCCTTCTTCAAGATTATGGAAGTGGAGAATGAAACTCTCTGAATATCAGTATGAAATACAATATAAAAAAGGAACTCTAAATTATAACGCTGATGCCTTATCCAGAAATCCACCCGTCGACGTGGCTATTCCGTTATTCCTCATTGATGAAGGAGAATATTCATCCGACGAATCCATATTTTCGTATAGACCTCAAAGGCCAAAGGGAAAATCTAGTACACCTGAAGGTCAGAATGCAGGACCTAATCAGGAAGACATGGGAAACTATCAAAAAACCGCCGAGACTTCGGCCCCCGTAGAGCGTCAACCAGCAGAAGATTATCAAAATTATTCTGTCGAACAAGAAAATAACAATTATGGAGTCACAATCGAAGAAGTTACTGACTCTGAAGACAGCGATGATACGGATTATACTGAAATAATAGAATCCGACATTGTACCGTATCAGTCAAACCCACAACAACTGAATCCACCAGCTCTTCCACCATGGAGTCGAGCCTTAGTGCGAGAAGTTAGAGAGGATTTACTCCAACAGAAAGATAATCACACAATATTTATTTACCAGAACGGGACAGCTTATGACAATGGCGCAAAATCATATCAAGAAGCCAATTTACTCCCCAAATATGAAGGATTGGCATTCGAAAGGGCCAGGGTATGTACTGTAAAAGGAAACACGTTAATTGCCCTCCCCATCAAATACGACTATCATACCCTTATAGAAGCCCAGAATCTTAAAAACTGTCTACACTCTTTAGTAGATGTCATTACTGAACTTGGACTCTCTTCCATAAGTCTTAGTAAGACCGAACGCTTCGACGACCTTCCATGGTCATACATCCTTAACCAACTCAAAAGATATCTACAGGAATTACCCATTAATATAACGATATGCTTAAATTTAATTCAAACGCCTGAAATCGAAAAACGTCAATCTCTAATTTTGGAAAATCATGCCTCAGCTCATGGAGGACATAAAGGTGTAACGAAGACCTATAACCGCCTTAGATCTCGTTACTGCTGGAAAACAATGAAAAAGGATATTCAGGAATTCATTAGAACCTGTCGGGAGTGTCAAATAAAGAAACTAACTAGAATAAAAACCAAGCAACCCATGGTTATAACGGATACCCCCGGGGCTGCTTTTGATAAAGTATCCCTGGATATTATGGGACCTCTTCCCCTAACAGTGAGTAACAATCAGTACATACTGACCATGCAGGATTTACTAACAAAATATTCTACCGCCGTGCCATTAAAGGAGGCCACATCGTTAACAATCGCAGACGCCTTCACTAAAGAATTTATCTGTATATATGGTACTCCTCGCGCAATATTAACCGATCAAGGGACAAATTTTTTATCCGCCTTAATGCGACAGTTAACAAGGAAATTTCGCATTCAACATTTTAGGACCACTGCCTATCATCCACAGTCTAATGGATCACTTGAACGATCACATCATGTCCTAACAGAATATCTAAAAACTCAGGTTGATAAGGAGACAAATTGGGATGAATACATTAAACTTGCGATGTTCTCGTACAACACCAGTGTACATGAAGGCACGAGATACTCACCCTATGAGCTAGTATTTGGCCGAATAGCACGACTACCCTCTGCACACCCCATCATCGAAGAAAATATCGAACCCACATACCGTGACTATATTGTTAATCTCTTTAACAAGATAAACGATTTACAAATGCAAGCTAAGCAAAACCTCACACTAGCTAAAGAACGGAGTAAGCGATACTATGATCGCAATTTGAATTTACAACAATTTGAGAAAGGCAACCATGTCTTTTTATTAAAAGAGCCACGAAAAGGAAAACTTGCTGACCAGTATACCGGTCCTCACGAAATAATCGAACTTTTACCCCCAAGTAATGTTAAAATTAGAACAGGAAACCAAACCCGAATAGTACACACCAACAAGATCAAACTAGCACATCCCCAGCCGGGATGAGGTAATAATCAGAGTCCTTTGTTACAGATGCTTTGGCACAGAAGGCCCACACAGCCGAGATTGGACGCAACCATTTCAAATCGAATAGAGGAATCCTTCTTCTTCGGCCATTGTGTCCATATAACAGGAGCTCTTTGTCTCTTAGACGAAACGAACTTGTGTAAGGAGTGTTACGATAGACTCCGTACCAATATTATTAAGCAACAATACCGGCCCTTGCGGAGACACTTCTTTGTGAATAGTCACATCGTGCGTAAAGACCACTGCTCAGCTTGTGGCACAACGGTCATCGAGACCAATTCTCTTGACAAGTGCATCTCCTGTACACTAACAGCGCACGAATTCTTAGAACTTCTACACAACACCTCAACTTCTATCAATAGTTATAGTTACCCCTTAGTCTTAAACGTATACGACAGGACTCCTACGTTATAAGGGGATGCCATTTACCGGCACAGCCTGCTGTGTAGAATTCAGAGGATATCGGTATGATCCCTTGAACGTCTATATATGTGAACTTTGCTATCACTACGTATTGTCTATTAGAGTACGATTGCCCCTAATATCTCTACACTTTCTCTCTCCGGGACCACGCGATATCGATCCTCATTGTGCACATTGCTTCCGAACACTTGTCACACAAAGACCTTTAGATCAGTGTCTCATCTGCACTCGAGGTATTGTTGAACTTATGTCCATATCCTATTTGCTTACACTGAACAATGCTTCATAATGTCCCAGCTTTCTCTTAATGCTGTATGCATCAAACTGCATGGTTATCTCAATCTAAATAATCACAACCATTATTGCTGTGCATGTTATTGTATGCTACATACTCCCTGTAACCAAAGGTTTTTCTTTCCAATAGACTCCCATATTATTTCTATCGCTCCACACCCTTATAGAACGATCTGTTCGTACTGTCAACGACCCATCACCATAATACGACCCCTACACACCTGCTCCACCTGTACTAGGAATATCGCTCAAATATTCCGAGAGACTCACCCCACCTTTCTCTCAATAAATGAAGAGAATCCCCCAACCTCCCAACCTTGAAGAATTGAAGAGTTAATATGCTATCGGATACATCTTCCGACACCCTGAACTGTACTGTGCACGAAGAATTCGATGGATATTACTCTCTGGAAAATGGCCTTTATTACTGCCCTATATGTAAAATACACGCGGATCATGAATTAGTCCACATAAATTATCACAGTATCTCAGAAAATTTTCCTCATATTAGTCCTTCTAAATGCTGTTTATGTAATCGTAAAGTGTCTCTCATAACTCCCATAATTGATTGTAGGCCGTGCTTCCTAAATTATCTGGAAGAAGAACGAAAAAGAGAATTTGCTAGAGCAAGGCAACATGAATAACGCAAGCAATCCCTGTTGCAATCACCCAATCCATGAATTATTGTCCCACTTCCCCAACATGCATGAGGCAAAATGCAGAAAAGTAATTTTTTACAAAAGATATACCGGGAAAACTCGCACTCCTAGCCGCATGTGTTGCGCATGTTATAGACTTCGACAATTAAGAGTCAAGCCTGATTTAATTGTTTGCCACTGGGTAACTTCGGGAGATATAAATCTTGCTAAGTGTAATTATTGTCAATCCACCCTGGAAGCTGTTCGTCCCATCCTTCAATGCCAGGAATGCGTATATTCCTATTTTGAAAGAGCAATATTTGAAAGAAATCAGGGAAGGGATATAAGTAACCTAACTGCTTTTGCTTTTTGCAGGACTCACAGACAAGGCATATACGCATAAAATGTGCCCGCTTTCCAAACTTAAGCGACCTGCTCACCCACTACTAGACTACTCCCTCTTCAACAGCCTTAACGTAAAATGCGTGGTTATAATGACACATGATGTCCTAACCGCTAACAGTCCTCATCTTATATGTACGGATTGCTACAATCCTGCAACTTATAACAGGGTCTTGACGCAATACTCACACACATTCCAATATGGCAATGTGCCAACGAATCAGTGTGCTAATTGCGGTAGTAATTGTCATGAAATACGACCCCTTCTTGAATGCACTAAATGTTTTAAAGCCTATAGTCAATTTGTAGACATGATCGTTAAAAAGGGAGAAGAAAGAACTTACAGGCAAACTATAGGCCTGTCTGTAAATTCAATCACATTGAAGATAGATTATGGAGTGGCTGAAATAACGGTTGATCCTAATGATCCAGAAATTTTAGAGGAAAGATTATTAAATTAAACAATAAAAGAAAATGGATCATCTCAATCCTTGTTTCACCAATAAACTTAAATACTTTATCTATTAGGAACTATACATATATATATATATATCCATAATAAATATGTTAACAAACTGCATTTATAAGAAAAAAAAAACACAAAAACAAAAACAAAAACTTTAAATAAAAAATATATATATATATAAAAAATATATAAAAAAATATATATATATATATATATAAAAAAATATATATATTTTTATGTATACGTATAACATATAAACTTTCTTGTATATTCTAAAATATATATATATATATAATTATATATTCATATATAATTATCCTTTAATCGATTTACTATTAATAACCAGTAATAATAATCACTCATATTTACCATATAAATATATATATATATACATATAATAATAACAATAAAAAAAAACAAACAAAAAAAAAGGGGGAAAAGAAAATGCTTCAAAAATATTTCATAGGAAATAATAATCATAAAGAACAATAAAAAAAAAAAAAACACATAGTATAATGATAATAATATACATACAAATTTAGTCAGATTACCTCTCTATATGTATATATATATATAGATACATATACCCATGTTATATTATAATCACATTGAGCGACGCTATAAAGATACCTCTTGTGTATTCGAATACTTTCATAAGTAATTATAATTTAAATACACCTAAGATTCAATATATAATTATGAATCAATTCTGCGACAATTATTCGTAATCAAACTTTCACGAACATTGTACCATCAATCATGTAACCACAAAATGTAATATAAACATCTACACGTACATCAAAATTGTAATCATTTCAGACCATCATGACGCCCCTAATCCTAGTAATCTTCTTAAGTAAAACTGCCGCCTTAATCGGATTTGATTGCGGAGGACAACACCTCAACGTAACAGCCGTCTCTCTCCTTGATGTTGGCGAATGCGATCTGAACATACGACAACCCAACACCACAGATGTTCATATTCAGCTACTACAACTATCCGACTACAGTTATACAGAAGTCATACAGTGCAAGGTTGAAATATCCCGAAATATATATCATTGTGGCATGCATTCACATATATCTGCTGTTCATAATGGAAGAGCCGATTATGTGCATGAGACTGGATACACTCAGTGCCTAAGGATGTTCCAAGACGGAACTATTTCCTTGGGAGACAACACCCTTGTCGCGGGCATAAAAGCAAATCAGACGACCTACCGAAGTATTACCTTGGTGGGCCGCGTACAAGTTGACGGATACTGCAAGGGATCCCAGTACAACGATCCATACGGAACATGGGACGACGTAGTCGTCCAAGCTGCTGTGAAAATATCACTAAAATCTTCCTACGTTCCCGTACAATTGAATACGGGAAGAATTAAATTAAAATCTGGAACAGTGTGTAAACTCGTTGACAGCTACTGTTTAGACGCTGACGACGGATACACCTACTGGAAACCTATGCCTACGGATACTTGTAATTTTCAACAATATGATGTCCTCTACGAAGGACCTGCAAACAAAATTTCTGAAGACATCTCCAAGACAGATACCCCAATCATCTATAGTCTTGTGACTCAGGAAATCACTTTCGCCCTTATGAAAACCAAGGAAATACCTCTATGTGGTTATACTCTCCTGTGCACGGAACACCCGAAATTATTCATTCTTGAAGCTAAACCTGGCAATACATTTGCTAATCGGAAAACTATTCCTGTCAATAATCTTGACATCTTTACATACATGAACTCCAAGTTCGTGTATATAGAAAAACATGTCAAACAACAGATGACGTCTCTCTATAACAACGTCATTTCGCAAAAATGCGAGTTAGAAAGACAAGTAATTACTAATGCCTTATCTTTTGCTACACTCCAACCAGACGAATTTGCCTATCAGCTCATGAAAGGGCCAGGATACATGGCCGTTACAACAGGAGAAGCAGTACAAATAATTAAATGTATCCCTGTTGAAGTGATGGTAAGAAAAACTGGAGAGTGTTATACCGAACTTCCCATTTCTGTACGAAATCATTCCTTCTTCCTTACACCAAAGTCAAGAATTATCACCAAAATTGGCAACGAACGAGAATGCAGTTTAGAACTTCCTACTTTGTATCGAATCGAAGATACATGGGTGCAACTTACACCTAACATTCAAGTCAGACAACTGCCACCTCAACAGCTAAAACCCATGACTGCCTTAACCTGGAGATATCTCACACCGGGACCTTTGGCCGTAAGCGGAATATATTCTGATACAGATCTGGAGAAACTACGAAATCACATTATGTTCCCAGCCGAAAAGCCAGCTTTACTCAATGCCGTTGCTAGAGGACTAACTGGCCATTCCATGAACACTGAAGGAATCTCAGTGTACAACTTGCTGGATGAAAATTCTTTAAATAAAATTGTCGAAAGCACAGCCTCGCGAATCTGGAAGGGATTCATAAATTTTGGATCAGCAACCGCAGGACTCGTCGGAATCTTCATGATTATTCGCCTAGTAAAATTAGTCATTGACACAGTCATCCATGGATACGCTCTTCACACTGTGTATGGTTGCAGCCTTCATCTACTCGGAGCTTTATGGAGCTCCCTCGCAAATTTACTGCTCCATCTGGCACGGGAATCTTCTAGAAAATCTGGAGACGATAACCGAGAAAATCAATCACCTGGCGGAGGAACAACCATGCAAACCTCCAACATCGATCCAACTGCACCTGCGGAAGTAATCACTCAACAACCTCCACCAGCCAAACCTCCAAGGACAATGAAACCTTGCCACGAAGAAATCACCAAAAACGTAAATATACCTATATCATATACAAACCTAAGAGACCGCTTAAACACCTTAGATGAAAATATTTAATCTCCCTAGTACAAAATCCTCCGAAAACAATCGGATTTTGTTCTTATTAGGGGGGAGGTGTTACGTCCCGCAACGAAAAAATTTAAAATCTTATTTATAAATATATAATCCCTACTTATTCTCTCATCCTATATAATCTTTGCGCGATACTATATATAATCACTATATATTTGCGCCATAATATTATATATAATCAATATATATATATACATCAATTTAATAATAATCAGTTCTCATGTAGTCAAAATACTAGTAACCACCAGTACTAACCGAAAGCTGGACTTATACACATCGATCAATCAAGAAAAAGTAATAGGCTCTTTGAAACAGTCATTTATAATAATCGTAAAAGAATTTCGATATATATATAATTATTATTTATGCAATTTTAATAAAGCTGCAAAAGCCCCACACAATCACCTTAAAATCGCTTATGAAATTTCATAAATCAATAGCAAAATACTATATATATATGTATATATATTTATATATATATTCGCCATAATCTCATATTAATACAATACATTGATTGATGTGGTATATAGCCAGAAAGATATTACAATGAATTAGCAGTACTGGTACTGGTCGTATATAATGATATTAATCTTAATAACTAATCTTACTAAGAAAAGAAATTTATTCGAAATTTTATTATCAAGAAAAACTCTTAGCAAATCATTTGCAACAAGACTTCGTATAAATTGGTATACGAACAAATCCGTCGGTAACTGGTCTTATAGCCTCTTGTGCGTTCCTTTACATTCTTCTGGTAAAATTGGCATGGGAAAACTTCCATAGCCATAAATCCCGAAACCTGAAAATAATATAATTAATTAGTATTTAGACAAATAAAGACATAAATCAATAAACAATGAAAAACACATATATATATATATAAAAGTTTAATTATTATCAAATAATAAATATATTTACTTTGATTATTTAATTATAAAATTAAAATGTAAAAACAGATGACCAGTAATGACTAAATAATAATCCTTTGTAAAATAACAAGCTTCTTTTAAAAAGAAAATGATTTAAATAATTCTTAACGAATAAAATATAATTTGTTTCGAAGAATAGTATAAAGAATTTCGTATCTTATATAATCTATACTTGTAATTATATATAATCACTATAAATCCACTTTATACTATATGTAACCAATATATATAGATATTCACTCAATATTCATATTATTCAGTTATCACATATAACCAAAAAAGGATATCCCTATGCGTGTATACGCGCTTATTACAAAAGAAAAGGCATAAATCAAAATATTTTATCAAACGATACTCACCTAAATTCTATTAATAAATGATTTTGAGCCCATGCGTATAATAAATAGTATGTTCAGTTGTCATAAAAGAGATGCAGCGATTATAAATTTTGAAACCTGAAAATCATATAATTAATTAATATTTTGGGATAAATAACCTACAGTAAAAATGCTAACAAATGCTCCGAAAGTGAGCCACATAAAATATTAATACGAAAATTTATAAAGAATCATCAATAACAAAAGGAAAGTTATAAAGTTAACATTCTACGTACATATAAGAATATGAAACAATAAATAAATGTACCAAGTCAAACAAAAAATTAATGCCCATGAATAATAATTGTTACTAAAACAATACGCTCTAAAAATCAGTAATAATAATTAGTAATAAAATAATTAACGATATATATATATTTTTTATATTCATGAGAAACAAAATTAATAAATTTTCCTTGAATAAATATTTTTCTAAACGTTATAATAAATCTTTACTGTACATTAATACCATTGGCCAAATATGTCTGTATAAAATTCTAATTATTACTGAATAACAATTAACTTTGACTATTTAATTACAAAATGTAAATGGCCAATAACTAAATAATAATCTTTTATAAAGTAACGAGCTTCTTTTAGAAATTAATGATCTAGACATTTCTTAATAAAATATAATTAATAAAATATATATATAAAATATAAGTAATGAATAAAATATAATTAATCAAGCAAGAATTTCCTTTAAAAATCCTAGATTATTTTAATTTTTGGTTCTCGTTGAGTTCCCGTAAAAATATATATATGTTCACTATCAGGAAGTAATTTTCCTCAGAGTCTTGATACCTGAAAAATATAATAACTATATAAGACAAATATATTAAATTATTTAAATTATTAATAATTATAAATAATAAAGATTCTGAGTTAATAAAACCAATAATGCAAAATAAAGCTCATAACTCTTCACTGTGTGCAGAATTATAAATCTATATAACTACTAAATAAATTTTGTTATAACAAAAATTTACACATATATAACACACATGAAATATAAAGTTTAAATAATAATAATACAAGGTAATAAATATACATATTAATAATAATAATGAATGTATGGTCTTGTAAAATTCATTATGCATGATTTTATTATTGAGACGAATAATAAGTCTCCTTATAAGAGCATGTTACGTCCCGCAACAAAATTTTTATTTTTATTTAAACACGCAAAAATTGCCTCTATAATATTTAAACTGTAATTCCACCGACGAACATATAAATCTTAATCCCACCGAGTAACATATTATTGTTAATATAAATTAATATTGTTAATTAAAATTCCATCACGCCATCTATTGTCACCAATATTTCTTATTATAAAATCTCACCGCGCAATGTAATATCACCAATACTTATAGTACATCAATATCATTACGCCGCGCGATCTAATATTGTCAATATCTCCGAAAATAATCTTTCTTTGTTAAGAAGCTAGCTATACATAACATAACCTCACTTAGGAATGATAGAAATAATTTTAAGTATTTGCCCACATATAGTATCATCCGCATAAAAATTACCTACTTTACCGGCAATAGGCAAAATCACCCACACAAAAGTTACCGACAGTCGATAAAATAAATTCCTACTTTACCGACAGAGTAAAAGTTACCGACAGAAAAATTACCGACGGAAGGTAAAATAAATTCCTACTTTACCGACAGAGTAAAAGTTACCGACAGAAAAATTACCGACGGTCGATAAGGAAGTTTTCTACCTTACCGACAGAGTAAAAGTTACCGACAGAAAAATTACCGACGGTCGATAAGGAAGTTCTCTACCTTACCGACAGAGCAAAAGTTACCGACAGAAAAATTACCGACGGAAGGTAAAATAAATTCCTACCTTACCGACCGAGCAAAAGTTACCGACAGAAAAATTACCGACCCATGATAACACAGTTACCGACGTTACCGACTGAGGATAAAGTCATTTCCTACCTTACCGACAGTGAATACTGTCCGTACCCACATTACCGACAGAGGGCAGCGCCATCTCTGGTGTAGCGATGATACTAAATTTACCGACATATAAGAGAATACCTCCTTTATTAATATGTAATCCTGATACACAAGAAATTTTACAAATCAAAAACCAAAAGACTTTATATACATATATATATATTTTTGAACACGTCTCGGCACCGACTACACGTATATCTAATTATTTCGGGGCCTAAATTATATCAAAAATCATTGATTCCAGATTAACTCGAAAAATACTATAAATAAAAATCTTATGACAATTTTCCCTTAAGGAGCATAAAAAGTCAGACCGACATATGTATACATAATTATGAAAACTCCAATACTACTAATTTTATAAACGAAGTTTTAAAATATAATTTTCCGTATGCAATATTATGAGTCATCATCACATTCCAAACTAAGACTATGGAATATTCCGCTCGAATATTATTGCACAACATTACGCAACATGATGAAATAATTAATTATCATTAAGTAACAAATGAATTTATTGTTATTAAGCGTATGCAATAACCTCCATTTATATATTAATCCACAAAAAATCCGTTCAAGAGAACATTGCGCAACATAATGAAATAATTAACTTATTGTTAAACATTAATATTAAGTACATGCAATAATTTTTATTCAAGAACATAATAGATATAAATATTAAAAATAAAAGCAAAGAATAAAAATTGTTGCACCATTTATTGAAATAATTTATAGTCTTTATATACTTATATCCCACCGCATAAATACTTATGCTAAAATAATTGTAATTATAATAATTATGATGTCAGAATTTATTAACAATATTTAAAAGCATTTTCCATAATAATACATAGAGACAAAAATGAACTTTCGAACGGAGCATGCTAGAAACTCCGTTGACATTTCTACAGCTAGAGCTTAAAAAACTACATTAGAAAATATATGCATATAAACTGCAAAGAAATTCTGATGGTCTAATAATTATTATAAAACTTATGTGTCAAAATACAATGCAACCAGTATAGCCGATTCTATACTGACCGCTCCGTCACCCCCACTCCAATTCTGAAGAGTCCCACCATCTACAAATTAAACTACGCCCAATTCCTGCGGCAACGCCCAGCAGCGCGCGCATCTTCCCCACGCTCGTGCCAGCGGCGCGCGCAACCAGCCCGGAGAAGGGAACCAATGAGCGACCGCGCCGCCCACACCGAGGCGCGCGCATCTTCCGAGGCGCGCGCATCCGTCACGTCAGCGGGAGCCAATCCCAAATCATTGTGCAACAATCACGTCAGAGAAAACCAATCACCCGTTGACAACGCGGCACATCCCTCGAGGCGGACGCATCTTTCGAAGCGCGCGCAGCCAGAAGCAGAGGAGGGAACCAATCACTGCTCGACTCCCTCCACGGAGAAGCGCATCTCCTACTATTGGGACCGTGTGCAAAACTGGGACTGACGACTATATAAACCCGTGCAGAGCGGTCCTCCTCGCATTTGGCCCAACGTTTTCAACATTCAACTACCTCCGGCATTTGGCCCAACGATATTTACAGTGATAACTTGGCATTTGGCCCAACGTTTTCAACACTTAACAACTACTGGCATTTGGCCCAACGTTTTCAACACTTAACTAACTACTGGCATTTTGCCCAACGATATTCACAGTGTTAATACTTATATCTCCGAGATTTTGTACGTGTATTCAGTTAATAAATTCAGCGACTATTTAACATTGAGTTTCTCAATCGAACTCCTGGACTGCAACCTCCATCCCGAACTGTCACTGAGGTAGACGGTATCCAGCGGAAGGAAGCAGCATCCACTCATCAGCCTAGTGAAGGGAAGCAGCCTTCACACACTAGGACATTTCAGACACTGGTAAATATCCGGCCACTTGTCATTAATCTAACCTTTAATTTCTACTAACAACTAAATTCAGTGAAACAGTGCGCGACAATTCGGGAACCTTACCTTTGATTACCCGTATCCCTTAATCCAATTATTCAACTTAGTAAATATCATTTCCAATTGGAAAATTTATCTGGGACTTATCTCTTTGATAAGACGACGCGATAGACAGTGAGCGAGTGCGAAACTGCAGCGGCAGGTCGAACCCAAGTCTGGCTCGGTGGAAAAATAATTATCTTGAGGAATTTATTCCCATGATAGAGGTTGTTTCTCAACCTAGAGCTGGTGAGGCAATAGAAAAAATAAGCGGCCTCCTGTCAATCGACGTCCGAGTAGGCGAAAATACAGTTTTCGATTAATAGGCAATTATCTTGAGGGATTTATCCCAATGATAGAAGTTGACCTTTTGATCTTGGATTGAATTTAGCCTTAACTTCAAAATACGAGATACATCCCAGGATTTAGAGACAATACACTGGCTTAGTTTTGAATCATTATCACTACTTGCAATTATAACCTAACCTTACGAGGTTAATACTAAGCCAGCCGTATGATAGGTGGATACCTTGTCAGCGTATCCAAACTCCTGATTTTTCCTCGAATCCCCTTTCGATTTTCAGAGAATCAAAATAAAATAAGAATTTATTTGAAACCAAGATAACACATTAACATTTCAAACAAATAAATTCTCGATAATCCTAATTTACCATCAGTTGGTAATTTTTCCAATAGTCGTCAATCAAAACTTACCATCGGTCGATAACTTACCATCAGTCGATAACTTACCATCGGTCGATAACTTACCATCAGTCGATAACTTACCATCGGTCGGTAAAACAGAAAGTGACGCTAACCATCGGTCGGTAAAACAGAAATCTAACTTACCATCGGTCGGTAAAACAGAAAGTGCCGCTAACCATCGGTCGGTAAAACAGAAACCTAACTTACCATCGGTCGGTAAAACAGAAATCTACATTACCGACGGTCGGTAATTTTCGGGAGTCAACGTTACCAACAATAAAATTTTTTATACTAATCTTTCTATTTCTGCCGGTCTATACTTCTATCAACTTTGGGGACATCTATCTGACTATACTCGGGATAACAATTATAAATTGAACATTCATATGGAATTCCCTTTTTCTTTTTTTTATTAACAGGTATCGGGTATTCTTAAATTCAACTTTACGCAAAAGTAAGTGACTTCAAAATCACCAAAGTCTTAAATATTAAATAGACAGGTTTATAATTGGTTAATTAAACGACAGATGGTCCGAGTGAGACAAGGTAACTTCAATACCCGTCGAAATATTCTACGCCGTGTGAGACGAAATAGGCAAACGCGACGTACCTTCTTCCCTATCATCACTCTCGAGAATGAAATCATTGCACCAGTTCCCGAGATCATCGACTTAGAACCTCAGTCACCTATCCCCATAATCACTATTGAGGAAGAAAGCCATGAAATTATCCCAGTCCCACATAATCAATATTCTCCCTCCAATCTAGTAGAAAGAATTACCGAAGATAGAAGCAACTGTTCAACCATCTCGTTAAACTCCGACCAGGCATCCATCCCTGGACCTTCAGTGGATTGGAGTCAGAGTCCAGAGACTGCTTCCATCTCGGGGACATTCCAACATCTTGACACCGTACCCCTATACAACTACTATCCCGAGGAAAACAGCCTATATAGTCCTCCTAGCTATTCCCCCGTGGCATATGAAGACCCAGACCCCTTTGAGCCCTTAGAGATTTCCTTAGCTTCCCAAGAAAGACCCATCTCAACCATAAACATCGAATATTCTTACTTTCTACCAGAATTGTACGGTTACCCGAGGGAGGAATAAAAGGATATTCAAATTTGTAAAATAAAAATATATATATACTTTGAACAAAACAAAATAAACTTATAAAATTTAGTATGAATGTTTATTCACACTCCACCTAGAATCCTCTCTAAGCACAATAGACCTTCAATCTCTCGGCGTCCCAGGGTATAGCCGGCCTAGCAGGTTGCCCTAAAACAAATTGAGAGATTAATTGCGTCCAACTGGGAAAGTAAGACTTCCAGACCAGTCCTGAGGAACTGGGGACGTAACAAGCACAAGGCTAAGTCCAGCGTACCGCGTTATCTCCCCTATTACTTTGTTATCTCCCCTAATGTTTTCGACGTCCGTGCCGAGTCTTAATGCGAAAGGGACTCGCGAATATATAATGTATGAATGTTATAAGGAGCGCCTTCTTATTGCAAGAGTAATAAATCATTACGAAATTATAAATTATAAAAGAATATATATATATTATATAATAAATTAATCCATATCATTAACTAACAAGATCCAACAGTAATACATTTTTTAGCAAACTTTCAAGCCTTCAAAAGGGAAATAACAATATGTATAATACATATTTAATTAATAAAATAATGAAGATAAAATTTTTAACAATTACATTTATTAACTTTTACAAACAATATATATAAGTATATATATATATATATATATATATTCTATACAATTAACAAGTAAAGAATATATGAATAAATTATAACGAACGAAATTATTAAATCGATTTATAAAGCGTTATAAATTCACTCACCAAAAGATAAGCGACCCTCCGAGCTTCATCCGGTGCAGCTGCACATGAGCTCACTCAGCGATAAGATAAGGCCTGGCGCGACTGCCTGGCGCGACTGCCTGGCACGGCGAACACCTGCATCCGGTGATAAAACAGCCCGCCACATCCTTTGTTCCAAGAGCTGAATAATAAAAAGAATAATTAATACACTTTTATATTATAATGTAACACAATTATTATTAACAACTATCTAGACCATGCACCTATATGCACATACATACATACATATATCGTATAATTATTATATAGCAAATTGTAATTATAATGGTTTATAACACCAAAATTTGTTTATAACATTGTTAACTAAAACTATATAATTATATAAAGAAAGTTAAAAATCAATTCTAAACGGAACATGCTAGAACGATCATTCACACTTCTATTGAAAGAGGTTGAGATTCTATATTAAAAAATATATGCATGCAAATTATTAAAATTCTGGTGACTAAAAACCTATTACAAAAGCCTTACCTTTTGTAAAATGAATTAACGAGCTCGATGCATGGACAATACTGACAGCTCCGTCGTCCCCACTATCCCCACGCAAGAGCGCGGCCACTACGTCATAGCGCGCTCGAAGAAGAAGGACAGCTATAGCGGCAAGCGGCGGTCGAGCCGCCTACGCCCGGGAGCGCCGCATTCTCCTACCACTGCGGATAGCCGGCACGGAGTAGGGACCAGAGGGTACCTCAGGGAGCGCAGCTCAGTCTTCCGCGCATTTGACCTGGAGCTCTCGAGAAGAAAACAGCTAAAGCGATCACGAGCGTATCACAGAACATTTTCGAGTCGAAAAAGAACTTAGTCGCAGGATATTTTTCCGGACTAAGAACTTAGTCTAGAGAGCAGTCGAATATTATAGTATACTTTAAGAAAATAAAGTGTCTTTAAACCATCACTTGGGTCTTCTGCCAATCATTTGTCACCGGTTCCTCCGACTCTCCTACAGGGACATCGCCGAGGCAGACCGTCCTCCACGGAGATTCATCACATATCCTGACAGCAGTACTTTTGGGTAAGTACTCGTTTTAATTATTCAATAATTTCCTCTTCATCTCTCGTGATCTGCAACCATCAACCGAATATTATTATTATTATTGCATGACAATTTGAAGAATTTTATTACACATAATAGTCAACAACTTATCTTCATACATATCCAACGTCTCTTCCTCCTGATAACACGAGTACGTTGATTGCCTTTGAACGTTAAACGCTCAGTCTGTCTTTGGTTTTATCCGCAAGAGTGAATCGTCGCCTTCGACTTGTCAATCGATGTGCATTGGGTAGTCTACTCTACCCCTCTGCCGTTTCCGCGAAGAATTTTCTCCAGGGAAATTTCTTTACGGACTCTGTGCCGCTGTGACGTGACGTCTTGCACATCGAAACTCGTCGTAGAGCATGGGACGCGCTCTTTAAGGACCGACTGACACATAGTATGATAACTCTGGTTTAGTATAATATATTAGAGGAATTATTTTATAATAATAAAACTAAACCAGCAGGCACGGTATCCATCTTATATTTAAATATCCCTACACACCCTTCCTTACCACGTCACTGCATGTGAGGTAACTATCTAATAATTTTCTCTTATAATAAATGAGGAGTCGCGATTTCAGAATCTGTCCTGTCTCTTTCTCTAAACCGGTTACGAAACTTTAGATTTACGCGGTACATTCTTTTTTGACAGGTGACCCCTCAAAATTTCCATCGTAAGTATTAGATGCCGCGAAATAATTTCAAATTATCCTTTCGATAAAACAAATTTTAAAACTTAAATTATTTCAATAATAGATGGTAAACGCATTACGCATCGATCCAGTTCTCCGTCGCGAGATCCCCTTCCATCGGGCGGGTATAAGGCGTCGCGAGTATTTCCGACAGCGTCTGTTGAGAGACCGACGTACTGTTCCTTACCATTTATACATAGACCGAGATGAAATTCCGAGCGAGATAATTCGGGCAGTCAATGATCGTGAAAACACCCCACACGACCTTTCATTTGCCCCTTTGCCCTCCGAACTAAACCCCGAGAACAGCAGACAACCCCAAGCGATACCGGCTGGAGAAGAACCGGAAGAAGAACAGGAATCATCAGATAGTTGCTCTGTCAGCTCAACAGCTTCCACGATTGTCCTCGACCCGGATGACCTTACTTGTTACGTCCTATTCGATCGTTTATTTAACGATTCTGCAGGGCGCACCGTGCAGGGACGAACAATATTATATCTCTCTATTTTGTTTTTCAGGGCAACCTGCCACGCCGGCTATACCCTGGGACGCCGAGAGATTAGGATCTATAGGACGCTTCTTTTCGGAGGTATTTTAGGGTTGACAAATAAATATGTAGATTTTTATGTTATAAATTTCTATTTTTTCCTTTTATTTATTTTATCCTTCCTCGTTCTTCTACATTAGTTTGTAAGGTAATTTTAGCGAAATCAAATTATGTATGATATATGTCATCGACTGTATCTAAGAATTCTTCGCTGTTCAGATAATCCAGAAAATGATTAACCGCTTGGTCCACCAAGCCTTCTTCTGCTGGGGAGATATCCACGGGGTCAAACCCGAATTCTCCGGGTCTAACCGGGGAATAATCTGGGGTTGAATAATCTGAAAATGAGGCCGGGCTATCGGGGCGACGGGGAGACGTTTGGACCTGCCTGTCCCGTCTTATTTCGGCGTTGGCCTCCCAAGCTCGGAGTAATCCCCGTGGTATTCCAGCAGTAAGGTCATCCGGGTCGAGGACAATCGTGGAAGCTGTTGAGCTGACAGAGCAACTATCTGATGATTCCTGTTCTTCTTCCGGTTCTTCTCCAGCCGGTATCGCTTGGGGTTGTCTGCTGTTCTCGGGGTTTAGTTCGGAGGGCAAAGGGGCAAATGAAAGGTCGTGTGGGGTGTTTTCACGATCATTGACTGCCCGAATTATCTCGCTCGGAATTTCATCTCGGTCTATGTATAAATGGTAAGGAACAGTACGTCGGTCTCTCAACAGACGCTGTCGGAAATACTCGCGACGCCTTATACCCGCCCGATGGAAGGGGATCTCGCGACGGAGAACTGGATCGATGCGTAATGCGTTTACCATCTATTATTGAAATAATTTAAGTTTTAAAATTTGTTTTATCGAAAGGATAATTTGAAATTATTTCGCGGCATCTAATACTTACGATGGAAATTTTGAGGGGTCACCTGTCAAAAAAGAATGTACCGCGTAAATCTAAAGTTTCGTAACCGGTTTAGAGAAAGAGACAGGACAGATTCTAAAATCGCGACTCCTAATTTATTATAAGAGAAAATTATTAGTTAGTTACCTCACATGCAGTGACGTGGTAAGGAAGGGGGTGTAGGAATGTTTGAATATAAGATGGATACCGTACCTACTGGTTTAGTTTTATTATTATTAAATAATTCTTCTAATATATGATACTAAACCAGAGTTATCATACTATGTGTCAGTCGGTCCTTAAAGAGCGCGTTCCATGCTCTACGACGAGTTTCGATGTGCAAGACGTCACGTCACAGCGGCACAGAGTCCGTAAAGAAATTTCCTCTAAAGAAAATTCTTCGCGGAAACGGCAGAGGGGTAGAGTAGACTACCCAATGCACATCGATTGACAAGTCGAAAGCGACGATTCACTCTTGTGGATAAAACCAAAGACAGACTGAGCGTTTAACGTTCAAAGGCAATCAACGTACTCGTGTTATCGGAAGGAGAAGACGTTGGAATTGTATGAAGGTAAGTTGTTGACTAATATGTGTAATAAAATTCTTCAATATGTCATGCAAAAATAATAATAATATTCGGGTGATGGTTGCAGATCACGAGAGATGAAAAAGGAAAATATTGAATAATTAAAACGAGTACTTACCCAAAAGTACTGCGGTTGGAAGTGCTCGTCGAACCTCCGCTGTGGACTGTCGACCTCAGTGATGCCTTGGCAGGAGAGTCGAAGGAGCCGGTAGTAAATAAATGACAGAAGACCGTGATGATGTTCAAATAAAACACTTTTATTGTTCAAGTATACTACTGTCTTACAGCTCTCGCGACTAAGTTTTTAAGTCGAATAATGTTTTGAGACTAAGTCTTTATTTCGATTTTAAATGGTTCGTGACTGCTACTGTTCTTGTTCTTCAGAGAGCTCCTGGTCAAATGCGCGGAAGACTGAGCTGCGCTCCCTGAGGTACCCTCTGGTCCCTACTCCGTGCCGGCTATCCGCAGTGGTAGGAGAATGTGGCGCTCCCGGGCGTAGGCGGCTCGACCGCCGCTTGCCGCTATAGCTGTCCTTCTTCTTCGAGCGCGCTATGACGTGGTGGCCGCGCTCTTGCGTGGGGATAGTGGGGACGACGGAGCTGTCAGTATTGTCCATGCATCGAGCTCGTTAATTCATTTTACAAAAGGTAAGGCTTTTACAATAGGTTTTTAGTCACCAGAATTTTAATAATTTGCATGCATATATTTTTTAATATAGAATCTCAACCTCTTTCAATAGAAGTGTGAATGATCGTTCTAGCATGTTCCGTTTAGGATTGATTTTTAACTTTCTTTATATTAATTATATAGTTCTAGTTAACAATGTTATAAACAAATTCTGGTGTTATAAACCATTATAATTACAATTTGCTATATAATAATTATATGATATATATATATATATGTATGTGCATATAGGTGCATGGTCTAGATAGTTGTTAATAATAATTGTGTTACATTATAATATAAAAGTGTATTAATTATTCTTTCATTATTCAGCTCTTGGAACAAAGGATGTGGCGAGCTGTTTTATCACCGGATGCAGGTGTTCGCCGTGCCAGGCAGTCGCGCCAGGCAGTCGCGCCAGGCCTTATCTTATCGCTGAGTGAGCTCATGTGCAGCTGCACCGGATGAAGCTCGGAGGGTCGCTTATCTTTTGGTGAGTGAATTTATAACGCTTTATTGGTGAGTGAATTTATAACGCTTTATAAATCGATTTAATAATTTCATTCGTTATAATTTATTCATATATTCCTTACTTGTTAATTGTATAGAATATATATATATATATACTTATATATATTGTTTGTAAAAGTTAATAAATGTAATTGTTAAAAATTTTATCTTCATTATTTTATTAATTAAATATGTATTATACATATTGTTATTTCTCTTTTGAAGGCTTGAAAGTTTGCTAAAAAATTGCATTACTGTTGGATCTTTGTTAGTTAATGATATGGATTAATTTAACATATAATATATATATATATTCTTTTATAATTTATAATTTCGTAATAACTTATTACTCTTGCAATAAGAAAGCGCTCCTTATAATATTCATACATTATATATTCGCGAGTCCCTTTCGCATTAAGACTCGGCACGGACGTCGAAAACATTAGGGGAGATAACAAAGTAATAGGGGAGATAACGCGGTACGCTGGACTTAGCCTTGTGCTCTTATAAGGAGACTTATTATTCGTCTCAATAATAAAATCATGCATAATGAATTTTATAAGACCATACATTCATTATTATTATTAATATGTATATTTATTACCTTGTATTATTATTATTTAAACTTTATATTTCATGTGTGTTATATATGTGTAAATTTTTGTTATAACAAAATTTATTTAGTAGTTATATAGATTTATAATTCTGCACACAGTGAAGAGTTATGAGCTTTATTTTGCATTATTGGTTTTATTAAATCAGAATCTTTATTATTTATAATTATTAATAATTTAAATAATTTAATATATTTGTCTTATATAGTTATTATATTTTTCAGATATTTTGTAAAACAACATTCTATACAGAAGATATTCGAGGGTGCATATCATTTATAGCTTGGCTGTATTTTGATCGACAATATAGAACGTTTATTAGACTATTGTCGGAGCGGATCAAAATACTCACATATGATCATCTGGCCATGACTTATTAACTCTATGCACCTCTAATTGCGGATAAGTTTTGGATATTTTGAAATATTTTATTTTAATGTTATTTTGAATGTGCTTGACTTGACAACTTCGTCATTTATTAAGTATATATGTACATTAAATAATGTTGAGCTTTTACATAATGAAAATGGTTTATTATTTGGTTATCATTGCTTACTCATTATATTTTAATTGTATATAAAATTTTGCAATTAATAATCAAAATGAAAAATATATGTATTATTTGGCAATAATGGGTGGATAAGAAATTAGATTTTATATAATTTATTATTATGTAGTGAAGTTTTATTTGAATAACTATATAGAATATACGTATATGAAAAGAGATTTTTATAATGTATTAATTATTATGTTCTTACGCTTAGAGTTTAAACGTGTTATTATTTGAATTTTTCTTATTTGTCTAGGTTGCATATATAATATATATATATATGTTGGAAGGGTTATGGACCAATGGATTATTCACGGACAACAGACAGGCTTAAACCATATAAGAATATGCAGCATTGAAAGGATTTTGAGGAATCTGTGCGAATTATTTCGGAAGTTTATTTGGTAAGTTTATTATTTTGATAAGTTAATTAATGAATTAAAGGTTTTATTTAATTATATCATATATTTATAAAATATATATTATGTATATATATATATATATATATATATATAATATATGTATTCATGTATAATATTATGTACCTTTAGTATTTTACATATGTATTTATACTAATAATGAGGGTGACAAGTCTGTCCGAGCTTGTTTCGCGGTTTAATTCTTATTAATTTTTACATATGGTATTACGTATAGCGCTGTCTCTCTCACTCGCACGAGTCACCCGATAGTGCGGTCTCTCTCACTTTCACGTACTACTACCTATTGAGGTCTCGTGTATAAATTTCGATAGATGTAGTCTGTTGATTATATATTTGAGGAGGCATATTTGTGATTTGTTATTGAAATATATTTCTAAGGAATTTTATTAATAAATATATTTTTATTTTTCCGTATAGCGTTTTCGTTAGGTGATGAAAATATTGGGACACCCGGTGGACAACCAAGTGGAGGCTATGTTTATAGGGTGACTTATTATTCTGTATGCAGCAAAGAGTTACGTATAAAATTTTATTCATAATAATTTCTTGACATTTCTTTATTATTTAGTTATTGTTTAGTAGTTATTATTTAATTTAATATATTTATTGTTGAAATTTAATATATTAATATTTGATTTATTATACTTCTTTTACTATTTGATTTCTTTTACTCCTATATAATTATATACATTTATAAAATATTAAACCTTTTTAATATAGTAATTTTGATCAATCAAACTTTTATAATGGTAATAGATTTTTGTATAGATTGATTTGTTAGTACATTTTTGTTAAGTTAATTTTTCATACGGCCAAATATTATTTGATTATTATTTTCAGTTGCTGGGTCTTGGAATTCTTGCTACTTATTTATAACAAGCTGTCTTACGTTATTAGGAAGAGGATAAATATTATATATATAGGATCATAAAAGGTGTGCAAGTATGTATTATATTTTAAATGGTTTATTTAATAATTTCTATAGTAGATTTTCTTATACATTTATTATATTTTTCAGGTATCAAGACTCTGAGGAAAATCACTTCCTGATAGTGAACATATACATATATTTACGGGAACTCAACGAGGACCAAAAATTAAAATAATCTAGGATTTTTAAAGGAAATTCTTGCTTGATTAATTATATTTTATTTATTAATTATATTATATTTTATTAATTATATTTTATTAATTATATTTTATTAAGAAATGTTTAAATCATTAATTTCTGAAAGAAGCTCGTTACTTTATAAAAGATTATTATTTGGTGATTATTGGCCATTTACATTTTGTAATTAAATAGTCAAAGTTAAATGTTATTCAATAATAATTAGAGTTTTATACAGACATATTTGGCCAATGGTATTAATGTACAATAAAGATTTATTATAACGCTTAGAAAAATATTTATTCAAGGAAAATTTATTAATTTTGTTTCTCTTGAATATAAAAAAAATATATATATATTGTTAATTATTTTATTACGGATTATAATTACTGATTTTTAAAGCGTATTGTTTTAGTAACAATTATTATTCATGGATATTAATTTTTGTTTGACTTGGTACATTTATTTATTGTTTTATATTCTTATATGTACGTAGAATATTAACTTTATAACTTTCCTTTTGTTATTGATGATTCTTTGTAAATTTTCGTATTAATATTTTATGTGGCTCACTTTCGGAGCATTTGTTAGCATTTTTACTGTAGATATTTATTACAAAATATTAATTAATTATTTGATTTTCAGGTTTCAAAATTTATAATCGCTGCATCTCTTTTATGACAACCGAACATACTGTTTATTAAAAAGATACGCATGGGCTCAAAATCATTTATTAATAGAATTTAGGTGAGTATCGTTTGATAAAATATTTTGATTTATGCCTTTTCCTTTGTAGTAAGCGCATATACACGCATAGGGATATCCTTTTTTGGTTATATGTGATAACGGAATAATATGAATATTGAGTGAATATCTATATATATTGGTTACATATAATATAAAGTGGATTTATAGTGATTATATATAATTACAAGTAAAGATTATATAAGATACGAAATTCTTTATACTATTCTTTGAAACAAATTATATTTTATTCGTTAAGAATTATTTAAATCATTTTCCTTTTTAAAAGAAGCTTGTTATTTTACAAAGGATTATTATTTAGTCGTTACTGGTCATCTGTTTTTACGTTTTAATTTTATAATTAAATAATCAAAGTAAATATATTTATTATTTGATAATAATTAAACTTTTATATATATATATATGTGTTTTTCATTGTTTATTGATTTATGTCTTTATTTGTCTAAATACTAATTAATTATATTATTTTCAGGTTTCGGGATTTATGGCTATGGAAATTTTCCCATGCCAAATTTACCAGAAGAATGTAAAGGAACGCACAAGAGGCTATAAGCCAGTCACCGACGAATTTGTTCGCATACCGATTCATACGAAGTCTTGTTGCAAGTGTTTTTGACGGTTACATTATTTAGAGTGATTTGCTGAGAGTTTTCCTTGATAATAAAATTCCGAATAAATTTCTTTTCTTAGTAAAGTTAATTATTAAGATAAATATCATTATATGCGAGTACTGCTAATTCATTGTAATATTTTTCTGGCTATATACCATATCAATCAATGTATTGTGTTAATATGAAATTATGGCGATATGAATATATATATATATATATATATATATATATATATATAGACTCAGTATTTTTGCTATTGATTTATGAAGCTTCATAAGCGATTTTAAGGTGATTGTGTGGGGCTTTTGCAGCTTTATTAAAATTGCATAAATAATAATTATATATATATTGAAATTCTTTTACGATTATTATAAATGACTGTTTCAAAGAGCCTATTACTTTTTCTTGATTGATAGATGTGTATAAGTCCAGCTTTCGGTTAGTACTGGTGGTTACTAGTATTTTGACTACATGAGAACTGATTATTATTAAATTGATGTATATATATATTGATTATATATAATATTATGGAGCAAATATATAGTGATTATATATAGTATCGCGCAAAGATTATATAGGATGAGAGAATAAGTAGGGATTATACTTTTATAAATAAGATTTTAAATTTTTTTCGTTGCGGGACGTAACATCTTAATGCTGTATGCATCAAATTGCATGGTTATCTCAATCTAAATAATCACAACCACTATTGCTGTGCATGTTATTGTATGCTACATACTCCCTGTAACCAAAGGTTTTTCTTTCCAATAGACTCCCATATTATTTCTATCGCTCCACACCCCTATAGAACGATCTGTTCGTACTGTCAACGACCCATCACCATAATACGACCCCTACACACCTGCTCCACCTGTACTAGGAATATCGCTCAAATATTCCGAGAGACTCACCCCACCTTTCTCTCAATAAATGAAGAGAATCCCCCAACCTCCCAACCTTGAAGAATTGAAGAGTTAATATGCTATCGGATACATCTTCCGACACCCTGAACTGTACTGTGCACGAAGAATTCGATGGATATTACTCTCTGGAAAAGGGCCTTTATTACTGCTCTATATGTAAAATACACGCGGATCATGAACTAGTCCACATAAATTATCACAGCATATCAGAAAATTTTCCTCATATTAGTCCTTCTAAATGCTGTTTATGTAACCGTAAAGTGTCTCTCATAACTCCCATAATTGATTGTAGGCCGTGCTTCCTAAATTATCTAGAAGAAGAACGAAAAAGAGAATTTGCTAGAGCAAGGCAACATGAATAACGCAAGCAATCTCTGTTGCAATCACCCAATCCATGAACTATTGTCCCACTTCCCCAACATGCATGAGGCAAAATGCAGAAAAGTAATTTTCTACAAAAGATATACCGGGAAAACTCGCACTCCTAGCCGCATGTGTTGCGCATGTTATAGACTTCGACAATTAAGAGTCAAGCCTGATTTAATTGTGTTACGTCCCGCAACGAAAAAATTTAAAATCTTATTTATAAAAATATAATCCCTACCTATTCTCTCATCCTATATAATCTTTGCGCGATACTATATATAATCACTATATATTTGCGTCATAATATTATATATAATCAATATATATATACATCAATTTAATAATAATCAGTTCTCATGTAGTCAAAATACTAGTAACCACCAGTACTAACCGAAAGCTGGACTTATACACATCTATCAATCAAGAAAAAGTAATAGGCTCTTTGAAACAGTCATTTATAATAATCGTAAAAGAATTTCAATATATATATAATTATTATTTATGCAATTTTAATAAAGCTGCAAAAGCCTCATACAATCACCTTAAAATCGCTTATGAAATTTCATAAATCAATAGCAAAATACTATATATATATATATATATATATATATATTTATATATATATATTCGCCATAATCTCATATTAATACAATACATTGATTGATGTGGTATATAGCCAGAAAAATATTACAATGAATTAGCAGTACTCGCATATAATGATATTTATCTTAATAATTAACTTTACTAAGAAAAGAAATTTATTCGAAATTTTATTATCAAGAAAAACTCTCAGCAAATCACTCTAAATAATGTAACCGTCAAAAACACTTGCAACAAGACTTCGTATGAATCGGTATGCGAACAAATTCGTCGGTGACTGGCTTATAGCCTCTTGTGCGTTCCTTCACATTCTTCTGGTAAATTTGGCATGGGAAAATTTCCATAGCCATGAATCCCGAAACCTGAAAATAATATAATTAATTAGTATTTAGACAAATAAAGACATAAATCAATAAACAATGAAAAACACATATATATATATATAAAAGTTTAATTATTATCAAATAATAAATATATTTACTTTGATTATTTAATTATAAAATTAAAACGTAAAAACAGATGACCAGTAACGACTAAATAATAATCCTTTGTAAAATAACAAGCTTCTTTTAAAAAGGAAAATGATTTAAATAATTCTTAACGAATAAAATATAATTTGTTTCAAAGAATAGTATAAAGAATTTCGTATCTTATATAATCTTTACTTGTAATTATATATAATCACTATAAATCCACTTTATATTATATGTAACCAATATATATAGATATTCACTCAATATTCATATTATTCCGTTATCACATATAACCAAAAAAGGATATCCCTATGCGTGTATATGCGCTTACTACAAAGGAAAAGGCATAAATCAAAATATTTTATCAAACGATACTCACCTAAATTCTATTAATAAATGATTTTGAGCCCATGCGTATCTTTTTAATAAACAGTATGTTCGGTTGTCATAAAAGAGATGCAGCGATTATAAATTTTGAAACCTGAAAATCAAATAATTAATTAATATTTTGTAATAAATATCTACAGTAAAAATGCTAACAAATGCTCCGAAAGTGAGCCACATAAAATATTAATACGAAAATTTATAAAGAATCATCAATAACAAAAGGAAAGTTATAAAGTTAACATTCTACGTATATATAAGAATATGAAACAATAAATAAATGTACCAAGTCAAACAAAAAATTAATGCCCATGAATAATAATTGTTACTAAAACAATACGCTCTAAAAATCAGTAATAATAATTAGTAATAAAATAATTAACAATATATATATATATTTTTTATATTCATGAGAAACAAAATTAATAAATTTTCCTTGAATAAATATTTTTCTAAACGTTATAATAAATCTTTACTGTACATTAATACCATTGGCCAAATATGTCTGTATAAAACTCTAATTATTATTGAATAACATTTAACTTTGACTATTTAATTACAAAATGTAAATGGCCAATAATCACCAAATAATAATCTTTTATAAAGTAACGAGCTTCTTTCAGAAATTAATGATTTAAACATTTCTTAATAAAATATAATTAATAAAATATAATTAATAAAATATAATAAATAAAATATAATTAATCAAGCAAGAATTTCCTTTAAAAATCCTAGATTATTTTAATTTTTGGTCCTAGTTGAGTTCCCGTAAATATATGTATATGTTCACTATCAGGAAGTGATTTTCCTCAGAGTCTTGATACCTGAAAAATATAATAAATGTATAAGAAAATCTACTATAGAAATTATTAAATAAACCATCCAAAATATAATACATACTTACACACTTTTTATGATCCTATATATATATATTATTTAGCCTCTTCCTAATAACGTAAGACAGCTTGTTATAAATAAGTAGCAAGAATTCCAAGTCCCAGCAACTAAAAATAATAATCAAATAATATTTGGCCGTATGAAAAATTAACTTAACAAAAATGTACTAAAAAATCAATCTATACAAAAATCTATTATCATTATAAAAGTATGATTGATCAAAATTACTATATTAAAGAGGTTTAATATTTTATAAATGTATATAATTATATAGGAGTAAAAGAAATCAAATAGTAAAAGAAGTATAATAAATCAAATATTAATATATTAAATTTCAACAATAAATATATTAAATTAAATAATAACTACTAAACAATAACTAAATAATAAAGAAATGTCAAGAAATTATTATGAATAAAATTTTATACGTAACTCTTTGCTGCATGCAGAATAATAAGTCACCCTATAAACATAGCCTCTACTTGGTTGTCCACCGGGTGTCCCAATATTTTCATCACCTAACGAAAACGCTATACGGAAAAATAAAAATATATTTATTAATAAAATTCCTTAGAAATATATTTCAATAACAAACCACAAATATGCCTCCTCAAATATATAATCAACAGACTACATCTATCGAAATTTATACACGAGACCTCAATAGGTAGTAGTACGTGAAAGTGAGAGAGACCGCACTATCGGGTGACTCGCGCGAGTGAGAGAGACAGCGCTATACGTAATACCATATGTAAAAATTAATAAGAATTAAACCGCGAAACAAGCTCGGACAGACTTGTCACCCTCATTATTAGTATAAATACATATGTAGTTATTAATAAAAATTTAAAAGATAATGCATTAAAATACTAAAGGTACATAATATTATACATGAATACATATATTATATATATATATATATATATATATATATATATAATATATATTTTATAAATATATGATATAATTAAAATAAAACCTTTAATTCATTAATTAACTTATCAAAATAATAAACTTACCAAATAAACTTCCGAAATAATTCGCACAGATTCCTCAAAATCCTTTCAATGCTGCATATTCTTATATGGTTTAAGCCTGTCTGTTGTCCGTGAATAATCCATTGGTCCATATCCCTTCCAACATATATATATACTATATATGCAACCTAGACAAATAAGAAAAATTCAAATAATAACACGTTTAAACTCTAAGCATAAGAACATAATAATTAATACATTATAAAAATCTCTTTTCATATACGTATATTCTATATAGTTATTCAAATAAAACTTCACTACATAATAATAAATTATATAAAATCTAATTTCTTATCCACCCATTATTGCCAAATAATACATATATTTTTCATTTTGACTATTAATTGCAAAATTTTATATACAATTAAAATATAATGAGTAAGCAATGATAACCAAATAATAAACCATTTTCATTATGTGAAAGCTCAACATTATATATATATATTTAATAAATGACCGAAAGTTGTCAAGTCAAGCGCATTCAAAATAATATTAAAATATTTCAAAATATCCAAAACTTATCCGCAATTAGAGGTGCATAGAGTTAATAAGTCATGGCCAGATGATCCTATGTGAGTATTTTGATCCGCTCCGACAATAGTCTAATAAACGTTCTATATTGTCGATCAAAATACAGCCAAGCTATAAATGATATGCACCCTCAAATATCTTCTGTATAGAATGTCGTTTTACAAAATATCTGAAAAATATAATAACTATATAAGACAAATATATTAAATTATTTAAATTATTAATAATTATAAATAATAAAGATTCTGATTTAATAAAACCAATAATGCAAAATAAAGCTCATAACTCTTCACTGTGTGCAGAATTATAAATCTATATAACTACTAAATAAATTTTGTTATAACAAAAATTTACACATATATAACACACATGAAATATAAAGTTTAAATAATAATAATACAAGGTAATAAATATACATATTAATAATAATAATGAATGTATGGTCTTATAAAATTCATTATGCATGATTTTATTATTGAGACGAATAATAAGTCTCCTTATAAGAGCACAAGGCTAAGTCCAGCGTACCGCGTTATCTCCCCTATTACTTTGTTATCTCCCCTAATGTTTTCGACGTCCGTGCCGAGTCTTAATGCGAAAGGGACTCGCGAATATATAATGTATGAATATTATAAGGAGCGCTTTCTTATTGCAAGAGTAATAAGTTATTACGAAATTATAAATTATAAAAGAATATATATATATATTATATGTTAAATTAATCCATATCATTAACTAACAAAGATCCAACAGTAATGCAATTTTTTAGCAAACTTTCAAGCCTTCAAAAGAGAAATAACAATATGTATAATACATATTTAATTAATAAAATAATGAAGATAAAATTTTTAACAATTACATTTATTAACTTTTACAAACAATATATATAAGTATATATATATATATTCTATACAATTAACAAGTAAGGAATATATGAATAAATTATAACGAATGAAATTATTAAATCGATTTATAAAGCGTTATAAATTCACTCACCAATAAAGCGTTATAAATTCACTCACCAAAAGATAAGCGACCCTCCGAGCTTCATCCGGTGCAGCTGCACATGAGCTCACTCAGCGATAAGATAAGGCCTGGCGCGACTGCCTGGCGCGACTGCCTGGCACGGCGAACACCTGCATCCGGTGATAAAACAGCTCGCCACATCCTTTGTTCCAAGAGCTGAATAATGAAAGAATAATTAATACACTTTTATATTATAATGTAACACAATTATTATTAACAACTATCTAGACCATGCACCTATATGCACATACATATATACATATATCGTATAATTATTATATAGCAAATTGTAATTATAATGGTTTATAACACCAGAATTTGTTTATAACATTGTTAACTAAAACTATATAATTAATATAAAGAAAGTTAAAAATCAATTCTAAACGGAACATGCTAGAACGATCATTCACACTTCTATTAAAAGAGGTTGAGATTCTATATTAAAAAATATATGCATGCAAATTATTAAAATTCTGGTGACTAAAAACCTATTGTAAAAGCCTTACCTTTTGTAAAATGAATTAACGAGCTCGATGCATGGACAATACTGACAGCTCCGTCGTCCCCACTATCCCCACGCAAGAGCGCGGCCATCACGTCATAGCGCGCTCGAAGAAGAAGGACAGCCATAGCGGCAAGCGGCGGTCGAGCCGCCTACGCCCGGGAGCGCCGCATTCTCCTACCACTGCGGATAGCCGACACGGAGTAGGGACCACAGGGTACCTCAGGGAGCGCAGCTCAGTCTTCCGCGCATTTGACCCGACGCTCTTGAGACAACATCACCTAGCATTTGACCAGGAGCTCTCTGAAGAACAAGAACAGTAGCAGTCACGAACTATTTAAAATCGAAATAAAGACTTAGTCTCAAAACATTATTCGA
Organism: Camponotus vicinus; assembly: GCF_025532165.1. Classification (NCBI taxonomy): domain Eukaryota; kingdom Metazoa; phylum Arthropoda; class Insecta; order Hymenoptera; family Formicidae; genus Camponotus; species Camponotus vicinus. Next base: position 18,143,002 of record NW_028141956.1, on the reverse strand, counting down.
CTTAAAAACTTAGTCGCGAGAGCTGTAAGACAGTAGTATACTTGAACAATAAAAGTGTTTTATTTGAACATCATCACGGTCTTCTGCCATTTATTTACTACCGGCTCCTTCGACTCTCCTGCCAAGGCATCACTGAGGTCGACAGTCCACAGCGGAGGTTCGACGAGCACTTCCAACCGCAGTACTTTTGGGTAAGTACTCGTTTTAATTATTCAATATTTTCCTTTTCATCTCTCGTGATCTGCAACCATCAACCGAATATTATTATTATTTTTGCATGACATATTGAAGAATTTTATTATACATAATAGTCAACAACTTACCTTCATACAATTCCAATGTCTTCTCCTTCCGATAACACGAGTACGTTGATTGCCTTTGAACGTTAAACGCTCAGTCTGTCTTTGGTTTTATCCACAAGAGTGAATCGTCGCTTTCGACTTGTCAATCGATGTGCATTGGGTAGCCTACCCTACCCCTCTGCCGTTTCCGCGAAGAATTTTCTTTAGAGGAATTTTCTTTACGGACTCTGTGCCGCTGTGACGTGACGTCTTGCACATCGAAACTCGTCGTAGAGCATGGGACGCACTCTTTAAGGACCGACTGACACATAGTATGATAACTCTGGTTTAGTATCATATATTAGAAGAATTATTTAATAATAATAAAACTAAACCAGTAGGTACGGTATCCATCTTATATTCAAACATTCCTACACCCCCTTCTTTACCACGTCACTGCATGTGAGGTAACTAACTAATAATTTTCTCTTATAATAAATGAGGAGTCGCGATTTCAGAATCTGTCCTGTCTCTTTCTCTAAACCGGTTACGAAACTTTAGATTTACGCGGTACATTCTTTTTGACAGGTGACCCCTCGAAATTTCCATCGTAAGTATTAGATGCCGCGAAATAATTTCAAATTATCCTTTCAATCAAACAAATTTTAAAACTTAAATTATTTCAATAATAGATGGTTAGCGCCCGACGACCAGACCCAATAACTCGCCGCGAATTCCCTCTGCAAAACGCAGGCGTAACTCGCAGAGAACTATTCAGACAGCGGTTATTACGAGATCGCCCCTTTATCGCACGGCAATTATTTGTAGATAGGGATAACATCCCTTCTCGTATTTTACGCGCCGCCAACGATCGCGAAGATACTTTCTTTGATTTGTCCTTCGCTCCTTTGCCTCCTGAATTAAACCCCGAAACCAACAACGGCAACCCCCCAGCGATACTAGCAGGCGAAGAATCGAGCGAAGAAGAGGACCTTCCGCTGACAGACGAGGACTCTGATCACCTTAGCGATTGCCCAACAGTCGTGTATGATTTGGATAACCCAACGGTCAGAATTCCCCCAGCACTTCTCCTAGCTTTCGAGAGAAACGGAGAAATAAGAAGAACTCGAGACCAACAAGTCCAGACTGTGCCATCGCCAAGCCCTCCACAAACCCCTGATTCATTTTCAGGTTATTCTACCCCGAATTACTCTCCGGTCGCTCTTGGGGAGATAGACCCAGAACCGATAGACATCTCTCCAGCCGAAGAGAGCTTCGCGGATTTTGAAACTAACCAAATTTTAGATTACTTAGATAGTGAGGAGTTCTTGGGAACGGTAGACGACATATATCATTCATAGTTTAATTTCGCCAAAATTACCTTATAAACTAATGTAAAAGAACGAGGAAGGATAAAATAAATAAAAGGAAAAAATAGAAATTTATAATATAATAAATCTGCATATTTATTTGTCAACCTTAAATACCTCCGAAAAGAAGCGTCCTATAGATCCTAATCTCTCGGCGTCCCAGGGTATAGCCGGCTTCGCAGGTTGCCCTGAAAAAGAAATAGAGAGATATAATATTGTTCGTCCCTGCACGGTGCGCCCTGCAGAATCGTTGAATAAACGATCGAATAGGACGTAACAAACATTAAAATTTTTGGTGGCAGCGGTGGGATTTGCCAAAAAGGATCTAAGCTTCTGAGAGGAAATTAAGTGTTTGACGAATAAATTTTTATAAAGTATCTAAATCCATTATGCAGACTCGATCAAGCTCGACGAGCTCTGTAGCCACAGGGGCTACAAGGAAACAATATACAGCAGAGGAAACCGAAATCCTCATGCAAAAGGTAAACGAAAAGGAGAAACAGTTAAAAGAACAGGCTGAGGCCTTGCAAGTCAAAAACGAACATCTGATAAAAATGCAAGAAGAAATGAATCGAAAGGAAATGGCCGCAAGCCAAGAACAACCAGCTGTAGAGCAATTAATGGCTTCTATGCAAACGATTACCAATTATATTGAGAGGATTAATTCAAGGCTCATGAATCTAGAGACCTCGCAAAGAGAAGAAACATATGTTCCACATGAAGAACGAACATTTTCTCAACCGACATCCCAACATTTTGATATCGCGGACCAACCATCTCCGATACGCCTTAAGGATGCTATCGACACAATACCTAAATTTGATGGCCATAAAATGTCCGTTTTCCACTTCAGTAAAATTTGCGAACGCGCTCTCGATTTAATACCCGCATATCATGAATATCATTTAGTGCAGCTTATTATTAATAAACTGCAGGGATATGCATACTCTGCCATAGAAGGGGTAGAATGTCACACCGTTTTCGAGCTAACGAAACGACTAAAATTAATTTTTGGACCAAATAAATCCGTCGACCAATACCGAGGAGAACTAGCTAACATATACATGAAACAAAATGAAAATATTTTTGATTATATAAGCAGAGTGCAAGAACTACGTACCGCAATAATAGATGGAGAATCTGATTTATCCGGAAACATAGGAGAACGAAGAAAGGACGCCATCGAAGCAACCACTATGAACAGCTTTATCAACGGACTTCCATCTGACCTATTAGTACGCGTAAAACTCGAACATCCGAGGACCTTCGAGGAAAGCATTAGCACAGCCATACAACTATCCAAAACTATTGAAGCTGAAAACATTCGGAAGCGCACTCTCTTCCGCCCAAATTTTCAACCCCGTGCTGACCTCCCCAATAACGTCAGCAATGCAGCTCGCCAAAATCCTATGAGCAACAACACTAACAACCGTTACCATCCCAACAATGGACATACAACCTCGTGTTACGTCCCGCAACGAAAAAATTTAAAATCTTATTTATAAAAATATAATCCCTACCTATTCTCTCATCCTATATAATCTTTGCGCGATACTATATATAATCACTATATATTTGCGCCATAATATTATATATAATCAATATATATATATACATCAATTTAATAATAATCAGTTCTCATGTAGTCAAAATACTAGTAACCACCAGTACTAACCGAAAGCTGGACTTATACACATCTATCAATCAAGAAAAAGTAATAGGCTCTTTGAAACAGTCATTTATAATAATCGTAAAAGAATTTCAATATATATATAATTATTATTTATGCAATTTTAATAAAGCTGCAAAAGCCCCACACAATCACCTTAAAATCGCTTATGAAATTTCATAAATCAATAGCAAAATACTGTATATATATATATATATATATTTATATATATATTCGCCATAATCTCATATTAATACAATACATTGATTGATGTGGTATATAGCCAGAAAGATATTACAATGAATTAGCAGTACTGGAACTGGTCGTATATAATGATATTAATCTTAATAACTAACCTTACTAAGAAAAGAAATTTATTCGAAATTTTATTATCAAGAAAAACTCTTAGCAAATCATTTGCAACAAGACTTCGTATAAATTGGTATACGAACAAATCCGTCGGTAACTGGTCTTATAGCCTCTTGTGCGTTCCTTTACATTCTTCTGGTAAAATTGGCATGGGAAAATTTCCATAGCCATAAATCCCGAAACCTGAAAATAATATAATTAATTAGTATTTAGACAAATAAAGACATAAATCAATAAACAATGAAAAACACATATATATATATATATATAAAAGTTTAATTATTATCAAATAATAAATATATTTACTTTGATTATTTAATTATAAAATTAAAATGTAAAAACAGATGACCAGTAATGACTAAATAATAATCCTTTGTAAAATAACAAGCTTCTTTTAAAAAGAAAATGATTTAAATAATTCTTAACGAATAAAATATAATTTGTTTCGAAGAATAGTATAAAGAATTTCGTATCTTATATAATCTTTACTTGTAATTATATATAATCACTATAAATCCACTTTATATTATATGTAACCAATATATATAGATATTCACTCAATATTCATATTATTCAGTTATCACATATAACCAAAAAAAGATATCCCTATGCGTGTATACGCGCTTACTACAAAGGAAAAGGCATAAATCAAAATATTTTATCAAACAATACTCACCTAAATTCTATTAATAAATGATTTTGTGAGCCCATGCGTATCTTTTCGATAAATAGTATGGTCGATTGTCATAAAAGAAATGCAGCGATTACCAATTTTGGAACCTGAAAATCATATAATTAATTAATATTTTGGGATAAATAACCTACAGTAAAAATGCTAACAAATGCTCCGAAAGTGAGCCACATAAAATATTAATACGAAAATTTATAAAGAATCATCAATAACAAAAGGAAAGTTATAAAGTTAACATTCTACGTACATATAAGAATATGAAACAATAAATAAATGTACCAAGTCAAACAAAAAATTAATGCCCATGAATAATAATTGTTACTAAAACAATACGCTCTAAAAATCAGTAATAATAATTAGTAATAAAATAATTAACAATATATATATATTTTTTATATTCATGAGAAACAAAATTAATAAATTTTCCTTGAATAAATATTTTTCTAAACGTTATAATAAATCTTTACTGTACATTAATACCATTGGCCAAATATGTCTGTATAAAATTCTAATTATTACTGAATAACTTTTAACTTTGACTATTTAATTACAAAATGTAAATGGCCAATAACTAAATAATAATCTTTTATAAAGTAACGAGCTTCTTTTAGAAATTAATGATCTAACATTTCTTAATAAAATATAATTAATAAAATATATATATAAAATATAATTAATGAATAAAATATAATTAATCAAGCAAGAATTTCCTTTAAAAATCCTAGATTATTTTAATTTTTGGTCCTCGTTGAGTTCCCGTAAATATATGTATATGTTCACTATCAGGAAGTGATTTTCCTCAGAGTCTTGATACCTGAAAAATATAATAAATGTATAAGAAAATCTACTATAGAAATTATTAAATAAACCATTCAAAATATAATACATACTTACACACTTTTTATGATCCTATATATATATATTATTTAGCCTCTTCCTAATAACGTAAGACAGCTTGTTATAAATAAGTAGCAAGAATTCCAAGTCCCAGCAACTGAAAATAATAATCAAATAATATTTGGCCGTATGAAAAATTAACTTAACAAAAATGTACTAAAAAATCAATCTATACAAAAATCTATTATCATTATAAAAGTTTGATTGATCAAAATTACTATATTAAAAAGGTTTAATATTTTATAAATGTATATAATTATATAGGAGTAAAAGAAATCAAATAGTAAAAGAAGTATAATAAATCAAATATTAATATATTAAATTTCAACAATAAATATATTAAATTAAATAATAATTACTAAACAATAACTAAATAATAAAGAAATGTCAAGAAATTATTATGAATAAAATTTTATACGTAACTCTTTGCTGCATGCAGAATAATAAGTCACCCTATAAACATAGCCTCCACTTGGTTGTCCACTGGGTGTCCCAATATTTTCATCACCTAACGAAAACGCTATACGGAAAAATAAAAATATATTTATTAATAAAATTCCTTAGAAATATATTTCAATAACAAACCACAAATATGCCTCCTCAAATATATAATTAACCGACTGCATCTATCGAAATTTATACACGAGACCTCAATAGGTAGTAGTACGTGAAAGTAAGAGAGACCGCACTATCGGGTGACTCGCGCGAGTGAGAGAGACAGCGCTATACGTAATACCATATGTAAAAATTAATAAGAATTAAACCGCGAAACAAGCTCGGACAGACTTGTCACCCTCATTATTAGTATAAATACATATGTAGTTATTAATAAAAATTTAAAAGATAATGCATTAAAATACTAAAGGTACATAATATTATACATGAATACATATATTATATATATATATATATATATATAATATATATTTTATAAATATATGATATAATTAAATAAAACCTTTAATTCATTAATTAACTTATCAAAATAATAAACTTACCAAATAAACTTCCGAAATAATTCGCACAGATTCCTCAAAATCCTTTCAATGCTGCATATTCTTATATGGTTTAAGCCTGTCTGTCGTCCGTGAATAATCCATTGGTCCATATCCCTTCCAACATATATATATTATATATGCAACCTAGACAAATAAGAAAATTCAAATAATAACACGTTTAAACTCTAAGCATAAGAACATAATAATTAATACATTATAAAAATCTCTTTTCATATACGTATATTCTATATAGTTATTCAAATAAAATTTCACTACATAATAATAAATTATATAAAATCTAATTTCTTATCCACCCATTATTACCAAATAATACATATATTTTTCATTTTGTTTGCAAAATTTTATACAATTAAAATATAATGAGTAAGCAATGACAACCAAATAATAAACCATTTTCATTATGTGAAAAGCTCAACATTAATTAATGTATGTATATATTTAATAAATGACCGAAAGTTGTCAAGTCAAGCACATTCAAAAATAATATTAAAATATTTCAAAATATCCAAAACTTATCCGCAATTAGAGGTGCATAGAGTTAATAAGTCATGGCCAGATGATCATATGTGAGTATTTTAATCCGCTCCGACAATAGTCCCATAAACGTTCTATATTGTCGATTAAAATACAGCCAAGCTATAAATGATATGCACCCTCGAATATCTTCTGTATAGAATGTTGTTTTACAAAATATCTGAAAAATATAATAACTATATAAGACAAATATATTAAATTATTTAAATTATTAATAATTATAAATAATAAAGATTCTGATTTAATAAAACCAATAATGCAAAATAAAGCTCATAACTCTTTACTGTGTGCAGAATTATAAATCTATATAACTACTAAATAAATTTTGTTATAACAAAAATTTACACATATATAACACACATGAAATATAAAGTTCAAATAATAATAATACAAGGTAATAAATATACATATTAATAATAATAATGAATGTATGGTCTTATAAAATTCATTATGCATGATTTTATTATTGAGACGAATAATAAGTCTCCTTATAAGAGCACAAGGCTAAGTCCAGCGTACCGCGTTATCTCCCCTATTACTTTGTTATCTCCCCTAATGTTTTCGACGTCCGTGCCGAGTCTTAATGCGAAAAGGACTCGCGAATATATAATGTATGAATATTATAAGGAGCGCTTTCTTATTGCAAGAGTAATAAGTTATTACGAAATTATAAATTATAAAAGAATATATATATATATTATATGTTAAATTAATCCATATCATTAACTAACAAAGATCCAACAGTAATGCAATTTTTTAGCAAACTTTCAAGCCTTCAAAAGAGAAATAACAATATGTACATATTTAATTAATAAAATAATGAAGATAAAATTTTTAACAATTACATTTATTAACTTTTACAAACAATATATATAAGTATATATATATATATTCTATACAATTAACAAGTAAGGAATATATGAATAAATTATAACGAATGAAATTATTAAATCGATTTATAAAGCGTTATAAATTCACTCACCAATAAAGCGTTATAAATTCACTCACCAAAAGATAAGCGACCCTCCGAGCTTCATCCGGTGCAGCTGCACATGATCTCACTCAGCGATAAGATAAGGCCTGGCGCGACTGCCTGGCACGGCGAACACCTGCATCCGGTGATAAAACAGCTCGCCACATCCTTTGTTCCAAGAGCTGAATAATGAAAGAATAATTAATACACTTTTATATTATAATGTAACACAATTATTATTAACAACTATCTAGACCATGCACCTATATGCACATACATATATATATATATATATATCATATAATTATTATATAGCAAATTGTAATTATAATGGTTTATAACACCAGAATTTGTTTATAACATTGTCAACTAGAACTATATAATTAATATAAAGAAAGTTAAAAATCAATCCTAAACGGAACATGCTAGAACGATCATTCACACTTCTATTGAAAGAGGTTGAGATTCTATATTAAAAAATATATGCATGCAAATTATTAAAATTCTGGTGACTAAAAACCTATTGTAAAAGCTTTACCTTTTGTAAAATGAATTAACGAGCTCGATGCATGGACAATACTGACAGCTCCGTCGTCCCCACTATCCCCACGCAAGAGCTCGGCCACCACGTCATAGCGCGCTCGAAGAAGAAGGACAGCTATAGCGGCAAGCGACGGTCGAGCCGCCTACGCCCGGGAGCGCCACATTCTCCTACCACTGCGGATAGCCGGCACGGAGTAGGGACCAGAGGGTACCTCAGGGAGCGCAGCTCAGTCTTCCGCGCATTTGACCAGGAGCTCTCTGAAGAACAAGAACAGTAGCAGTCACGAACCATTTAAAATCGAAATAAAGACTTAGTCTCAAAACATTATTCGACTTAAGAACTTAGTCGCGAGAGCTGTAAGACAGTAGTATACTTAAACAATAAAAGTGTTTTATTTGAACATCATCGCGGTCTTCTGCCATTTATTTACTACCGGCTCCTTCGACTCTCCTGCCAAGGCATCACCGAGGTCGACAGTCCACAGCGGAGGTTCGACGAGCACTTCCAACCGCAGTACTTTTGGGTAAGTACTCGTTTTAATTATTCAATATTTTCCTTTTCATCTCTCGTGATCTGCAACCATCAACCGAATATTATTATTATTTTTGCATGACATATTGAAGAATTTTATTACACATAATAGTCAACAACTTACCTTCATACAATTCCAACGTCTTCTCCTTCTGATAACACGAGTACGTTGATTGCCTTTGAACGTTCAACGCTCAGTCTGTCTTTGGTTTTATCCACAAGAGTGAATCGTCGCCTTCGACTTGTCAATCGATGTGCATTGGGTAGTCTACTCTACCCCTCTGCCGTTTCCGCGAAGAATTTTCTCCAGGGAAATTTCTTTACGGACTCTGTGCCGCTGTGACGTGACGTCTTGCACATCGAAACTCGTCGTAGAGCATAGGACGCGCTCTTTAAGGACCGACTGACACATAGTATGATAACTCTGGTTTAGTATCATATATTAGAAGAATTATTTAATAATAATAAAACTAAACCAGTAGGTACGGTATCCATCTTATATTCAAACATTCCTACACCCCCTTCCTTACCACGTCACTGCATGTGAGGTAACTAACTAATAATTTTCTCTTATAATAAATTAGGAGTCGCGATTTTAGAATCTGTCCTGTCTCTTTCTCTAAACCGGTTACGAAACTTTAGATTTACGCGGTACATTCTTTTTTGACAGGTGACCCCTCAAAATTTCCATCGTAAGTATTAGATGCCGCGAAATAATTTCAAATTATCCTTTCGATAAAACAAATTTTAAAACTTAAATTATTTCAATAATAGATGGTAAACGCATTACGCATCGATCCAGTTCTCCGTCGCGAGATCCCCTTCCATCGGGCGGGTATAAGGCGTCGCGAGTATTTCCGACAGCGTCTGTTGAGAGACCGACGTACTGTTCCTTACCATTTATACATAGACCGAGATGAAATTCCGAGCGAGATAATTCGGGCAGTCAATGATCGTGAAAACACCCCACACGACCTTTCATTTGCCCCTTTGCCCTCCGAACTAAACCCCGAGAACAGCAGACAACCCCAAGCGATACCGGCTGGAGAAGAACCGGAAGAAGAACAGGAATCATCAGATAGTTGCTCTGTCAGCTCAACAGCTTCCACGATTGTCCTCGACCCGGATGACCTTACTGCTGGAATACCACGGGGATTACTCCGAGCTTGGGAGGCCAACGCCGAAATAAGACGGGACAGGCAGGTCCAAACGTCTCCCCGTCGCCCCGATAGCCCGGCCTCATTTTCAGATTATTCAACCCCAGATTATTCCCCGGTTAGACCCGGAGAATTCGGGTTTGACCCCGTGGATATCTCCCCAGCAGAAGAAGGCTTGGTGGACCAAGCGGTTAATCATTTTCTGGATTATCTGAACAGCGAAGAATTCTTAGATACAGTCGATGACATATATCATACATAATTTGATTTCGCTAAAATTACCTTACAAACTAATGTAGAAGAACGAGGAAGGATAAAATAAATAAAAGGAAAAAAAATAGAAATTTATAACATAAAAATCTACATATTTATTTGTCAACCCTAAAATACCTCCGAAAAGAAGCGTCCTATAGATCCTAATCTCTCGGCGTCCCAGGGTATAGCCGGCGTGGCAGGTTGCCCTGAAAAACAAAATAGAGAGATATAATATTGTTCGTCCCTGCACGGTGCGCCCTGCAGAATCGTTGAATAAACGATCGAATAGGACGTAACACTCGCAACCACCTTTCCCCGCATCACCAGTTAAATTAATTGCTGGACAGCCTCAACAAAGTTATCAGACCAAAATCTGTCGCTATTGTAAAACTCCTGGACATCTTATAGAAGAATGTCGGAAGTTAGCTTACAGAAGAGCTCAAGAAGGGAACCAACAACCCGGTACTTCGGGAAACGCGCAAGGCGTTCCGATGAGAACCGACGTCCGCCGGAACGACCCGCAACCAGGACGTCCGACTTACCACATTCAAAAGAAAGTCAACATAATAACACCACAGGAAACTCCCGCACAAATTTCCGAATCTGCCAAATAAACGACAGACAACAATCTACAGAATTGCCCACAGTAACGTTATCCTCTCCAGATCTAATAGCAGATTGCAAATTTATGATTGATTCTGGATCTGGACTAAACCTTATTAAACAAAAATGTTTAAATCCAAACGTTACTCTCGACAAAACTAATCCTTTATGTCTGCAAGGAATAGCTTCTGAAACTATCGTTACGCTAGGAGCTGTTTCCCTATCTGTACTTGGAAAACTATCTGAATTCTATGTCATATCTGATTCAATAGGATTCTTACAAGATGGAATATTAGGCAACAAGTTCCTGAAGGAACGAGCTGTTATAGTCAACTATAGAGACAACTTTATACAGTATGAAGATATGAGAATTCCATTCTCAAACTCAAGTACAATATGTCTTAAAGAAAGAACTGTCACTCCCTGTTCTTTTCATATTACCAATCCAGAAAAACAAATCGGATATGTACCTCGTCATACCCTTGCCGAGGGCATATACTTCCCGAGGGGAAGCTATCGTCACCAATAATAATGGAAAGGTCCATATGCCTATATTCAATACTTCCGAGGAAGAATTGACCCTTAATATTCCATTCATAGAATTGCAAGATTATGATACTCATGAAATAACAGAGAATTCCAATGGAACCCAAGGGCTTCCCAGAGGATTAATCAGAACTTTTAACTCCAACAATCTCGCTGGACTAGACGAACCCCGAGTGGAATTCGTCAAAGCCATAGATAATCCCATTTACTTTAACCAGGCATTATCAACACCAACAGATAGAACTGTTGATGTCATAAACCTTCTACGCCTCGAACATCTGAATTCCGAGGAATCAGAAAATGTTCGACTACTAGTTTTCAAACACTCCGACAGATTTCACCTTCCCGGTGAACATCTCCAAGCGACAAACGCCGCTCAGCATTCTATTCCTACTATTAATGAAATGCCTGTCCACACGAAACAATATAGATTTCCTCCTGTACATAAGGAAGAAATTAATAAACAAGTAAATGAATTATTATCTTCTGATTTAATAAGACCTTCTACTTCCCCTTATAACTCTACTTTATGGATAGTTCCGAAAAAGCCAGACTCCCTAGGGAATAAAAGATGGCGAATGGTTATCGATTATCGAAACCTCAATGAAAAAACAATAGGCGATGCCTATCCTCTTCCAAATATAACGGATATATTAGATCAACTTGGATCTGCAAAATATTTTTCAGTACTGGACTTAGCTTCCGGTTTCCACCAAATACCTATGGCATCAAAAGATGCCCATAAAACTGCTTTCTCTACACCTTACGGACATTACCAATTCAAACGAATGCCATTTGGATTAAAAAATGCTCCTGCAACATTTCAAAGATTGATGGATAACGTTCTATCCGGACTTCAGGGAAATGAATTATTTGTCTACATGGATGATATTGTCGTATATGCACGATCACTGCAAGAACACGAAAGCAAGTTCGAAAAATTAATGCAGAGATTAAGAGCTGCAAATTTAAAATTACAACCAGATAAATGCGAATTCTTACGACGTGAAGTTATGTATCTAGGACATATAATTGGATCTGACGGAGTCAAGCCTGACCCCGCTAAGATAAAGGCAATAATGAATTTTCCTACTCCGAAGAATCCGAAAAACATCAAACAATTCCTAGGACTAGCCGGATATTATAGAAGATTTATTCCAAATTTTTCCAAAGTCGCAAAACCATTAACTGATCTCTTAAAAAAGGATAAGAAATTCGATTGGCAGGACAAACAAGCAGAAGCATTCGATATTCTAAGGAATTCACTATGCTCTGAGCCTATTTTACAATATCCCGACTTTACTAATCCATTCATTCTAACCACTGATGCATCTGGATATGCGGTCGGAGGAGTGCTCAGTCAAGGAATAATAGGGAAAGATCTACCCGTTGCCTACACGTCTCGAATTCTAAATTCCGCCGAACAAAATTATTCTACAATAGAGAAAGAATGTTTAGCTATCATTTATTGTGTAAATCATTTTAGACCTTATTTATACGGAAGAATATTCACTATAGTAACTGACCATAAACCATTAGTGTGGCTACACTCCATCAAGGATCCTTCCTCAAGATTATGGAAGTGGAGAATGAAACTCTCTGAATATCAGTATGAAATACAATATAAAAAGGGAACTCTAAATTATAACGCTGATGCCTTATCCAGAAATCCACCCGTCGACGTGGCTATTCCGTTATTCCTCATTGATGAAGGAGAATATTCATCCGACGAATCCATATTTTCGTATAGACCTCAAAGGCCAAAGGGAAAATCTAGTACACCTGAAGGTCAGAATGCAGGACCTAATCAGGAAGACATGGGAAACTATCAAAAAACCGCCGAGACTTCGGCCCCCGTAGAGCGTCAACCAGCAGAAGATTATCAAAATTATTCTGTCGAACAAGAAAATAGCAATTATGGAGTCACAATCGAAGAAGTTACTGACTCTGAAGACAGCGATGATACGGATTATACTGAAATAATAGAATCCGACATTGTACCGTATCAGTCAAACCCACAACAACTGAATCCACCAGCTCTTCCACCATGGAGTCGAGCCTTAGTGCGAGAAGTTAGAGAGGATTTACTCCAACAGAAAGATAATCACACAATATTTATTTACCAGAACGGGACAGCTTATGACAATGGCGCAAAATCATATCAAGAAGCCAATTTACTCCCCAAATATGAAGGATTGGCATTCGAAAGGGCCAGGGTATGTACTGTAAAAGGAAACACGTTAATTGCCCTCCCCATCAAATACGACTATCATACCCTTATAGAAGCCCAGAATCTTAAAAACTGTCTACACTCTTTAGTGGATGTCATTACTGAACTTGGACTCTCTTCCATAAGTCTTAGTAAGACCGAACGCTTCGACGACCTTCCATGGTCATACATCCTTAACCAACTCAAAAGATATCTACAGGAATTACCCATTAATATAACGATATGCTTAAATTTAATTCAAACGCCTGAAATCGAAAAACGTCAATCTCTAATTTTGGAAAATCATGCCTCAGCTCATGGAGGACATAAAGGTGTAACGAAGACCTATAACCGCCTTAGATCTCGTTACTGCTGGAAAACAATGAGAAAGGATATTCAGGAATTCATTAGAACCTGTCGGGAGTGTCAAATAAAGAAACTAACTAGAATAAAAACCAAGCAACCCATGGTTATAACGGATACCCCAGGGGCTGCTTTTGATAAAGTATCCCTGGATATTATGGGACCTCTTCCCCTAACAGTGAGTAACAATCAGTACATACTGACCATGCAGGATTTGCTAACAAAATATTCTACTGCCGTGCCATTAAAGGAGGCCACATCGTTAACAATCGCAGACGCCTTCACTAAAGAATTTATCTGTATATACGGTACCCCTCGCGCAATATTAACCGATCAAGGAACAAATTTTTTATCCGCCTTAATGCGACAGTTAACAAGGAAATTTCGCATTCAACATTTTAGGACCACTGCCTATCATCCACAGTCTAATGGATCACTTGAACGATCACATCATGTCCTAACAGAATATCTAAAAACTCAGGTTGATAAGGAGACAAATTGGGATGAATACATTAAACTTGCGATGTTCTCGTACAACACCAGTGTACATGAAGGCACGAGATACTCACCCTATGAGCTAGTATTTGGCCGAATAGCACGACTACCCTTTGCACACCCCATCATCGAAGAAAATATCGAACCCACATACCGTGATTATATTGTTAATCTCTTTAACAAGATAAACGATTTACAAACACAAGCTAAGCAAAACCTCACACTAGCTAAAGAACGGAGTAAGCGATACTATGATCGCAATTTGAATTTACAACAATTTGAGAAAGGCAACCATGTCTTTTTATTAAAAGAGCCACGAAAAGGAAAACTTGCTGACCAGTATACCGGTCCTCACGAAATAATCGAACTTTTACCCCCAAGTAATGTTAAAATTAGAACAGGAAACCAAACCCGAATAGTACACACCAACAAGATCAAACTAGCACATCCCCAGCCGGGATGAGGTAATAATCAGAGTCCTTTGTTACAGATGCTTTGGCACAGAAGGCCCACACAGCCGAGATTGGACGCAACCATTTCAAATCGAATAGAGGAATCCTTCTTCTTCGGCCATTGTGTCCATATAACAGGAGCTCTTTGTCTCTTAGACGAAACGAACTTGTGTAAGGAGTGTTACGATAGACTCCGTACCAATATTATTAAGCAACAATACCGGCCCTTGCGGAGACACTTCTTTGTGAATAGTCACATCGTGCGTAATGACCACTGCTCAGCTTGTGGCACAACGGTCATCGAGACCAATTCTCTTGACAAGTGCATCTCCTGTACACTAACAGCGCACGAATTCTTAGAACTTCTACACAACACCTCGACTTCTATCAATAGTTGTAGTTACCCCTTAGTCTTAAACGTATACGACAGGACTCCTACGTTATAAGGGGATGCCATTTACCGGCACAGCCTGCTGTGTAGAATTCAGAGGATATCGGTATGATCCCTTGAACGTCTATCTATGTGAACTTTGCTATCACTACGTGTTGTCTATTAGAGTACGATTGCCTCTAATATCTCTACACTTTCTCTCTCCGGGACCACGCCATATCGATCCTCATTGTGCACATTGCTTCCGAACACTTGTCACACAAAGACCTTTAGATCAGTGTCTCATCTGCACTCGAGGTATTGTTGAACTTATGTCCATATCCTATTTGCTTACACTGAACAATGCTTCATAATGTCTCAGCTTTCTCTTAATGCTGTATGCATCAAGCTGCATGGTTATCTCAATCTAAATAATCACAACCACTATTGCTGTGCATGTTATTGTATGCTACATACTCCCTGTAACCAAAGGTTTTTCTTTCCAATAGACTCCCATATTATTTCTATCGCTCCACACCCCTATAGAACGATCTGTTCGTACTCTCAACGACCCATCACCATAATACGACCCCTACACACCTGCTCCACCTGTACTAGGAATATCGCTCAAATATTCCGAGAGACTCACCCCACCTTTCTCTCAATAAATGAAGAGAATCCCCCAACCTCCCAACCTTGAAGAATTGAAGAGTTAATATGCTATCGGATACATCTTCCGACACCCTGAACTGTACTGTGCACGAAGAATTCGATGGATATTACTCTCTGGAAAAGGGCCTTTATTACTGCTCTATATGTAAAATACACGCGGATCATGAATTAGTCCACATAAATTATCACAGCATATCAGAAAATTTTCCTCATATTAGTCCTTCTAAATGCTGTTTATGTAATCGTAAAGTGTCTCTCATAATTCCCATAATTGATTGCAGGCCGTGCTTCCTAAATTATCTGGAAGAAGAACGAAAAAGAGAATTTGCTAGAGCAAGGCAACATGAATAACGCAAGCAATCCCTGTTGCAATCACCCAATCCATGAATTATTGTCCCACTTCCCCAACATGCATGAGGCAAAATGCAGAAAAGTAATTTTTTACAAAAGATATACCGGAAAAACTCGCACTCCTAGCCGCATGTGTTGCGCATGTTATAAACTTCGATAATTAAGAGTCAAGCCTGATTTAATTGTTTGCCACTGGGTAACTTCGGGAGATATAAATCTTGCTAAGTGTAATTACTGTCAATCCACCCTGGAAGCTGTTCGTCCCATCTTTCAATGCCAGGAATGCGTATATTCCTATTTTGAAAGAGCAATATTTGAAAAAAACCAGGGAAGGGACATAAGTAATCTAACTGCTTTTGCTTTTTGCAGGACTCACAGACAAGGCATATACGCATAAAATGTGCCCGCTTTCCAAATTTAAGCGACCTGCTCACCCACTACTAGACTACTCCCTCTTCAACAGCCTTAACGTAAAATGCGTGGTTATAATGACACATGATGTCCTAACCGCTAACAGTCCTCATCTTATATGTACGGATTGCTACAATCCTGCAACTTATAACAGGGTCTTGACGCAATATTCACACACATTCCAATATGGCAATGTGCCAACGAATCAGTGTGCTAATTGCGGGAGTAATTGTCATGAAAAACGACACCTTCTTGAATGCACTAAATGTTTTAAAGCCTATAGTCAATTTGTAGACATGATCGTTAAAAAGGGAGAAGAAAGAACTTACAGGCAAACTATAGGCCTGTCTGTAAATTCAATCACATTGAAGATAGATTATGGAGTGGCTGAAATAACGGTTGATCCTAATGATCCAGAAATTTTAGAGGAAAAATTATTAAATTAAACAATAAAAGAAAATGGATCACCTCAATCCTTGTTTCACCAATAAACTTAAATACTTTATCTATTAGGAACTATACATATATATATATATATCCATAATAAATATGTTAACAAACTGCATTTATAAGAAAAAAAAACACAAAAACAAAAACAAAAACTTTAAATAAAATATATATATATAAAAAAAAATATATATAAAAAAAAATATATATATATATATAAAAAAAAATATATATATTTTTATGTATACGTATAACATATAAAATTTCTTATATATTCTAAAATATATATATATATATATATATATAATTATATATTCATATATAATTATCCTTTAATCGATTTACTATTAATAACCAGTAATAATAATCACTCATATTTACCATATAAATATATATATACATACATATAATAATAACAATAAAAAAAAAACAAACAAAAAAAAAGGGGGAAAAGAAAATGCTTCAAAAATATTTCATAGGAAATAATAATCATAAAGAACAATAAAAAAAAAAAACACATAGTATAATGATAATAATATACATACAAATTTAGTCAGATTACCTCTCTATATGTATATATATATATATATATACATATACCCATGTTATATTATAATCACATTGAGCGACGCTATAAAGATACCTCTTGTGTATTCGAATACTTTCATAAATAATTATAATTTAAATACACCTAAGATTCAATGTATAATTATGAATCAATTCTGCGACATTTATTCATAATCAAAATTTCACGAACACTGTACCATCAATCATGTAATCGCAAAATGTAATATAAACATCTACACGTACATCAAAATTGTAATCATTTCAGACCATCATGACGCCCCTAATCCTAGTAATCTTCTTAAGTAAAACTGCCGCCTTAATCGGATTTGATTGCGGAGGACAACACCTCAACGTAACAGCCGTCTCTCTCCTTGATGTTGGCGAATGCGATCTGAACATACGACAACCCAACACTACAGATGTTCATATTCAGCTACTACAACTATCCGACTACAGTTATACGGAAGTCATACAGTGGTTGAAATATCCCGAAACATATATCATTGTGGCATGCATTCACATATATCTGCTGTTCACAATGGAAGAGCTGATTATGTGCATGAGACTGGATACACTCAGTGCCTAAGGATGTTCCAAGACGGAACTATTTCCTTGGGAGACAACACCCTTGTCGCTGGCATAAAAGCAAATCAGACGACCTATCGAAGTATCACCTTGGTGGGCCGCGTACAAGTTGACGGATACTGCAAGGGATCCCAGTACAACGATCCATACGGAACATGGGACGACGTAGTCGTCCAAGCTGCTGTGAAAATATCACTAAAATCTTCCTACGTTCCCGTACAATTGAATACGGGAAGAATTAAATTAAAATCTGGAACAGTGTGTAAACTCGTTGACAGCTACTGTTTAGACGCTGACGACGGATACACCTACTGGAAACCTATGCCTACGGATACTTGTAATTTTCAACAATATGATGTCCTCTACGAAGGACCTGCAAACAAAATTTCTGAATACATCTCCAAGACAGATACCCCAATCATCTATAGTCTTGTGACTCAGGAAATCACTTTCGCCCTTATGAAAACCAAGGAAATACCTCTATGTGGTTATACTCTCCTGTGCACGGAACACCCAAAATTATTCATTCTTGAAGCTAAACCTGGCAATACATTCGCTAGTCGGAAAACTATTCCTGTCAATAATCTTGACATCTTTACATACATTGAACTCCAAGTTCGTGTATATAGAAAAACATGTCAAACAACAGATGACGTCTCTCTATAACAACGTCATTTCGCAAAAATGCGAGTTAGAAAGACAAGTAATTACTAATGCCTTATCTTTTGCTACACTCCAACCAGACGAATTTGCCTATCAGCTCATGAAAGGGCCAGGATACTGTTACGTCCCCAGTTCCTCAGGACTGGTCTGGAAGTCTTACTTTCCCAGTTGGACGCAATTAATCTCTCAATTTGTTTTAGGGCAACCTGCTAGGCCGGCTATACCCTGGGACGCCGAGAGATTGAAGGTCTGTTGTGCTCTTCGAGAGAGGATTCAGGAGGGAATGCGAATAAATAAATGATTTATATAGATTTAAGATTTCTTTATTTATTTCACCTTTTGTTTCTTTTCTTTTATAACTTGAATAAATGTGGATTTATTCCTCCGAAGAGTAACCGTATATTTCTGGGAGAATATATGAATATTCGCTATCGATATTTGCAATAGGTATCGCGATTTCTATTTGGGGAATCTCCAAGAGTGCGAAAGGGTCTAGATCCTCGTATGTTACTGGTGAATAGCTTGGAGGAGGATAAGAATCGTCTTCTTCCGGCGAATAATTATATTGTTCTGGGTTTGACGCTATCTCAGCGTTTCGCTCTTCGGTTTCCAAGATAAGGTCGCTCAGTTCTTCAGGTAGTTCCTCTGTTGTTTCAAAGGGAGTGTAGTTATTTCCCGTAGGTTGTGTCGTTGAAGCGAAAGTATTTATTTGAGTGTCGAGGGGTTCTTGGATTTCTGTATTTCCTTCGGTTAGAGGGGGAGACAGATCTTTTGACGTTGAAACATTTATTTCTGCGATCTCTGGGATGAATGGAGAAGACTGATTTATCGTAGATGGGGTTGGCTCTATAAGTTCGTTAAGGAATGAGACGCGATTAAGCAGTAATCGTCGGGTGCGTCTATTCTGTTGTATATGGCGAGAAGCGTTGCGAATGGAAAGCTCACGTCGAGTACCCGCGGTTGAGCGTCGAGCGCGGACCATCTATTAATTATATAGTTTGGTAACAATTTAATTAAGTGAAGATGGAATAATATTGTATAGTGGTTCGGTGGTACTTACGTTGACCAACACCTGTTGAATAAAAGAAAGGGTCTCGCGTGACTATTCGTTCAGTAATAAATAATTATTATCCCAAGAATACAGAAAGTAATAGTAAGATCTAATTATTGAAGCTTCATAAGGGTTTAGATCGCGGCTAGAATATAGTCGGAGCAGAATAAGTCATAATAGTAATACTGAATTACCGACCCGGGGTAATTATCGACTCACGAAACTTACCGACCGACGGTAATGTAGGTTTCTGTTTTACCGACCGATGGTAACATCGGTTTTGCCGACCGTCGGTAATGTGGATTTCTGTTTTACCGACCGATGGTAACTTTAGTTTTGCCGACCGTCGGTAATGTAGATTTCGGTTTTATCGACCGATGGTAACTTTGGTTTACCGACCGTCGGTAATGTAGATTTCGGTTTTACCGACCGATGGTAACTTTGGTTTACCGACCGTCGGTAATGTAGATTTCGGTTTTACCGACCGATGGTAACTTTATCGACCGACGGTAATTTATATAATTTCGTTAAATTATTAGGTTAGCCTTGTTTTTAAATTGCGATTTGAATATCTAAAGTCGGTTTGCTGAAAATCGAAGAGGCTTGAGGAGGAATAAGGAGATTGGATACTTAATAATGTACCCACTTGTCAAACGTCTGGCTTAGTATTAACCTTATAATGTCAGGTTATAGTAAATGAAAGTACTAAAATAATAATTGAAATTATCAAAAGCTAAACCAGTGCATCATCACTAATTTCTGGGATGTATCTCGTGTCTTGAAATCAAGGCAAGATTCAATGTGACGGTTGCGTCAATCAGCTCCAAAATTAAAAGACAATCTCATGAAAATTGTCAATTAACCGGGCCGAAATTGTATCTTCGCCTAATCAAACGTCGATTGACAGGACACTCTAGTTCCGTTTTCCAGGAATGGTCAACAGCTCCAAGAAAAAAAGGAAATTTCCCTGAGGATAATTGCCTTTTTCACTGCGCCGCGCCTTGAGCAATACCCTGCCGAAGCAGCCTCGCTTTATTCACTGTCAATCGAGTCGTCTTATCAAGGAGATAAGTCCCAGTAAAAGTCTTCCAATTTGAAGTAATATTTAAATAAATTGAATAACTGGATTAAGGAATACGGGTAATCAAAGGTAAGGTTCCCGAATTGTCGCGCACTGTTTCACTGAATTTAGTTGTTAGTAGTAAGTTGAAATAAAATTGAATTAAGAATTTAGATGA
Organism: Camponotus vicinus; assembly: GCF_025532165.1. Lineage (NCBI taxonomy): Eukaryota > Metazoa > Arthropoda > Insecta > Hymenoptera > Formicidae > Camponotus > Camponotus vicinus. The sequence continues at coordinate 18,121,689 of NW_028141956.1, read as the reverse complement.
ATAACATTCATCTAAGTATTTACCAAGAGCTGCTGTATTCTAATGTGTGGATGCTGCTTCCTTCCACTGGATGCCGTCTACCTCGGTGATGGCTCAGGAAGAGGGTTGCAGTCAAGCAATGAAGTCTCTCGGTGTGTAAGGATGATTCCTCTCTGCTGGAGACCGACTGCCTCGGCGAGGTCCCTGAAGAGAGGTCCGGAGCCGTTGGAGAATAAGTGGCAGGAGACCCAGATTATAAGCTCGAAGACACTTTATTTTAAAGTATACTTGAATATAATAGAATATAATATTTGGCGGCTCTGATGTATGGAGATGTCTTCTTGAGAGCGTTGAGTCAAATGCCAGTAGTTGTTAAGTGTTGAAAACGTTGGGCCAAATGCGAGGAGGACCGCTCTGCACGGGTTTATATAGGCGTCGGTCCCTACTTTTCGTGCTGGGTCTGATGGTGGAGGATGTGCGCCTCAGGCGTGGGCGGCGCGATTGCTCATTGGCTCCCTTCTCCGGGCTGGTTGCGCGCGCCGCTGGTGCAAGCGTGGGGAAGATGCGCGCGCTGCTGGGCGTTGCCGCAGGAATTGGGCGTAACTTGAGTTGTAGGTGGCGCGACTCTTCTGATTCAGAGTGGGGGCGACGGAGCGGTCAGTATAGAATCGGCTATACTGGTACATTGTCTTTTGACATATAATTTTTTATAATAATTATTTGACTATCAGAATTTCTTTGCAGTTCACATGCATATATTTTCTAATGTAGAATTTTAAGCTCTAACTGTAGAAATGTCAACGGAGTTTCTAGCATGCTCCGTTCGAAAGTTCATTCTTTTCTTTTATGTATTATTATATAAAAATGCTTTTAAATATTATTAATAAATTCTGATATCATAATTATTATAATTACAATTCTTTTAACATCTGAAAATATATATATATTTATGATTACGCAATGGGATATAGATATATGTATATATATATATATATAATATATCTATATGAATATAATTATTGTTAACAAATTCTCGTTTTAGCATGCAATAATTTATTTTATATCACGGTGGGATATAATTAAAAGAGTAATATAAATTAAATTTATTTCATGGCGCAATAAAGTATTGCGGCTATTTTATATATGCATATAATTAATTCACGGTGGAATAAAATAATGTAAATTAATTGTTTTTAATAAATTATTGCAGCTATTTCACGCGGTGTGATATAAGTGAACATAATTTTAATTTACGGCGGAATAAAGACTATTAATTAACTATTTCAACATGTTATGCAACAATTTTTATTCTTTGATTTTAACTTTTAATACTTATAACCGTTAGGTTTTTGAATTAATAAATTAATAAAAATTATTGCATATGCTTAATATTAACATTTAACAATAATTTCGTTTGTCTCTTAATAATAATTAATTATTTCATCATGTTGCATTATGTTGCGCAATAATATTCGAACGGAATATTCTTTAGATTTAACTTTTAATAATTATAACCGTTAGGTTTTTGAATTAATAAATTAATAAAAATTATTGCATATGCTTAATATTAACATTTAACAATAATTTCGTTTGTCTCTTAATAATAATTAATTATTTCATCATGTTGCATTATGTTGCGCAATAATATTCGAATGGAATATTTTTGAGATTTAACTTTTAATAATTATAATCGTTAGGTTTTTGAATTAATAAATTAATAAAAATTATTGCATATGCTTAATATTAACATTTGACAATAATTTCGTTTGTCTCTTAATAATAATTGATTATTTCATCATGTTGCGCAATAATATTCGAACGGAATATTCTAGAATATTCCGGAGCTTGGAATGCGGAGAGCTAGGCATTTCTGAGAATTGCGATCGATCGGCGCTTCTGAGAAATGCGTTGCATTTAGCCTTGAGCACCTTTTAGCGACTTATAATATTGCATACGTAAAATCATATTTAAAACTTTACTTATAAATTTAGTAATATTGAAGTTTTTATAATTATGCATATATGTATCGACTCAGCTTTTTGTGCTCTTTAAGTAAAAATTTTAACAAGATTTATATCTATATTATTTTTTGAGTTAATAAGAAATCAAAGATTTTTGATATAGTCTATGCCTTAAAATAATGAGATATATGTATAGTCGGTGCTGAGACGTGTACAAATATATATATATATATGTATATATAACTTAATAAAAATCCTTTGAATTTTAATTTTTAACTTTTTCAGTATCAGGATAATATACCAATAAAAGAGGTATATTCTTATATGTCGGTAAGGTTAGCAACATTATTATCTTCAATCGGTAAAGTAGGAAGCAACCTTATCTTCAGTCGGTAAAGTAGGGAATGACTTTATCTTCAGTCGGTAACGTCGGTAACTGTGTTATCATGTGTCGGTAATTTTTGTGTCGGTAACTTTTGCTCGGTCGGTAAGGTAGAAAACTTCCTTATCAACCGTCGGTAATTTTTGTGCGGGTGACATTACCTGCTGTTGGTAAAGTAGGAAATTACTTTACCATTCGTCGGTAACTTTTCTGTCGGTAATTTTTACTCGGTCGGTAAGGTAGAAAACTTCCTTATCAACCGTCGGTAACTTTTCTGTCGGTAACTTTTACTCTGTCGGTAAAGTAGGAATTTATTTTATCGACTGTCGGTAACTTTTGTGTGGATGATTTTGCCTATTGTCGGTAAAGTAGGTAATTTTTATGCGGATGATACTGTATGTGGGCAAATACTTAAAATTATTTCTATCATTCCTAAGTGAGGTTATGTTATGTATAGCTAGCTTCTTAACAAAGAAAGATTATTTTCGGAGATATTGACAATAGTATATCGCGCGGCGGAATGATATTGATGTACTATATGTATTGGTGATATTACATTGCGCGGTGAGATTTTAAGAAATATTAGTGATAATAGATGGCGTAGTGGAATTTTAATTAACAATATTAATTATACTAACAATAATATGTTACGCGGTGGGATTAAGATTTATATGTTCGTCGGTGGAACTACAGTTTAAAGATTATAGAGACAAATTTTGCGTGTTTAAATAAAAATAAAAATTTTGTTGCGGGACGTAACACTAAGTATATTTAATCAATAACTAATCGGAATAATAAATATATATATATCTCAAAATACTATAATAATGAAATTAAAATTTGTTAGAAATAGACTCATAACCTTATTAAAATTTCTTGAACTCAAGAAATTTACATCGTCAAAGCCACGATGCGCAACCAGGAGATACGAATATATATATATTCCATATTATAAAGATCCATGAAATCCCCACAGCAACGAAACATGGAAACAGTCATGAACCAGCAGGTCATCCAATAAGACATCATTCTCCACCTGAAAATTATAAAGTAATAATAGAAACAATATTACTATTGTTACGTCCTATTCGATCGTTTATTCAACGATTCTGCAGGGCGCACCGTGCAGGGACGAACAATATTATATCTCTCTATTTCTTTTTCAGGGCAACCTGCTAAGCCGGCTATACCCTGGGACGCCGAGAGATTAGGATCTATAGGACGCTTCTTTTCGGAGGTATTTTAGGATTGACAAATAAATATGCAGATTTATTATATTATAAATTTCTATTTTTTCCTTTTATTTATTTTATCCTTCCTCGTTCTTTTACATTAGTTTTTAAGGTAATTTTGGCGAAATTAAACTATGAATGATATATGTCGTCTACCGTTCCCAAGAACTCCTCACTATCTAAGTAATCTAAAATTTGGTTAGTTTCAAAATCCGCGAAGCTCTCTTCGGCTGGAGAGATGTCTATCGGTTCTGGGTCTATCTCCCCAAGAGCGACCGGAGAGTAATTCGGGGTAGAATAACCTGAAAATGAATCAGGGGTTTGTGGAGGGCTTGGCGATGGCACAGTCTGGACTTGTTGGTCTCGAGTTCTTCTTATTTCTCCGTTTCTCTCGAAAGCTAGGAGAAGTGCTGGGGGAATTCTGACCGTTGGGTTATCCAAATCGTACACGACTGTTGGGCAATCGCTAAGGTGATCAGAGTCCTCGTCTGTCAGCGGAAGGTCCTCTTCTTCACTCGATTCTTCGCCTGCTGGTATCGCTGAGGGGTTACCGTTGTTGGTTTCGGGGTTTAATTCAGGAGGCAAAGGAGCGAAGGACAAATCAAAGAAAGTATCTTCGCGATCGTTGGCGGCGCGTAAAATACTAGAAGGGATATTATCCCTATCTACAAATAATTGCCGTGCGATAGAGGGGCGATCTCGTAATAACCGCTGTCTGAATAGTTCTCTGCGAGTTACGCCTGCGTTTTGCAGAGGGAATTCGCGGCGAGTTATTGGGTCTGGTCGTCGGGCGCTAACCATCTATTATCGAAATAATTTAAGTTTTAAAATTTGTTTTATTGAAAGGATAATTTGAAATTATTTCGCGGCATCTAATACTTACGATGGAAATTTCGAGGGGTCACCTGTCAAAAAAGAATGTACCGCGTAAATCTAAAGTTTCGTAACCTGTTTAGAGAAAGAGACAGGACAGATTCTGAAATCGCGACTCCTCATTTATTATGAGAGAAAATTATTAGTTAATTACCTCACATGCAGTGACGTGGTAAGGAAGAGGGTGTAGGAATGTTTGAATATCAGATGGATACCGTACCTACTGGTTTAGTTTTATTATTATTAAATAATTCTTCTAATATATGATACTAAACCAGAGTTATCATACTATGTGTCAGTCGGTCCTTAAAGAGTGCGTCCCATGCTCTACGACGAGTTTCGATGTGCAAGACGTCACGTCACAGCGGCACAGAGTCCGTAAAGAAAATTCCTCTAAAGAAAATTCTTCGCGGAAACGGCAGAGGGGTAGGGTAGGCTATCCAATGCACATCGATTGACAAGTCGAAAGCGACGATTCACTCTTGTGGATAAAACCAAAGACAGACTGAGCGTTTAACGTTCAAAGGCAATCAACGTACTCGTGTTATCGGAAGGAGAAGACATTGGAATTGTATGAAGGTAAGTTGTTGACTATTATGTATAATAAAATTCTTCAATATGTCATGCAAAAATAATAATAATATTCGGTTGATGGTTGCAGATCACGAGAGATGAAAAGGAAAATATTGAATAATTAAAACGAGTACTTACCCAAAAGTACTGCGGTTGGAAGTGCTCGTCGAACCTCCGCTGTGGACTGTCGACCTCAGTGATGCCTTGGCAGGAGAGTCGAAGGAGCCGGTAGTAAATAAATGGCAGAAGACCGTGATGATGTTCAAATAAAACACTTTTATTGTTCAAGTATACTACTGTCTTACAGCTCTCGCGACTAAGTTTTTAAGTCGAATAATGTTTTGAGACTGTCTTTATTTCGATTTTAAATGGTTCGTGACTGCTACTGTTCTTGTTCTTCAGAGAGCTCCTGGTCAAATGCGCGGAAGACTGAGCTGCGCTCCCTGAGGTACCCTCTGGTCCCTACTCCGTGCCGGCTATCCGCAGTGGTAGGAGAATGCGGCGCTCCCGGGCGTAGGCGGCTCGACCGCCGCTTGCCGCTATAGCTGTCCTTCTTCTTCGAGCGCGCTATGACGTGGTGGCCGCGCTCTTGCGTGGGGATAGTGGGGACGACGGAGCTGTCAGTATTGTCCATGCATCGAGCTCGTTAATTCATTTTACAAAGGTAAGGCTTTTACAATAAGTTTTTAGTCACCAGAATTTTAATAATTTGCATGCATATATTTTTTAATATAGAATCTCAACCTCTTTCAACAGAAGTGTGAATGATCGTTCTAGCGTGTTCCGTTTAGAATTGATTTTTAACTTTCTTTATATTAATTATATAGTTTTAGTTAACAATGTTATAAACAAATTCTGGTGTTATAAACCATTATAATTACAATTTGCTATATAATAATTATACGATATATGTATATATGTATGTGCATATAGGTGCATGGTCTAGATAGTTGTTAATAATAATTGTGTTACATTATAATATAAAAGTGTATTAATTATTCTTTTTATTATTCAGCTCTTGGAACAAAGGATGTGGCGAGCTTTTTTATCACCGGATGCAGGTGTTCGCCGTGCCAGGCAGTCGCGCCAGGCAGTCGCGCCAGGCCTTATCTTATCGCTGAGTGAGCTCATGTGCAGCTGCACCGGATGAAGCTCGGAGGGTCGCTTATCTTTTGGTGAGTGAATTTATAACGCTTTATAAATCGATTTAATAATTTCATTCGTTATAATTTATTCATATATTCCTTACTTGTTAATTGTATAGAATATATATATATATATATATACTTATATATATTGTTTGTAAAAGTTAATAAATGTAATTGTTAAAAATTTTATCTTCATTATTTTATTAATTAAATATGTATTATACATATTGTTATTTCCCTTTTGAAGGCTTGAAAGTTTGCTAAAAAATGTATTACTGTTGGATCTTGTTAGTTAATGATATGGATTAATTTATTATATAATATATATATATTCTTTTATAATTTATAATTTCGTAATGATTTATTACTCCTGCAATAAGAAGGCGCTCCTTATAATATTCATACATTATATATTCGCGAGTCCCTTTCGCATTAAGACTCGGCACGGACGTCGAAAACATTAGGGGAGATAACAAAGTAATAGGGGAGATAACGCGGTACGCTGGACTTAGCCTTGTGCTCTTATAAGGAGACTTATTATTCGTCTCAATAATAAAATCATGCATAATGAATTTTATAAGACCATACATTCATTATTATTATTAATATGTATATTTATTACCTTGTATTATTATTATTTAAACTTTATATTTCATGTGTGTTATATATGTGTAAATTTTTGTTATAACAAAACTTATTTAGTAGTTATATAGATTTATAATTCTGCACACAGTGAAGAGTTATGAGCTTTATTTTGCATTATTGGTTTTATTAAATCAGAATCTTTATTATTTATAATTATTAATAATTTAAATAATTTAATATATTTGTCTTATATAGTTATTATATTTTTCAGATATTTTGTAAAACGACATTCTATACAGAAGATATTCGAGGGTGCATATCATTTATAGCTTGGCTGTATTTTGATCGACAATATAGAACGTTTATTAGACTATTGTCGGAGCGGATCAAAATACTCACATAGGATCATCTGGCCATGACCTATTAACTCTATGCACCTCTAATTGCGGATAAGTTTTGGATATTTTGAAATATTTTAATATTATTTTGAATGCGCTTGACTTGACAACTTTCGGTCATTTATTAAATATATATATATAATGTTGAGCTTTCACATAATGAAAATGGTTTATTATTAGGTTATCATTGCTTACTCATTATATTTTAATTGTATATAAAATTTTGCAATTAATAATCAAAATGAAAAATATATGTATTATTTGGCAATAATGGGTGGATAAGAAATTAGATTTTATATAATTTATTATTATGTAGTGAAGTTTTATTTGAATAACTATATAGAATATACGTATATGAAAAGAGATTTTTATAATGTATTAATTATTATGTTCTTATGCTTAGAGTTTAAACGTGTTATTATTTGAATTTTTCTTATTTGTCTAGGTTGCATATATAGTATATATATATGTTGGAAGGGATATGGACCAATGGATTATTCACGGACAACAGACAGGCTTAAACCATATAAGAATATGCAGCATTGAAAGGATTTTGAGGAATCTGTGCGAATTATTTCGGAAGTTTATTTGGTAAGTTTATTATTTTGATAAGTTAATTAATGAATTAAAGGTTTTATTTAATTATATCATATATTTATAAAATATATATCATATATATATATATATAATATATGTATTCATGTATAATATTATGTACCTTTAGTATTTTAATGCATCATCTTTTAAATTTTTATTAATAACTACATATGTATTTATACTAATAATGAGGGTGACAAGTCTGTCCGAGCTTGTTTCGCGGTTTAATTCTTATTAATTTTTACATATGGTATGGCGTATAGCGCTGTCTCTCTCACTCGCGCGAGTCACCCGATAGTGCGGTCTCTCTCACTTTCACGTACTACTACCTATTGAGGTCTCGTGTATAAATTTCGATAGATGTAGTCTGTTGATTATATATTTGAGGAGGCATATTTGTAGTTTGTTATTGAAATATATTTCTAAGGAATTTTATTAATAAATATATTTTTATTTTTCCGTATAGCGTTTTCGTTAGGTGATGAAAATATTGGGACACCCGGTGGACAACCAAGTGGAGGCTATGTTTATAGGGTGACTTATTATTCTGCATGCAGCAAAGAGTTACGTATAAAATTTTATTCATAATAATTTCTTGACATTTCTTTATTATTTAGTTATTGTTTAGTAATTATTATTTAATTTAATATATTTATTGTTGAAATTTAATATATTAATATTTGATTTATTATACTTCTTTTACTATTTGATTTCTTTTACTCCTATATAATTATATACCTTTATAAAATATTAAACCTTTTTAATATAGTAATTTTGATCAATCAAACTTTTATAGATTTTTTATAGATTGATTTTTTAGTATATTTTTGTTAAGTTAATTTTTCATACGGCCAAATATTATTTGATTATTATTTTCAGTTGCTGGGACTTGGAATTCTTGCTACTTATTTATAAGAAGTTGTCTTACATTATTAGGAAGAGGATAAATATTATATATATAGGATCATAAAAGGTGTGTAAGTATGTATTATATTTTGGATGGTTTATTTAATAATTTCTATAGTAGATTTTCTTATACATTTATTATATTTTTCAGGTATCAAGACTCTGAGGAAAATTACTTCCTGATAGTGAACATATATATATATATTTACGGGAACTCAACGAGGACCAAGAATTAAAATAATCTAGGATTTTTAAAGGAAATTCTTGCTTGATTAATTATATTTTGTTCATTAATTATATTTTATATATATATTTCATTAATTATATTTTATTAAGAAATGTTTAGATCATTAATTTCTAAAAGAAGCTCGTTACTTTATAAAAGATTATTATTTGGTGATTATTGGCCATTTACATTTTGTAATTAAATAGTCAAAGTTAAATGTTGTTCAATAATAATGAGAATTTTATACAGAAATATTTGGCCAATGGTATTAATGATTTATTATCACGCTTGGAAAAATAGTTAGCCAAGGAAAATTAATTTTGTTTCTTTTGAATATATATAAAATTTATATTGTTAATTATTTTATTACTGATTATTATTACTGATTTTTAGAGCGTATTGTTTTAGTAACAATTATTATTCATGGGTATTAGTTTTTCGATTGACTTGGTACATTTATTTATTGTTTCATATTCTTATATGTACGTAGAATATTAACTTTATAATTTTCCTTTTGTTATTGATGATTCTTTGTAAATTTTCGTATTAATATTTTATTCGTATTAATATTTTATGTGGCTCACTTTCGGAGCATTTGTTAGCATTTTTACTGTAGGTTATTTATCCCAAAATATTAATTAATTATATGATTTTCAGGTTTCAAAATTGGTAATCGCTGCATTTCTTTTATGACAATTGACCATACTATTTATCGAAAAGATACGCATGGGCTCACAAAATCATTTATTAATAGAATTTAGGTGAGTATCGTTTGATAAAATATTTTGATTTATGCCTTTTCCTTTGTAGTAAGCGCGTATACACGCATAGGGATATCTTTTTTTGGTTATATGTGATAACTGAATAATATGAATATTGAGTGAATATCTATATATATTGGTTACATATAATATAAAGTGGATTTATAGTGATTATATATAATTACAAGTAAAGATTATATAAGATACGAAATTCTTTATACTATTCTTCGAAACAAATTATATTTTATTCGTTAAGAATTATTTAAATCATTTTCTTTTTAAAAGAAGCTTGTTATTTTACAAAGGATTATTATTTAGTCATTACTGGTCATCTGTTTTTACATTTTAATTTTATAATTAAATAATCAAAGTAAATATATTTATTATTTGATAATAATTAAACTTTTATATATATATGTGTTTTTCATTGTTTATTGATTTATGTCTTTATTTATCTAAATACTAATTAGTTATATTATTTTCAGGTTTCGGGATTTATGGCTATAGAAATTTTCCCATGCCAATTTTACCAGAAGAATGTAAAGGAACGCACAAGAGGCTATAAGACCAGTTACCGACGGATTTGTTCGTATACCAATTTATACGAAGTCTTGTTGCAAATGATTTGCTAAGAGTTTTTCTTGATAATAAAATTTCGAATAAATTTCTTTTCTTAGTAAGGTTAGTTATTAAGATTAATATCATTATATACGACCAGTACCAGTACTGCTAATTCATTGTAGTATCTTTCTGGCTATATACCACATCAATCAATGTATTGTATTAATATGAGATTATGGCGAATATATATATAAATATATATATATATATATATATATATAGTATTTTGCTATTGATTTATGAAATTTCATAAGCGATTTTAAGGTGATTGTGTGGGGCTTTTGCAGCTTTATTAAAATTGCATAAATAATAATTATATTTATATCGAAATTCTTTTACGATTATTATAAATGACTGTTTCAAAGAGCCTATTACTTTTTCTTGATTGATCGATGTGTATAAGTCCAGCTTTCGGTTAGTACTGGTGGTTACTAGTATTTTGACTACATGAGAACTGATTATTATTAAATTGATGTATATATATATATTGATTATATATAATATTATGGCGCAAATATATAGTGATTATATATAGTATCGCGCAAAGATTATATAGGATGAGAGAATAGGTAGGGATTATATTTTTATAAATAAGATTTTAAATTTTTTCGTTGCGGGACGTAACACTATAAAAATCTATGCTATTACATATATTCTATATATGATAACCCCCAATTAATTAATAAAATAAATATAAAGCATATAAGAAATAATACTATATTATACTAACAGTAATTGTACATTCAAAATAATTATATATTCTAAAGTAAAAGGTAATTATACCTGTTATATTAAAAATTACTATAGTTAACCCTTTCAGTTAAAGGAAAGACAAAATTAAATTCGTGTTAGACATCGGCGAATTTAAACAATTTACATCATCAAGGCAGTAATATAACCAAGAAAGGATATCCCTATGCGTGTATATGCGCTTACTACAAAGGAAAAGTCATAAATCAAAATATTTTATCAAACGATACTCACCTAAATTCTATTAATAAATGATTTTGAGCCCATGCGTATAATAAATAGTATGTTCAGTTGTCATAAAAGAGATGCAGCGATTATAAATTTTGAAACCTGAAAATCATATAATTAATTAATATTTTGGGATAAATAACCTACAGTAAAAATGCTGACAAATGCTCCGAAAGTGAGCCACATAAAATATTAATACGAAAATTTATAAAGAATCATCAATAACAAAAGGAAAGTTATAAAGTTAACATTCTACGTACATATAAGAATATGAAACAATAAATAAATGTACCAAGTCAAACAAAAAATTAATGCCCATGAATAATAATTGTTACTAAAACAATACGCTCTAAAAATCAGTAATAATAATTAGTAATAAAATAATTAACAATATATATATATATTTTTTATATTCATGAGAAACAAAATTAATAAATTTTTCTTGAATAAATATTTTTCTAAACGTTATAATAAATCTTTACTGTACATTAATACCATTGGCCAAATATGTCTGTATAAAATTCTAATTATTACTGAATAACATTTAACTTTGACTATTTAATTACAAAATGTAAATGGCCAATAACTAAATAATAATCTTTTATAAAGTAACAAGCTTCTTTCAGAAATTAATGATCTAAACATTTCTTAATAAAATTAATAAAGTATATATATAAAATATAATTAATGAATAAAATATAATTAATAATAAAATATAATTAATAAAGTATATATATAAAATATAATTAACGAATAAAATATAATTAATAAATAGAATATGATTAATCAGGCAAGAATTTCCTTTAAAAATCCTAGATTGTTTTGGTTTTTGGTCCTCGTTGAGTTCCCGTAAATATATGTATATGTTCACTATCAGGAAGTGATTTTCCTCAGAGTCTTGATACCTGAAAAATATAATAAATGTATAAGAAAATCTACTATAGAAATTATTAAATAAACCATTTAAAATATAATACATCCTTGCACACCTTTTATGATCCTATATATATAATATTTATCCTCTTCCTAATAACGTAAGACAGCTTGTTATAAATAAGTAGCAAGAATTCCAAGACCCAGCAACTGAAAATAATAATCAAATAATATTTGGCCGTATGAAAAATTAACTTCACAAAAATGTACTAAAAAATCAATCTATACAAAAATCTATTACCATTATAAAAGTTTGATTGATCAAAATTACTATATTAAAAAGGTTTAATATTTTATAAATGTATATAATTATATAGGAGTAAAAGAAATCAAATAGTAAAAGAAGTATAATAAATCAAATATTAATATATTAAATTTCAACAATAAATATATTAAATTAAATAATAACTACTAAACAATAACTAAATAATAAAGAAATGTCAAGAAATTATTATGAATAAAATTTTATACGTAACTCTTTGCTGCATACAGAATAATAAGTCACCCTATAAACATAGCCTCCACTTGGTTGTCCACCGGGTGTCCCAATATTTTCATCACCTAACGAAAACGCTATACGGAAAAATAAAAATATATTTATTAATAAAATTCCTTAGAAATATATTTCAATAACAAACCACAAATATGCCTCCTCAAATATATAATTAACCGACTGCATCTATCGAAATTTATACACGAGACCTCAATAGGTAGTAGTACGTGAAAGTGAGAGAGACCGCACTATCGGGTGACTCGCGCGAGTGAGAGAGACAGCGCTATACGTAATACCATATGTAAAAATTAATAAGAATTAAACCGCGAAACAAGCTCGGACAGACTTGTCACCCTCATTATTAGTATAAATACATATGTAGTTATTAATAAAAATTTTAAAGATAATGCATTAAAATACTAAAGGTACATAATATTATACATGAATACATATATTATATATATATATATATATATATATATATATGATATATATTTTATAAATATATGATATAATTAAATAAAACCTTTAATTCATTAATTAACTTATCAAAATAATAAACTTACCAAATAAACTTCCGAAATAATTCGCACAGATTCCTCAGAATCCTTTCAATGCTGCATATTCTTATATGGTTTAAGCCTGTCTGTTGTCCGTGAATAATCCATTGGTCCATATACCTTCCAACATATATATATATTATATATGCAACCTAGACAAATAAGAAAAATTCAAATAATAACACGTTTAAACTCTAAGCATAAGAACATAATAATTAATACATTATAAAAATCTCTTTTCATATACGTATATTCTATATAGTTATTCAAATAAAACTTCACTACATAATAATAAATTATATAAAATCTAATTTCTTATTGCCAAATAATACATATATTTTTCATTTTGATTATTAATTGCAAAATTTTATATACAATTAAAATATAATGAGTAAGCAATGATAACCAAATAATAAACCATTTTCATTATGTGAAAGCTCAACATTATATATATATATTTAATAAATGACCGAAAGTTGTCAAGTCAAGCGCATTCAAAATAATATTAAAATATTTCAAAATATCCAAAACTTATCCGCAATTAGAGGTGCATAGAGTTAATAAGTCATGGCCAGATGATCCTATGTGAGTATTTTGATCCGCTCCGACAATAGTCTAATAAACGTTCTATATTGTCGATCAAAATACAGCCAAGTTATAAATGATATGCACCCTCGAATATCTTCTGTATAGAATGTCGTTTTACAAAATATCTGAAAAATATAACTATATAAGACAAATATATTAAATTATTTAAATTATTAATAATTACAAATAATAAAGATTCTGATTTAATAAAACCAATAATGCAAAATAAAGCTCATAACTCTTTACTGTGTGCAGAATTATAAATCTATATAACTACTAAATAAATTTTGTTATAACAAAACTTTACACATATATAACACACATGAAATATAAAGTTTAAATAATAATAATACAAGGTAATAAATATACATATTAATAATAATAATGAATGTATGGTCTTATAAAATTCATTATGCATGATTTTATTATTGAGACGAATAATAAGTCTCCTTATAAGAGCACAAGGCTAAGTCCAGCGTACCGCGTTATCTCCCCTATTACTTTGTTATCTCCTGTTACGTCCTATTCGATCGTTTATTCAACGATTCTGCAGGGCGCACCGTGCAGGGACGAACAATATTATATCTCTCTATTTTGTTTTTCAGGGCAACCTGCCACGCCGGCTATACCCTGGGACGCCGAGAGATTAGGATCTATAGGACGCTTCTTTTCGGAGGTATCTTAGGGTTGACAAATAAATATGTGGATTTATTATGTTATAAATTTCTATTTTTTCCTTTTATTTATTTTATCCTTCCTCGTTCTTCTACATTAGTTTGTACGGTAATTTTAGCGAAATCAAATTATGTATGATATATGTCATCGACAGTATCTAAGAATTCTTCGCTGTTCAGATAATTGTTACGTCCCGGGATGTCGCGGCTCTAAAAGAGAATTCGGACGTCGCGGGGCTCGATCGCTTTTTCGGGTCAAGCGAACCTATGCGGCTCTTCCCGGGGATACGTTCGATCTGAAGCGCTCGGAATTATTGTTCGGGCTCGGAGTCAGTGGACTCTTCGTCGGGGTACACGATAGGGATGACTATATTACCGTCTTGAGTTACTGGATGATTGGCAGGGTGTAGCCAATAGTCTAGAAGTCGCTCAGGGCACTCGGGGCATTCGTCGCTAATTCTGATGCTGCTTAATCTACTTCCACAGGAGTAACACCCGAATCCGATGGGTTCGCCAATTATAAGTCTATGTTTCGTCACGTAATTATACCGTAGACGCTCTTCAGCGGGCAGGGAATAATAACAGAATGCGCACAGAGCGGCTCTAGTTTGATTATTCGCGAAACCGCAAGCCTTCTGGCAAAAGCTCAGGGAGAGATCGGGGGTATTAAGGAGGGCTTGAGTGATCCGATCACGAAACACGCGGGATCGCATCGGGGGAGAGCGATTTTATCGGGTGAAATCCGATTTTCCAGGGATTTTCTTGAAAGTAGGTCTCGGTTGGGACTAAGTCCCTTTAACGCAGCGTCGGTTTAAAGGGATTCGGGAAAGTAGATCACGGGGTAATTGGGTCAATTTATGTAGGGTCATCGCATTAAATCCCAAAATAAAAATTAGGTCACTGGGTCAGTGGGTCATCGCGTTAAATCCCGAAGTTGAAAATAGGTTAGTAGGTCGTTGCGTTAAATCCCAAAGTTGAAAATAGGTTAGTAGGTCGTTGCGTTAAATCCCAAGCGTCGGATTAAATCCCAATTCATAATTTCGTTAATTACAGCTTAAGGAGAGGACCGCGGTCATTTATCACTATGAATTCGAATTGTTGTTATTATTATTATTAATATTTGGCTATTATTCGCGGAATAGAGCCGATATTCGCGGTAATTCGCGGAGATAAGGCCGGGGATTTAATACAGAGAGACTCGATTGACCACTGGAATGTACCGCGGCGCCGAAGGGTCGGGCTAAGATCGTAAAAGTGAAACCTTATACAAAAACACGATGGGCCTGGCAAAAAGTCGTGACTTGCACAAACAGGAATTTTCAACCGTCACTTACCTCCAAGATGGCTTCGCTTCATTTCCTTTCAAAGATTAATTTCCACGTGGCCTGGCCGCGTTGATTAATCAGGCTGCACTGGTAGGCGGGGATCGCGGTGCTCCACGCGGGTCTCCGGGATGAACGGAAGCGGGTTGATGCGGCTGGTTATCAACGTCGATGGGGATGAGTCGTTCTGGCCACTTTATTAAGCACGTGGTTTTATTTGCACTCGCGAATAATTGTTCGTATTCTTTATCGTAGTGGTTTGTTTCTACGATATCGATATAATTGGTGGACGCGGCGTAGTAATGTCTCGCTATCATCCGACGGAGTTGATTTTTCCTACCGGCACGGCGTGTTTGAGGCATTGTAGAAAATTAAAGTCATATTCGGATTTTCTGTAGGCGTCGAGCGGCTTGTCCTCTCTGAGCCGTCACTTCAAATCAGAAATGATTGATTATGCTTCGGATTTTCTGTAGACGTCGAGCGGCTTGTCCTCTCTGAGTCGTCACTTTGAATCAGAAGTAATCAATTTTGCTTCGTATTTTCTGTAGGCGACGAGCGGCTTGTCCTCTCTGTCGTCACTTCAAATACGAAAACTCGATTTAATTGTTATAATTTAGTAGCACGTGCCTGGTTAAGAATATCTGTATATTAACGTCGCGTCGCGTGGGATGTGGATTTATAGAATTAGGATTCTTTTGAATGATCACGAAGTTTAGCACACACTAGTATATATTTCTAAATTAATACACAAAATGTAATATATTTAAACTAGCACTTAGATTCGAGAATGAATTTATAATGAACTTGGAATTTGAGTTAAGATTATGATATGGAATTAGAGTTAGAGTCCAGCTTAGGACTTGTCGGTTCGGTGTCGCGAGTTAGACTGCTTGAGTCTGGGCCCGCTCCGAGGTCCCTCGATTTCGGCGGCTCGACTGCTGCGGCGGTCGAAAGTGGGGAGCTTGGAGAGAGAGGGGCCCTAGCTGAGCGCCATCTCTGGGCGCTTGGCGGAGGCTTAAATCTAACGCAGTGCCGCGCTTGGCCGCTAGTCGGAGTTCGGTGTCATAGCGCGCCTTGGCGCGCTTTTCAAATGCGCTGAAAGAAACTTAGAAGATTTACATGAAAGTTCGTGGAAAAATCAGGCGCGGGATGTAACACCTCCCCCCTTAGATGAAAATGTTGGACGATGTTCCAACATTTTCCATGTATAATCTAAAGTAATGTAAATTATTTCGCACGCTCTTATATTCTATGTATAATATGCTTAGAACTATTTTGTGTGCACTACACGTTTTCGTTCAAAAGTTTTCGAAGTTCTCGGTAGTCACGCACTTCACTTATTGGGGGCTCTATGGGGGTTGGTCGAATGTCTTCGGTTATTGGGAGGGCTTTAGGGGGCTGATTTTCTGGCGTCGAAAGGGGTTTGGAGGATCGCTGATTCTCGTCGTCCATTCGTCGTCTTGGTGATCCTGTGTACAGGAGCAGGTTCGTCATTGAAGTCCATACCGCTCCCAGTAGATGCAGGCTCCATCCGTATATCGAATGCAATGCGTATCCGTGGATGATGGTGTCCACGATTAGCTTTATTAATCGGATTATTATGAAAATTCCGATCACACCTGCGCTGGCCGATCCGAATGTGATAAATCCTGTCCACAATTTTTGCCCTGCGTTCTCCGCGATCTGGTCCAAGGATTTTTCGTCTAGCAGGTTTAGCATGGATATACTTCCTGCTGGTATTTCTCGTCCCATGGCCCCTCTTGCTATTGTATTCAGCATCGAAGGTTTTTCCATAGGGAACATTATGTGGTCGCGGAGTCTGTCTAAATCTTCGCTGGTATAGATGCCGCTGGTGGCGAGAGAGGAGGGGCTCACGTATTTCCAGGTGGGTTTCGTGAGCGGTTGGATGATCGAAGGTGCCGCCGCCTCTTGTGGTCGTGGCATCAGGCGGTACCAGCTGCCGTGTATGTTGTACATAACTGGCAGGAATTCGTTGCAGTCCCTCGGCGTTCCTTTTTTGGTGAGTATCCTTGTCCTCGGTAGCATGAATAATGATTGATTTTTGTACGTTATCGGGATTTCGTTATAGCAGACGTCCGTTGGTCGTACTCGGCATTCTACAGCTAGACATTTGACCAGGTGTAGAGCTTCTCCCGCCATGACTGCGGTGTATCCAGGTGCCTTCATTATTCGATGCGCCATTTCGTCAGGGGCGAAACTGGCGAGCGAGAGCGCGTTTTGTAATATTTCTTTTTCGAGCGCGCATTTTTGTTCCATTATGTCGCGGTAGAGTCGCGTCAGTTGTGTTTTAATATGTTTTTCTACGTATATAAATTTAGAATTTACATACGAGAAAATGTCTAAGTTACTGACGGATATTCTTGTGCGGATTTTGAATGTTCTTCCCTTTTCTGTTTCTAGTACGAATAATTTTGGGTGTTCCGTCAGCATGAGTTTGTAGCCACACAGTGTCATCTCAGTGGTTTTGGTGAGGGCGAAGGTCGTTTCCTTCGTTGTCACTGTGTAAACGGTTGGCGTCTCGGTGTTTGTCTGTGCCGTGAGTTTATCGGCTGGGCCCTCGTATAGCACGTCGTATTGGTCGAAGTGGCAGCTGTCCCTTGGCGTGATAGTCCAGTAGGTCTCCGAGCCGTCGTGGTCCATGCATTCTCCCGTGAGTGCTTTGCAGTGCACCCCGGATGGTAGGATCAACTCGTTAGTGTTTCTATCGATGACCGCGTCGAAGTTCCGAAGAGTTACTTTTACGACGGCCTGGACGACAGCACTTTCCCATGTTCCATAGGCATCTCCGTATTGAGTTCCGGTGCAACTTCCGTCCATGCTGGTGGTGCCGGCGAGGGTGACGCTTCGCACGTCCGTGCTGTTCCTCTTGAATGACTGGAGGATGCTTCGTTGACCTGTTCCTATGTCGATGGTTCCCGTGTCTTGCAGCTTTTTGCAGATGGATTCGGTGAGTTCTATTGTGTATTGGCGGCGTCCTCCTCGGACTATCGAGACGTGCGAGTGCATTCCACAATAGTATATCGTGCGGTCGACTTCGACTTTGCACTGCATCACGTGTGTGTGGTCATGGGTTGACATTTGTAACAGCTGTACGTAGGTGGCTTCCCTCTTAGGTTCTATGTTGTCGACGGCGCATTTACCGATGTCTAGGAGCGATAATGACGTTATATTTAATCCTTGTCCCCCGCAGTCGTATCCGATTAGACAGTATGATGCGGCAGGTAACAACAGGATTAGGGCAATGGCATGCGCTAAGATTTCCATGGTGACGGTGGCAATGTTCATGGTGCTGCGCTTGATTGAGTTGTGGTCGGTCCTCCGTCCGACTTCCTTTGATATAGCGGCTCTGGAGTGGGGGAGGCCTCCGTAATGGGGGCGCGATGCGGTGAGTGTTTGAGCTTGTCTGCGTGTACTATACGGGTCCTGGTAGCGCTTATTGCTAGTCTTACATTGTGGCTCTTGAGAACCTCTAATATTTTGTAGGGGCCTACGTACTGGTCCCCTAGCTTCCCTTTCGAGGGTTCTTTAAGGAGGTATACGTTATCGCCTATCTTAAAATTACGCGTCCTAATTCTACGATCATAGTATCTTTTGGATTTTTCTTTGGCGCGCATTAGGTTTTCGCGTGCGATAGTTTGTGCGTCTTTGATGCTGTTGAAAAGTGTTGTAAGATATTCCGCGTAACTCTCGTTGGTCGTATCCGCAGTAACGGGATCGCTCGCAGGGGTCCGCGCGGTTTTACCAAACACGAGTTCATGCGGTGTGTACTGAGTGCCTTCGTGGACGCTAGTGTTGTAAGAGAGGGACGCTAACTTTAGGCACTTATCCCATTCGTTATTTTTATCCACGAACTGCTTCAGGTATTCCCACAAGACTTGGTGCGATCTTTCGACCGAGCCATTGGCTTGTGGTCTATACGCTGTGGTTCTGTAATGCTTAATTCTAAACTTACGTGCTATGTTTCGCATAAGGCTATTTAAGAAATGCGATCCTTGGTCGGTTAGGATTGCTTTGGGAGCACCGAATGTGCATATAAACTCGTTGGTGAGCGCGTCGGCTACTTCTATGGCTCCGGCGTGTTGGAGCGGTATCGCGAGCGAGTACTTAGTTAGGAGGTCCTGTATAGTAAGTATGTAACAGTTTTTTGACTGTGTCGTTGGTAATGGGCCCATGATATCCATGGAGATTTTGTCGAAGGCGGAGTCAGGGGTGTCCGTAAGCACCATGGGTTGCCGAGTTTTTGTTCTTACTAACTTTTTTAGTTGACAAGCACGGCAGTTTTTTATGAATGATTGGACGTCGGCTTTCATTCTCGACCAAAAATACTTTTTCTTTACTCGTCTATATGTTTTCGTGACGCCCTTGTGTCCGCCGACGGCAGAACAGTGATTTTCCGACAGGATCTGTTGCCTACTCTCTTCTGGGGGTATCGTAATTTCATTCTTACAAATAAAGATTCTAATACTAGTTTCGCTTAGGGTTCGGGTGAGTTGCATATACACCGTTTCCCAAGGTACATTGTCAACGTTACCTCTGGCGATAGAGATAGATTGTAGGCCAAGTTCGGTGACGACGTCTAGCAAGGAATGCATCGTTTCCTTCACGATTTCTTTTTCCGTGATTCCTGATACTCTATCTTTAATGATTAGTGATATAATGCGTCGCGAGCCATTCCGGTCGACTCGGGCTCTGCCTAGCGTCGCATTTTTAATTAGAGGGAGCGACTTAGTGTCTGCAAGCATGCGAGCCCCTTGGTCGATCGGAATGCCTTGTTGCGTGGTAAAAATAACTAAGTTGTCGCGTCGTGTCGTGAAGTTATCAGGTATCGTTATTACGTTAGGTCCCACTGGGTTTCGTATGATAGCGGGTTCATTTGGATTTTCAAACGGTCGTTCGTCGTCATCGGACTCTGTGCTACTTTCGGATTCCGCGTCGCTTTCGGCGTTAGCCTCGCTTTCGCTGTTCGCGTACTCCTCAGCTTCGTTTAGCTGGTTGCAGGGTAAGGTCGAGGGCGTTCCCTCCGCATTGATTGGTGTGCCGGTCTCTCTAGTGCCTGGTTTTGGCACTGCGGAAAATAAAGATTCATCTGAGTCGGATGATATAGGATCGTTTTCGAGGATTAGGATTTGTTGGGTTTTCGCGGCAGGTGTGGGGGTCGGATTTCGCGAGAGTGCGTCCGCGTTTACATTGGTTTTTCCCGCTTTGTACATTACCTCGTATTCGTATTCCGCTAGTTTTAAACGCCAGCGTACGAGTCGCGAAGTGGGGTCTTTTACCGAATGTAACCACACGAGCGGTTTGTGGTCCGTTACTAACACGAACTTCCGTCCATACAGATAGGGTCGGAAGTGATTGACACAGTACACGATGGCGAGGAGTTCTTTTTCTATCGTGGAATAATTTTGCTCTGCGTTGTTGAGTAAACGCGATGCGTACGCGATGGGTAGATCTTTTCCGACGACACCTTGGCTCAGGATTCCGCCTATGGCGTATCCCGAGGCGTCTGTCGTGAGCACGAATGCTTTGGTGAAGTCGGGATATTGTAGGATGGGTTGTGTGCAAAGGGAGTCACGGAGGGTTGTGAATGATTGCTCTTGTTCTGGATTCCAATTAAATTCCTTGTCCTTTTTTAATAATTCCGTGAGGGGGTGCGCGAGTTTGGAAAAATTCGGGATGAAACGACGGTAGTATCCCGCGAGGCCTAGGAATTGTTTAATGTTTTTTGCATGTCTCGGCCTGGGGAATTCTTTAACCGCGCGGACCTTCTCGGGGTCCGGTTTCACTCCCTTATCGCTGATAATGTGCCCTAGATAGCCGACTTCTTTTCTTAGGAATTCGCACTTATCGGGCTGTAATCTTAGGTTAGCTCTCTTTAATCTTTCCGCTAATTTATCGAACTTGAGCTCGTGTTCACGCAGGGAGCTCGCGTATAGTACGATATCATCGAGATACACGAAGAGCTCTATGCCTTGTAGTCCCGATAATACCTGATCCATCAGGCGTTGGAATGTCGCGGGCGCGTTTTTTAGACCGAAGGGCATACGGTTGAATTCGTAATGTCCGTGGGGGGTGGAGAACGCGGTCTTTTTCGCGTGTGCTTCGTGCATTGGTATTTGGTGGAACCCTGATGCAAGGTCAAACACACTAAAGTACTTCGCACTTCCCAGTTGGTCTAGTATTTCCGTAATGTTCGGGAGGGGATACGCGTCGCCTATGGTTTTTTCGTTTAGAGCGCGATAATCTATTACCATGCGCCATCTTTTGTTGCCCTTGGAATCGGGTTTCTTAGGGACGATCCATAAGGGGGAGTTATAGGGGGAATCTGAGGGTTTAATGACGTCGTTGTTTAGAAGTTCTTCGATTTGTTTATCTATTTCCTCTTTGTGGATCGGTGGGAAGCGGTATTGTTTAGTGTTAATTGGTTGTTCGTCGGTCGTGGGGATTTTATGAGATATAATAGTCACGTGTTCTAATTTGTCCGCCGGTAATCTAAATAAATCATTATGTCTCTGTATTGTTACGTCCCGCAACAAAATTTTTATTTTTATTTAAACACGCAAAAATTGCCTCTATAATATTTAAACTGTAATTCCACCGACGAACATATAAATCTTAATCCCACCGAGTAACATATTATTGTTAATATAAATTAATATTGTTAATTAAAATTCCATCACGCCATCTATTGTCACCAATATTTCTTATTATAAAATCTCACCGCGCAATGTAATATCACCAATACTTATAGTACATCAATATCATTCCGCCGCACGATATACTATTGTCAATATCTCCGAAAATAATCTTTCTCTGTTAAGAAGCTAGCTATACATAACATAACCTCACATAGGAATGATAGAAATAATTTTAAGTCCTCACTTAGGAATGATAGAAATAATTTTAAGTATTTGCCCACATATAGTATCATCCGCATAAAAATTACCTACTTTACCGACAATAGGCAAAATCACCCACACAAAAGTTACCGACAGTCGATAAAATAAATTCCTACTTTACCGACAGAGCAAAAGTTACCGACAGAAAAATTACCGACGGTTGATAAGGAAGTTTTCTACCTTACCGACCGAGCAAAAGTTACCGACAGAAAAATTACCGACCCATGATAACACAGTTACCGACGTTACCGACTGAGGATAAAGTCATTTCCTACCTTACCGACAGTGAAGACTGTCCGTACCCACATTACCGACAGAGGGCAGCGCCATCTCTGGGGTAGCGATGATACTAACTTTACCGACATATAAGAAAATACCTCCTTTACTAATATGTAATCCTGATACACAAGAAATTTTACAAATCAAAAACCAAAAGACTTTATATACATATATATATATTTTTGAACACGTCTCGGCACCGACTACACGTATATCTAATTATTTCGGGGCCTAAATTATATCAAAAATCATTGATTCCAGATTAACTCGAAAAATACTATAAATAAAAATCTTATGACAATTTTCCCTTAAGGAGCATAAAAAGTCAGACCGACACATGTATACATAATTATGAAAACTCCAATACTACTAATTTTATAAACGAAGTTTTAAAATATAATTTTCCGTATGCGATATTATGAGTCATCATCACATTCCAAACTAAGACTATGGAATATTCCGCTCGAATATTATTGCACAACATTACGCAACATGATGAAATAATTAATTATCATTAAGTAACAAATGAATTTATTGTTATTAAGCGTATGCAATAACCTCCATTTATATATTAATCCACAAAAAATCCGTTCAAGAGAACATTGCGCAACATAACGAAATAATTAACTTATTGTTAAACATTAATATTAAGTACATGCAATAATTTTTATTCAAGAACATAATAGATATAAATATTAAAAATAAAAGCAAAGAATAAAAATTGTTGCACCATTTATTGAAATAATTTATAGTCTTTATATACTTATATCCCACCGCATAAATACTTATGTTAAAATAATTGTAATTATAATAATTATGATGTCAGAATTTATTAACAATATTTAAAAGCATTTTCCATAATAATACATAGAGACAAAAATGAACTTTCGAACGGAGCATGCTAGAAACTCCGTTGACATTTCTACAGCTAGAGTTTAAAAAACTACATTAGAAAATATATGCATGTAAACTGCAAAGGAATTCTGATGGTCTAATAATTATTATAAAACTTATGTGTCAAAATACAATGCAACCAGTATAGCCGATTCTATACTGACCGCTCCGTCACCCCCACTCCAATTCTGAAGAGTCCCACCATCTACAAATTAAACTACGCCCAAACTACGCCCAATTCCTGCGGCAACGCCCAGCAGCGCGCGCATCTTCCCCACGCTCGTGCCAGCGGCGCGCGCAACCAGCCCGGAGAAGGGAACCAATGAGCGACCGCACCGCCCACGCCGAGGCGCGCGCATCTTCCGAGGCGCGCGCATCCGTCACGTCAGCGGGAGCCAATCCCAAATCATTGCGCAACAATCACGTCAGAGAAAACCAATCACCCGTTGACAACGCGGCATATCCCTCGAGGCGGACGCATCTTTCGAGGCGCGCGCAGCCAGAAGCAGAGGAGGGAACCAATCACTGCTCGACTCCCTCCACGGAGAAGCGCATCTCCTACTATTGGGACCGTGTGCAAAACTGGGACTGACGACTATATAAACCCGTGCAGAGCGGTCCTCCTCGCATTTGGCCCAACGATATTTACAGTGTTAACTTGGCACTTTGCCCAACGATCTTCAAGTTAATACTTATATCTCCGAGATTTTGTACGTGTATTCAGTTAATAAATTCAGTGACTATTGAACATTGAGTTTCTCAATCGAACTCCTGGACTGCAACCTCCATCCCGAACTGTCACTGAGGTAGACGGTATCCAGCGGAAGGAAGCAGCATCCACTCATCAGCCTAGTGAAGGGAAGCAGCCTTCACACACTAGGACATTTCAGACACTGGTAAATATCCAGCCACTTGTCATTAATCTAACCTTTAATTTCTACTAACAACTAAATTCAGTGAAACAGTGCGCGACAATACGGGAACCTTACCTTTGATTACCCGTATTCCTTAATCCAGTTATTCAACTTAGTAAATATTTCCAATTGGAAAATTTATCTGGGACTTATCTCTTTGATAAGACGACGCGATAGACAGTGAGCGAGTGCGAAACTGCAGCGGCAGGTCGAACCCAAGTCTGGCTCGGTGGAAAAATAATTATCTTGAGGAATTTATTCCCATGATAGAGGTTGTTTCTCAACCTAGAGCTGGTGAGGCAATAGAAAAAATAAGCGGCCTCCTGTCAATCGACGTTTGAGTAGGCGAAAATGCAGTTTTCGATTAATAGGCAATTATCTTGAGGGATTTATCCCAATGATAGAAGTTGACCTTTTGATCTTGGATTGAATTTAGCCTTAACTTCAAAATACGAGATACATCCCAGGATTTAGAGACAATACACTGGCTTAGTTTATAACAATTTGAATCATTATCACTACTTGCAATTATAACCTAACCTTACGAGGTTAATACTAAGCCAGCCGTATGATAGGTGGATACCTTGTCAGCGTATCCAAACTCCTGATTATTCCTCGAATCCTCTTTCGATTTTCAGAGAATCAAAATAAAATAAGAATTTATTTGAAACCAAGATAACACATTAACATTTCAAACAAATAAATTCTCGATAATCCTAATTTACCATCAGTTGGTAATTTTTCCAATAGTCATCAATCAAAACTTACCATCGGTCGATAACTTACCATCAGTCGATAACTTACCATCGGTCGGTAAAACAGAAAGTGACGTTAACCATCGGTCGGTAAAACAGAAATCTAACTAACCATCGGTCGGTAAAACAGAAATCTAACTTACCATCGGTCGGTAAAACAGAAAGTGCCGCTAACCATCGGTCGGTAAAACAGAAACCTAACTTACCATCGGTCGGTAAAACAGAAATCTACATTACCGACGGTCGGTAATTTTCGAGAGTCAAAGTTTACCATAGATCGATAATTTATAGTACTAATACAATTTATTCTTCTCAGACTATACTTTATCAGCAATTTCAACCGCTTCTTTGAATTTCAACGATCCCCTCACTCGAAGGATTTTCGAATAACCTCAATTTAATTAATTAATAAATACCACCATTTATCCAGCTTGTAAAAGATAGAAGAAAATAAGAAAGGAAATAAATAAAGAAAGAAAATAAATAAAGATTTTGCTTACAAATACATATATTTATTCTCACTCCCTCCTGAATCCTCTCTATAAGCACAATAGACCTTCAATCTCTCGGCGTCCCAGGGTATAGCCGGCCTAGCAGGTTGCCCTAAAACAAATTGAGAGATTAATTGCGTCCAACTGGGAAAGTAAGACTTCCAGACCAGTCCTGAGGAACTGGGGACGTAACAGTATAAGTCGTGACACGTGGCTGTGTTCCTCAGGGTTTAGGTGTTCTAGTCGGAGTGCGTCTCGGATGGCTTGTAGGCGTTCGTAGTTGTCTGGGGTCGATTCAGTGGAGATTGCCAGTGCTTGGCCGGTTGCTGCCTGTTTGGCTTCGGATTCAGTGGGTGGGTCGCTTAATGTGGTTTCTATTTCCCGCAGTTCTACTGTCGGTACGATCAGTTCCCTGTCGGTATCACCGGAGTTTATCGCGTGTAGGTATGCTCTGCCATTCCGGTTCTCAACCACTGCTTCCCCTAGGTAGATGTCCTTACCGACGCTAAGTCGCGGGACGTAGCCTACCGTGATATCTAGATTTGGTACTTTGATATAGAAGGTTGCGCGTGATCTAGCAGGTATCACGACGGTGTCGTGATCGGTGAAGGGTATTCGGATTCCTTGTCATGCGACGTATCTTTCCTGCAGGTGTATATTCGACGCGTCGCGGAGGAAATCGTTGCCTAGGATACCTTCTTGTGGTATCGGAAAATTGTCGTTTACTACGTGCAGCTCTAGAGGGTGACCCGAGTAGTAAACTTGTATGGACCCGAGCGTTTTGATCCTGCCTTCCGTTATACCGCAGAGGTACAACTTATCGGTTTCGCGGATGCTAGTCTCGGGATGAACGTTCCGTCGTTTAATAAGATTAGGAGAAGCGCCAGTGTCCACCATAAAGGAGGTTTTCTGTGAGAGTCCGTCGACGGCTAACGCAACGGTAGGCGCGTGTGGGAAGTTCTGCGGGTTTAGTGTCGCTATTCGGAATTCTCGGCGGGAATCGCGTCTATTGGGTTTACCGGGCGTATTTCGCGCATCGGGGGCCCTTGGCGAGCGTCACCCGTCTGTCTCGCAGGGCCTTCCGGGTTTCCCTGGTTTTGCTGTCGAGCGTTATTATATGCGCGTTTTCGGCACTCGCTAATTTCATGCCCGAGGTTTTTACAGTACCTGCACTGCTTTATTTCTCGGCTTGCGTCCGGGTGGTCTGACGTTTTTGGTGAAGGGTCGCGGGACGCGTTGGTGGGGCGATTATTATTATCGGGGTAAGAGTTAGTACGCGGGTAGTCGTTCCGGGTGCGATCCGGATATTGGGGTGCATTGCGCGAGTATTCTGTGCGTGGGTATGATCCTTGTGAGCGATCGAGTCGTGGTTGTCCGTACGGTGGGCGATCCGTGTGGGTGGTTACTGCTGGGTTCTCGCGATTTGATCTGGGGTCATTGTAGCGTTCCCATGGAGGTATGAGGGGTGTGAGTTGTCGTCTGGTATAGTTTCTACCCTCATAGTCTCTGTCTTGTCGCTCGCGCGTGCCGAATCGAGTCTTATCTAATTCTTGTTCTTTCGCGATTGTTTTGACGACGGAGAATGCTTCGAATGGCTTCTGATAAAGTTTTTCTTTCATTTGTAAACGATATTCTAGCGGTAATCCTTTGCAGAAGGACCGTCCTGTTAATAAATCGATTTCGGCTTCGGTCGCGGGTGCGATGATTCCAGTTTCGCGACGTTCGGCGTCTAGGATCGCGGCGCGGAGTTCTTTTACTCGACTGATGTAATCTAGTATATGTTCTTGCGGTCTTAGGAAGATCATGCTTAGCTCACCGCGATGTTGGTCTATAGTTTTCTTAGATCCGAAGGCTGCGGTCAGGAGGTCTATCAATTGAGTAATATTGTCGCAGGGTTCGTCTTCCACGGCGCTATAGGCTCGCCCGCGTAATTTATTAATCAATAGCTTTGTAAGGTTCCGTTCCGCTGAGGGGGGAATGATTTCTCTGGCTCGTCGGCAAGCCTTGTTGAACTGGGATAGAGGGATATTATAGCCATCGAAGCTGGGGACTGAATCGGTGGCTTCGCGGAAGGAGACCTTGGGGAGTTGAGTCGGGCCGGGGGAAAGGTCGTATTGATATTCTTGAGAATCGCGTGTGTAAGTTCCTTGCCCGGAATGTCGTGGGGTTGAGTAATTTTCTCTACGGAGGAGCTCGACTTCTCGGCGCAGCCGTTCGATCTCGAGGCGTACGTCGTCGCCCGCGCTTCGTGACGCATCATTGCCAGAGGCGTCTAGTTTACGCGTTTCCATTTCTTTTTCCATTTGTTCGCGGTGTCGAATAAGATCTTGTATGTTCCTCTCGTATTCCTCGCGTTGTTCTTTTAATAGCGCCGCCTCTTCTTTTAATCTCTCGGCCTTGGTATCTAGTTTAGTTTGGATTGCTTCGATTTCCGCCTCTGTCAGCGGTTTACTCGTGGATTTCCCGCTACGGGTGTCCGGCATATCAGAAGAAAGGGTTTTATTCCGAGTTCTTCTCGTATCCCACCGCTGTCACCAAATTTGTTACGTCCCGGGATGTCGCGACTCTAAAAGAGGATTCGGACGTCGCGGGGCTCGATCGCTTTTTCGGGTCAAGCGAACCTATGCGGCTCTTCCCGGGGATACGTGCGATCTGAAGCGCTCGGAATTATTGTTCGGGCTCGGAGTCAGTGGACTCTTCGTCGGGGTACACGATAGGGATGACTATATTACCGTCTTGAGTTACTGGATGATTGGCAGGGTGTAGCCAATAGTCTAGAAGTCGCTCAGGGCACTCGGGGCATTCGTCGCTAATTCTGATGCTGCTTAATCTACTTCCACAGGAGTAACACCCGAATCCGATGGGTTCGCCAATTATAAGTCTATGTTTCGTCACGTAATTATACCGTAGACGCTCTTCAGCGGGCAGGGAATAATAACAGAATGCGCACAGAGCGGCTCTAGTTTGATTATTCGCGAAACCGCAAGCTTTCTGGCAAAAGCTCAGGGAGAGATCGGGGGTATTAAGGGGGGCTTGAGTGATCCGATCACGAAACACGCGGGATCGCATCGGGGGAGAGCGATTTTATCGGGTGAAATCCGATTTTCCAGGGATTTTCTTGAAAGTAGGTCTCGGTTGGGACTAAGTCCCTTTAACGCAGCGTCGGTTTAAAGGGATTCGGGAAAGTAGGTCACGGGGTAATTGGGTCAATTTATGTAGGTCACTGGGTCATCGCATTAAATCCCAAAATAAAATTAGGTCACTGGGTCAGTGGGTCATCGCGTTAAATCCCAAAATAAAAATTAGGTCACTGGGTCAGTGGGTCATCGCGTTAAATCCCAAAATAAAATTAGGTCACTGGGTCAGTGGGTCATCGCGTTAAATCCCAAAATAAAATTAGGTCACTGGGTCAGTGGGTCATCGCGTTAAATCCCAAAATAAAAATTAGGTCACTGGGTCAGTGGGTCATCGCGTTAAATCCCGAAGTTGAAAATAGGTTAGTAGGTCGTTGCGTTAAATCCCAAGCGTCGGATTAAATCCCAATTCATAATTTCGTTAAATACAGCTTAAGGAGAGGACCGCGGTCATTTATCACTATGAATTCGAATTGTTGTTATTATTATTATTAATATTTGGCTATTATTCGCGGAATAGAGCCGATATTCGCGGTAATTCGCGGAGATAAGGCCGGGGATTTAATACAGAGAGACTCGATTGACCACTGGAATGTACCGCGGCGCCGAAGGGTCGGGCTAAGATCGTAAAAGTGAAACCTTATACAAAAACACGATGGGCCTGGCAAAAAGTCGTGACTTGCACAAACAGGAATTTTCAACCGTCACTTACCTCCAAGATGGCTTCGCTTCATTTCCTTTCAAAGATTAATTTCCACGTGGCCTGGCCGCGTTGATTAATCAGGCTGCACTGGTAGGCGGGGATCGCGGCGCTCCACGCGGGTCTCCGGGATGAACGGAAGCGGGTTGATGCGGCTGGTTATCAACGTCGATGGGGATGAGTCGTTCTGGCCACTTTATTAAGCACGTGGTTTTATTTGCACTCGCGAATAATTGTTCGTATTCTTTATCGTAGTGGTTTGTTTCTACGATATCGATATAATTGGTGGACGCGGCGTAGTAATGTCTCGCTATCATCCGACGGAGTTGATTTTTCCTACCGGCACGGCGTGTTTTAGGCATTGTAGAAAATTAAAGTCATATTCGGATTTTCTGTAGGCGTCGAGCGGCTTGTCCTCTCTGAGCCGTCACTTCAAATCAGAAATGATTGATTATGCTTCGGATTTTCTGTAGACGTCGAGCGGCTTGTCCTCTCTGAGTCGTCACTTTGAATCAGAAGTAATCAATTTTGCTTCGTATTTTCTGTAGGCGACGAGCGGCTTGTCCTCTCTGTCGTCACTTCAAATACGAAAACTCGATTTAGTTGTTATAATTTAGTAGCACATGCCTGGTTAAGAATATCTGTATATTAACGTCGCGTCGCGTGGGATGTGGATTTATAGAATTAGGATTCTTTTGAATGATCACGAAGTTTAGCACACTCTAGTATATATTTCTAAATTAATACACAAAATGTAATATATTTAAACTAGCACTTAGATTCGAGAATGAATTTATAATGAACTTGGAATTTGAGTTAAGATTATGATATGGAATTAGAGTTAGAGTCCAGCTTAGGACTTGTCGGTTCGGTGTCGCGAGTTAGACTGCTTGAGTCTGGGCCCGCTCCGAGGTCCCTCGATTTCGGCGGCTCGACTGCTGCGGCGGTCGAAAGTGGGGAGCTTGGAGAGAGAGGGGCCCTAGCTGAGCGCCATCTCTGGGCGCTTGGCGGAGGCTTAAATCTAACGCAGTGCCGCGCTTGGCCGCTAGTCAGAGTTCGGTGTCATAGCGCGCCTTGGCGCGCTTTTCAAATGCGCTGAAAGAAACTTAGAAGATTTACATGAAAGTTTGTGGAAAAATCAGGCGCGGGATGTAACACCTCCCCCCTTAGATGAAAATGTTGGACGATGTTCCAACATTTTCCATGTATAATCTAAAGTAATGTAAATTATTTCGCACGCTCTTATATTCTATGTATAATATGCTTAGAACTATTTTGTGTGCACTACACGTTTTCGTTCAAAAGTTTTCGAAGTTCTCGGTAGTCACGCACTTCACTTATTGGGGGCTCTATGGGGGTTGGTCGAATGTCTTCGGTTATTGGGAGGGCTTTAGGGGGCTGATTTTCTGGCGTCGAAAGGGGTTTGGAGGATCACTGATTCTCGTCGTCCATTCGTCGTCTTGGTGATCCTGTGTACAGGAGCAGGTTCGTCATTGAAGTCCATACCGCTCCCAGTAGATGCAGGCTCCATCCGTATATCGAATGCAATGCGTATCCGTGGATGATGGTGTCCACGATTAGCTTTATTAATCGGATTATTATGAAAATTCCGATCACACCTGCGCTGGCCGATCCGAATGTGATAAATCCTGTCCACAATTTTTGCCCTGCGTTCTCCGCGATCTGGTCCAAGGATTTTTCGTCTAGCAGGTTTAGCATGGATATACTTCCTGCTGGTATTTCTCGTCCCATGGCCCCTCTTGCTATTGTATTCAGCATCGAAGGTTTTTCCATAGGAAACATTATGTGGTCGCGGAGTCTGTCTAGATCTTCGCTGGTATAGATGCCGCTGGTGGCGAGAGAGGAGGGGCTCACGTATTTCCAGGTGGGTTTTTAACGCAGTGCCGCGCTTGGCCGCTAGTCGGAGTTCGGTGTCATAGCGCGCCTTGGCGCGCTTTTCAAATGCGCTGAAAGAAACTTAGAAGATTTACATGAAAGTTCGTGGAAAAATCAGGCGCGGGATGTAACAGCGCGTATGTTGAGACATAGTGGAAGATAAGATTATTGGCACGCGCCAACCGATAACGCACTGCGTTCGGCTTAGTCTTAGCCTTTGGCACATATAAGAAGATTTATAATTCAGCTCGATTATTCGTACGTACTAAACCATGTTTTACTAAATTTTATAAGATTGTACATTTGTTGGATTTCAATTTTATGTTCTAATCCTTTTAATTTATTTTGACATATCTTTTACGTCGTTAAATTTATGTTTTATTGTCGGTTATATTGTTCTTATAATTCGCCTTTTAAATTTCGTATGTATATGTGTAACGTATTCTCCTACAATTTACAACTTAATAACTTAGTAAAACATATTACAATATATATATTTATTAATAACCATGCGTGTTAATGGTCAAAGCAAAAGGTCGGTCCGAAATTTATTTCACGCCTTGATTTTAAAAGAATATTATTTTTAAGTCCCCTTGGTCTGAAGTCTAATGCATGAACGCCGTAAGTATCAAGGGAGATAAGATACATTGACGCGTGTCAGTAGATAACGCACCGCACATCCTTAGCCTTGACCGCCTGACCGACTTATTAATTCACGCATATAAAATCATATTTTATTCGCATTTACCTATAGTTTTAGGTTTGTCGTTAATAAAGAAAGAAAATTATTGTATTTAGGTAGCTAGAGTACATATGCTTGTATGAATAATTAAAGCACTTAAGCTAACGGATATTCCTTGGATAATATATATATATATACTTAAAGTATATAAGAATATATTTCATGTTTTTTATGACTACAAATTTTGTGTGTCCAACTCACCTTGTTATTTTTATTAATAATTATATATATATATATATTAATAACAAGGGTGATAAGTTGGTCTGAGCTTGTTTCGCGATTTAATTCTCATTAATTCTTGCATACGGGATTACGTATAGCGCTGTCTCTCTCGCTCGCGCGGGCCGCCCGATAGTTCGGTCTCTCTCACTTTCACGTACTACCTATTGAGGTCTCGCGTATAAGTCTCGATCGGTTTAACCATTCGATTATGCTTTATTATATGTTACAGAAGGCTTAGTAAGTATTGTTGGCGTTATTATTTACTATTAATCGATTTATTAAAATATGATTTTCCTTTATGTAGGTTTTTATATATGTATATATATATACATATAATTGGAAAGGCACAAGCCTATGGGTTTT
This sequence comes from Camponotus vicinus, assembly GCF_025532165.1. Taxonomy (NCBI): domain Eukaryota; kingdom Metazoa; phylum Arthropoda; class Insecta; order Hymenoptera; family Formicidae; genus Camponotus; species Camponotus vicinus. Next base: position 18,088,592 of record NW_028141956.1, on the reverse strand, counting down.
CCGTAGATAATGGGTGTACGAAGTGAGCCTCTTTTAATTATTCAATAGGGCTGCCACGCAAAACATCTATACGGTAAGTATATTTGTTTATATATATATATATATATATATATGAATTTTTATATTTGTAATTGAGTAATGTATTTTGAATATGAATTCACGTGTAGGTTATTGTTGAAATGTATTTCTAAGGAAATTTTACTAATAAATATATTTTATTTTTCTGTATAGCGTGTTCGTTAGGTGATGAAAATACTGAGACACCCGGTGGACAACCGAGTGAGGCTATGTTTATAGGGTGACTTATTATTCTGCATGCAGAAAGAGTTATGTATAAAAATTTTATTCTTACTGAATTTTTCCTTTTGTAGTTATTATTTAATTTAATATATTTGTTGTTAAAATTGAGTGTATTAATATTTGATTTATCATACTTATTTTACTATTTGATTTTCTTCATTACTATATGATTATACACATCTGTAAAATATTATACCTTTTTAATTACATTAATACATTAGTTTTGATTAACTAAAAATTTTTATAATGATAATAGATTTTGTATGGATTAATGTTTTTATGTATTTTATGTCAAGTTAATTTTTCATACGGCCAAATATTATTGGATTGTTATTTTCAGCTGCTAGGACTTGGAATTCTTGCTACTTATTTATGACGAACTGTCTTATATCGTTGGGAAGAGGATATATATATATATATATATATATATATATAGGGTTATAAAAAGTGTGTAAGTATGAATTATATTTTAAATGGGTTACTCAATAATTCTTATAGTAACTCTTCTTATACTTTTATTATAATTTTCAGATATCAAGACTCTGAGAAAAATTACTTTCTAATAGTGAATATATATATATATATATAGTATTTTAAGCTTTGTGCCGACAAAGTGTCGATTTTTAATAGTTTAAAACGAGCAACAAATTCTTTGAGTTACTTTTCTCTTGTACAAATGAATTTCATCGTTTGCAGATACTTATGATATGTTGGTTCTAATTAAATAATGTAATTTTTACAAAATGTTTTTACACTGTTTTGGAGCACAAAATTAATTTTATAAATTTTCTTTTATTATTGATAATTTTTTTTATTAATCTTTTATATTAATATTCCTTCTGTTTAGACTTGCTTTCAGGATATTTGTTGGCATTTTTGCCAACAGGTTATGTCTCGATTCATCCAAATATTAATTTAATTATATTTCTCCCAGGTTTCAAAATTTGCAATAGCCGCTGTTACGTCCCCAGTTCCTCAGGACTGGTCTGGAAGTCTTACTTTCCCAGTTGGACGCAATTAATCTCTCAATTTGTTTTAGGGCAACCTGCTAGGCCGGCTATACCCTGGGACGCCGAGAGATTGAAGGTCTGTTGTGCTCTTCGAGAGAGGATTCAGGAGGGAATGCGAATAAATAAATGATTTATATAGATTTAAGATTTCTTTATTTATTTCACCTTTTGTTTCTTTTCTTTTATAACTTGAATAAATGTGGATTTATTCCTCCGAAGAGTAACCGTATATTTCTGGGAGAATATATGAATATTCGCTATCGATATCTGCAATAGGTATCGCGATTTCTATTTGGGGAATCTCCAAGGGTGCGAAAGGGTCTAGATCCTCGTATGTTACTGGTGAATAGCTTGGAGGAGGATAGGAATCGTCTTCTTCCGGCGAATAATTATATTGTTCTGGGTTTGACGCTATCTCAGCGTTTCGCTCTTCGGTTTCCAAGATAAGGTCGCTCAGTTCTTCAGGTAGTTCCTCTGTTGTTTCAAAGGGAGTGTAGTTATTTCCCGTAGGTTGTGTCGTTGAAGCGAAAGTATTTATTTGAGTGTCGAGGGGTTCTTGGATTTCTGTATTTCCTTCGGTTAGAGGGGGAGACAGATCTTTTGACGTTGAAACATTTATTTCTGCGATCTCTGGGATGAATGGAGAAGACTGATTTATCATAGATGGGGTTGGCTCTATAAGTTCGTTAAGGAATGAGACGCGATTAAGCAGTAATCGTCGGGTGCATCTATTCTGTTGTATATGGCGAGAAGCGTTGTGAATGGAAAGCTCACGTCGAGTACCCGCGGTTGAGCGTCGAGCGCGGACCATCTATTAATTATATAGTTTGGTAACAATTTAATTAAGTGAAGATGGAATAATATTGTATAGTGGTTCGGTGGTACTTACGTTGACCAACACCTGTTGAATAAAAGAAAGGGTCCCGCGTGACTATTCGTTCAGTAATAAATAATTATTATCCCAAGAATACAGAAAGTAATAGTAATATCTAATTATTGAAGCTTCATAAGGGTTTAGATCGCGGCTAGAATATAGTCGGAGAAGAATAAGTCATAATAGTAATAATGAATTACCGACCCGGGGTAATTATCGACTCACGAAACTTACCGACCGATGGTAATGTAGGTTTCTGTTTTACCGACCGATGGTAACATCGGTTTTGCCGACCGTCGGTAATGTAGATTTATGTTTTACCGACTGTCGGTAATGTGGATTTCGGTTTTACCGACCGATGGTAACTTTAGTTTGCCGACCGTCGGTAATGTAGATTTCGGTTTTACCGACCGATGGTAACTTTATCGACCGACGGTAATTTATATAATTTCGTTAAATTATTAGGTTAGCCTTGTTTTTAAATTGCGATTTGAATATCTAAAGTCGGTTTGCTGAAAATCGAAGAGGCTTGAGGAGGAATAAGGAGATTGGATACTTTAATAATGTATCCACCTGTCAAACGTCTGGCTTAGTATTAACCTTATAATGTCAGGTTATAATAAATGAAAGTACTAAAATAATAATTGAAATTATCAAAAGCTAAGCCAGTGCATCATCACTAATTTCTGGGATGTATCTCGTGTCTTGAAATCAAGGCAAGATTCAATGTGACGGTTGCGTCAATCAGCTCCAAAATTAAAAGACAATCTCATGAAAATTGTCAATTAACCGGGCCGAAATTGTATCTTCGCCTAATCAAACGTCGATTGACAGGACACTCTAGTTCCGTTTTCCAGGAATGGTCAACAGCTCCAAGAAAAAAAGGAAATTTCCCTGAAGATAATTGCCTTTTTCACTGCGCCGCGCCTTGAGCAATATTCTGCCGAAGCAGCCTCGCTTTATTCACTGTCAATCGAGTCGTCTTATCAAGGAGATAAGTCCCAGTAAAAGTCTTCCAATTTGAAGTAATATTTAAATAAATTGAATAACTGGATTAAGGAATACGGGTAATCAAAGGTAAGGTTCCCGAATTGTCGCGCACTGTTTCACTGAATTTAGTTGTTAGTAGTAAGTTGAAATGAAATTGAATTAAGAATTTAGATGAATAACATTCATCTAAGTATTTACCAAGAGCTGCTGTATTCTAATGTGTGGATGCTGCTTCCTTCCACTGGATGCCGTCTACCTCGGTGATGGCTCAGGAAAAGGGTTGCAGTCAAGCAATGAAGTCTCTCGGTGTGTAAGGATGATTCCTCTCTGCTGGAGACCGACTGCCTCGGCGAGGTCCCTGAAGAGAGGTCCGGAGCCGTTGGAGAATAAGTGGCAGGAGACCCAGATTATGAGCTCGAAGACACTTTATTTTAAAGTATACTTGAATATAATAAATATAATATTTGGCGGCTCTGATGTATGGAGATGTCTTCTTGAGAGCGTTGATTCAAATGCCAGTAGTTGTTAAGTGTTGAAAACGTTGGGCCAAATGCGAGGAGGACCGCTCTGCACGGGTTTATATAGGCGTCGGTCCCTACTTTTCGTGCTGGGTCTGATGGTGGAGGATGTGCGCCTCAGGCGTGGGCGGCGCGATTGCTCATTGGCTCCCTTCTCCGGGCTGGTTGCGCGCGCCGCTGGTGCAAGCGTGGGGAAGATGCGCGCGCTGCTGGGCGTTACCGCAGGAATTGGGCGTAACTTGAGTTGTAGGTGGCGCGACTCTTCTGATTCAGAGTAGGGGCGACGGAGCGGTCAGTATAGAATCGGCTATACTGGTACATTGTCTTTTGACATATAATTTTTTATAATAATTATTTGACTATCAGAATTTCTTTGCAGTTCACATGCATATATTTTCTAATGTAGAATTTTAAGCTCTAACTGTAGAAATGTCAACGGAGTTTCTAGCATGCTCCGTTCGAAAGTTCATTCTTTTCTTTTATGTATTATTATATAAAAATGCTTTTAAATATTATTAATAAATTCTGATATCATAATTATTATAATTACAATTCTTTTAACATCTGAAAATATATATATATTTATGATTACGCAGTGGAATATAGATATATGTATATATATATATAATATATCTATATGAATATAATTATTGTTAACAAATTCTCGTTTTAGCATGCAATAATTTATTTTATATCACGGTGGGATATAATTAAAAGAGTAATATAAATTAAATTTATTTCATGGCGCAATAAAGTATTGCGGTTATTTTATATATGCATATAATTAATTCACGGTGGAATAAAATAATGTAAATTAATTGTTTTTAATAAATTATTGCAGCTATTTCACGCGGTGTGATATAAGTGAACATAATTTTAATTTACGGCGGAATAAAGACTATTAATTAACTATTTCAACATGTTATGCAACAATTTTTATTCTTTGATTTTAACTTTTAATACTTATAACCGTTAGGTTTTTGAATTAATAAATTAATAAAAATTATTGCATATGCTTAATATTAACATTTAACAATAATTTCGTTTGTCTCTTAATAATAATTAATTATTTCATCATGTTGCATTATGTTGCGCAATAATATTCGAACGGAATATTCTTTAGATTTAACTTTTAATAATTATAACCGTTAGGTTTTTGAATTAATAAATTAATAAAAATTATTGCGTATGCTTAATATTAACATTTAACAATAATTTCGTTTGTCTCTTAATACTAATTAACTATTTCGTCATGTTGCATTATGTTGCGCAATAATATTCGAATGGAATATTCTTTAGATTTAACTTTTAATAATTATAACCGTTAGGTTTTTGAATTAATAAATTAATAAAAATTATTGCGTATGCTTAATATTAACATTTAACAATAATTTCGTTTGTCTCTTAATAATAATTAATTATTTCATCATGTTGCGCAATAATATTCGAACGGAATATTCTAGAATATTCCGGAGCTTGGAATGCGGAGAGCTAGGCATTTCTGAGAATTGTGATCGATCGGCGCTTCTGAGAAATGCGTTGCATTTAGCCTTGAGCACTTTTTAGCGACTTATAATATTGCATACGTAAAATCATATTTAAAACTTTACTTATAAATTTAGTAATATTGAAGTTTTTATAATTATGCATATATGAATCGACTCAGCTTTTTGTGCTCTTTAAGTAAAAATTATAATGAGATTTATATCTATATTATTTTTTGAGTTAATAAGAAATCAAAGATTTTTGATATAGTCTATGCCTTAAAATAATGAGATATATGTATAGTCGGTGCTGAGACGTGTACAAATATATATATATATGTATATATAACTTAATAAAAATCCTTTGAATTTTAGTTTTTAACTTTTTTAGTATCAGGATAATATACCAATAAAAGAGGTATACTCTTATATGTCGGTAAGGTTAGCAACATTATTATCTTCAATCGGTAAAGTAGGAAGCAACCTTATCTTCAGTCGGTAAAGTAGGAAATGACTTTATCTTCAGTCGGTAACGTCGGTAACTGTGTTATCATGTGTCGGTAACTTTTGTGTCGGTAACTTTTGCTCGGTCGGTAAGGTAGAAAACTTCCTTATCAACCGTCGGTAATTTTTGTGCGGGTGACATTACCTGCTGTTGGTAAAGTAGGAAATTACTTTACCATTCGTCGGTAACTTTTCTGTCGGTAATTTTTACTCTGTCGGTAAAGTAGGAATTTATTTTATCGACTGTCGGTAACTTTTGCGTGGGTGATTTTGCCTATTGTCGGTAAAGTAGATAATTTTTATGCGGATGATACTGTGGGTAAATACTTAAAATTATTTGTATCATTCCTAAGTGAGGTTATGTTATGTATAGCTAGCTTCTTAACAAAGAAAGATTATTTTCGGAGATATTGACAATAGTATATCGCGCGGCGGAATGATATTGATGTACTATAAGTATTGGTGATATTACATTGCGCGGTGAGATTTTATAATAAGAAATATTGGTGATAATAGATGGCGTGATGGAATTTTAATTAACAATATTAATTTATATTAACAATAATATGTTACGTGGTGGGATTAAGATTTATATGTTCGTCGGTGGAACTACAGTTTAAATATTATAGAGGCAATTTTTGCGTGTTTAAATAAAAATAAAAATTTTGTTGCGGGACGTAACACCCCACACGACCTTTCATTTGCCCCTTTGCCCTCCGAACTAAACCCCGAGAACAGCAGACAACCCCAAGCGATACCGGCTGGAGAAGAACCGGAAGAAGAACAGGAATCATCAGATAGTTGCTCTGTCAGCTCAACAGCTTCCACGATTGTCCTCGACCCGGATGACCTTACTGCTGGAATACCACGGGGATTACTCCGAGCTTGGGAGGCCAACGCCGAAATAAGACGGGACAGGCAGGTCCAAACGTCTCCCCGTCGCCCCGATAGCCCGGCCTCATTTTCAGATTATTCAACCCCAGATTATTCCCCGGTTAGACCCGGAGAATTCGGGTTTGACCCCGTGGATATCTCCCCAGCAGAAGAAGGCTTGGTGGACCAAGCGGTTAATCATTTTCTGGATTATCTGAACAGCGAAGAATTCTTAGATACAGTCGATGACATATATCATACATAATTTGATTTCGCTAAAATTACCTTACAAACTAATGTAGAAGAACGGGGAAGGATAAATAAATAAAAGGAAAAAATAGAAATTTATAACATAATAAATCTACATATTTATTTGTCAACCCTAAAATACCTCCGAAAAGAAGCGTCCTATAGATCCTAATCTCTCGGCGTCCCAGGGTATAGCCGGCGTGGCAGGTTGCCCTGAAAAACAAAATAGAGAGATATAATATTGTTCGTCCCTGCACGGTGCGCCCTGCAGAATCGTTGAATAAACGATCGAATAGGATGTAACATACCATTTTCGCGGCTCGAGAATACGATTCGAAAATCCTAGCAGCGATCCAATGTTGTCGGGTTTGGTAAAGTTTATTCTGTAGGCACATTTGATCTCGCTCCTCATTGTATTGTAATTAGCGCGGAGCACTATCGGATATTCATCATCTTCATAGTCAATGTGTTTCTTATCGCGATGTTTCCGTGAAATTGCTTGTTTCAAAAATTCATGTATATTTTGCAACTCATACGATCCCTCGGGAATCGTAATTTCCTCGTCGTCTTTGCCAAAGTAAAATTTATTATTCGAGGAATTCACATTCGGTATCGTGTGATAAGTCTCAAAATCCGTTAGACCGAGCTCGTATTCGCCGTCGCTCAAATCTATGGTGGGAAAGAAGTTTGCCGTGAGAACGCTACTCTTCCCAGTCAATGTGAACGTCATAGACATGTCGACGAAACTGTTTAACGAATACTGAGTTAAATAGCGCAATATCTGTCTTTAAATTCACATGCATCGACCGTTCGAAGAAACTGCAAGCACAATTGTCCGCAGATGCTCTGATCGTAAGTTTGAACAGGTGTGTAATTGTACTGTATCTTCGTTACGTTTCGTCCGAGATATCGCACCAATTCATTCGGTGGTCGAAGATTGCCGAAACTGTCGAAATATATAGCGCGATTCCCCCTCTTTGCATACGCTACCCAATGAGTACCTGGTCCTTCGACGCTATCCAAATTTACAATGCCGCTCTCGTTTTGATATATACCATCGATCGGTAACGAGTTGCGCATGAAAACACCTCTAAAATATGGAATGTGCATACGTTTTGCCAGTTGTAGCAATTGTATGTTGGTAGTTGCGCCCTGCGGCATTTTTAGCGTCTCTTTGACGTTTTTTTTTTTCTCGTTGAGGCTCCTCGTCCGTATTTGTAAGGAGCGAGATATAATCCGTGACCTTCCATAGCGCGATTGTGACGTAGCATCTCTTGCAACTGACGTTGCGCGGCTTTTCCGTCGTTCACCACCTTCGCTACACCAGCCGCTCCACCGATCAGGGATCCGAGCGCACCCAACATTGGTAGAATCGGCAATACACCGCCGCATTTCGCTACCGGAAGTATCCGTTTCTTCGCCGTTTTTTTCTTCGTCTTCGTCTTCAGACCCATACCGAGCTTCGTCTTGGCTTTCATCGCTGTCCAGACAGCTGTGGCGGCGGCTCTCTCACCGAGAGTCGAATCTCTCGCAACGATGCGATTCCGCGCTTTCTCAGCGAGTATCTTATCCGCCGCGTGTCTCTCGGTGAGATCGTTGCTCCGAGAGTATGCTATATCGTGTTCGCGACACGCCGCGTCCAATGGATTTATACCTCGATCGCCTCTGACTAATCGCTTCTCCAACCGTGTGCCTGGCCCGCAAAACTGATAGCCGGGAATATGGAATTCGATCGGAAGTGTGTTTATCGCGTGATTTAATAGGCCTCTACCTATTTTCGTTGACATTCGCTGCAATTCTTTATCAATGGTGCCGGACCATCGATGTGTGTTTTCTGCCACGGCTGATTGTAGTGTTCGTAACAGCGACGATACGTCTGAACCTCCGGATCCGCTTTTATGTGTTCCGGAAGTTTGTCCCACACGTAGTGGACGTGATCACCGCACATTCGCAACAGAACAGCTTTTGACACAAATTGTAGTTGTTCGACGCTCAAATCGCGAATGTCGGAAGGACTTGATAGCAGAACGAACATTTTTTCTCTACTGAGCGACTCGTGATTTCGCGCACCTCTAAATAGGCAGGCGTTCGATCCAATCGGTAGTGTTGAAAAAATGAGATTCGTGCGACAACCTTTGACGATACGCGTGACGAATTGCGACGACAGATTACGATCAATGGAGGACAACGCAGAGATGCGCAGGCACGGTACGATGCTACCGACTACTATACGCGCGATCGTTTGCGGCCCCTCGAATTGTGGTAAAACCAACGTTCTGATAAGTCTACTGGAAAGCCCGCACGGTGTACGTTTCGAGAACGTGTACGTGTACTCGAAGTCGCTGCAACAGCCGAAATATCGATATCTGGAGAATTTGTTGACGCCGATTGATGAAATCGGCTATTTTACGTTCTCCAATAACAGTGACGTCATTCCACCGAGCGAGGCACGTCCAAACTCGATTTTCGTCTTCGATGACGTGGCGTGCGACAAGCAAAATACGATAAGAGAGTACTTCTCAATGGGTCGTCACTCGAACGTCGACTGCTTCTATCTCTGTCAGACGTACGCGAGAATACCAAAACATCTTATACGCGACAACGCGAACCTGCTGATTTTGTTTAAACAGGACGGTACCAACTTGAAACACGTGTACAACGATCACGTGAATACCGACATGTCGTACGGGGATTTCAGTGAATTATGTCGTACTTGTTGGCAACAAAAGTATGGATTTCTAGTGATAGATAAGGACAGCTCATTTACGAACGGGCGATACAGAAAAGGATTTAACGTGTTCGCGATACCGCAAAACGATTAATCGCTGCCGACACTCTGTCGACATGGCTGAAAGCGATAATATTCGCGAGCGTGAAAAGATTGCGAGGGAAATTGAGAAAACGAGCGAATCGATCCGCAAGAAACATCGCGCTTTGAAGACCGGTAAGATCGACGACGATATCGCGGTCAAGACCCATTTTAGACCTATTATCGAGCCACTACAAAAAATCGTCGACAACTCTAGCTTAATCGCGGTGAAAAACGAGCCGGAGAGTAACGCTATAATTAAAACGTTACCCATCAAGCGGTACAAGGAAGAAGAGGAGAAGGAGGAGGAGGATGAGCATACGACACCGAAAAAAAGACAACGATTGAAGGCGAATCGTTTATCGACATCGCATAAATCGGATGAACCGCTGATAACCTCCACACCGTCCGCGACAACGAGAATCGTACAACCCACGATACCCGAATCACTCGCAATCGAAAATGTTTTCGAAACCACGGGCAACCCGCTCGAATCACCATCTGTTCGAAACATGTTCCAAACGTTGGAAGGTCAAAAAATGTTACGAGAGTACTTCGGGCCACTGCCACAAAAGTACATGAGCGCTTTCCTTAGTGGCGACGAAAAAAATCAGATCGATCACGTGTACGGTGTCTATTTCAACGAGAATGAAATGTGGCTCGGTAACAAACGATTCGACATCGACGCAAATGACTCTATAATCATAGACAAAGTGAGGTACATTGGTACACCTGGATTATACGAGTTGATCTTCAAGAGAATTCCCGATGATGACATATACACTGAGGAGGATATGCAAAAATATAAGAGCATATTAATGGCGACGAGTGCGCATAAACGCCAATATGATGCGCAAGGTCAATTAAAGAGCAACAGGGGATACAAGTATAAACACATAATTGCACCGTTGATGTCGATCGAATCGAAAAAGAAAAAATGCGGTACGGGAGTATCCATGCCTCGCGCGATGACGCTAACCGACAATAAGATCGATTACGTGCACTGGGACGATCCCAACGAGCTAGTGGATCGTCTACGATTGCTCGATGCTTCGCGCCGAGCTGGCCACAACGCTCACGACAACGAGATCCTGTCGATTATAGAGGAACTTCGCGAAGTCGGCCTTATTATTGTTACATCCCGCGCCTGATTTTTCCACGAACTTTCATGTAAATCTTCTAAGTTTCTTTCAGCGCATTTGAAAAGCGCGCCAAGGCGCGCTATGACACCGAACTCCGACTAGCGGCCAAGCGCGGCACTGCGTTAGATTTAAGCCTCCGCCAAGCGCCCAGAGATGGCGCTCAGCTAGGGCCCCTCTCTCTCCAAGCTCCCCACTTTCGACCGCCGCAGCAGTCGAGCCGCCGAAATCGAGGGACCTCGGAGCGGGCCCAGACTCAAGCAGTCTAACTCGCGACACCGAACCGACAAGTCCTAAGCTGGACTCTAACTCTAATTCCATATCATAATCTTAACTCAAATTCCAAATTCATTATAAATTCATTCTCGAATCTAAGTGCTAGCTTAAATACAGGGCGATCCTGAAAAACGTTATGTCTTTAAAATGACGTATTCCTGACACCATTCTAAGACAATTTTTCCTTTACCAAAATTTGATTTGAAGCGTAGTTTTTGAATTATGAGCAAAAATAGTTAGTAAATCACGCGTCGGGTACAGAAGGCAGGCAGGAGCGGCGCGGCGTGCCGCGAGCGCGGGCGCAGCTGACCGCCCGACGGGTGATTATCACCGCATGAGTCGCTAACTATTTTATCTTATAACATAAAATTATGCTTTAAATAAAATTTTGGTAAAGAAGAAAATGTCTTAGAATTACGTCAGAAATACGTGTTCCTTAAAATAACGTTATTTTAATAATGAAAAGTTGTTCCGGATCGCCGGCCGTCCGACGTTGCAATCAGCTGATTGCTACACGCGATGTGTGTATGGCGGAGTGTGTGCGTAAGAGAGAGAGAGAAAGAGAGAGAGAGAGAGAGAGAGGGTAGGAGGGACAGACATTCATACACACGCACGCACTTTTTTCTCGCTCTCTTTCTCTCTTTTACGCAACACTCATACACTCTCTCATTCAGTCTCTCACTCACACTCTCTCGGTCACTCACTCACTCACTCACCTGCTTACTCACTTGCTCCCTCACCTTGTAGCAGCGTAGCGAATCTTCATGCTATGTATTGTTATTATCTGCTGCACGGTTATGATTGCTAGAGATGCGCGACACATCGAAATTTTTTCGATTATTAATCTCACACTCGATTGACACAATACAGATTACACGATAACGAGTTTACTGTTTATTCACTCACTATTGATTTATCGATACCAAAAATTACTTTCAAAGAAACGCGAATGCAAACAACATGACTCGACGCGAAGCGACGGACCGCGGAGACTGCGCGACCACAAGAGTTATGTTGCCAGAAACGCGACACGCGACATCTAACAAACGACTTGCGCGTGGCGCGTGATTGACGCGAGATAAGACGAACGATCGGCTAAAACCTTCGCATTGCGAATGCGGTAGAAAACATGAAACGTATAATGACATACTTAAAAAATTAATTATTTATTATAAATAATAACTATTTCTAATTATAATAAATAATTATTATTTATTATAATTATTATTTATTATAAATAATTATTATTTATTATAATTAGAAATAGTTATTATTTATAATAAATAATTAATTTTTTAAGTATGTCATTATACGTTTCATGTTTTCTACCGCATTCGCAATGCGAAGGTTTTAGCCGATCGTTCGTCTTATTTCGCGTCAATCACGCGCCACGCGCAAGTCGTTTGTTAGATGTCGCGTGTCGCGTTTCTGGCAACATAACTCTTGTGGTCGCGCAGTCTCCGCGGTCCGTCGCTTCGCGTCGAGTCATGTGTTGTTTGCATTCGCGTTTCTTTGAAAGTAATTTTTGGTATCGATAAATCAATAGTGAGTGAATAAACAGTAAACTCGTTATCGTGTAATCTGTATTGTGTCAATCGAGTGTGAGATTAATAATCGAAAAAATTTCGATGTGTCGCGCATCTCTAGCAATCATAACCGTGCAGCAGATAACAACAATACATAGCATGAAGATTCGCTACGCTGCTACAAGGTGAGTGAGCAAGTGAGTAAGCAGGTGAGTGAGTGAGTGAGTGACCGAGAGAGTGTGAGTGAGAGACTGAATGAGAGAGTGTATGAGTGTTGCGTAAAAGAGAGAAAGAGAGCGAGAAAAAAGTGCGTGCGTGTGTATGAATGTCTGTCCCTCCTACCCTCTCTCTCTCTCTCTCTCTTTCTCTCTCTCTCTTACGCACACACTCCGCCATACACACATCGCGTGTAGCAATCAGCTGATTGCAACGTCGGACGGCCGGCGATCCGGAACAACTTTTCATTATTAAAATAACGTTATTTTAAGGAACACGTATTTCTGACGTAATTCTAAGACATTTTCTTCTTTACCAAAATTTTATTTAAAGCATAATTTTATGTTATAAGATAAAATAGTTAGCGACTCATGCGGTGATAATCACCCGTCGGGCGGTCAGCTGCGCCCGCGCTCGCGGCACGCCGCGCCGCTCCTGCCTGCCTTCTGTACCCGACGCGTGATTTACTAACTATTTTTGCTCATAATTCAAAAACTACGCTTCAAATCAAATTTTGGTAAAGGAAAAATTGTCTTAGAATGGTGTCAGGAATACGTCATTTTAAAGACATAACGTTTTTCAGGATCGCCCTGTATATTACATTTTGTGTATTATTTTAGAAATATATATTAGTGTGTGCTAAACTTCGTGATCATTCAAAAGAATCCTAATTCAATAAATCCACATCCCACGCGACGCGACGTTAATATACAGATATTCTTAACCAGGCACGTGCTACTAAATTATAACAATTAAACCGAGTTTTCGTATTTGAAGTGACGACAGAGAGGACAAGCCGCTCGTCGCCTACAGAAAATACGAAGCATAATTGATTACTTCTGATTCAAAGTGACGACTCAGAGAGGACAAGCCGCTCGACGTCTACAGAAAATCCGAAGCATAATCAATCATTTCTGATTTGAAGTGACGGCTCAGAGAGGACAAGCCGCTCGACGCCTACAGAAAATCCGAATATGACTTTAATTTTCTACAATGCCTAAAACACGCCGTGCCGGTAGGAAAAATCAACTCCGTCGGATGATAGCGAGACATTACTACGCCGCGTCCACCAATTATATCGATATCGTAGAAACAAACCACTACGATAAAGAATACGAACAATTATTCGCGAGTGCAAATAAAACCACGTGCTTAATAAAGTGGCCAGAACGACTCATCCCCATCGACGTTGATAACCAGCCGCATCAACCCGCTTCCGTTCATCCCGGAGACCCGCGTGGAGCGCCGCGATCCCCGCCTACCAGTGCAGCCTGATGTTACGTCCCGCAACAAAAATTTTAAATATTACTTTGTAGTATAACATCAAGAATTTATCATCTTATATAATTTTTAAATATTACATATATTCACTATAAATTCATATCACTATATATATATTATATATAATTTGCCGATATTCATATTATCTAGTTATCCTATATAACTAAAAACCTAGTAAACTACCAGTGCTAACCAAATAGCTGGATTTACAGAAATATGTTAATCGAATAAAATTAATATATTTCAACTTTATTCAGGAAAGAAATAGATTTGAAATCGTGTTATTAAAATTATTTTGAATAATGCAAACTGTGTTAAAAGCGTTCGCGACAAAATTCATATAAATCATTATATGAAAGTTAGCAGAAAATTTATCATTTCAAATATCTATTAATATATATATATGTAACCAAAAATCTAGGAAAATATACTATATTACACCTGCAGTAATCATGCATGCAAAATAATTATACATTTTAAATTAATTACAGAAAAGTGAACATAACTGTTATATAAAACACTATAATAATTAATTCCTTTAGTCAAAAAGAAGACAATTTAAAATTCTATTTTTAAATTCAAACAATTTATATTGTTAGAGCAAAAATATCGTAACGGAAAATACGTTCATATAAGTACCTATACTTACTACACTGTAAAATCCCATAAAATTCCCTTTACAATAATATACAGAAATATTTACGGACCAATCAAGCACCTCATAAAACATAACCCTTCTCCTGGAAATTATAAAATAATATTAGAAACAATTTATTTAAAGACTAAGTAAAAACACTTTTAATTATAAAATAATACTTACCTAAAATCTTTTAACGATTGATCTTATCGCCCTATACGGATCACTTCGATGGACGATGTAACTGGACTGCCGTAAGTGGGATGCGGCTATTGCAAATTTTGAAACCTGGAAGAAATATAATTAAATTAATATTTGGATGAATTGAGACATAACCTGTGGCAAAAATGCCAACAAATATCCCGAAAGCAAGTCTACACAGAAGGAATATTAATATAAAAGATCAATAAAAAAATTATCAATAATAAAAGAAAATTTATAAAATTAATTTTGTGCTCCAAAACAGTGTAAAAACATTTTGTAAAAATTACATTATTTAATTAGAACCAACATATCATAAGTATCTGCAAACGATGAAATTCATTTGTACAAGAGAAAAGTAACTCAAAGAATTTGTTGCTCGTTTTAAACTATTAAAAATCGACACTTTGTCGGCACAAAGCTTAAAATACTATATATACATATATTCACTATTAGATAGTAATTTTTCTCAGTCTTGATATCTGAAAATTATAATAAAAGTATAAGAAGAGTTACTATAAGAATTATTGAGTAACCCATTTAAAATATAATTCATACTTACACACTTTTTATAACCCTATATAAATATATATATATATATATATCCTCTTCCTAACGATATAAGACAGTTCGTCATAAATAAGTAGCAAGAATTCCAAGTCCTAGCAGCTGAAAATAACAATCCAATAATATTTGGCCGTATGAAAAATTAACTTGACATAAAATACATAAAAACATTAATCTATACAAAATCTATTATCATTATAAAAATTTTTAGTTAATCAAAACTAATGTATTAATGTAATTAAAAAGGTATAATATTTTACAGATGTGTATAATCATATAGTAATGAAGAAAATCAAATAGTAAAATAAGTATGATAAATCAAATATTAATACACTTAATTTTAACAACAAATATATTAAATTAAATAATAACTACAAAAGGAAAAATTCAGTAAGAATAAAATTTTTATACATAACTCTTTCTGCATGCAGAATAATAAGTCACCCTATAAACATAGCCTCACTCGGTTGTCCACCGGGTGTCTCAGTATTTTCATCACCTAACGAACACGCTATACAGAAAAATAAAATATATTTATTAGTAAAATTTCCTTAGAAATACATTTCAACAATAACCTACACGTGAATTCATATTCAAAATACATTACTCAATTACAAATATAAAAATTCATATATATATATATATAAACAAATATACTTACCGTATAGATGTTTTGCGTGGCAGCCCTATTGAATAATTAAAAGAGGCTCACTTCGTACACCCATTATCTACAGAAAACCCATAGGCTTGTGCCTTTCCAATTATATGTATATATATATACATATATAAAAACCTACATAAAGGAAAATCATATTTTAATAAATCGATTAATAGTAAATAATAACGCCAACAATACTTACTAAGCCTTCTCTAACATATAATAAAGCATAATCGAATGGTTAAACCGATCGAGACTTATACGCGAGACCTCAATAGGTAGTACGTGAAAGTGAGAGAGACCGAACTATCGGTCGGCCCGCGCGAGCGAGAGAGACAGCGCTATACGTAATCCCGTATGCAAGAATTAATGAGAATTAAATCGCGAAACAAGCTCAGACCAACTTATCACCCTTGTTATTAATATATATATATATAATTATTAATAAAAATAACAAGGTGAGTTGGACACACAAAATTTGTAGTCATAAAAAACATGAAATATATTCTTATATACTTTAAGTATATATATATATATATATTATCCAAGGAATATCCGTTAGCTTAAGTGCTTTAATTATTCATACAAGCATATGTTCTCTAGCTACCTAAATACAATAATTTTCTTTCTTTATTAACGACAAACCTAAAACTATAGGTAAATGCGAATAAAATATGATTTTATATGCGTGAATTAATAAGTCGGTCAGGCGGTCAAGGCTAAGGATGTGCGGTGCGTTATCTACTGACACGCGTCAATGTATCTTATCTCCCTTGATACTTACGGCGTTCATGCATTAGACTTCAGACCAAGGGGACTTAGAAATAATATTCTTTTAAAATCAAGGCGTGAAATAAATTTCGGACCGACCTTTTGCTTTGACCATTAACACGCATGGTTATTAATAAATATATATTGTAATATGTTTTACTAAGTTATTAAGTTGTAAATCGTAGGAGAATACGTTACACATATACATACGAAATTTAAAAGGCGAATTATAAGAACAATATAACCGACAATAAAACATAAATTTAACGACGTAAAAGATATGTCAAAATAAATTAAAAGGATTAGAACATAAAATTGAAATCCAACAAATGTACAATCTTATAAAATTTAGTAAAACATGGTTTAGTACGTACGAATAATCGAGCTAAATTATAAATCTTCTTATATGTGCCAAAGGCTAAGGCTAAGCCGAACGCAGTGCGTTATCGGTTGGCGCGTGCCAATAATCTTATCTTCCACTATGTCTCAACATACGCGCCCGAGTCTAGAGACAAAGAGGACTCGAGAATAATCGAATATTATAAGAAGCACTTTTTATTGCGAGCGCAATATTCATAAGATTATAAAATTGTTAAAAGAATATATATATATATATATATATATATATATAATCATACGCCAAATGAGCCTGGATGTTTAATAAAAAATTAAGAAGTAATAAGGTTCAAATAAACTCTTTTTTTTTTTGACATGAAAATATTAATACACACTAAATTATTATAAAATAAATTTTGATAAGACAATAAAAAACTATAACTATAAAATCTTACAACCAATATATATATATATGTATATATCCTACATAATAAGTAGCAGAGCTACATGAATTGTTGCAAGCAAAATTATTAAATCGTCCTATAAAATAATATAAGAATAAAATTATTCACCAAGAGATAAGCGATCCTCCGAGCTTCATTCAGTACAGTTGTACATGGGCTCATTTAGCGATAAGATAATAGACCCGGCACGACCGCCTGGTATTACGGCCATCCGCTACAACAGAATTAATTCGATATATCGAACCGTAATAATTAGAACACTTCTATACCACCTAATTATTATTAACAATTATTTCTTCTATGTTAAGCGACTATATATATATATATCCACACATATATATATATATATATCTATATGTGTATTATAAAATGATTGTAATTATAATAGTTTATGACACCAGAATTTACTAATTATAAAAAATTTATTATAAGCGGAATTTTAAGACAGCTTTTGAACGGAGCATGCTAGAAGAACCGTTCACATTTCTCTCGCATTTCCTAAAGGAGATTTAAGATTCTACATTAGAAAATGTATACAAATAACGAGAATTCTGGTAGCTAAAAACTATTGTAAAATTTTATAAATTAACAAACCAACGCACGGATAGCCCATTCCCCCTCCACGCAAAAGCGCAACTCCTACGTCACAACATGCGCCAAAAGGAAGGGCAGCTAGAGCAGCAAATAGCAGCCAAGCAACCTACGCTTAGAGCTCCCGTTCCCCTACCACTGACTCCTGGAACAAAGTAGGGATCAGAGGGTACCTCAGGGAGCGCAGCTCAGTCTTCCGTGCATTTGACCCGACGCTCTTGAGACAACATCACCTATCATCTGACCACCAGCTCTCTACAAGGATGGAAGCATCTTAGAGCCGTCAAATATTGTACTCGAGTATACTTTAAAATAAAAGTGAATTTCAAATTCAACTTCGGTCTTCTGCCAGTTATTCTTCAACGGCTCCTGACCTCTCTTCAGGGACCTCGCCGAGGCAATCGGTCTCCGACGGAGAGCAGTCATCCTTACACATCAAGAACTTCATCATCTGGTAAGCACATCTTAAACCAATTAAAATTTTCTTTGCTTCCTAGTACTTATTAATAATTAATAACCTACACAGTCGCATGCTACTTGACTGTCATTTTCTATATTTTTAATTCTTACCTTCAACCATTCATATTCCCATATCCATACACACCATTTATTTAAATCATACTTCGAATTGGAAGTCTTTCATGGGACCTATCTCTTTGATAAGACGACTCGATTGACAGTAATTAGTAAGAACCTGCTTCAGCAGGACAAACCTAATTTAAGCACAGTGAAAAGGCAATTATCTTGAGGAACATATTCCAATGATAGAGGTTTCCTTTTGACTTGGTGCTGGTGAGGCAAATAAAAAATTAGCGGCCTCCTGTCACATCGACGTTTGATTAGGCAAAGATACAACTTAAGCCCGGTTAATTGACAATTATCCTGAAGCTGCGTCACTGATGATGGGAGTTGTCCTTTAATTTTGGAGCTGCCTGACGTAAATCACGTCAGGTTGAATCTAGCCTCGATTTCAAGATACGAGATCCATCCCAGAGATTAGTAACGATACACTGGCTGAGGCTTATATGAAAATTTTATAATATACTGAGCCAGCTGCATTGATAATCTGTCATTTCAATGACATATCCTATAATCCTCTTCTTACTTTATGTCTATACACACAATTTGAAATATAAAGGCATGATTAACAACGAAAATTTATTAATGATTTTCAAATCACAATTTAGTATCCATAGAGAGAAATAAAATAAACTTATTTAATTATCTACTTTCTCTTCCACTGTGCATATGCGTGTGTGTGACATATTATTCACACGATACTTTCATTTTTGACAGGTGACCCCTTTTTTTTCTTGCGACATCGTAAGTAATAATAATAATTTTCGGGAAAATTAATTGAAATATTATATCATATCGGATTTCGAACCTTTTTCTTATTAATAGATGGTCAACACCCGACGTCCAGATCCCATAACTCTTCGCGAATTCCCTCTGCGAAACGCAGGCGTAGCTCGCCGAGAAATATATAGACAACGATTGCTCCGAGATCGTCCCTCCGTCGTACGACAATTATTTGTAGACAGGGATAATATCCCTCCTAATATTGTACACGCCGCCAACGATCGCGAAGATACCCTCTTCGATCTGTTCTTCGCCCCCTTGCCCCCTGAATTTAACCCAGAAATCAGCCACAACGACAACAGCCCAGCGATATCAGCTGGCGAGGAAGCTGAGGAGGAAGACATTACTGAAACAACCCATTCAGACAGCTCAAGCGACGCATCGACAAAAATAATATAGATATAAATCTCGTTATAATTTTTACTTAAAGAGCACAAAAAGCTGAGTCGATACATATATGCATAATTATGAAAACTTCACTATTACCAATTTTATAACTAAAGTTTTAAATATGATTTTACGTATGCAATATTATAAGTCGCTAAAAAGTGCTCAAGGCTAAATGCAACGCATTTCTCAGAAGCACCGATCGATCGCAATTCTCAGAAATGCCTAGCTCTCCGCATTCCAAGCTCCGGAATATTCTAGAATATTCCGTTCGAATATTATTGCGCAACATGATGAAATAATTAATTATTATTAAGAGACAAACGAAATTATTGTTAAATGTTAATATTAAGCATATGCAATAATTTTTATTAATTTATTAATTCAAAAACCTAACAGTTATAATTATTAAAAGTTAAATCTAAAGAATATTCCATTCGAATATTATTGCGCAACATAATGCAACATGATGAAATAATTAATTAGTATTAAGAGACAAACGAAATTATTGTTAAATGTTAATATTAAGCATATGCAATAATTTTTATTAATTTATTAATTCAAAAACCTAACGGTTATAAGTATTAAAAGTTAAAATCAAAGAATAAAAATTGTTGCATAACATGTTGAAATAGTTAATTAATAGTCTTTATTCCGCCGTAAATTAAAATTATGTTCACTTATATCACACCGCGTGAAATAGCTGCAATAATTTATTAAAAACAATTAATTTACATTATTTTATTCCACCATGAATTAATTATATGCATATATAAAATGGCCGCAATACTTTATTGCGCCATGAAATAAAATTAATTTATATTACTCTTTTAATTATATCCCACCATGATATAAAATAAATTATTGCATGCTAAAACGAGAATTTGTTAACAATAATTATATTCATATAGATATATTATATATATATATACATATATCTATATCCCACTGCGTAATCATAAATATATATATTTTCAGATGTTAAAAAGAATTGTAATTATAATAATTATGATATCAGAATTTATTAATAATATTTAAAAGCATTTTTATATAATAATACATAAAAGAAAAGAATGAACTTTCGAACGGAGCATGCTAGAAACTCCGTTGACATTTCTACAGTTAGAGCTTAAAATTCTACATTAGAAAATATATGCATGTGAACTGCAAAGAAATTCTGATAGTCAAATAATTATTATAAAAAAATTATATGTCAAAAGACAATGTACCAGTATAGCCGATTCTATACTGACCGCTCCGTCGCCCCCACTCTAAATCAGAAGAGTCGCGCCACCTACAACTCAAGTTACGCCCAATTCCTGCGGCAACGCCCAGCAGCGCGCGCATCTTCCCCACGCTTGCACCAGCGGCGCGCGCAACCAGCCCGGAGAAGGGAACCAATGAGCGATCGCGCCGCCCACGCCTGAGGCGCACATCCTCCACCATCAGACCCAGCACGAAAAGTAGGGACCGACGCCTATATAAACCCGTGCAGAGCGGTCCTCCTCGCATTTTGCCCAACGTTTTCAACATTCAACTACCTCCGGCATTTGGCCCAGCGATCTTCACAGTGTTAACTTGTATACTTTAAAATAAAGTGTCTTCGAGCTTATAATCTGGGTCTCCTGCCACTTATTCTCCAACGGCTCCGGACCTCTCTTCAGGGACCTCGCCGAGGCAGTCGGTCTCCAGCAGAAAGGAATCATCCTTACACACCGAGAGACTTCATTGCTTGACTGCAACCCTCTTCCTGCGCCATCACCGAGGTAGACGGCATCCAGTGGAAGGAAGCAGCATCCACACATTAGAATACAGCAGCTCTTGGTAAATACTTAGATGAATGTTATTCATCTAAATTCTTAATTCAATTTCATTTCAACTTACTACTAACAACTAAATTCAGTGAAACAGTGCGCGACAATTCGGGAACCTTACTTTTGATTACCCGTATTCCTTAATCCAGTTATTCAATTTATTTAAATATTACTTCAAATTGGAAGACTTTTACTGGGACTTATCTCCTTGATAAGACGACTCGATTGACAGTGAATAAAGCGAGGCTGCTTCGGCAGGGTATTGCTCAAGGCGCGGCGCAGTGAAAAAGGCAATTATCCTCAGGGAAATTTCCTTTTTTTCTTGGAGCTGTTGACCATTCCTGGAAAACGGAACTAGAGTGTCCTGTCAATCGACGTTTGATTAGGCGAAGATACAATTTCGGCCCGGTTAATTGACAATTTTCATGAGATTGTCTTTTAATTTTGGAGCTGATTGACGCAACCGTCACATTGAATCTTGCCCTGATTTCAAGACACGAGATACATCCCAGAAATTAGTGATGATGCACTGGCTTAGCTTTTGATAATTTCAATTATTATTCTAGTACTTTCATTTATTATAACCTGACATTATAAGGTTAATACTAAGCCAGACGTTTGACAGGTGGATACATTATTAAAGTATCCAATCTCCTTATTCCTCCTCAAGCCTCTTCGATTTTCAGCAAACCGACTTTAGATATTCAAATCGCAATTTAAAAACAAGGCTAACCTAATAATTTAACAAAATTATATAAATTACCGTCGGTCGATAAAGTTACCATCGGTCGGTAAAACCGAAATCTACATTACCGACGGTCGGCAAACTAAAGTTACCATCGGTCGGTAAAACCGAAATCTACATTACCGACGGTCGGCAAACTAAAGTTACCATCGGTCGGTAAAACCGAAATCTACATTACCTACGGTCGGTAAACTAAAGTTACCATCGGTCGATAAAACAGAAATCCACATTACCGACTGTCGGTAAAACAGAAATCTACATTACCGACGGTCGGCAAAACCGATGTTACCATCGGTCGGTAAAACCGAAATCTACATTACCATCGGTCGGTAAGTTTCGTGAGTCAATAATTACCCCGGGTCGGTAATTCATTATTACTATTATGACTTATTCTGCTCCGACTATATTCTAGCCGCGATCTAAACCCTTATGAAGCTTCAATAATTAGATCTTACTATTACTTTCTGTATTCTTGGGATAATAATTATTTATTACTGAACGAATAGTCACGCGAGACCCTTTCTTTTATTCAACAGGTGTTGGTCAACGTAAGTACCACCGAACCACTATACAATATTATTCCATCTTCACTTAATTAAATTGTTACCAAACTATATAATTAATAGATGGTCCGCGCTCGACGCTCAACCGCGGGTACTCGACGTGAGCTTTCCATTCGCAAAGCTTCTCGCCATATACAACAGAATAGACGCACCCGACGATTACTGCTTAATCGCGTCTCATTCCTTAACGAACTTATAGAGCCAACCCCATCTACGATAAATCAGTCTTCTCCATTCATCCCAGAGATCGCAGAAATAAATGTTTCAACGTCAAAAGATCTGTCTCCCCCTCTAACCGAAGGAAATACAGTAATCCAAGAACCCCTCGACACTCAAATAAATACTTTCGCTTCAACGACACAACCAACGGGAAATAACTACACTCCCTATGAAACAACAGAGGAACTACCTGAAGAACTGAGCGACCTTATCTTGGAAACCGAAGAGCGAAACGCTGAGATAGCGTCAAACCCAGAACAATATAATTATTCGCCGGAAGAAGACGATTCCTATCCTCCTCCAAGCTATTCACCAGTAACATACGAGGATCTAGACCCTTTCGCTCCCTTGGAGATTCCCCAAATAGAAATCGCGATACCTATTGCAAATATCGATAGCGAATATTCATATATTCTCCCAGAAATATACGGCTACTCTTCGGAGGAATAAATCCACATTTATTCAAGTTATAAAAGAAAAGAAACAAAAGGTGAAATAAATAAAGAAATCTTAAATCTATATAAATCATTTATTTATTCGCATTCCCTCCTGAATCCTCTCTCGAAGAGCACAACAGACCTTCAATCTCTCGGCGTCCCAGGGTATAGCCGGCCTAGCAGGTTGCCCTAAAACAAATTGAGAGATTAATTGCGTCCAACTGGGAAAGTAAGACTTCCAGACCAGTCCTGAGGAACTGGGGACGTAACAATGCAGACTCGATCAAGCTCGTCGAGCTCTGTAGCCACAGGGGCTACGAGAAAACAATATACAGCAGAAGAAACAGAAATCCTCATGCAAAAGATAAATGAAAAGGAGAGACAATTAAAGGAACAAGCTGAAGCCTTGCAAGCCAAAAACGAACACCTTACGAAAATGCAAGAAGAAATAAGTCGAAAAGAAATGGCTGGAGCTCAAGAACAGCCAGCTGTAGAGCAACTAATGGCTTCTATGCAAACAATTACCAATTATATTGAAAGGATCAATTCAAGGCTCATGAATTTAGAAACCTCGCAAAAGGAAGAAGGACATATTCCACGTGAAGAACGAATATTTTCTCAACCGACATCCCAACATTTTGACATCATGGATCAACCTTCCCCGATACGCCTTAAAGATGCTATCGACACAATACCTAAATTCGATGGCCACAAAATGTCAGTTTTCCATTTCAGTAAAATTTGTGAACGCGCTCTCGATTTAATACCTGCATATCACGAATATCATTTAGTGCAGCTTATCATTAACAAGCTGCAAGGACATGCGTATTCTGCTATAGAAGGAGTAGAATGTCACACCGTCTTTGAGCTAACAAAACGGTTAAAGCTCATCTTTGGTCCAAATAAGTCAGTTGATCAATACCGAGGAGAACTAGCTAACATATATATGAAACAAAATGAGAATATTTTCGATTATATAAGCAGAGTGCAGGAAATACGTACTGCAATTATAGATGGAGAATCTGATTTGGCCGGAAATATAGGAGAACGAAGCAAAGATGCCATTGAAGCAACTACCATGAATAGTTTCATCAACGGGCTTCCACCCGACTTGCTAGTACGCGTAAAGCTTGAACATCCGAGAACCTTTGAGGAGAGCATTAGCACAGCCATACAATTATCTAAAACCATTGAAGCCGAGAACATTCGGAAGCGAACTCTCTTCCGCCCGAATTTTCAACCCCGTGCTGATCTCCCTAACCATGCCGGCAATACATCTCGCCAAAATCCTACGGGCAATAACGCTAACAACCGCTATCATCCCAATAACGGACATACAACTTCACAACCACCCTTTACTGCATCGCCAGTTAAATTAACAACTGCCGGACAGCCTCAACAAAATTATCAGACTAAAATCTGTCGCTATTGTAAAACTCCTGGACACCTCATAGAGGAATGCCGAAAGCTCGCCTACAAAAGAACCTTGGAAGTAACCCAACCCGGTACTTCGGGAAACGCGCAAGGCGTTCCGCTGAGAACCGACGTCCGCCGGAACGACCTGCAAACAGGACGTCCGACTTACCACATTCAAGAGAAAGTCAATGTGATAACACCACAAGGAACTCTCGCACAAACCTCCGAATCTGCCAAATAAATGACAAACAACAATCCACGGAATTGCCCACAGTAACGTTATTTTCTCCAGATCTAATAACAAATTGCAAATTTATGATTGATTCTGGATCTGGATTGAACCTCATTAAACAAAAATACTTAAATCCGCACGTTACTCTCGACAAATCTAATCCTCTAGCTTTACAAGGAATCGCCTCTGAAACTATCGTTACATTGGGAGCTGTTTCCATATCTATTCTCGGAAAACTGTCCGAATTTTACGTCATATCTGACTCAATAGCATTTTCACAAGATGGAATTCTAGGCAATAAGTTCCTGAGGGAACAGGCCGTCATAGTAAACTACAAGGATAATTTTATGCAGTATGAGGATACGAAAATTCCTTTTACGAATTCAAATGCCATACGTCTTAAGGAAAGGACCGTAACTCCCTGTTCTTTTTATATCTCTAATCCAGAAAGGCAAATCGGATACATACATCGCCACACGCCTGCCAAAGGCATATATTTCGGAGAGGCCATCGTTGTTAACAATAACGGAAAAGCTTATATGCCCATATTTAACACTTCCGAGGAAGAATTAATCTTTAACATTCCAACTGTCGAATTACAAGAATACGATACTTGTGAGACAAGTAATGACCCCACCGGAACCCAAGGGCTTCCCAGGGGATTAATCCGAACTTCTAACTCCAACAATCTCGCTGGACTAGACGAACCCCGAGTGGAGCTCGTCAAAGCCATAGATAATCCCATTTATTTTAACCAGGCATTACCAACACCAACAGATAGAACTGTTGATGTCATAAATCTTCTACGTCTTGAACATCTGAATTCCGAGGAGTCAGAAAATGTTCGACTACTAGTTTTCAAACACTCCGATAGATTTCACTTACCCGGTGAACATCTCCAAGCGACAAACGCCGCTCAACATTCTATTCCTACTATTAACGAAATGCCTGTCCACACGAAACAATATAGATTTCCTCCTATACATAAGGAAGAAATTAATAGACAAGTAAATGAATTGCTGTCCTCAGATTTAATTGAACCTTCTACCTCTCCTTACAACTCTCCTTTATGGATAGTTCCGAAAAAGCCAGATTCCTTAGGGAATAAAAGATGGCGAATGGTTATCGACTATCGAAACCTTAATGAAAAAACGATAGGCGATGCCTATCCTCTTCCGAACATAACGGACATATTGGATCAACTCGGATCTGCTAAATATTTTTCGGTACTGGACCTAGCTTCCGGTTTCCATCAAATACCTATGACATCAAAAGACGCTCATAAAACTGCCTTCTCTACGCCTTACGGACATTACCAATTCAAAAGAATGCCATTCGGATTAAAAAATGCTCCTGCAACTTTTCAAAGGTTGATGGATAACGTTCTATCCGGACTTCAGGGAAATGAATTATTTGTTTATATGGATGATATTGTCGTCTATGCACGATCATTGCAAGAAGACGAAAGCAAGTTCGAAAAATTAATGCAGAGATTAAGAGCTGCAAATTTAAAATTACAACCAGATAAATGCGAATTTTTACGACGTGAAGTTATGTATCTAGGACATATAATTGGATCCGATGGAGTCAAACCTGACCCCGCTAAGGTAAAAGCTATAATGAATTTTCCTACTCCGAAGAATCTGAAAAACATCAAACAATTCCTAGGACTAGCCGGATATTATAGAAGATTTATTCCCAATTTTTCCAAAGTCGCTAAACCATTAACCGACCTCTTAAAAAAGGATAAGAAATTTGAATGGACGGCAAAGCAAACAGAAGCCTTCGATATTCTAAGAAATTCACTATGTTCCGAGCCTATTTTACAATACCCCGACTTTACTAGACCATTCGTTTTAACTACCGACGCATCTGGATATGCGGTTGGAGGAGTGCTCAGTCAGGGAATAATAGGGAAAGATTTACCCGTTGCCTACACCTCTCGTATTTTAAATCCCGCCGAGCAAAATTATTCAACCATAGAGAAAGAATGTTTAGCCATCATTTATTGCGTAAATCACTTTAGGCCATATTTATACGGAAGAACTTTCATTATTGTAACGGATCATAAACCACTAGTATGGTTGCATTCCATTAAAGATCCCTCATCAAGACTATGGAAATGGAGAACTAAAATATCAGAATATCAATATGAAATACGCTACAAAAAGGGAATCTTGAATCATAACGCTGATGCCTTATCTAGGAACCCACCCGTTAACATGGCTATTCCATTATTCCTCATCGATGAAGAGGAATACTCATCTGATGAATCAATATTTTCATATAGACCTCAAAGACCGCAGGGAAAATCTAACACACCCGAAGGTCAGAATGCAAGATCTAATCAGGAAGACCTGGGAATCCATCAAAAATCCGCTGAGATCTCGGCTCCCCCAGAACGCCAACCAACAGAAAATTATCAAAATCATTCCACCGAACGAGAAGATGATGACAATGGAGTTACCATTGAGGAAGTCTCGGATTCCGAAGAAGACTCCGATTATACGGAGATATTAGACTCTGATGTCGTACCTCACCAACAACAACCCCCTGAACCTCCACCATGGAGTCGTGCTCAAATACGGGAAGTCAGAGATAATCTACTGAAACAAAAGGACAACCATGTAATATTCATTTATCTAAACGGACCTTATGATAACGGGGCAAAGCTATATCATGAAGCTGAATTACTTCCCAAATACGAGGGACTAACCTACGAAAGAGCCAGAGTATGTACCGTGAAAACCAACACGCTAATCGCTCTTCCTATTAAACAAAACAATCGTACTCTCATTGAAGCGCAAACTCTAAAAAATTGCCTGCGTTCTCTCGTAGATGTAATTCACGAACTCGACCTTTCTTCGATAAGTCTCAGCAAGACCGAACGCTTCGACGATTTACCATGGTCATACATATTCAACCAAATTAAAAGATACCTGCAAGAACTACCGGTTAATATAACCATATGCTTAAATTTAATCCAGACACCCGAAATCGAAAAACGTCAATCTTTAATTCTAGAAAATCACGCCTCAGCCCACGGCGGACATAAAGGCGTAACTAAGACCTATAATCGGATCAGAACACGCTATTGCTGGAAAACAATGAAGAAAGACATTCAGGATTTTATCAGAACCTGCCGAGAATGTCAATTAAAGAAATTAACAAGAGTAAAAACTAAGCAACCCATGGTCATTACCGACACGCCTGGGATGGCCTTTGATAAAGTCTCTTTGGACATTATGGGACCTCTGCCCATCACGGAGAACAATCATCAATACATACTAACCATGCAAGATTTATTAACGAAATATTCTGTTGCCTCACCGTTACAAGAAGCCACTTCTTTAACAATAGCTGATACTTTCACAAAAGACTTTATTTGTATATATGGAGCACCGCGCGCCATATTAACGGATAAAGGAACTAACTTTTTGTCAGCATTAATGCGACAATTAACGAAAAGATTTAATATACAACATTTTAAAACTACAGCTTATCATCCTCAATCAAATGGATCACTAGAACGTTCACATCATGTGTTAACAGAATATTTAAAGACACAAATAGATAGAGAAGATAACTGGGATAAATATATTAAACTAGCAATGTTCTCATACAACACCAGCGTGCACGAAGGCACCAAATATTCACCTTATGAACTGGTTTTTGGGCGAATAGCTCGATTACCTTCCGCGCATCCTATTATCGAAGAAAATATTGAACCTACTTATCACGAATATATTACGAATCTATTTAATAAAATAAGAGATCTACAAATCCAAGCTCAGCTAAATCTTATACGTGCCAAGGAAAAGAGCAAGACATACTATGATCGCCATCTAAATCCGCAACAACTCCAAATAGGAATGGCCGTGTTTTTATTAAAAGAACCGCGAAAGGGAAAGTTCGCCGACCAATACACAGGACCACATGAAGTACTCGAATTATTACCCCCTAGTAATATTAAACTTAGAATTGGAAACCAAAATCGTATCGTTCACATAGATAAAATAAAAAAGTCCCACTGTCAGCCAGGATGAAATAATAATTTAAATAATTCTGTTACAGATGCTCTGGCATAGGCAGCCAGTCCAGCCCAGACCGGATTCATCGCTCCTGTATCAAGTAAAACAGTCGTTCCTATTCGCTCACTGTGCACACGTAGTAGGAGCCATCTGCTTGAATGACGACACTAATTTGTGCAGCAACTGTTACTCTCGGATTCGTACACAAATCATCCAAAGCCAGTATCGACGTCTTAGGAGACATTTGTTCATAAACAGCCACGTCGCTAGAGACGAATGCTACTCTATCTGTGGTACTACAGTAATAAAGACTAGATCCATAGACAATTGCATCTCGTGTATCCTAACTGCGAGTGAATTGTTACGTCTCCTCGATAGCACTTCGACTCATGTCGACGATTTTAAATATCCTTTAGTTCTTAATGTATATGATAGAACCCCTATGTCATAAGGCATGTCTTTTATTAACACGGTATGCTGTATTAAAATTAGAGGATACCGTGATCCTATTCTGAATATCTACTTCTGTGAACTTTGTTATCAAGGTGTACAATCTTCTTCACTAAGATCTCAACTTCCTCTATTATCTTCTCATTTCTTTTCTCTGGGACCACACCACGTTGAACCCCACTGTATCAACTGTCGTCGAACTCTTACTACTCTGAGACCTTTGCATGAGTGCTCTATCTGTATTAGGAATATCATTGAACTTTTATTTATACTACCTCTGTGTAATAATGCTTAATAATGTCTCAAACACCCCCCAATGCTGTGTGTATTAAATTACATGGGTATCTTCACTTGCACAACCATAGCCACTATTGTTGCGCCTGCTATTGTATGCTGCATACTACTTGTAACTCTCGATTTTTTCTCCCAGTGGATTCTCACATTATATCTGTTGCCCCACATCCCTACAGAACTATCTGCTCATATTGTCAGCGACCCATAACCATAATAAGGCCTTTAGCTAATTGTTCTGTCTGCACACGAAACATTGCCGAAATATTTAGAGCCACTAATTCTTCCAATCTTGCTATTAGTGAGAATGAAAGCCCAAATTAAAACTTTTTAAATTAAAATGCAACCTATTGAGTACGCTGATACCTTATCCCATGTAATACACGAAGAATTTAACGGATATATTTCTTCAAGACATAATCTGTATTACTGCGTCTCGTGCAAATCACAAGCAGACCATGAACTTTACTATATAAATTACCATAGTATATCTGAATCCTTCCCCGACATCACGGTGTCTAAATGTTGCATATGTGCTCGCAATGTGTCTAGTGTAACTCCTATAATAGATTGTAGGAGATGTTTCTTATACTATTTGGAAGGAGAACGTATACGAGAATCTCGCAGAATATCTGATTAAATGGATTTCCTGCCAAATGTAATACCCGAAGAAGACCTAGACACATTGTCCCACTTGTTACATGTCGAATTAGAAGGATATATCTGCTCCCATAATGATCGGTATTACTGTCGTTCATGTGAAATGTTCGAAACTAGAGAACTTCAGCCCATAATATACCACATTGTTACATATTTTCCCCCAGCTTCTTTGTATGGCTTTAGATGTCATATGTGTAATTTATTACTATCTCTCATAACTCCCCTGTCGGACTGCAGGAGATGTTTTCTATATTATTTACAAGGAGAACAAGCTCAAGAATTTCGATTAAACAGGAATTGTTGATTAAACCATAATGAGCAACGTAAATAATACGCCTTGCAATCACGACATCCATAACTTGTTACAATACTTCCCAAATATCTGCAAAGCAGAATGTAAAAAAATAATATTCTATAAGAAACACACTAAGAAGAACCGTAACCCGGTTCGTATATGTTGTGCATGTTGCAAAATTCGTCAATTTCGAGTTAAACCTGACCTGATAGTATGCCATTGGGTAACTTCCGGTGAAATAAATTTCTCTAAATGTGAATATTGTCTAACTCCTCTAGATACCACTCGCTCTATCTTTCAATGTTCTGAATGCATATTTTCCTACTTTGAAAGGGCAATATATGAGAGGAACCATGGAAGAAACATAAATAATCTAACTGCTTTTGCTTTTTGCAGGACTCACCAACAAGGGGTATACGCTTAAAAAAAAAAAAAAGAGAAAAAAATGTGTCCGCCATTAAAAACCAAAACATCCATCCATCCGCTTTTAAAGGATTCATTTTTTAATAGTTTTCGCGTAAACTGTGTCATTATATTAACTCACGATATTCTAAGTGACTCAAACTCTTACCTTATCTGTACAAATTGCTATAACCCCACAATTTATAACAGAGTTCTTACAAGATACTTTCATACATTCCAATATGGCTCAGTGCCCTTGCAAAAATGTCGTATTTGCGGTCAAAATTGTTATAAAAGCCGACCAATTATCAAATGTATGAAATGTGTTAAGGCTTATTACCAATTTTCCTCATTTATAAAGAAAAAGGAAGAAAATACTTACAAACAGTTAGTCGGTATATCAGTAGACTCTTCCACATTAAGAATAGAATATGGACGGGCCGAAATAAGGACTGATCCAAATGACCCGGAAGTCTTGGAAGAAATAATTTCTTCTCAATAAGTATGTACTGATTATATTACAATAATTTTTATATATTTTAGGTAGCAAAACAAGAAATACCAGTCCTTGTTTTGCTACCTAAAATATATAAAAATTATTGTAATATAATCAGTACATACTTATTCAGATGCCTCATTTATTGTATCTCTAGTTAGCACAGGCATCCACAAATTATAACCATTAATTATAGTTACACACATATATATATATACGTGCATAGTAATAATAACAAATATATATATATATATAAAGGAAAAGAAACAAAAAAAAAGGGAAATAATAATAAATAGATATACATAAAACATAATACCATATAATTACGAACAAAATATATATATATATATATATATATATATATATTAAAAACAATGCTATAAAGATACCTATTATGTATTCAAATTTTTAAATATAGAATTTTTTTTTGCATGGAAATATATACACTTATATATATATGTCTATACAATTATACTATAATCACAATATGCTAAGCGACAATTATTCACTATTAAATATCCATAAAATTGTATTGATCATTCAAGTAATCATATAACATAATATATATATATACTGCTACCACATATACTGAAATCATCATTATTTCAGACCACAATGACGCCTTTAGTCCTAATAACCTTCTTATGCGAAACCGCTGCTCTTATCGGATTCGATTGCGGAGGACAACACCTCAATATCACCGCTGTCTCTTTACTTGATGTTGGCGAATGTGACTTGAACATACGAAAACCCAATACCACCGATGTTCATATTCAACTATTGCAATTGTCCGACTACAGCTATACGGAAGTCATACAATGTAAAGTGGAAATATCCAGGAATATATACCATTGCGGCATGCATTCACATATCTCTGCTGTTCACAATGGAAGAGCCGATTATGTACACGAGACTGGATACACCCAATGTTTGAGAATGTTTCAAGACGGAACCATCAAACTCGGAGACAACAATCTTGTCGCCGGCATAAAAGCAAATCAGACGACCTATCGGAGTATCACTCTTGTAGGCCGTATACAAGTCGATGGATATTGCAAAGGAGCACAATACAATGATCCATATGGAACATGGGACGATGTAGTCGTCCAAGCAGCTGTAAAAATATCATTAAGATCTTCCTATGTTCCCATACAGTTAAACACTGGGAAGATCAAACTAAAATCTGGAACTATATGTGATCTCATTGACAGCTTTTGCCTAGACGCTGACGATGGGTATACTTATTGGAAACCAATACCCACTACTACTTGTAATTTCCAACAATACGATGTTCTTTACGAAGGACCTGCAAATAAAATTTCCGAAGATCACTCTGATGTCAACGCTCCAGTCATCTACAGCCTAGTAACACAAGAAATCACCTTCGCTTTAATGAAAGCTACAGAATTGCCTCTATGCGGATACACTCTCTTACGCACCGAGCATCCGAAATTATTTATCCTGGAAGCAAAACCAGGAAATACCTTCGCTAATCGAGGAATCATCCCAGTCAACAATCTTGACATCTTTACATACATGAACTCCAAGTTCGTGTATATAGAAAAACACGTCAAACAACAGATGACTTCTCTTTACAATAATGTCATCTTGCAAAAATGTGAACTAGAAAGACAAGTGATTACCAATGCCTTGTCTTTCGCTACACTCCAACCAGATGAATTTGCCTATCGATTAATGAAAGGACCAGGATATATGGCTGTTACCACAGGAGAAGCTGTACAAGTAGTCAAATGTATCCCTGTTGAAGTAATGGTCAGAAAAACGGAGGAATGTTATGCTGAACTTCCTGTCACGGTGCGCAATCATTCTCTCTTTCTTACACCCAAGTCAAGAATCATCACCAAAATCGGTAACGAAAGAGAATGCAGTGTAGAACTTCCTACGCTGTACAGAATTGAGGATACATGGGTCCAACTCACCCCTAGTATTCAGGTTAGACAGCTACCACCTCAACAGCTAAAACCTATGGCTGCTCTAACCTGGAGATACCTCACTCCGGGATCCTTAGCTACCAGTGGAATCTACTCCGAAAAGGACATAGAAAAGCTAAGAAATCATATTATGTTCCCAGCCGAAAAGCCAGCTTTACTCAATGCCGTTGCTAGAGGACTAACTGGCCACTCCATGAACACTGAAGGAATCTCAGTATATAATTTGCTGGATGAAAATTCTCTAAATAAAATTGTCGAAAGCACAGCCTCACGGATCTGGAAAGGATTCATAAACTTTGGATCAGCCACAGCAGGACTTGTCGGAATCTTCATGATCATCCGCTTAGTCAAGCTTGTTATCGACACAGTCATCCATGGATACGCTCTCCATACTGTATATGGTTGCAGCCTTCATTTAATCGGAGCCCTGTGGAGCTCTCTTGCAAACCTGCTACTCCATCTGGCACGAGAATCTTCTAAGAAATCTGGAGATGATAACCGAGACGATCAATCACCTGGCAGGGGAACGAACCTTCAAACCTCCAACATCGATCCCACTGCGCCTCCGGAAGTAATCACTCAACAACTTCCTCCAGCCAAACCTCCAAGGACGATGAGACCTTGCCACGAGGAAAACGCCAAAAACGTAAATATGCCTACATCATATACAAACTTAAGAGACCGCTTAAACACTTTAAATGAAGATATCTAATCTCCCTAGACCAAAATCCTCCGAAAACAAGTGGATTTTGTTCTTATTAGGGGGGAGGTGTTACGTCCCGCAACAAAAATTTTAAATATTACTTTGTAGTATAACATCAAGAATTTATCATCTTATATAATTTTTAAATATTACATATATTCACTATAAATTCATATCACTATATATATATTATATATAATTTGCCGATATTCATATTATCTAGTTATCCTATATAACTAAAAACCTAGTAAACTACCAGTGCTAACCGAATAGCTGGATTTACAGAAATATGTTAATCGAATAAAATTAATATATTTCAACTTTATTCAGGAAAGAAATAGATTTGAAATCGTGTTATTAAAATTATTTTGAATAATGCAAACTGTGTTAAAAGCGTTCGCGACAAAATTCATATAAATCATTATATGAAAGTTAGCAGAAAATTTATCATTTCAAATATCTATTAATATATATATATGTAACCAAAAATCTAGGAAAATATACTATATTACACCTGCAGTAATCATGCATGCAAAATAATTATACATTTTAAATTAATTACAGAAAAGTGAACATAACTGTTATATAAAACACTATAATAATTAATTCCTTTAGTCAAAAAGAAGACAATTTAAAATTCTATTTTTAAATTCAAGCAATTTATATTGTTAGAGCAAAAATATCGTAACGGAAAATACGTTCATATAAGTACCTATACTTACTACACTGTAAAATCCCATAAAATTCCCTTTACAATAATATACAGAAATATTTACGGACCAATCAAGCACCTCATAAAACATAACCCTTCTCCTGGAAATTATAAAATAATATTAGAAACAATTTATTTAAAGACTAAGTAAAAACACTTTTAATTATAAAATAATACTTACCTAAAATCTTTTAACGATTGATCTTATCGCCCTATACGGATCACTTCGATGGACGATGTAACTGGACTGCCGTAAGTGGGATGCGGCTATTGCAAATTTTGAAACCTGGAAGAAATATAATTAAATTAATATTTGGATGAATTGAGACATAACCTGTGGCAAAAATGCCAACAAATATCCCGAAAGCAAGTCTACACAGAAGGAATATTAATATAAAAGATCAATAAAAAAATTATCAATAATAAAAGAAAATTTATAAAATTAATTTTGTGCTCCAAAACAGTGTAAAAACATTTTGTAAAAATTACATTATTTAATTAGAACCAACATATCATAAGTATCTGCAAACGATGAAATTCATTTGTACAAGAGAAAAGTAACTCAAAGAATTTGTTGCTCGTTTTAAACTATTAAAAATCGACACTTTGTCGGCACAAAGCTTAAAATACTATATATACATATATTCACTATTAGAAAGTAATTTTTCTCAGAGTCTTGATATCTGAAAATTATAATAAACGTATAAGAAGAGTTACTATAAGAATTATTGAGTAACCCATTTAAAATATAATTCATACTTACACACTTTTTATAACCCTATATAAATATATATATATATATATATATATATATATCCTCTTCCTAACGATATAAGACAGTTCGTCATAAATAAGTAGCAAGAATTCCAAGTCCTAGCAGCTGAAAATAACAATCCAATAATATTTGGCAGTATGAAAAATTAACTTGACATAAAATACATAAAAACATTAATCCATACAAAATCTATTATCATTATAAAAATTTTTAGTTAATCAAAACTAATGTATTAATGTAATTAAAAAGGTATAATATTTTACAGATGTGTATAATCATATAGTAATGAAGAAAATCAAATAGTAAAATAAGTATGATAAATCAAATATTAATACACTCAATTTTAACAACAAATATATTAAATTAAATAATAACTACAAAAGGAAAAATTCAGTAAGAATAAAATTTTTATACATAACTCTTTCTGCATGCAGAATAATAAGTCACCCTATAAACATAGCCTCACTCGGTTGTCCACCGGGTGTCTCAGTATTTTCATCACCTAACGAACACGCTATACAGAAAAATAAAATATATTTATTAGTAAAATTTCCTTAGAAATACATTACAACAATAACCTACACGTGAATTCATATTCAAAATACATTACTCAATTACAAATATAAAAATTCATATATATATATATATAAACAAATATACTTACCGTATAGATGTTTTGCGTGGCAGCCCTATTGAATAATTAAAAGAGGCTCACTTCGTACACCCATTATCTACGGAAAACCCATAGGCTTGTGCCTTTCCAATTATATGTATATATATATACATATATAAAAACCTACATAAAGGAAAATCATATTTTAATAAATCGATTAATAGTAAATAATAACGCCAACAATACTTACTAAGCCTTCTCTAACATATAATAAAGCATAATCGAATGGTTAAACCGATCGAGACTTATACGCGAGACCTCAATAGGTAGTACGTGAAAGTGAGAGAGACCGAACTATCGGTCAGCCCGCGCGAGCGAGAGAGACAGCGCTATACGTAATCCCGTATGCAAGAATTAATGAGAATTAAATCGCGAAACAAGCTCAGACCAACTTATCACCCTTGTTATTAATATACAGGGTGACCCATTTTAACTTAGGCAGCCAAATAACTCGAAAAATAAGCAAGATAGAGAAAAATGTTTTAGACAAAAGTTGTATGGTTTCGAGGGGGCCATAAGATGGTATCATTGGCTTGACCTTGAAGAGTCATTTGAAGGTCACGTGAAGGTCACTTCAATTTTTTTAAATGGAACATCCTATATATTTTTGTACATTCTTGTAGCTCATCTCGAGAGCTTTCCAAAACACTATAATTAAGTACATTTTCGTTAAGTACTTTTTGAGTTATGAGGCTTGAAATAATTTCTTAATTTTACATAAACCGTAAAATATCTTGTAAAATATTCATTTTTCGATTACCTTACCTTAATAGTTTTATGTACAAAATAATGAGAGGAATCAATTGGTGTAAAGAAAACACATAGTTGTTTCGAAGAAAAA
This sequence comes from Camponotus vicinus, assembly GCF_025532165.1. Lineage (NCBI taxonomy): Eukaryota > Metazoa > Arthropoda > Insecta > Hymenoptera > Formicidae > Camponotus > Camponotus vicinus. The sequence goes on along the minus strand of NW_028141956.1, from coordinate 18,050,862 downwards.
ATATGTAATTTGCAATTAACAATTCCATATTTTTTCTTAAAAACAACTATGTGTTTTCTTTACACCAATTGATTCCTCTCATTATTTTGTACATAAAAGTATTAAGGTAAGATAATCGAAAAATGAATATTTTACAAGATATTTTACGGTTTATGTAAAATTAAGAAATTATTTCAAGCATCATAACTCAAAAAGTACTTAACGGAAAGGTACTTAATTATAGTGTTTTGGAAAGCTCTCGAAATAAGCTACAAGAATGTACAAAAATATATAGGGTATTCCATTTAAAAAAATTGAAGTGACCTTCACGTGACCTTCAAATGACTCTTCAAGGTCAAACCAATGATACCATCTTATGGCCCCCTCGAAACCATACAACTTTTGTCTAAAACATTTTTCTCTATCTTGCTTATTTTTCGAGTTATTTGGCTGCCTAAGTTAAAATGGGTCACCCTGTATATATATATATATAATTATTAATAAAAATAACAAGGTGAGTTGGACACACAAAATTTGTAGTCATAAAAAACATGAAATATATTCTTATATACTTTAAGTATATATATATATATATATATTATCCAAGGAATATCCGTTAGCTTAAGTGCTTTAATTATTCATACAAGCATATGTACTCTAGCTACCTAAATACAATAATTTTCTTTCTTTATTAACGACAAACCTAAAACTATAGGTAAATGCGAATAAAATATGATTTTATATGCGTGAATTAATAAGTCGGTCAGGCGGTCAAGGCTAAGGATGTGCGGTGCGTTATCTACTGACACGCGTCAATGTATCTTATCTCCCTTGATACTTACGGCGTTCATGCATTAGACTTCAGACCAAGGGGACTTAGAAATAATATTCTTTTAAAATCAAGGCGTGAAATAAATTTCGGACCGACCTTTTGCTTTGGCCATTAACACGCATGGTTATTAATAAATATATATTGTAATATGTTTTACTAAGTTATTAAGTTGTAAATCGTAGGAGAATACGTTACACAAATACATACGAAATTTAAAAGGCGAATTATAAGAACAATATAACCGACAATAAAACATAAATTTAACGACGTAAAAGATATGTCAAAATAAATTAAAAGGATTAGAACATAAAATTGAAATCCAACAAATGTACAATCTTATAAAATTTAGTAAAACATGGTTTAGTACGTACGAATAATCGAGCTAAATTATAAATCTTCTTATATGTGCCAAAGGCTAAGGCTAAGCCGAACGCAGTGCGTTATCGGTTGGCGCGTGCCAATAATCTTATCTTCCACTATGTCTCAACATACGCGCCCGAGTCTAGAGACAAAGAGGACTCGAGAATAATCGAATATTATAAGAAGCACTTTTTATTGCGAGCGCAATATTCATAAGATTATAAAATTGTTAAAAGAATATATATATATATATATAATCATACGCCAAATGAGCCTGGATGTTTAATAAAAAATTAAGAAGTAATAAGGTTCAAATAAACTCTTATTTTTTTTGACATGAAAATATTAATACACACTAAATTATTATAAAATAAATTTTGATAAGACAATAAAAAACTATAACTATAAAATCTTACAACCAATATATATATATATATGTATATATCCTACATAATAAGTAGCAGAGCTACATGAATTGTTGCAAGCAAAATTATTAAATCGTCCTATAAAATAATATAAGAATAAAATTATTCACCAAGAGATAAGCGATCCTCCGAGCTTCATTCAGTACAGTTGTACATGGGCTCATTTAGCGATAAGATAATAGACCCGGCACGACCGCCTGGTATTACGGCCATCCGCTACAACAGAATTAATTCGATATATCGAACCGTAATAATTAGAACACTTCTATACCACCTAATTATTATTAACAATTATTTCTTCTATGTTAAGCTACTATATATATATATATATCCACACATATATATATATATATATCTATATGTGTATTATAAAATGATTGTAATTATAATAGTTTATGACACCAGAATTTACTAATTATAAAAAATTTATTATAAGCGGAATTTTAAGACAGCTTTTGAACGGAGCATGCTAGAAGAACCGTTCACATTTCTTTCGCATTTCCTAAAGGAGATTTAAGATTCTACATTAGAAAATGTATACAAATAACGAGAATTCTGGTAGCTAAAAACTATTGTAAAATTTTATAAATTAACAAACCAACGCACGGATAGCCCATTCCCCCTCCACGCAAAAGCGCAACTCCTACGTCACAACATGCGCCAAAAGGAAGGGCAGCTAGAGCAGCAAATAGCAGCCAAGCAACCTACGCTTAGAGCTCCCGTTCCCCTACCACTGACTCCTGGAACAAAGTAGGGATCAGAGGGTACCTCAGGGAGCGCAGCTCAGTCTTCCGTGCATTTGACCCGACGCTCTTGAGACAACATCACCTAGCATCTGACCACCAGCTCTCTACAAGGAAGGAAGCATCTTAGAGCCGTCAAATATTGTACTCGAGTATACTTTAAAATAAAAGTGAATTTCAAATTCAACTTCGGTCTTCTGCCAGTTATTCTTCAACGGCTCCTGACCTCTCTTCAGGGACCTCGCCGAGGCAATCGGTCTCCGACGGAGAGCAGTCATCCTTACACATCAAGAACTTCATCATCTGGTAAGCACATCTTAAACCAATTAAAATTTTCTTTGCTTCCTAGTACTTATTAATAATTAATAACCTACACAGTCGCATGCTACTTGACTGTCATTTTCTATATTTTTAATTCTTACCTTCAACCATTCATATTCCCATATCCATACACATCATTTATTTAAATCATACTTCGAATTGGAAGTCTTTCATGGGACCTATCTCTTTGATAAGACGACTCGATTGACAGTAATTAGTAAGAACCTGCTTCAGCAGGACAAACCTAATTTAAGCACAGTGAAAAGGCAATTATCTTGAGGAACATATTCCAATGATAGAGGTTTCCTTTTGACTTGGTGCTGGTGAGGCAAATAAAAAATTAGCGGCCTCCTGTCACATCGACGTTTGATTAGGCAAAGATACAACTTAAGCCCGGTTAATTGACAATTATCCTGAAGCTGCGTCACTGATGATGGAAGTTGTCCTTTAATTTTGGGAGCTGCCTGACGTAAATCACGTCAGATTGAATCTAGCCTTGATTTCAAGATACGAGATCCATCCCAGAGATTAGTAACGATACACTGGCTGAGGCTTATATGAAAATTTTATAATATACTGAGCCAGCTGCATTGATAAACTGTCATTTCAATGACATATCCTATAATCCTCTTCTTACTTTATGTCTATACCCACAATTTGAAATATAAAGGCATGATTAACAACGAAAATTTATTAATGATTTTCAAATCACAATTTAGTATCCAGAGAGAGAAATAAAATAAACTTATTTAATTATCTACTTTCTCTTCCACTGTGCATATGCGTGTGTGTGACATATTATTCACACGATACTTTCATTTTTGACAGGTGACCCCTTTTTTTTTTCTTGCGACATCGTAAGTAATAATAATAATTTTCGGGAAAATTAATTGAAATATTATATCATATCGGATTTCGAACCTTTTTCTTATTAATAGATGGTCAACACCCGACGTCCAGATCCCATAACTCGTCGCGAATTCCCTCTGCGAAACGCAGGCGTAGCTCGCCGAGAAATATATAGACAACGATTGCTCCGAGATCGTCCCTCCGTTGTACGACAATTATTTGTAGACAGGGATAATATCCCTCCTAATATTGTACACGCCGCCAACGATCGCGAAGATACCCTCTTCGATCTGTCCTTCGCCCCCTTGCCCCCTGAATTTAACCCAGAAATCAGCGACAACGACAATAGCCCAGCGATATCAGCTGGCGAGGAAGCTGAGGAGGAAGACATCACTGAAACAACCCATTCAGACAGCTCAAGCGACGCATCGACAATAATTGTCGATTTAAACAATCCTACGAACGGGATCCCGCTAGGATTGCTCCGCGCCTGGGAGCGCAACGGAGAAATCCCTGCGACAAGGGACCAACAAGTCCAGACTTCACCGCCGCCAAGCCCTCCACGAACTCCTGACTCATTCTCAGGCCCTTTTACCCCGAATTCTTCTCCGCTTGCTTTTGGAGAAGCAGATTTTGAGCCCATAGACATCTCTCCGAGCGACGAGAGTTTTACAGACTTTGAGGTAAATCAACTCCTCGACTATTTGAGCAGCGAGGAATTCCTCGATACTATTGTAGACCTATAAAATTAATATAACATTAATATCAACGGAAAATTTATTATTATATCTGCATCTAATGTATATGGATAAGGGAATGAAATAAAAAGAAATAGAAAATTATGATACAAATCCATTTATTTATTTGTCAACCTTGATTTATCTCTAAAAAGAAGCGTTAACAAGATCCTGAATCTCTCGGCGTCCCAGGGTATAGCCGGCCTAGCAGGTTGCCCTGAAAAAGAAATTGAGAGATACAACCTTGTTCGTCCATGCACGGTAAGCCCTGCAGAGTCGTTGAATAAACGCTAAAATAGGACGTAACACCCACGTAGATTGGTTTGTAGAATTTCACCTCGAGTTTGCGCAATTCCACAGCTATTAAATTTTCCGAAAAGACGCTTCTGCTGTGGAAATTTGGTTTAGCGATCATTGCCTCTGCACCGTACCGCCCGTCCCAGTGCGTTAGTAATTTTACATCAACGCGATTGCGCACATTTTCCATCGTTTTGCCAAACACCGCATTGTTCATTAATTTGTATAAATTTTTTTCAAAATCGTTTTTAGCCAATGTTCTAAAATGTGTATTGAGTTCTATGTAATTTCGAAGCCAGGGAGATTGAGAAAACTGTAAAATTCTATGTATTTTTGTAACGCGAAGACCGTGACGCGTACACTGCTGCAGGTTGCGGTAGTGTATCACGTAACGCTTTTTATCGTATAGCGTTGCAAGCAGTTTGAATTCCCGCTTGCCAGGTGGTTTGTCGCGTGTCGGGCAAAACGGTAGGTCAGTGTGCGCATCGTGAAGATGTTGCGGATACTCGAGATCGACTTCGAGGATATAGCCTGTAGGCGAATCTAGCGCGATCGATGCTACGTCAAAATTCGACACGTCGTCGACCCATCGAAAATCGGCGTAAGGCAACGGTTGACACATTGCCCATCCGTACAAATTATTTACATCAAAGTACATCAAGTATGATGATGGTTTCGATGGATCGTATGACTCCATGTACTTGTTATTAGCACGCGCGTATCTGTTGGAACACTGACTCAGACCACCACGTATACCGCGTTCGATAAACATAACCATGTCGATGTCGGTAAGCAATTCAAACGTAATCTTGGTATGCTTCAACATGGCGTCCCACGTGTATCCGGGGAGAGTATAGTAATACGCAGGGTCGAGTCCGTAACTTTCGATACATTTGTTGCGAAAGTTTTCAAAAATATCGGCTAATAACAAGACATCGATTTTAAGATATAAATCGCTATATTCGCCTAGCGTTCGAATGGAGAATCGCGTCCAGATGGTCTCGGCGTGCGCATAATCGCTCTCGGATATAGTTTCACCGGTTAAGGAACTGTAAAATGATTCGCGCGGTGGTAAACATGTATCTTGCAACTTGTCAACGGAATCGATGTATTCGTATGGAAACACACCTTTTCGTGTTAATAATTTGAAGTTTTCACTCGATAAGTTTTGAAATTCTGATTTTAAAATATCTAGTTTATCTTTATCTAGATAAGATGCTAATTTGTCGAGACTTGCCGTAAGAAATTTGAATGAATCGATGAAGCGTAATTTTACTTGATTTTTTGGTTTTTCTTCCTTAAGATCGACATTTTTGGTAAACGATATATATTTCTCTTTCGTTATTGGAAGTAACTCGACTCTCCCTTCGAACGCTGTGGCTATTTCCTCGATAATGAAATGCGAATCATAACCGGATAAATTATGAAACACTATCGGAATACAGAAAGACTCTTTATAATTTAAATTACAATTTGAATGCGCGGGACCTATGTACCGTCCAGTCAAATGGCAATGATCGCGTACGCGTGTATCGTCTTGCGCGAACGGTTTTTCGCATATATGACATTGAGTAGCGCTATTAAATTTTTCACACTCTTCGAATGTTAAATCTACCATAGGGACATTAGTAGTTAAAATATTTTTTACACGAAATGCTAACATTTTAAGTTGCTCGACGAACCATGCTATACAATCGGTACTGCGACGCGAATGATATGCTGATAATGAGTCGTCGTACGAGCAATGTATATAATATGCTATGCTAAATACTTGATGGTGCTGGCACATATTCTTCTCTTCCTCCATCTTGGCCAGAACGCATTCCAAGTCGGCGTACACGATGAATGGAAGCTGCTCTTTCCTGTTGTAATTGTTGAACGATAACCACTTGTCCTTATCGCTCGGTAACCGGATAGCGCAGTCGTTCATCTTTCCGCAGTCTACCGTATGTAACTGCAACTTGTCGTCCGAACCAAAGTAATGCAAGCATCTATAAAAGAAAATAAAAATTTTTTAAAAATTAAAGATTTATATACAATTTGCTACATAACTTATAATTATTTAAATTATACACACCGATCGCAGATATATTTTTGATTCTTGTGTTTGCTCAGTTGCGAGCTCACGAGCCGGGATAAATTTTTGATCCATGCGAAATGTCCGACATTGTTGTCGTCTTCCACGTATAGCAGATTCACATGCTTGTCCCGCTTCTGCTGCGAAAGACGTATCGGAACAATGCCGTTCTTCTCTTCGATGCTGTACACGTTGATCGAAATATCGTTGACAAGTTCAAATTTTTTAATCTGATTGACAGTCACTGGAAACTCAATGTCCCGGAGATTCAGCACTGTCGCGTAATGCGGGTACGATGATTCCCGTTCCGCATTCCTTTCGGCGGGATATAGAGCGGCGACCACTGCCCACGCGAAACATGCATTGTCTTTTGATTGTACGTTAATCACCGCTCTCTTCATCACAATCTCCCGCGGCAATTTTATATGACATCCCGCGCGCATAGGATTATACTTATTTATATTTACAGTCAAATTCAATATTCGCGACAATGCCCACCCGCTATCGCGTTCCTGAAATTCTTCCAGCGATGCTAGAGTGGGTTCGATAACGCGACGCTCGTACCACTCGTGTAAATCGGATGTGCGAAAGAGTTCACAGTTTCTCGTATTGGTACTTTCATTTGCGCGCTTATCACCCGACACAAATTCACCATTGAATATAGTGTTCACTTTTACACTGTAGTGTCTTCTTATAACGTCCTGCACATGTTCTATCACAATGTCTTTGGCGTCATCGAGAAATTGACGAGGTTCGATATGGTTTGCGTTAATCACAGCACCGGTCAGAATACGGTTATCGAACGCGGTATCAATCTCGCGCCACACAAGTTCATTTTGATGCGCGCTACATCCGGCACCCGCGTTATTGTCGCCACTGTAATTACCACCACTGGGCATAAACTGTCTCTGCAATCGAGTCTTTGCACCTTCGAGTCGCGCGATCCGAGCAATCAATGATTGTCGATTCCCGATCGATAATCGTAGTCGTTTGATCCGACTTAGCTCTTCCAGCGACTCGATGTACTCGTTGCATCGTTGTAGCCATGCAAAATATTCGCCCAAGGTGGCAATTTGGTTGGATCGCTCCACCAGGTCGCGTTCAGTCTGTTCGATATTTTCCATTTTTTTTTCACTGAGTGCAAATTGGGCACATATTGCATAGAAATCTTATATTGTTACGTCCCGCAACAAAATTTTTATTTTTATTTAAACACGCAAAAATTGCCTCTATAATATTTAAACTGTAATTCCACCGACGAACATATAAATCTTAATCCCACCGAGTAACATATTATTGTTAATATAAATTAATATTGTTAATTAAAATTCCATCACGCCATCTATTGTCACCAATATTTCTTATTATAAAATCTCACCGCGCAATGTAATATCACCAATATTTATAGTACATCAATATCATTCCGCCGCGCGATATAATATTGCCAATATCTCCGAAAATAATCTTTCTTTGTTAAGAAGCTAGCTATACATAACATAACCTCACTTAGGAATGATAGAAATAATTTTAAGTATTTGCCCACATATAGTATCATCCGCATAAAAATTACCTACTTTACCGACAATAGGCAAAATCACCCACACAAAAGTTACCGACAGTCGATAAAATAAATTCCTACTTTACCGACAGAGTAAAAGTTACCGACAGAAAAGTTACCGACGGAAGATAAAATAAATTCCTACTTTACCGACAGAGTAAAAGTTACCGACAGAAAAGTTACCGACGGAAGGTAAAGTAAATTCCTACCTTACCGACAGAGTAAAAGTTACCGACAGAAAAGTTACCGACGGAAGGTAAAGTAAATTCCTACCTTACCGACAGAGTAAAAGTTACCGACAGAAAAATTACCGACGGTCGATAAGAAAGTTTTCTACCTTACCGACCGAGCAAAAATTACCGACAGAAAAATTACCGACGGTTGATAAGGAAGTTCTCTACCTTACCGACAGAGCAAAAGTTACCGACAGAAAAATTACCGACCCATGATAACACAGTTACCGACGTTACCGACTGAGGATAAAGTCATTTCCTACCTTACCGACAGTGAAGAATGTCCGTACCCACATTACCGACAGAGGGCAGCGCCATCTCTGGGGTAGCGATGATACTAACTTTACGACATATAAGAGAATACCTCTTTCATTAATATGTAATCCTGATACACAAGAAATTTTACAAATCAAAAACCAAAAGACTTTATATACATATATATATATTTTTGAACACGTCTCAGTACCGACTACACGTATATCTAATTATTTTGGGGCCTAAATTATATCAAAAATCATTGATTCCAGATTAACTCGAAAAATACTATAAATAAAAATCTTATAACAATTTTCCCTTAAGGAGCATAAAAAGTCAGACCGACACATGTATACATAATTATGAAAACTCCAATACTACTAATTTTATAAATGAAGTTTTAAATCTAATTTTCCGTATGCGATATTATGAGTCATCATCACATTCCAAACTAAGACTATGGAATATTCCGCTCGAATACTATTGCACAACATTACGCAACATGATGAAATAATTAATTATCATTAAGTAACAAATGAATTTATTGTTATTAAGCGTATGCAATAACCTCCATTTATATATTAATCCACAAAAAATCCGTTGAAGTGAACATTGCGCAACATAACGAAATAATTAACTTATTGTTAAACATTAACATTAAGTACATGCAATAATTTTTATTCAAGAACCTAATAGATATAAATATTAAAAATAAAAGCAAAGAATAAAAATTGTTGCACCATTTACTGAAATAATTTATAGTCTTTATATACTTATACCCCACCGCATAATCATAAATACTTATGTGTTAAAATAATTGTAATTATAATAATTATGATGTCAGAATTTATTAACAATATTTAAAAGCATTTTTCCATAATAATACATAGAGACAAAAATGAACTTTCGAACGGAGCATGCTAGAAACTCCGTTGACATTTCTACAGCTAGAGCTAAAAAAACTACATTAGAAAATATATGCATATAAACTGCAAAGAAATTCTGATGGTCTAATAATTATTATAAAACTTTGTGTCAAAATACAATATAACCAGTATAGCCGATTCTATACTGACCGCTCCGTCACCCCCACTACAATTCTGAAGAGTCCCACCATCTACAAATTAAACTACGCCCAAACTACGCCCAATTCCTGCGGCAACGCCCAGCAGCGCGCGCATCTTCCCCACGCTCGTGCCAGCGGCGCGCGCAACCAGCCCGGAGAAGGGAACCAATGAGCGACCGCGCCGCCCACGCCGAGGCGCGCGCATCTTCCGAGGCGCGCGCATCCGTCACGTCAGCGGGAGCCAATCCCAAATCATTGTGCAACAATCACGTCAGAGAAAACCAATCACCCGTTGACAACGCGGCACATCCCTCGAGGCGCACGCATCTTTCGAGGCGCGCGCAGCCAGAAGCAGAGAAGGGAACCAATCACTGCTCGACTCCCTCCACGGAGAAGCGCATCTCCTACTATTGGGACCGTGTGCAAAACTGGGACTGACGACTATATAAACCCGTGCAGAGCGGTCCTCCTCGCATTTGGCCCAACGTTTTCAACATTCAACTACCTCCGGCATTTGGCCCAACGTTTTCAACATTCAACTACCTCCGGCATTTGGCCCAACGATATTTACAGTGTTAACTTGGCACTTTGCCCAACGATCTTCACAGTTAATACTTATATCTCCGAGATTTTGTACGCGTATTCAGTTAATAAATTCAGTGACTATTGAACATTGAGTTTCTCAATCGAACTCCTGGACTGCAACCTCCACCCCGAACTGTCACTGAGGTAGACGGTATCCAGCGGAAGGAAGCAGCATCCACTCATCAGCCTAGTGAAGGGAAGCAGCCTTCACACACTAGGACATTTCAGACACTGGTAAATATCCGGCCACTTGTCATTAATCTAACCTTTAATTTCTACTAACAACTAAATTCAGTGAAACAGTGCGCGATAATTCGGGAACCTTACCTTTGATTACCCGTATTCCTTAATCCAGTTATTCAACTTAGTAAATATCATTTCCAATTGGAAAATTTATCTGGGACTTATCTCTTTGATAAGACGACGCGATAGACAGTGAGCGAGTGCGAAACTGCAGCGGCAGGTCGAACCCAAGTCTGGCTCGGTGGAAAAATAATTATCTTGAGGAATTTATTCCCATGATAGAGGTTGTTTCTCAACCTAGAGCTGGTGAGGCAATAGAAAAAATGAGCGGCCTCCTGTCAATCGACGTCCGAGTAGGCGAAAATACAGTTTTCGATTAATAGGCAATTATCTTGAGGGATTTATCCCAATGATAGAAGTTGACCTTTTGATCTTGGATTGAATTTAGCCTTAACTTCAAAATACGAGATACATCCCAGGATTTAGAGACAATACACTGGCTTAGTTTATAACAATTTGAATTATTATCACTACTTGCAATTATAACCTAACCTTACGAGGTTAATACTAAGCCAGCCGTATGATAGGTGGATACCTTGTCAGCGTATCCAAACTCCTGATTTTTCCTCGAATCCTCTTTCGATTTTCAGAGAATCAAAATAAAATAAGAATTTATTTGAAACCAAGATAACACATTAACATTTCAAACAAATAAATTCTCGATAATCCTAATTTACCATCAGTTGGTAATTTTTCCAATAGTCATCAATCAAAACTTACCATCGGTCGATAACTTACCATCGGTCGGTAAAACAGAAAGTGACGCTAACCATCGGTCGGTAAAACAGAAATCTAACTTACCATCGGTCGGTAAAACAGAAATCTACATTACCGACGGTCGGTAATTTTCGGGAGTCAACGTTACCAACAATAAAATTTTTTATACTAATCTTTCTATTTCTGCCGGTCTATACTTCTATCAACTTTGGGGACATCTATCTGACTATACTCGGGATAACAATTATAAATTGAACATTCATATGGAATTCCTTTTTTTCTTTTTTTTATTAACAGGTATCGGGTATTTTTAAATTCAACTTTACGCAAAAGTAAGTGACTTCAAAATCACCAAAGTCTTAAATACTAAATAGACAGGTTTATAATTGGTTAATTAAACGACAGATGGTCCGAGTGAGACAAGGTAACTTCAATACCCGTCGAAATATTCTACGCCGTGTGAGACGAAATAGGCAAACGCGACGTACCTTCTTCCCTATCATCACTCTTGAGAATGAAATCATTGCACCAGTTCCCGAGATCATCGACTTAGAACCTCAGTCACCTATTCCCATAATCACTATTGAGGAAGAAAGCCACGAAATTATCCCAGTCCCACATAATCAATATTCTCCCTCCAATCTAGTAGAAAGAATTACCGAAGATAGAAGCAACTGTTCAACCATCTCGCTAAACTCCGACCAGGCATCCATCCCCGGACCTTCAGTGGATTGGAGTCAGAGTCCAGCGACTGCTTCCATCTCGGGGACATTCCAACATCTTGACACCGTACCCCTATACAACTACTATCCCGAGGAAAACAGCCTATATAGTCCTCCTAGCTATTCCCCCGTGGCATATGAAGACCCAGACCCCTTTGAGCCCTTAGAGATTTCCCTAGCTTCCCCAGAAAGACCCATCTCAACCATAAACATCGAATATTCTTACTTTCTACCAGAATTGTACGGTTACCCGAGGGAGGAATAAAAGGATATTCAAATTTGTAAAATAAAAATATATATATACTTTGAACAAAACAAAATAAACTTATAAAATTTAGTATGAATGTTTATTCACTCTCCACCTAGAATCCTCTCTAAGCACAATAGACCTTCAATCTCTCGGCGTCCCAGGGTATAGCCGGCCTAGCAGGTTGCCCTAAAACAAATTGAGAGATTAATTGCGTCCAACTGGGAAAGTAAGACTTCCAGACCAGTCCTGAGGAACTGGGGACGTAACAATATACAACGGCTCGCTACACCTTGAACAAAATCGGCCATCCATCGCATTAAGTGTCTCAATTTTATGTTTTCTAATAGCATACATCATTTGGCTATCCACGCCTTGCAATGCAATCATACACGAAGGACATATAGCTAGAGCACCACCCGTGGAATAATAACTGTATATGATACAAAATTTTGTACTACGTGCGTTTAAAGCATTAATTTCCGCAACAGACATTATTTTCTCTCTGAATTCCGTGGAGTTCTTACTGCAGTCACTAATGCAGTCACTGTCAGATGACAACGCGTGATCTTCGTCTTCCATTTTTATATATATATATATATATATATTATCACACAACACTGACAGAACACTATACTTTTTGACTATACTTTTACTGACGCGACGTGTCGATGCGCGTTCAAATCATGTACTGTGACTTGATGCGCTTCAATCCTCCCTGTATTTCGTCTAAACCTTTTCATCTTTGTGTAAAATAAATAAGTGGTGTATCATAATAATCATTTATTTACATCTCAGAAAGAATTCGTTCTCTCACACGCGCGGCAAGGGTACAAAGCAGCCGAATATCGGCGCTGATACGTTGCAATTCTTCCTAGAAAAAATATGGAAAATAATTCTGGCCCTAATATTCAATCCTCTTCAAATACCGCTGTTTACCATCTGGACATCGGTTTATGATTGTTTATACTCGTCATAAAACATCCAACACATCCCCAAGCGTCCCCCGCCCCGCCCCGCAGCCCCCGCGCCTACGAAATCCCCTCCGTCCCGCGTGACGTCATTCCCCCGCGTTTATATTGTTTATGTTAAAAAATATATATAATGAAGAGGAGTCTGCTGCACTAGAGTGTCATTTCTTTCGTTGCTCTTCTGTGTTACGGTGATCTTGTGCAATGGCTGAAGAAAACGTAATTATTATCGACGACGATACGGATGATGATTACGATGATTGGATGGATCCAGCTGTGGCGGAGAGGATGGAGATAGAGAGAGAGGAGAGAGAGAGGAGAGAGATGGAAGATGATGAATCTGATATAGAACCCTTGGCGAAGGACAGTGATTATGATAGTGACAATAGTGTCGATATTCTTGATGAACGGTTACAAAAGAAACAGCGAGATTTAAGCATACCTGAAATAATGACATACAACGAAGCAACAAAGATATGTTGCATTTCCTATTATTACATGGAAAATGGATCGAAATATTGTATCGAATGCTTTCTAAGTGTACCGTATCAGTTTGAAGAAACTAGTGCTGTTCGAGAACATAGAACCATAGCTTATGTTCATTTGGAAAATTCGAGTATGTCATGCACAGGGTGCAGAAAATGTTTGAATCAAATATTGGCCTGCAACATGTGCCCTATTTGCACAAATTAAATAAATGGATCATGGATAACATTGTAAGTAACTTACAATTTATTATATATCAAAAGTATCTTAAAATAAATTATTATTTTTTTTATTTTAATTAAGATAAAATTAATATAGCGTTTTTCCTGTTTCAGGAGCTGCCTCCCCCTTACAGCCCGGCGCACCGTCCGCATTATTTTATATTCATTTTTTTTTCTTTTTTTTATTTCTATATTTTATTAATTTCTTAAATTTTACATAATTTTACTATTAAGTACACACACACACACACACACACACACACAATTTGTAATACTCATACACATTTTTAAATAAATTTATATTTCAAAAAAATTGCAATTATTTACACGCCTTTTCCTTGCGCTCCAATCCTTTGCGTGCTCTCGCATTAATTAGAAGTCTCGCTATCGTTCTCTCTCGTACGCGATATTATCGTTCTCTCTCACACGCGCGGCAAGGGTACAAAGCAGTCAAACATCGGTTTATGATTGTTTATACTTGTCATAAAACATCCAACACAAGCGTCCCCCGCCCTGCCCCGCAGCCCCCGCGGCTACGAAATCCCCTCCGTCCCGCGTGACGTCATTCCCCCGCGCCACTGAGATCCCCTCGCGCCTCACCCCCCCTGAGAGGACCTGAGTTAGAACCCGCCTTGTATACCTACTTAGAAAGACAAGTAATTACTAATGCCTTATCTTTTGCTACACTCCAACCAGACGAATTTGCCTATCAGCTCATGAAAGGGCCAGGATACATGGCCGTTACAACAGGAGAAGCAGTACAAATAATTAAATGTATCCCTGTTGAAGTGATGGTAAGAAAAACTGGAGAGTGTTATACCGAACTTCCCATTTCTGTACGAAATCGTTCCTTTTTCCTTACACCAAAGTCAAGAATTATCACCAAAATTGGCAACGAACGAGAATGCAGTTTAGAACTTCCTATTTTGTATCGAATCGAAGATACATGGGTGCAACTTACACCTAACATTCAAGTCAGACAACTGCCACCTCAACAGCTAAAACCCATGACTGCCTTAACATGGAGATATCTCACACCGGGACCTTTGGCCGTAAGCGGAATATATTCTGATACAGATCTGGAGAAATTACGAAATCACATTATGTTCCCAGCCGAAAAGCCAGCTTTACTCAATGCCGTTGCTAGAGGACTAACTGGCCATTCCATGAACACTGAAGGAATCTCAGTGTACAACTTGCTGGATGAAAATTCTTTAAATAAAATTGTCGAAAGCACAGCCTCGCGAATCTGGAAGGGATTCATAAATTTTGGATCAGCCACTGCAGGACTCGTCGGAATCTTCATGATTATTCGCCTAGTAAAATTAATCATTGACACAATCATCCATGGATACGCTCTTCACACTGTGTATGGTTGCAGCCTTCATCTACTCGGAGCTTTATGGAGCTCCCTCGCGAATTTGCTGCTCCATTTGGCACGGGAATCTTCTAGAAAATCTGGAGACGATAACCGAGAAAATCAATCACCTGGCGGAGGAACAACCATGCAAACCTCCAACATCGATCCCACTGCACCTGCGGAAGTAATCACTCAACAACCTCCACCAGCCAAACCTCCAAGGACAATGAAACCTTGCCACGAAGAAATCACCAAAAACGTAAATATACCTATATCATATACAAACCTAAGAGACCGCTTAAACACCCAAGACGAAAATATTTAATCTCTCTAGACCAAAATCCTCCGAAAACAATCGGATTTTGTTCTTATTAGGGGGGAGGTGTTACGTCCCGCAACGAAAAATTTAAAATCTTATTTATAAAAATATAATCCCTACCTATTCTCTCATCCTATATAATCTTTGCGCGATACTATATATAATCACTATATATTTGCTCCATAATATTATATACAGGGTGACCCATTTTAACTTAGGCAGCCAAATAACTCGAAAAATAAGCAAGATAGAGAAAAATGTTTTAGACAAAAGTTGTATGGTTTCGAGGGGGCCATAAGATGGTATCATTGGTTTGACCTTGAAGAGTCATTTGAAGGTCACGTGAAGGTCACTTCAATTTTTTTAAATGGAACATCCTATATATTTTTGTACATTCTTGTAGCTCATCTCGAGAGCTTTCCAAAACACTATAATTAAGTACATTTTCGTTAAGTACTTTTTGAGTTATGAGGCTTGAAATAATTTCTTAATTTTACATAAACCGTAAAATATCTTGTAAAATATTCATTTTTCGATTACCTTACCTTAATAGTTTTATGTACAAAATAATGAGAGGAATCAATTGGTGTAAAGAAAACACATAGTTGTTTCGAAGAAAAAATA
The DNA here is from genome assembly GCF_025532165.1 of Camponotus vicinus. NCBI lineage: Eukaryota > Metazoa > Arthropoda > Insecta > Hymenoptera > Formicidae > Camponotus > Camponotus vicinus. Next base: position 18,034,575 of record NW_028141956.1, on the reverse strand, counting down.
TGTAATTTGCAATTAACAATTCCATATTTTTTCTTAAAAACAACTATGTGTTTTCTTTACACCAATTGATTCCTCTCATTATTTTGTACATAAAAGTATTAAGGTAAGATAATCGAAAAATGAATATTTTACAAGATATTTTACGGTTTATGTAAAATTAAGAAATTATTTCAAGCATCATAACTCAAATAGTACTTAACGGAAAGGTACTTAATTATAGTGTTTTGGAAAGCTCTCGAAATAAGCTACAAGAATGTACAAAAATATATAGGGTATTCCATTTAAAAAAATTGAAGTGACCTTCACGTGACCTTCAAATGACTCTTCAAGGTCAAACCAATGATACCATCTTATGGCCCCCTCGAAACCACACAACTTTTGTCTAAAACATTTTTCTCTATCTTGCTTATTTTTCGAGTTATTTGGCTGCCTAAGTTAAAATGGGTCACCCTGTATAATCAATATATATATACATCAATTTAATAATAATCAGTTCTCATGTAGTCAAAATACTAGTAACCACCAGTACTAACCGAAAGCTGGACTTATACACATCTATCAATCAAGAAAAAGTAATAGGCTCTTTGAAACAGTCATTTATAATAATCGTAAAAGAATTTCAATATATATATAATTATTATTTATGCAATTTTAATAAAGCTGCAAAAGCCCCACACAATCACCTTAAAATCGCTTATGAAATTTCATAAATCAATAGCAAAATACTGTATATATATATATATATATATATATATTTATATATATATTCGCCATAATCTCATATTAATACAATACATTGATTGATGTGGTATATAGCCAGAAAGATATTACAATGAATTAGCAGTACTGGTACTGGTCGTATATAATGATATTAATCTTAATAACTAACCTTACTAAGAAAAGAAATTTATTCGAAATTTTATTATCAAGAAAAACTCTTAGCAAATCATTTGCAACAAGACTTCGTATAAATTGGTATACGAACAAATCCGTCGGTAACTGGTCTTATAGCCTCTTGTGCGTTCCTTTACATTCTTCTGGTAAAATTGGCATGGGAAAACTTCCATAGCCATAAATCCCGAACCCTGAAAATAATATAATTAATTAGTATTTAGACAAATAAAGACATAAATCAATAAACAATGAAAAACACACATATATATATATATAAAAGTTTAATTATTATCAAATAATAAATATATTTACTTTGATTATTTAATTATAAAATTAAAATGTAAAAACAGATGACCAGTAACGACTAAATAATAATCCTTTGTAAAATAACAAGCTTCTTTTAAAAAGGAAAATGATTTAAATAATTCTTAACGAATAAAATATAATTTGTTTCGAAGAATAGTATAAAGAATTTCGTATCTTATATAATCTTTACTTGTAATTATATATAATCACTATAAATCCACTTTATATTATATGTAACCAATATATATAGATATTCACTCAATATTCATATTATTCAGTTATCACATATAACCAAAAAAGGATATCCCTATGCGTGTATACGCGCTTACTACAAAGGAAAAGGCATAAATCAAAATATTTTATCAAACGATACTCACCTAAATTCTATTAATAAATGATTTTGAGCCCATGCGTATCTTTTTAATAAATAGTATGTTCAGTTGTCATAAGAGATGCAGCGATTATAAATTTTGAAACCTGAAAATCATATAATTAATTAATATTTTGGGATAAATAACCTACAGTAAAAATGCTAACAAATGCTCCGAAAGTGAGCCACATAAAATATTAATACGAATAAAATAGTAATACAAAAATTTACAAAGAATCATCAATAACAAAAGGAAAGTTATAAAGTTAATATTCTATGTACATATAAGAATATGAAACAACAAATAAATGTACCAAGTCAATCAAAAAATTAATACCCATGAATAATAATTGTTACTAAAACAATACGCTTTAAAAATCAGTAATAATAATTAGTAATAAAATAATTAACAATATATATATATTTTTTATATTCATGAGAAACAAAATTAATAAATTTTCCTTGAATAAATATTTTTCTAAACGTTATAATAAATCTTTACTGTACATTAATACCATTGGCCAAATATGTCTGTATAAAATTCTAATTATTACTGAATAACATTTAACTTTGACTATCTAATTACAAAATGTAAATGGCCAATAACTAAATAATAATCTTTTATAAAGTAACGAGCTTCTTTCAGAAATTAATGATCTAAACATTTCTTAATAAAATTAATAAAGTATATATATAAAATATAATTAATGATTTAAACATTTCTTAATAAAATATAATTAATAAAATATAATTAATAAAATATAATTAATAAAATATAATATAATTAATAAATAAAATATAATTAATCAAGCAAGAATTTCCTTTAAAAATCCTAGATTATTTTAGTTTTTGGTCCTCGTTGAGTTCCCGTAAATATATGTATATGTTCACTATCAGGAAGTGATTTTCCTCAGAGTCTTGATACCTGAAAAATATAATAAATGTATAAGAAAATCTACTATAGAAATTATTAAATAAACCATTCAAAATATAATACATACTTACACAATTTTTATGATCCTATATATATAATATTTATCCTCTTCCTAATAACGTAAGACAGCTTGTTATAAATAAGTAGCAAGAATCCCAAGTCCTAGCAACTGAAAATAATAATCAAATAATATTTGGCCGTATGAAAAATTAACTTAACAAAAATGTACTAAAAAATCAATCTATACAAAAATCTATTATCATTATAAAAGTTTGATTGATCGAAATTACTATATTAAAAATGTTTAATATTTTATAAATGTATATAATTATATAGGAGTAAAAGAAATCAAATAGTAAAAGAAGTATAATAAATCAAATATTAATATATTAAATTTCAATAATAAATATATTAAATTAAATAATAACTACTAAACAATAACTAAATAATAAAGAAATGTCAAGAAATTATTATGAATAAAATTTTATACGTAACTCTTTGCTGCATACAGAATAATAAGTCACCCTATAAACATAGCCTCCACTTGGTTGTCCACCGGGTGTCCCAATATTTTCATCACCTAACGAAAACGCTATACGGAAAAATAAAAATATATTTATTAATAAAATTCCTTAGAAATATATTTCAATAACAAATCACAAATATGCCTCCTCAAATATATAATTAACCGACTACATCTATCGAAATTTATACACGAGACCTCAATAGGTAGTAGTACGTGAAAGTGAGAGAGACCGCACTATCGGGTGACTCGCGCGAGTGAGAGAGACAGCGCTATACGTAATACCATATGTAAAAATTAATAAGAATTAAATCGCGAAACAAGCTCGAATAGATTTGTCACTCTTGTTATTAGTATAAATACATATATAGTTATTAATAAAAACTTAAAAGACAATACATTGAAATAATAAAAATACATAAATATGTATATTACATATACATATATATATATACATATATATATATATATATATGTTACAATTAAATAAAATTTTTAATTAATAAACTCACCAAATAAACTTCCGAAATAATTCACACAGATTCCTCAAAATCCTTTCAATACTGCATATTCTTATATAGTTTAAGCCTGTCCGTTGTCCGTGAATAATCCATTGGTCCATATTCCTTCCAACATATATATATATATATTATATATGTAAATGTAACCTAGACAAATAAGAAAAATTCAAATAATAACACGTTTAAACTCTAAGCATAAGAACATAATAATTAACACGTTATAAAAATCTCTTTTCATATACGTATATTCTATGCAGTTATTCAAATAAAACTTCACTACATAATAATAAATTATATAAAATCTAATTTCTTATCCACCCATTATTGCCAAATAATACATATATTTTTCATTTTGATTACTTAATTGCAAAATTTTATATACAATTAAAATATAATAAGTAAGCAATGATAACCAAATAATAAACCATTTTCATTATGTGAAAAGCTCAACATTAATTAATGTATATATATATTTAATAAATGACCAGAAGTTGTCAAGTCAAACACATTCAAAATAATTAATATTAAAATATTTCAAAATATCCAAAACTTATCCGCAATTAGAGGTGCATAGAGTTAATAAGTCATGGCCAGATGATCATATGTGAGTATTTTGATCCGCTCCGACAATAGTCTAATAAACGTTCTATATTGTCGGTTAAAATACAGCCAAGCTATAAATGATATGCACCCTCGAATATCTTCTGTATAGAATGTCGTTTTACAAAATATCTGAAAAATATAATAACTATATAAGACAAATATATTAAATTATTTAAATTATTAATAATTATAAATAATAAAGATTCTGATTTAATAAAACAAATAATGCAAAATAAAGCTCATAACTCTTTACTGCGTGCAGAATTATAAATCTATATAACTACTAAATAAATTTTGTTATAACAAAACTTTACACATATATAACACACATGAAATATAAAGTTTAAATAATAATAATACAAGGTAATAAATATACATATTAATAATAATAATGAATGTATGGTCTTATAAAATTCATTATGCATGATTTTATTATTGAGACGAATAATAAGTCTCCTTATAAGAGCACAAGGCTAAGTCCAGCGTACCGCGTTATCTCCCCTATTACTTTGTTATCTCCCCTAATGTTTTCGACGTCCGTGCCGAGTCTTAATGCGAAAGGGACTCGCGAATATATAATGTATGAATATTATAAGGAGCGCCTTCTTATTGCAAGAGTAATAAATTATTACGAAATTATAAATTATAAAAGAATATATATATATTATATGTTAAATTAATCCATATCATTAACTAACAAAGATCCAACAGTAATGCAATTTTTTTTAGCAAACTTTCAAGCCTTCAAAAGAAAAATAACAATATGTATAATACATATTTAATTAATAAATAATCACAAAATAAATTCAATAATGAAGTTAAAGTTTTTAACAACTACATTTATTAACTTTTACAAACAATATATATAAGTATATATATATATATATATATATATATATATATATATATATTCTATACAATTAACAAGTAAGGAATATATGAATAAATTATAACGAATGAAATTATTAAATCGATTTATAAAGCGTTATAAATTCACTCACCAAAAGATAAGCGACCCTCCGAGCTTCATCCGGTGCAGCTGCACATGAGCTCACTCAGCGATAAGATAAGACCTGGCGCGACTGCCTGGCGCGACTGCCTGGCACGGCGAACACCTGCATCCGGTGATAAAACAGCTCGCCACATCCTTTGTTCCAAGAGCTGAATAATAAAAAGAATAATTAATACACTTTTATATTATAATGTAACACAATTATTATTAACAACTATCTAGACCATGCACCCATATGCACATACATATATACATATATCGTATAATTATTATATAGCAAATTGTAATTATAATGGTTTATAACACCAGAATTTGTGTATAACATTGTTAACTAAAACTATATAATTAATATAAAGAAAGTTAAAAATCAATTCTAAACGGAACATGCTAGAACGATCATTCACACTTCTATTGAAAGAGGTTGAGATTCTACATTAAAAAATATATGCATGCAAATTATTAAAATTCTGATGACTAAAAACCTATTGTAAAAGCCTTACCTTTTGTAAAATGAATTAACGAGCTCGATGCATGGACAATACTGACAGCTCCGTCGTCCCCACTATCCCCACGCAAGAGCGCGGCCACCACGTCATAGCGCGCTCGAAGAAGAAGGACAGCTATAGCGGCAAGCGGCGGTCGAGCCGCCTACGCCCGGGAGCGCCGCATTCTCCTACCACTGCGGATAGCCGGCACGGAGTAGGGACCAGAGGGTACCTCAGGGAGCGCAGCTCAGTCTTCCGCGCATTTGACCTGGAGCTCTCGAGAAGAAAACAACTAAAGCGATCACGAGCGTATTACAGAACATTTTCGAGTCGAAAAAGAACTTAGTCGCAGGATATTTTTCCGGACTAAGAACTTAGTCTAGAGAGCAGTCGAATATTATAGTATACTTTAAGAAAATAAAGTGTCTTTGAACCATCACTTGGGTCTTCTGCCAATCATTTGTCACCGGTTCCTCCGACTCTCCTACAGGGACATCGCCGAGGCAGACCGTCCTCCACGGAGATTCATCGCATATCCTGACAGCAGTACTTTTGGGTAAGTACTCGTTTTAATTATTCAATATTTTCCTTTTCATCTCTCGTGATCTGCAACCATCAACCGAATATTATTATTATTTTTGCATGACATATTGAAGAATTTTATTACACATATTAGTCAACAACTTACCTTCATACAATTCCAACGTCTTCTCCTTCCGATAACACGAGTACGTTGATTGCCTTTGAACGTTAAACGCTCAGTCTGTCTTTGGTTTTATCCACAAGAGTGAATCGTCGCTTTCGACTTGTCAATCGATGTGCATTGGGTAGTCTACTCTACCCCTCTGCCGTTTCCGCGAAGAATTTTCTCCAGGGAAATTTCTTTACGGACTCTGTGCCGCTGTGACGTGACGTCTTGCACATCGAAACTCGTCGTAGAGCACGGGACGCGCTCTTTAAGGACCGACTGACACATAGTATGATAACTCTGGTTTAGTATAATATATTAGAAGAATTATTTTATAATAATAAAACTAAACAGTAGGTACGGTATCCATCTTATATTCAAACATTCCTACACCCCCCTCCTTACCACGTCACTGCATGAGAGGTAATTAACTAATAATTTTCTCTTATAATAAATGAGGAGTCGCGATTTCAGAATCTGTCCTGTCTCTTTCTCTAAACCGGTTACGAAACTTTAGATTTACGCGGTACATTCTTTTTTGACAGGTGACCCCTCGAAATTTCCATCGTAAGTATTAGATGACGCGAAATAATTTCAAATTATCCTTTCAATAAAACAAATTTTAAAACTTAAATTATTTCAATAATAGATGGTTAGCGCCCGACGACCAGACCCAATAACTCGCCGCGAATTCCCTCTGCAAAATTCAGGCGTAACTCGCAGAGAACTATTCAGACAGCGGTTATTACGAGATCGCCCCTCTATTGCACGGCAATTATTTGTAGATAGGGATAACATCCCTTCTCGTATTTTACGCGCCGCCAACGATCGCGAAGATACTTTCTTTGATTTGTCCTTCGCTCCTTTGTCTCCTGAATTAAACCCCGAAACCAACAACGGCAACCCCCCAGCGATACCAGCAGGCGAAGAATCGAGCGAAGAAGAGGACCTTCCGCTGACAGACGAGGACTCTGATCACCTTAGCAATTGCCCAACAGTCGTGTACGATCTGGATAACCCAACGGTCAGAATTCCCCCAGGACTTCTCCGAGCTTTCGAGAGAAACGGAGAAATAAGAAGAACTCGAGACCAACAAGTCCAGACTGTGCCATCGCCAAGCCCTCCACAAACCCCTGATTCATTTTCAGGTTATTCTACCCCGAATTACTCTCCGGTCGCTCTTGGGGAGATAGACCCAGAACCGATAGACATCTCTCCAGCCGAAGAGAGCTTCGCGGATTTTGAAACTAACCAAATTTTAGATTACTTAGATAGTGAGGAGTTCTTGGGAACGGTAGATGACATATATCATTCATAGTTTAATTTCGCTAAAATTACCTTATAAACTAATGTAAAAGAACGAGGAAGGATAAAATAAATAAAAGGAAAAAATAGAAATTTATAACATAATAAATCTGCATATTTATTTGTCAACCCTAAAATACCTCCGAAAAGAAGCGTCCTATAGATCCTAATCTCTCGGCGTCCCAGGGTATAGCCGGCTTAGCAGGTTGCCCTGAAAAAGAAATAGAGAGATATAACATTGTTCGTCCCTACACGGTGCGCCCTGCAGAATCGTTGAATAAACGATCGAATAGGACGTAACAATAAACTGCAGGGACATGCATATTCTGCCATAGAAGGGGTAGAATGTCACACCGTTTTCGAGCTAACGAAACGACTAAAATTAATTTTTGGACCAAATAAATCCGTCGACCAATACCGAGGAGAACTAGCTAACATATACATGAAACAAAATGAAAATATTTTTGATTATATAAGCAGAGTGCAAGAACTACGTACTGCAATAATAGATGGAGAATCTGATTTATCCGGAAACATAGGAGAACGAAGAAAGGACGCCATCGAAGCAACCACCATGAACAGCTTTATCAACGGACTTCCGTCCGACCTATTAGTACGCGTAAAACTCGAACATCCGAGGACCTTCGAGGATAGCATTAGCACAGCCATACAACTATCCAAAACTATTGAAGCAGAAAACATTCGGAAGCGCACTCTCTTCCGCCCAAATTTTCAACCCCGTGCTGACCTCCCCAATAACGTCAGCAATGCAGCTCGCCAAAATCCTATGAGCAACAACACTAACAACCGTTACCATCCCAACAATGGACATACAACCTCGCAACCACCTTTCCCCGCATCACCAGTTAAATTAATTGCTGGACAGCCTCAACAAAGTTATCAGACCAAAATCTGTCGCTATTGTAAAACTCCTGGACATCTTATAGAAGAATGTCGGAAGTTAGCTTACAGAAGAGCTCAAGAAGGGAACCAACAACCCGGTACTTCGGGAAACGCGCAAGGCGTTCCGATGAGAACCGACATCCGCCGGAACGACCCGCAACCAGGACGTCCGACTTACCACTGTTACGTCCCGCAACAAAATTTTTATTTTTATTTAAACACGCAAAATTTGCCTCTATAATATTTAAACTGTAGTTCCACCTACGAATATATAAATCTTAATCCCACCGCGTAACATATTATTGTTAATATAATTAATGTTGTTAATTAAAATTCCATCACGCCATCTATTATCACCAATATTTCTTATTATAAAATCTCACTGCGCAATGTAATATCACCAATACTTATAGTACATCAATATCATTCCGCCGCGCGATATACTATTGTCAATATCTCCGAAAATAATCTTTCTTTGTTAAGAAGCTAGCTATACATAACATAACCTCACTTAGGAATGATAGAAATAATTTTAAGTATTTGCCCACATATAGTATCATCCGCATAAAAATTACCTACTTTACCGACAATAGGCAAAATCACCCACACAAAAGTTACCGACAGTCGATAATAAATAAATTCCTACTTTACCGACAGAGTAAAAGTTACCGACAGAAAAGTTACCGACGGAAGGTAAAGTAAATTCCTACTTTACCGACAGAGTCAAAGTTACCGACAGAAAAATTACCGACGGTCGATAAGGAAGTTTTCTACCTTACCGACCGAGTAAAATTTACCGACAGAAAAATTACCGACGGTCGATAAGGAAGTTTTCTACCTTACCGACCGAGCAAAAGTTACCGACAGGAAAATTACCGACCCATGATAACACAGTTACCGACGTTACCGACTGAGGATAAAGTCATTTCCTACCTTACCGACAGTGAAGACTGTCCGTACCCACATTACCGACAGAGGGCAGCGCCATCTCTGGGGTAGCGATGATACTAACTTTACCGACATATAAGAGAATACCTCCTTTACTAATATGTAATCCTGATACACAAGAAGTTTTACAAATCAAAAACCAAAAGACTTTATATACATATATATATATATATTTTTGAACATGTCTCGGCACCGACTACATGTATATCTAATTATTTTGAGGCCTAAATTATATCAAAAATCATTGATTCCAGATTAACTCGAAAAATACTATAAATAAAAATCTTATGACAATTTTCCCTTAAGGAGCATAAAAAGTCAGACCGACACATGTATACATAATTATGAAAACTCCAATACTACTAATTTTATAAACGAAGCTTAAAATATAATTTTCCGTATGCGATATTATGAGTCATCATCACATTCCAAACTAAGACTATGGAATATTCCGCTCGAATATTATTGCACAACATTACGCAACATGATGAAATAATTAATTATCATTAAGTAACAAATGAATTTATTATTATTAAGCGTATGCAATAACTTCCATTTATATATTAATCCACAAAAAAATCCGTTCAAGAGAACATTGCGCAACATAACGAAATAATTAACTTATTGTTAAACATTAATATTAAGTACATGCAATAATTTTTATTCAAGAACCTAATAGATATAAATATTAAAAATAAAAGCAAAGAATAAAAATTGTTGCACCATTTACTGAAATAATTTATAGTCTTTATATACTTATATCCCACCGCATAATCATAAATACTTATGTGTTAAAATAATTGTAATTATAATAATTATGATGTCAGAATTTATTAACAATATTTAAAAGCATTTTCCATAATAATACATAGAGACAAAAATGAACTTTCCAACGGAGCATGCTAGAAACTCCGTTGACATTTCTACAGCTAGAGCTTAAAAAACTACATTAGAAAATATATGCATATAAACTGCAAAGAAATTCTGATGGTCTAATAATTATTATAAAACTTATGTGTCAAAATACAATGTAACCAGTATAGCCGATTCTATACTGACCGCTCCGTCACCCCCACTCCAATTCTGAAGAATCCCACCATCTACAAATTAAACTACGCCCAAACTACGCCCAATTCCTGCGGCAACGCCCAGCAGCGCGCGCATCTTCCCCACGCTTGTGCCAGCGGCGCGCGCAACTAGCCCGGAGAAGGGAACCAATGAGCGACCGCGCCGCCCACGCCGAGGCGCGCGCATCTTCCGAGGCGCGCGCATCCGTCACGTCAGCGGGAGCCAATCCCAAATCATTGCGCAACAATCACGTCAGAGAAAACCAATCACCCGTTGACAACGCGGCACATCCCTCGAGGCGCACGCATCTTTCGAAGCGCGCGCAGCCAGAAGCAGAGGAGGGAACCAATCACTGCTCGACTCCCTCCACGGAGAAGCGCATCTCCTACTATTGGGACCGTGTGCAAAACTGGGACTGACGACTATATAAACCCATGCAGAGCGGTCCTCCTCGCATTTGGCCCAACGTTTTCAACATTCAACTACCTCCGGCATTTTGCCCAACGATCTACTACAGTTACCAACTACTGGCATTTGGCCCAACGATATTCACAGTGTTAATACTTATATCTCCGAGATTTTGTACGTGTATTCAGTTAATAAATTCAGTGACTATTGAACATTGAGTTTCTCAATCGAACTCCTGGACTGCAACCTCCATCCCGAACTGTCACTGAGGTAGACGGTATCCAGCGGAAGGAAGCAGCATCCACTCATCAGCCTAGTGAAGGGAAGCAGCCTTCACACACTAGGACATTTCAGACACTGGTAAATATCCGGCCACTTGTCATTAATCTAACCTTTAATTTCTACTAACAACTAAATTCAGTGAAACAGTGCGCGACAATACGGGAACCTTACCTTTGATTACCCGTATTCCTTAATCCAGTTATTCAACTTAGTAAATATCATTTCCAATTGGAAAATTTATCTGGGACTTATCTCTTTGATAAGACGACGCGATAGACAGTGAGCGAGTGCGAAACTGCAGCGGCAGGTCGAACCCAAGTCTGGCTCGGTGGAAAAATAATTATCTTGAGGAATTTATTCCCATGATAGAGGTTGTTTCTCAACCTAGAGCTGGTGAGGCAATAGAAAAAATAAGCGGCCTCCTGTCAATCGACGTCCGAGTAGGCGAAAATACAGTTTTCGATTAATAGGCAATTATCTTGAGGGATTTATCCCAATGATAGAAGTTGACCTTTTGATCTTGGATTGAATTTAGCCTTAACTTCAAAATACGAGATACATCCCAGGACTTAGAGACAATACACTGGCTTAGTTTATAACAATTTGAATCATTATCACTACTTGCGACTATAACCTAACCTTACGAGGTTAATACTAAGCCAGCCGTATGATAGGTGGATACCTTGTCAGCGTATCCAAACTCCTGATTTTTCCTCGAATCCCTTTTCGATTTTCAGAGAATCAAAATAAAATAAGAATTTATTTGAAACCAAGATAACACATTAACATTTCAAACAAATAAATTCTCGATAATCCTAATTTACCATCAGTCGGTAATTTTTCCAATAGTCATCAATCAAAACTTACCATCGGTCGATAACTTACCATCGGTCGATAACTTAGCATCGGTCGATAACTTACCATCAGTCGATAACTTACCATCGGTCGGTAAAACAGAAAGTGCCGTTAACCATCGGTCGGTAAAACAGAAATCTAACTTACCATCGGTCGGTAAAACAGAAAGTGCCGCTAAGCATCGGTCGGTAAAACAGAAATCTAACTTACCATCGGTCGGTAAAACAGAAAGTGACGTTAACCATCGGTCGGTAAAACAGAAATCTAACTTACCATCGGTCGGTAAAACAGAAATCTACATTACCGACGGTCGGTAATTTTCGAGAGTCGAAGTTTACCATAGATCGATAATTTATAGTACTAATACAATTTATTCTTCTCAGACTATACTTTATCTGCAATTTCAACCGCTTCTTTGAATTTCAACGATCCCCTCACTCGAAGGATTTTGGAATAACCTCAATTTAATTAATTAATAAATACCACCATTTATCCAGCTTGTAAAAGATAGAAGAAAATAAGAAAGGAAATAAATAAAGAAGGAAAATAAATAAAGATTTTGCTTACAAATTCATATATTTATTCTCACTCCCTCCTGAATCCTCTCTACAAGCATAATAGACCTTCAATCTCTCGGCGTCCCAGGGTATAGCCGGCCTAGCAGGTTGCCCTAAAACAAATTGAGAGATTAATTGCGTCCAACTGGGAAAGTAAGACTTCCAGACCAGTCCTGAGGAACTGGGGACGTAACAGAGAGCATTTAAAAATATTTTGGTGGCAGCGGTGGGATCTGCCGAAGGATCTGTGCTTTTGAGTGATTCAGTGGATAAGAATAAACAATTTTCAACGTAATCATGCAAACTCGCTCAAGCTCTGCAAGCTCCGTAACCACAGGAGCTACGAAAAAACAATATAGCCCAGAAGAAATTGAAATCATAATGAAGAAGATGCACGAGAAGGAACAATTATTAAAAGAACAGTCAGAGGATCTACAAGTTAAACAAGAGCGTCTTAGAAGAGCTCAAGAAGAATTAGAACAAAGAGAATTTACCGAAGACTCCACAGGCATGGAACAATTAATATCATCGATGCATAAGATATCTGATCAAATTGAAAGAATTAATTCAAGGATTACAAACCTGGAAAATTCCACTCAAGACACAAGGCATGATAGGCCTGAAACACAAACGACTCCGCAACTATCTCCGCATAAATTTGATGTGATGGATCAACCATCCCCCATACGACTTAAAGATGCTATCGACACGATTCCTAAATTCGATGGACATAAAATGTCCGTTTTTCATTTTAGTAAAATCTGCGAACGCGCTCTTGAATTAATACCGCAGTATCATGAATATTTCTTAGTTCAATTAATAATGAATAAACTACAAGGACACGCTTACTCCGCAGTAGAAGGATCTGAATATCATACTGTTTTCGAATTAACACAAAGATTGAAGCTTATATTTGGACCGAATAAATCGGTAGACCAATATAGAGGAGAATTGGCAAATGTATACATGAAGCACAACGAAGTTATTTTCGATTATATTGGAAGAGTACAAGAATTACGTGCTGCAATCGTCGATGGAGAAACAGACTATACTGGACATATAGATGAAAGATTAAAAGATGCAATCGAGATGACTACATTACACAGTTTCATTAACGGACTTCCATCTGATCTGCTAGTAAGAGTCAAGTTGGAACATCCGCATACTCTCAAAGATGGAATAAGCACTGCCATCCAATTATCAAAAACTATAGAAGCAGAGAACATACGGAAACGAACCGTGTTCCGTCCGAATTTCCAACCACGTGCAGATCGACCTAATAATTATAACAGCACTTCTCGCCAATTTCCTGTAGCTAACAACACTAATAATCAATCTAAACCGGGTAATGGGAATACAACTACATTACCACCAGCTCTTCCGACATTCTCAAGACCAGCAATACCCACTGGACAATCTCCGCAGAATTATCAAACAAAGATTTGCCGCTATTGTAAAACTCCAGGCCACCTGATACAAGAATGCCGAAAACTAGCCTGGAGACGAGCTCAAGAAAGAATACAGCAACCAGTAAATTCGGGAAACGCTCAAGGCGTTCCGATAAATCCCGGCGTTCGTCGGAACGATCAGCAACAAGGGCGCCAGACTTATCTCATACAAGGAAAACCAAGCGCCACAGTCCCCCCGGAAGCAACAGTGCAAGCCTCCGGATCTGCCAATTGAATAGCAATCAGCATCCTACGGATTTACCTACGATTACATTAGCTTCTCCAGACTTGGCAAAAGAATGCAGATTTATGATTGATTCAGGATCCGGTTTAAACCTTATTAAGGACGGATGCCTGAAACCATACGTTAATCTTGATACAACCAATCCCCTCTGCTTGCAAGGGATTGCCTCTGAAACCGTCGTCACTTTAGGCGTCATTTTTATGACGATACTCGGCAGAACGTCCGAATTCTATGTAATCTCTGACTCAATCGCATTCCCACAGGATGGGATCTTAGGCAACAAGTTCCTGAGGGAACGAGCCGTTACTATAGATTACAAAAATAATTTTATTCAACACGAGGATGAAAGAATTCCTTTTCTAAACTCAAATTCTATACTTCTTAAAGGAAGGAGCGTTACCCCTTGCTCTTTTCCAATCTCAAGTCACCAACAAGTCGGTTATGTGCCACGTCATACTCTAGCCGAAGGCATCTATTATGGGCAAGCAATCGTTACTAATAATAACGGGAAGGCATACATGCCTATCTTTAACACTTCCGAGGAAGAATTCATTTTCAATATCCCCGTTATTCAACTACAAGATTTTGACGTCTGTGAGCCAGACGTATCAGCTACTAACTCCGTTGGATTAGAAGAAACCCGAGGGAAATTCTCTAATGCCATCGACAATCCTATTTACTTTAATCAAGCATTGCCCCAATCTACTGAAAGAGCTACTGACGTTATAAACCTTCTTCGACTAGAACATCTGAACTCCGAGGAGTCAGCAAACATACAGTCTCTAGTATACAAGCACGCCGATAGATTTCATATTACTGGTGAACATCTTCAAGCTACTAATGCCGCGCAACACTATGTTCCTACTATTAATGAAATACCAGTCCATACAAAACAATACAGGTTTCCCCCTGTACATAAAGAAGAGATCGATAAACAAGTAACCGAATTATTATCTTCAGACTTAATCGAAGCATCAACCTCACCTTATAACTCTCCACTTTGGATTGTTCCTAAAAAACCAGACTCCCTAGGAAACAAACGATGGCGAATGGTCATCGACTACCGTAATCTTAATGAAAAAACCATAGGAGACGCTTATCCTTTACCAAATATAACAGATATACTCGATCAACTCGGGTCCGCTAAATATTTCTCTGTATTAGACTTAGCGTCAGGATTTCATCAGATTCCTATGTCATCAAAAGATGCTCATAAGACTGCTTTTTCCACACCTTATGGACACTACCAGTTTAAAAGAATGCCGTTTGGATTAAAAAACGCACCCGCAACATTTCAAAGACTGATGGATAACGTGCTCTCTGGCTTACAAGGAAACGAGTTATTCGTTTACATGGACGACATCGTTATATATGCAAGATCTCTAAAGGAACACGAAGTCAAATTCGAAAGATTAATGGAAAGATTGAGAACAGCAAACTTAAAGCTGCAACCCGATAAATGCGAATTCCTACGACAAGAAGTCATGTATTTAGGACATATAATCGGAGCTGACGGAGTCAGACCCGATCCTGCAAAGGTAAAAGCCATTATGAAATTTCCTACGCCAAGAAATCCCAAAAACATTAAGCAGTTCTTAGGATTAGCTGGATATTATCGAAGATTCATACCGAATTTCTCCAAAACCGCCAAGCCATTAACAGATCTTTTGAAAAAGAATAAGAAATTTGAATGGAAAGAAAATCAAGCAGAAGCATTTAATAAATTACAGCATTCATTATGTTCCAAACCTATATTGCAATATCCGGATTTTAATCAACCTTTTATATTAACCACCGACGCTTCTGGATATGCCGTCGGAGGCGTACTTAGTCAAGGAGAAATTGGAAAAGATTTACCCATAGCTTATACTTCACGCGTTTTGAATACAGCAGAACAAAATTATTCTACGATTGAAAAAGAATGCCTTGCAATTATTTACTGTGTAAACCACTTTCGACCATATTTATATGGCAGAACTTTTACAATTATCACGGATCACAAGCCTTTAGTGTGGCTACATTCCATTAAGGACCCTTCTTCGCGATTATGGAAATGGCGGATGAAATTATCCGAATACCAATACGAAATAAAATATAAAAAAGGAACTTTAAATAATAACGCCGACGCTTTATCTAGAAATCCTGCTGTCAACATAGCCGTACCTTTATTCATTATTGACGAATATTCTTCCGATGAATCTATTTTCTCGCCTCAACCTCCAGACATCTCTAGAAAACAGAAATTAAATCAAAAGAATAAAAGAATCGTTCAAGCTACAAGAACCTCCACCCCCATACAGCAGCAAGAATTGGAAAACTCCAATATCGACTCTGAAGATCACGACGACAGTCAAGTTATCATCGAAGAAGTAACAGACTCCGACGAAGGTACTGAGTCCGATTATACTGAAATAATAGATTCGAATATTATACCTCATCAACCGAAACCTCCAGAGCCACCGCCATGGAGCCAAGCTCAAATACGAGAAGTACGAGAAAGCCTGTTAAAGCAAAAAGATAATCATGTAATATTTCTTTACCAAGATGGTACTCCTTACGATAATGGAGCTAAACAATATCAAGAAGCCAACTTGCTTCCTAATTACGAAGAATTAACATTCGAAAGAGCCAGAATTCGTACAGTAGAATCCAACACGCTTATCGCTCTCCCTATAAAATTAAACAATCACATTTTAATAGAAGCTCAAAATCTTAAAAACTGTTTGAAATCTTTAGTAGACGTCATTACCGAACTCGATCTATCATCTTTCAGTCTTAGCAAAACCGACCGTTTCGACGATTTGCCATGGTCCTATATAATTAACCAGTTTAAAAAACATCTCCAAGAATTACCTGTCAAAGTTACCATATGCCTAAATCTTATACAGACTCCTGAAATAGAGCAACGACTCTCCCTAATTTTAGAAAACCATGCCTCTGCGCATGGCGGACATAAAGTAGTGACAGAAACATATAACCGCCTCCGTTCTCGATATTGTTGGAAGACAATGAAGAAAGATATTCAAGATTTTATAAGGACTTGCCGTGAATGTCAGCTAAAGAAATTAACTAGAGTTAAAACAAAACAACCAATGGTTATTACTGATACGCCTGGAATGGCTTTCGACAAGGTTTCATTAGATATTATGGGACCTCTGCCCATCACGGATAACAATCATCAATACATATTAACTATGCAAGATTTACTAACGAAATATTCCGTGGCATCACCTCTACAAAAAGCCACATCTTTAACAATAGCTGACGCCTTTACCAAGGAATTTATTTGCATATACGGAGCCCCTCGTGCCATATTAACGGATCAGGGAACTAACTTTTTATCAGCTCTAATGAGACAATTAACGAAGAAGTTTAGCATACAACATTTTAAGACCACAGCTTATCACCCTCAGTCAAATGGATCACTAGAACGCTCACATCATGTACTAACGGAGTACCTAAAGACACAAATAAATAGAGAAGTAAATTGGGACGAATATATTAAACTCGCAATGTTTTCATACAACACTAGCGTATACGAAGGAACTAGATATTCACCCTACGAATTGGTTTTCGGGCGAATAGCTCGACTACCCTCTGCACATCCTATCATCGAAGAAAACACTGAACCTACTTACCATGAATATATTACGAACCTCTTTAATAAAATAAGAGATCTGCAAGCTCAAGCTCATTCAAATCTAGTACAAGCTAAAGAGAGAAGCAAGAGATATTATGATCGAAATATAAACCCTCGAGCTCTTGAACAAGGAACATTAGTTTATTTATTAAAAGAACCGCGTAAAGGAAAATTTGCCGACCAATATACGGGTCCCCATGAGGTACTTGAATTATTACCTCCCAGCAACGTCAAACTCAAAATCGGAAATCAAACTCGAATTGTCCACGTCGACAAAGTGAAGCTCGCACATTCTAAACCCGGATGAAACATTAATGTTAATTTCTCTTTTTATTTCAGATGCTTTGGCACCGACAGCCGATTCGGCCGCAGCCAAATACCCAGCAGGTACATCGAATCAGGGATTCATTCCTATTCGCTCACTGCACTCATGTCCACGGGGCAATCTGCCTCGAGGATGACACTAATTTTTGTGACCGGTGTTACGATCAAACTCACACCGCGATAATCCGGGCAAATTACCAGAAAATTCATAGACATCTTTTCGTAAATAGTCATCTAGTTAAAGAAGAATACTGCATAACTTGCGGTATAGTGGTAATAGAAACTCAAGATATAATCAATTGCATTCCCTGTGTTGCAACAGCTACTAAATTACTACAAACACTAGAAGAGACTTCGACTCATACCGATTATTCATACCCCATAGTCGTAAATGTCTACGACAGAACCCCTGCGCTATAGGACATATCGAAAGAATGTCCGGTGTCTTTTGTTGCGCGATAACTCAAGGATACCGAGATCCATACTTCAATACATACTTCTGTGAGCCCTGCTATATCGAGATACAATTATCTCTACTAATTACTCAGCTTCCTCAATTCTTTGTTCACTATTTCTTCATTGGACCATTCCACGTGGAATACCGTTGCGCCAACTGCTTACGAAACCTAACCACTCTGAGCCCTATACATCAATGTTCTATTTGCATCAGAGATCTTACTGAAATACTATCTATATATTTCCTTTCCACTATTTGTGATGTCTCGACAAATACCTAATGCCGCATGTATAAAATTACACGGGTATCTTCACATCCATAACCATAACCATTATTGTTGTCCTCGCTACTGTTTACTCTATACTCCTATTACCCAACGATTCTACCTACCCATAAATTCCCACATAATATCCATTGCACCCCATGCAATACAGACACTCTGTGCTCATTGCTACAGACCTATATCTATCATAAGGCCTTTAGCCACTTGCCCCACGTGCATAAGAAATATAGCCAGAATATTTCGGGATACGCAACCTCCAACCGTTTCCATAAGTGAAGAAAGAACCCCCGAACCGTAAGAACATGCAATCCGAAATTAACACGGATACGTTGACTCATGTAGTACATGAGGAATGGAACGGATATCTTTGCCAGAAAGAAAATTTATATTTTTGCCGTACATGCAAAGATCGCGACATCTGTACCCATCGTCTTGTTCAAATCAAATACCACAGTATATCTCAATTCTGCCCTTTGAACGATTTTCGCGAATTCGAATGTTGCATATGCACGACGAAAGTATGCCGTATAACTCCTATCACCACCTGCACTGAACAGTGTTTTCTAAATTATATACAGGAGGAACGCAAACGCGAAAACAGTGACAAAGAAAATAGAGAACAAAATTAAAATCCAAGAATCAAAATTCTGTCATCACGATGGAAACTCCAAGCAGCACCACTTGTAATCATTTAATTCATGGCCTCTTAATTCATTTTCCTAAAATCCACGAGGCAAAATGTAAAAAGATCATATTTTATAAAAGACTTGTAGAATCTCGTGTAATACGCATGTGCTGTTCTTGTCATAGGCTCAGCCGACTCAGAGGCCAAGCCTCCTTAACAGTCTGCCATTGGATTACCTCTGGCAATCTTAACTTCGCTGCATGCGAATTTTGTAACACACCTTTAGAGACAACTCGCTCTATCTTTAACTATCCTGAATGTGTCTATACTTATTTTGAAAGAGCTATAATTGAAAGAAAACGTGGGAGAAACATAAATGACATAAATGCCTTCGCCTATTGCAGAACACATAATCAGGGTCAAATTTCCTGAATTCAAAGATGTGTCTACCAATTAAGGCCAAGACATCAGTCCACCCTCTGCTCGATAATACTTTGTTCAATAGCTTAAACATAAAATGTACCATAACTCTGACACACGATGTCATGGGTTCCGAAGACCCTTACATAATTTGCGCCAAATGTTATAAGCCACGAATTTATAATAAGGTCTTAACGCAATATCTACATGCATTCCATTTCGGAAATGTGCCAAAAATCGCCTGTCGGATATGCGGAGGGAAATGCTATCAGAATAAATCACTTATAGAATGCCCAACTTGTACACGCGCATATTACCAATTCCTCCAACACGTATCTGGAGAGAAAGAAAATTGTAAACGATTAGTAGCTCTAATCGTAAATTCACAAACTCTGAGAATAGAATATAGCGTTCCTGAAGCAAATCTTGACTTAGAAACTAGAGACGATCTAGTAAATCGCATAGAATCACTATAAGAGTCTTAACATTAATATTAACGCATGCATAACGCTTACCTCCATTATAAGAAGCCTTTATTATATAACATAGACTCACGTATACATATATTATATTTAAGAGGAAGCATGTAACCGCCGAAAAGTTGTCAAAGCCACATAGAATAATTGTTTAACGAATACATATTAATTACTTTGGTGGTAGCGTACATATTTAAAATAATATAATTAACCATTTAGAGTATATACGTGTATGACTCGGGAAAAATAATAGAATAATAGTAATGAAAAATTAATATATATATATATATATATATATTAATACAAATAAAATATTTTGGTGGCAGCTAATTTAAAGAAATAATCCCACCGCGATGAAAAAAAAATATATATAAAACAATCACACCGCTATGGTGATGATAATTCCACCGCAACTTTAACTTTAGTGGGAAATATAACGCTTAAAGAGATATAACGATAAAATTTTAGTGGCAGCGGTGTATTATGTTAAAATAATAATCCTACCGCAAATGCATACACATGTATATTCCATATAGTCTTAAAGATAGACATAAGTACTCACTGTTACTCATGTAATCATATAATTTTAAGAATACATATATACATATATCTTATGCCAGGGATCATTATTTCAGACATAATGACGTCCCTTATCCTTATAATCTTGCTAAGTGAAGCATCCGCTTTAATTGGATTCGATTGCGGAGGACAAAACCTCAACGTCACTACAGTCTCTCTTCTTGACGTTGGCGAATGTGACTTAAAAATTCGAAAGCCAAATACATCTAGTGTCCATATCCAATTGTTACAACTATCTGACTACAGTCATACTGAAGTTATTCAGTGCAAGATCGAAATTTCAAGAACTATTTTCCATTGCGGAATGCACTCACATATCTCAGCCGTTCACAACGGAAAAGCCGACTATGTCCACGAAACCGGACATTCCCAGTGCTTGCGTATGTTTCAAGACGGGAGTATAACACTCGCCGAATACGTTTTAATCCTTGGGATCAAGGTTAATCAAACGACGTACCGAAGTGTCACCCTTAGGGGACGATTGCAAGTCGATGGATATTGTAAAGGAGCGCAATATTCCGATCCATATGGAACCTGGGACAATGTAGTTGTCCAAGCCGCTGTAAAAATTACTTTGAAATCAGCCTACGTACCAGTGCAAATAAATACTGGAAAAATTAAATTAAGATCAGGAACGGTATCCAATCTTGCTGCCGGTTCTTGTCTAGACGCCGACGATGGATATACTTACTGGAAACCCGTGCCTACGGATACATGTAATTTTCAACGATACGATGTCCTTTATGAAGGACCAGCAAACAAGATCTTCGAAGACAGCTCTCACTCCGATTCTCCAGTAATATACAGCCTAGTAACTCAAGAAATTACCTTTGCTCTTATGAAGACTAAGGAACTTCCCCTGTGTGGATACACACTGCTATGCACGGAACATCCGAAATTATTCATCCTAGAAGTAAAGCCAGGAAATACGTTCGCGAAACAAGGAACCATCGCCGTTAATAATTTAGACATCTTTACATATATGAATTCCAAATTCGTATACATCGAAAAACACGTCAAACAGCAAATGACATCCCTATATAATAACGTCATTTCTCAAAAATGCGAACTAGAAAGACAAGTAATAACAAATGCTTTATCTTTCGCCGCTCTCCAACCAGATGAATTCGCCTACCGGCTGATGAAAGGCCCTGGATACATGGCTGTCACTGCAGGAGAAGCCGTCCACATAGTTAAATGTATTCCTGTGGAAGCAATGGCAAGAAGGACTGAAAAATGCTATACCGAACTCCCTGTTACTATAAGAAATAATACTTTCTTCTTAACACCTAAATCTAGAATTATCACGGAGCTCGGAAATGAACGAGAGTGCAGCATGGAACTACCCACCTTATACCGTATAGAGGATACCTGGATACAGCTTACACCTACGATTCAAGTCCAACAAGTATCGCCTGAACAATTTAAGCCTATGGCCTCTTTAACATGGAAGTATCTCACTCCCAGACCACTAGCCGTGAGTGGAATCTACTCCGAAGTCGATCTAAAAAAGTTAAGAGACCACATTATGTTTCCTGCCGAGAAACCAGCATTATTGAACACTGTGGCTCGAGGACTAACGGGCCACAGCGTCAATACTGACGGAATATCAGTGTATAATTTACTTAATGAAGATTCTTTAAACAAAATAGTCGAGAGCACCGCCTCTCGAATCTGGAGAGGATTCGTTAACTTCGGATCTGCGACCGCTGGACTCGTTGGAATATTCATGATCATTCGTATAATCAAATTATTAATCGATACTATAATCCATGGTTATGCCTTGCATACAGTGTATGGTTGTAGCCTACATCTATTAGGAGCCGTATGGAGCTCCCTCGTAAATCTGCTGCTCCATCTGGCGAAGGAACCCCCTTCCCGGAGACCAAAGGAAACTAACGGACACCAATCGGACAACGACGGAACTAATGTCACAATCAATCCAACCGCGGAAGCAAACGCACCTCCAGAAATAATCACACAGCAACCTCGACCAGTTAAACCGCCGAGGACATCAAAAGCTAGCAACGCAGAAAACACCGAAGAGGTGAATATCCAAAATCCTTACACTAACCTAAAGAATCGCATGAACACAATAGATGAGAATATCTAACTCCCTCAAACAAAATCCTCTGAAAACTATCGGATTTTGTCTTCATTAGGGGGGAGGTGTTACGTCCCGCAACAAAATTTTTATTTTTTATTTAAACACGCAAAATTTGTCTCTATAATCTTTAAATTGTAGTTCCACCGACGAACATATAAATCTTAATCCCACCGCGTAACATATTATTGTTAATATAATTAATATTGTTAATTAAAATTCCACCAGGCCATCTATTATCACTAATATTTCTTATTATAAAATCTCACCGCGCAATGTAATATCACCAATACTTATAGTACATCAATATCATTCCGCCGCGCGATATACTATTGTCAATATCTTCGAAAATAATCTTTCTTTGTTAAGAAGCTAGCTATACATAACATAACCTCACTTAGGAATGATAGAAATAATTTTAAGTATTTGCCCACAGTATCATCCGCATAAAAATTATCTACTTTACCGACAATAGGCAAAATCACCCACGCAAAAGTTACCGACAGTCGATAAAATAAATTCCTACTTTACCGACAGAGTAAAAATTACTGACAGAAAATTTACCGACGAATGGTAAAGTAATTTCCTACTTTACCAACAGCAGGTAATGTCACCCGCACAAAAATTACCGACGGTTGATAAGGAAGTTTTCTACCTTACCGACCGAGCAAAAGTTACCGACACAAAAGTTACCGACACATGATAACACAGTTACCGACGTTACCGACTGAAGATAAAGTCATTTCCTACTTTACCGACTGAAGATAAGGTTGCTTCCTACTTTACCGATTGAAGATAATAATGTTGCTAACCTTACCGACATATAAGAGTATACCTCTTTTATTGGTATATTATCCTGATACTAAAAAAGTTAAAAACTAAAATTCAAAGGATTTTTATTAAGTTATATATACATATATATATATATATTTGTACACGTCTCAGCACCGACTATACATATATCTCATTATTTTAAGGCATAGACTATATCAAAAAACTTTGATTCCTTATTAACTCAAAAAATAATATAGATATAAATCTCGTTATAATTTTTACTTAAAGAGCACAAAAAGCTGAGTCGATACAAATATGCATAATTATAAAAACTTCAATATTACTAATTTTATAAGTAAAGTTTTAAATATGATTTTACGTACGCAATATAAGTCGCTGAAAAGTGCTCAAGGCTAAATGCAACGCATTTCTCAGAAGCGCCGATCGATCGCAATTCTCAGAAATACCTAACTCTCCGCATTCCAAGCTCCGGAATATTCTAGAATATTCCGTTCGAATATTATTGCGAAACATGATGAAATAATTAATTATTATTAAGAGACAAATGAAATTATTATTAAATGTTAATATTAAGCATATGCAATAATTTTTATTAATTTATTAATTCAAAAACCTAACGGTTATAATTATTAAAAGTTAAATCCAAAGAATATTCCGTTCGAATATTATTGCGCAACATAGTGCAACATGATGAAATAGTTAATTATTATTAAGAGACAAACGAAATTATTGTTAAATGTTAATATTAAGCATATGCAATAATTTTTATTAATTTATTAATTCAAAAACCTAACGGTTATAAATATTAAAAGTAAAATCAGAGAATAAAAATTGTTGCATAACATGTTGAAATAGTTAATTAATAGTCTTTATTCCGCCGTAAACTAAAATTATGTTCACTTATATCCCACCGCGTGAAATAGCTGCAATAATTTATTAAAAACAATTAATTTACATTATTTTATTCCACCGTGAGTTAATTATATGCATATATAAAATAGCCGCAATAATACTTTATTGCGCCATGAAATGAAATTAATTTATATTACTCTTTTAATTATATCCCACCGCGATATAAAATAAATTATTGCATGCTAAAACAAGAATTTGTTAACAATAATTATATTCATACAGATATATATATATATATATATATATATATATATATATATATACATATATCTATATCCCACTGCGTAATCATAAATATATATATTTTCAGATGTTAAAAGAAGTGTAATTATAATAATTATGATATCAGAATTTATTAATAATATTTAAAAGCATTTTTATATAATAATACATAAAGGAAAAGAATGTACTTTTGAACGTAGCATGCTAGAAACTCCGTTGACATTTCTACAGTTAGAGCTTAAAATTCTACATTAGAAAATATATGCATGTGAACTGCAAAGAAATTCTGATAGTCAAATAATTATTATAAAAATTATATGTCAAAAGACAATGTAACCAGTATAGCCGATTCTATACTGACCGCTCCATCACCCCCACTCTAAATCA
This sequence comes from Camponotus vicinus, assembly GCF_025532165.1. Classification (NCBI taxonomy): domain Eukaryota; kingdom Metazoa; phylum Arthropoda; class Insecta; order Hymenoptera; family Formicidae; genus Camponotus; species Camponotus vicinus. The sequence goes on along the minus strand of NW_028141956.1, from coordinate 18,008,997 downwards.
GAAGAGTCGCGCCCACTTCCTGCGGCAACGCCCAGCGGCGCGCGCATCCCAGCTCGGAGAAGGGAACCAATGAGCGATCGCGCTACCCATGCCTGAGGCGCGCGCATCTGGCACGTCAGAGAGAGCCAATCATAAATCGCCAGCACGTCAGAGGAAACCAATCGCCTATCGACAACGCGGCACGTCTCTCGAGGCGCGCGCATCTTTCAAGGCGCGCGCATCCAGAAGCAAAGGAGGGAACCAATCACAGCTCAACTCCCTCCACATCGAAGCACATCCTCCACCATCAGACCCCGGACGAAAAGTAGGGACCGACGCCTATATAAACCCGTGCAGAGCGGTCCTCCTCGCATTTGGCCCAACGATCTTCACAGTGTTAACTTGGCATTTGACTCGGCGCTCTCAAGAAGACATCTCCATACATCAGAGCCGAATTTATTCTATTATATTCTATATTATTCTATTATATTCAAGTATACTTTAAAATAAAGTGTCTTCGAGCTTATAATCTGGGTCTCCTGCCACTTATTCTCCAACGGTTCCAGACCTCTCTTCAGGGACCTCGCCGAGGCAGTCGGTCTCCAGCAGAGAGGAATCATCCTTACACACCGAGAGACTTCATTGCTTGACTGCAACCCTCTTCCTGAGCCATCACCGAGGTAGACGGCATCCAGTGGAAGGAAGCAGCATCCACACATTAGAATACAGCAGCTCTTGGTAAATACTTAGATGAATGTTATTCATCTAAATTCTTAATTCAATTTCATTTCAACTTACTACTAACATTAATTCAATTAAACTGCATGATAGTTTAATTCGGGAATCTATATCTTCGACTATCCATACTCCCTCATCCATACACTCAATTTATTTAAATATTACTTCAAATTGGAAGACTTTTACTGGGACTTATCTCCTTGATAAGACGACTCGATTGACAGTGAATAAAGCGAGGCTGCTTCGGCAGAACATTGCTCAAGGCGCGGCGCAGTGAAAAAGGCAATTATCCTCAGGTAAATTTCCTTTTTTTTCTTGGAGCTGTTGACCATTCCTGGAAAACGGAACTAGAGTGTCCTGTCAATCGACGTTTGATTAGGCGAAGATACAATTTCGGCCCGGTTAATTGACAATTTTCATGAGATTGTCTTTTAATTTTGGAGCTGGTTGACGCAACCGTTAGATTGAATCTTGCCTTGATTTCAAGACACGAGATACATCCCAGAAATTAGTGATGATGCACTGGCTTAGCTTTTGATAATTTCAATTATTATTTTAGCACATTTCATTTATTATAACCTGACATTATAAGGTTAATACTAAGCCAGACGTTTGACAGGTGGATACATTATTAAAGTATCCAATCTCCTTTTTCCTCCTCAAGCCTCTTCGATTTTCAGTAAACCGACTTTAGATATTCAAATCGCAATTTTAAAAACAAAACTAACCTAATAATTTAACAAAATTATATAAATTACCGTCGGTCGATAAAGTTACCATCGGTCGGTAAAACCGAAATCTACATTACCGACGGTCGGTAAACTAAAGTTACCATCGGTCGGTAAAACAGAAATCTACATTACCGACGGTCGGCAAAACCGATGTTACCATCGGTCGGTAAAACATAAATCTACATTACCGTCGGTCGGTAATTTTCGCAAGTCGATAATTACCCCGGGTCGATAATTCATTATTACTATTATGATTTATTCTTCTCCGACTATATTCGAGCTGCGATCTAAACCCTTATGAAGCTTCAATAACTAGATCTTACTATTACTTTCTGTATTCTTGGGATAATAATTATTTATTACTGAACGAATAGTCACCCTTTCTTTTATTTAACAGGTGTTGGTCAACGTAAGTAACACCGAACCACTATACAATATTATTCCATTTTTACTTAATTAAATGAATTGTTACCAAACCATATAATTAATAGATGGTTCGCGTACGACGTACAAGCCAAGGTACTCGACAAACGCCTTCCATTCGCGAAACCTCTCGTCGTATACGCCGAAATAGAAATACACGACGCTTACCCCATATTATTGTATCGCTGGATAACGAAATCATAGAGCCTACCCCATCTACGATAAGTCAGTCTTCTTCTTCTATCCCAAAGATCACAACAATAAAAGCTTCAACGTCAAACGGTCTGCTTCCCCCTTCGATTCCTGAAACCGAAGAAAGTATAAAAATCCAGGAACCCCTCGACAATCAGATAAATACCTTCGCTTCAACGACACCACCTGCGGGAAATAACTACACCTTAGAAACAACAGAGGAACTACCTGAAGAACTGAGCGACTTTATTTTGGAAGCAGAAGAGCCAAACGCTGAGATAGCGCCCAACGGAGTAATACCAGACCAACATAATTATTCGCCGGAAGAAGACGATTTCTATCCTCCCCCAAGCTATTCACCAGTAACCTACGAAGATCTAGACCTTTTCGCACCCTTAGAGATTCCTCAAATAGAAACCGCGATACCTATTGCAAATATCGATAACGAATATTCATATAATTCTCCCAGAAATATACGGTTACTCTCCGGAGGAATAAATTCACATTTATTCAAGTTATAAAAGAAAAGAAACAAAAGGTGAAATAAATAAAGAAATCTTAAATCTATATAAACTATTTATTTATTCGCATTCCCTCCTGAATCCTCCCTCTCCGAGCACAACAGACCTTCAATCTCTCGGCGTCCCAGGGTATAGCCGGCCTAGCAGGTTGCCCTAAAACAAATTGAGAGATTAATTGCGTCCAACTGGGAAAGTAAGACTTCCAGACCAGTCCTGAGGAACTGGGGACGTAACAAGGGCTTGGCGGCAGTGAAGTCTCGACTTGTTGGTCCCTTGTCGCAGGGATTTCCGCGTAGCGCTCCCAAGCGCGGAGCAGTCCTAGCGGGATCCCGTCCGTAGGATTGTTTAAGTCGACAATTATTGTCGATGCGTCGCTTGAGCCGCTTGGGTTGTCAGAGCCAGCCGATTCAAGTTCTTCTTCGTCAGACTCTGCGCTCGCTGGTATAGCGGGGATGTTGCCGTTGTCGTTGGTTTCTGGATTAAATTCAGGGGGCAGGGGGGCGAAGGACAAATCGAAGAGGGTATCTTCGCGATCGTTGGCGGCGTGTACAATATTAGAAGGGATATTATCCCTGTCTACAAATAATTGTCGTACAACGGAGGGACGATCTCGGAGCAATCGTTGTCTATATATTTCTCGGCGAGCTACGCCTGCGTTTCGCAGAGGGAATTCGCGACGAGTTATTGGGTCTGGACGTCGGGTGTTGACCATCTATTAATGAGAGAAAAGGTTCGAATTCCGATACGAATATAATATAATATTTTAGTTAATTTTCCCGACAATTATTACTACTTACGATGTCGCAAGAAAAAAAAAGGGTCACCTGTTAAAAATGAAAGTACCGTGTGAATAATACGTCACACACACGCATATGCACAGTGGAAGAGAAAGTAGATAATTAAATAAATTTATTTTATTTCTTTCTCTGATACTAAATTATGATTTGAAATCATCAAATAATTTTTAGTTATAAATCATGCTTTTAAATTTCAAATCGGGTGTATGGACATCAAGTAAGAAGAGGATTACTGGATATGTCATTGAAATGACAGTTTATCAATGCAGCTGGCTCAGTATATTGTAAAATTTTCATATAAGCCTCAGCCAGTGTATCGTTACTAATCTCTGGGATGGATCTCGTATCTTGAAATCAAGGCTAGATTCAACCTGACGTTGTTTACATCAGACAGCTCCAAAATTAAAAGACAACTTCCATCATCAGTAACGCAGCTTCAGGATAATTGTCAATTAACCGGGCCTAAGTTGTATCTATGCCTAATCCGAAATATTAACAAATGTTAGAACAACTTTGATGTTTCGAGTACATAAATGTTTACAAGTCCGTGGTGGACATTTTGAACATTTAATTTAAAGAACATTTTATTTCTTCACGAATAAGCAAAGAACTCAAGCGCGTATAATTCAACAACGCTATTTCCGAGCGCTTAGTAAGTACCTACAAGTCGAAACTTCAAACTGTTATATCTCATCATGGAAATATCTGACAAAAAAATGTTTCAGACAAAATTTACTTGTTTTTTCCTGTAGAATCTAAATATGTAACGTTTTATAGGGGGTTCCATTTAAAATTATAAAGTTACCCCCGCCCCCCCTTAAAGGGGAAGGGGGGGCCACTTCACGTTTATGTAGTTAGAAAGGCCCTTCAGATCCATGCAATTTAAGACCAAGAACTTTAAAATCGATGGCATAGTTTTCGAGATATTGAGCTGTTAAGAGTTATGTGGGCCACCCTGTATATATATGTATAGTTGCTTAACATAGAAGAAATAATTGTTAATAACAATTGGGTGGTATAACGTGTTCTAATTATTACAGTTCGATATATCGAATTAATTTTATTGTAGCGGATGGCCGTAATACCAGGCGGTCGTGCCGAGTATCTTATCTTACCGCTAAATGAGTCCATGTACAACTGTACTGAATGAAGCTCGGAGGGTCGCTTATCTCTTGGTGAATAATTTTATTCTTATATTATTTTATAAGACGATTCAATAATTTCAACAATTCATGTAGCTCTGCTACTTATTATGTAGGATATATATATATATATATATATATATATATATTGGTTGTAAGATTTTATAGTTGTAAATTTTTATTGTCTTGTCAAATTTATTTTATAATGATTTAATGTGTATTAATATTTTCATGTCGAAAAAAAAAAAAATAGGAGTTTATTTGAACCTTATTACTTCTTAATTTTTTATTAAACATCCAGGTTCATTTGGCGTATGAATATATATATATATATATATATATATATTCTTTTAACAATTTTATAATTTTATGAATATTACGCTCGCAATAGAAAGTGCTTTTTATAATATTCGTTCGAGTTATTATTCTCGAGTCCTCTTTGTCTTTAGACTCGGGCGCGTATGTTGAGACATAGTGGAAGATAAGATTATTGGCACGCGCCAACCGATAACGCACTGCGTTCGGCTTAGCCTTAACCTTTGGCACATATAAGATTTATAATTTAGTTTGATTATTAGTACGTATAAAATCATGTTTTATTAAATTTTATAAGATTGTACATTTGTTGGATTTCAATTTTATGTTCTAATCCCTTTAATATATTTTAACATATCTTATTTCTTTCATTAAATTCATGTTAGTTATATTGTTCTTATAATTCGCCTTTTAAATTTCGTATGTATATGTGTTACGTATTCTCTTACGATTTACAACTTAATAATTTAGTAAAACATATTGCAATATATATTTATTAATAACCATGCGTGTTAATGGTTAAAGCAAAAGGTCGGTCCGAAATTTATTTCACGCCTTGACTTTAAAAGAATATTATTTCCAAGTCTCCTTGGTCTGAAGTCTAATGCATGAACGTCGTAAGTATCAAGGGAGATAAGATACGTCGACGCGTGTCAATAGATAACGCACCGCACATCTTTAGCCTTGACCGCTTGACTGACTTATTAATTCACGCATATAAAATCATATTTTATTTGCATTTACCTATAGTTTTCAGATTTGTTACTAATAAAGAAAAAATTTATTGTATTTAGGTTGCTAGAGTACATATGTTTGTATGCATAATTAAAGCACTTAAACTAACGGATATTCCTTGGATAATATATATATATATATATTTAAAGTATATAAGAATATATGGCATGTTTTTTATAACTACAAATTTTGTGTGCCCAACTCACCTTGTTATTTTTATTAATAATTATATATATATATATTAATAACAAGGGTGACAAGTCGGTCCGAGCTTGTTTCGCGATTTAATTCTCATTAATTCTTGCATACGGGATTACGTATAGCGCTGTCTCTCTCGCTCGCGCGGGCCGACCGATAGTGCGGTCTCTCTCACTTTCACGTACTACCTATTGAGGTCTCGCGTATAAATCTCGATCGGTTTAACCGTTCGATTATGCTCTATTATATGTTTGAGGAGGCTTAGTAAGTATTGTTGGCGTTATTATTTACTATTAATTGATTTATTAAAATGTGGTTTTCCTTTATGTAGGTTTTTATATATGTATATGTATATACATATAACTGGAAAGGCACAAGCTTATGGATTTTTCATGGATAATGTATGTACGGAATGAGCCTCTTTTAAATATTTAACAAGGCTGCTACGCAAAACATCCGTAATTCTTTGTTTGAAATTCATTTGGCAAGTATATTCAAATATATATATAAATTTTATATTTGTAATTGAGTAATGTATTTTTGAATATGGATTCACGTGTAGGTTATTGTTGAAATGTATTTCTAAGGAAATTTTACTAATAAATATATTTTATTTTTCTGTATAGCGTGTTCGTTAGGTGATGAAAATATTGAGACACCCGGTGGACAACCGAGTGAGGCTATGTTTATAGGGTGACTTATTATTCTGCATGCAGAAAGAGTTATGTATAAAAATTTTTATTCATACTGAAATTTTTCCTTTTGTAGTTATTATTTAATTTAAGATATTTATTGTTAAAATTTAGTGTATTAATATTTGATTTATCATACTTATTTTACTATTTGATTTTCTTCATTCCTATATGGTTATATACATTTGTAAAATATTATACCTTTTTAGTACATTAGTTTTGATTAATTAAAATTTTATAATGATAATAGATTTTTGTATAGATTGATGTTTTTATGTATTTTATGTTAAGTTAATTTTTTCATACGGCCAAATATTATTTGATTGTTATTTTCAGCTGCTGGGACTTGGAATTCTTGCTACTTATTTATGACGAGCTGTCTTATATTGTTAGGAAGAGGATATATATATATATGTATATATATATATATATATATATATATATATATATATATATATAGTTATAAAAGGTGTGTAAGTATGAATTATATTTTAAATGGTTTACTTAATAATTTTTATAGTAAATCTTCTTGTACATTTATTATAATTTTCAGGTATCAAGACTCTGAGAAAAATTACTTTCTAATAGTGAATATATATATATATATCTAGGATTTTAAGCTTTGTGCCGACAAAATGTCGATTTTTAATAGTTTAAAACGAGCAACAAATTCAATCTCTTATATATTTCGATAGTATAATGCTTACGGATTATTTTAATACCAAAAAGATGCGAGCAACAAATTCTTTGAGTTACTTTTCTCTTGTACAAATGAATGGCATCGTTCGCCGATACTTATGATATGTTGGTTTTAATTAAATAATACAATTTTTACAAAATGTTTTTACACTATTTTGGAGCACAAAAATAGCACATAATTCTGGTGTAATTGATTTTTTTAATTGGAGCATTTTTTATGATTTTTTCATTATGGAGGGGGCTAACTTAATGTCAAGCTGGCCCCACCCACTTCAAACGTAATTTTCTGCTAAACGGTTTGAGCAACAAAATCCGGACTACGGTAACAAATTAGCACATAATTAACACAAAATTAATTTTATAAATTTTCTTTTATTATTGATAATTTTTTATTAATCTTTTATATTAATATTCCTTCTGTGTAGACTTGCTTTCAGAATATTTGTTAGCATTTTTGCCACAGGTTATGTCTCAATTCATCCAAATATTAATTTAATTATATTTTTTTTCAGGTTTCAAAATTTGTAATAGCTGCAGCTCACTTATGGCAACCTAGCTATATTGTTTATCGTAGCGATCCTTATAGGTTAATAAAATCAATCGTTAACAGATTTTAGGTAAGTATTATTTTATAATTAAAAGTGTTTTTACGTAGTCTTTAAATAAATTGTTTCTAATATTATTTTATAATTTCCAGGAGAAGGGTTATGTCTTATGAGGTAGCTCGGTTGGTCCATAAATATTTCCGTATCTTATTGTAAAGGGAATTTTATGGAACTTTATAGTATAGTAAGTATAGGTACTTATATGAACGTATTTTCCCTTACGATATTTTTGCTCTAACAATATAAATTACTTGAATTTAAAAATAGAAATTTATATTTGTCTTCTTTTTGACTAAAGGAATTAATTATAATAGTGTTTTATATAACAGTTATGTTCACTTTTCTGTAATTAATTTAAAGTGTATAATTATTTTGCATGCACGATTACTGCAGGTGTAATATAGTATTTTTTCCTAGATTTTTGGTTACATATATATATTAATAGATATTTGAAATAATAAATTTTCTGCTAATGTTCATATAATGATTTATATGAATTTTGTCGCGAACACCTTTAACACAGTTTGAATCCCTTTTACAATAGTTATAACAACTAAATTGAGAGATATATTAATTCTGTTTGATTAATATATGTATATAAAACCAGCTATTCAGTTAGCACTGGTTAGCACCAGCTATTCAGTTAGGTGGTTTGCTAGTAAATTAGTTATATAGGATAACTAAATAATATGTATATTGATCGACAACATATAATATGTATAGTGATATGAATTTATAGTATAGTGAATATATATAATTACACGTAAAATTATATAAGATGAAAAATTCTTTTATACTATTCTACAAAGCAATATTTAAAATTTTTGTTGCGGGACGTAACAGGAGATAACGGAGCGAGCGAAGGTTAACCTTGGACGCTTATAAGAAGACTTATAATTCTGCATGCAGTAAAGAGTTATGTATAAGATTTTATTCATATTATTTTACCAGAGTCTCTATAAAAATTATTATTCATAAGTATTAATGCTTTAATTAATTTAAATTATACATAGCAAGTATTTAAAATTCATAATGAAAAGATATAATGAAGTCCTTACTGCAATAGTTATAAAGCCTCAAATAATTAGTTTGAAGAATATATTAATTTTACTTGATTAACATATAAGACCAGCTATTCGGTTAGCACTGGTGGCTTGCTAATATTTTGGTAGTATAAAAGAACTAAATATAATGAATATCAAGTAAATGCGAATATATATATAGTCATATGGAGGATTATATAAGATAGAGAATTTTTATAGCGATTATATAAAGTAAAAAGCTTTTCGTTGCGGGACGTAACAATAGTAAGTTGGTCGATTAACGACAAAGTTTTAAAGAAATATGGTCTTAATAACTTGTATATGCATAAAGTGAGTAAGCTTTTGTAGCTTATTAACAAAAGAAAAATTTTTATGTGGCGGAACGTAACACCTCCCCCCTAATTAAGAACGAAACCCGATGAAATCGGAGGGTTTTGTTCGAGAGGGTTTGTAGGCTTTCTCATAGCTCTTGATCTATACATGTATATATATATTTAAAGTTTTATATTTACGGTTTCCATTCCGTGTTTTCAGGTTCATCATCCATAGCTGTCGGACATATGCTGGCAAGGTGGTATTAGCATTTCGTGTAGTGACATGGGATGGTGGAGTTGCTTCGACGAATTAATAAGATTTGCTGGTTCTTCCTTTTAGCTCCTTCTTTACAAGTTCACTGGCCAGGAGAACAGGTAACTGGTGAGTGAGGGAGTCCACAGGCTCTTAATAAATGCGTACTGCAACCATGACAATATCGATTATTGCTTTTAATTAATCGAATTTTCGTGAAAATTAAAGCTGGCGAATCCTTTCCAGATCCGAGCGGTTGAGAAGTCAACAGTGGTCCAGGCGTTAAATATTCCCATGACGGTGATGCCGTAAAGCATAACTGCTGAGAAGGCTACTGCCTTAGTTGAGATTTCGGTACAACAGAATCCAGTCTTCTATATGATACAGGGTTGGCAATTCGTTGTCATATTTGATTTTTGAGATTTTGAGATTGCATTCTCCGACATCAAGGAGAGAGAGAGCATTGATATTAAGGTGTAGTCCACAATTCATCATAATCGATGCAAATTAAGAGGTAAGTAACATTTATGAGAATTATCATGTGGATTAATAGCATGATAATCTGTAATGCATATGCAATTATTAGTAACATAATTACGATATTAGGATTATAAAATTATACATCGTATAAGGTAGCTACGTGCGCTTTTAAACATAATTGTAAGTCCATATAATAATCGCACTATTTAATTAATGTATATATATATATAAATATATATATATATATATATATATATACATTAATTAAATCGTGTATTATAACAATATTAATATTAACATTAATATTAATATTGCTATACCTATATATATATATATATATATATATATATATATATATATATATATACGTATAACAATATTAATATTAATGTTAATATTAATAATAAGAGTGATAATACGTATAATAATAACAATATTCTTGAATTATACAAGGTGTTCGCAGTGTTGTGCCCGCGCCGTGGGGGACGGGACTTCAGGGTTTTTCGCCCAAAGGATTAGGACCCAGGCAACAAATGTAGACACTCCGTACTTGATAGTAAAGGAATATATTTCGGTCGTTCTTCTTACACTGGCCTTACGCTACTCTTGTGTTTGTCTTATACGCTAGGGTTAAGCGTAGCGAGCCTACTTTAGTCAATGCGGCGGCTTATATTGTTGATGACTTCAGATTTCTTTCTGCCACCCCGTCGTGGTGATCGGTTTATATATCGTTGGGTACAGGAAGGATGAGGTGTCCCTGGGCCGGAGCGCGGTTCGTGCTCCGTTTTGTTATGCTTATTCAGCTTTGGCCGTGACTTGCTTTTCTTTTCGTCACGTTTTATTTTTATTTCTTAATATCTTAATATCTTATTTCCTAATCTCTTTCTTTTAGTTTAATTAAATTATTATTTCGTCGGGTTACGACAGCAGAGTTATCGGATAATGAGGTCTCATGTATATCGCGTTGGGGTCTCATTATTAATTCTGAATTGAACATACTTATAAGATAGGATAATTAAGCGTGTTTACAATTGAAAGTAACATATATACGTGAGTACACGTAAGATTAATTATTATATCGTTACTGATGTAGCGTCACGAAGATTCATGAGACTACATATAGTATGGTTCTATTGTATGATTGGATTAAATGTGTCAGTAAGAGATTCTTTTTCTTGTAAGCTACCTCATCAGATATTCCAACCATACGATCAAGAGTATTTGCATAAATGGTAATGCAAACAATCTTGATATTGTATTATATATTTTCTATGAGAATATTAAATATATTCTCGTAAGATAAAATCTTTGAATGAGATTTAATGAAGAGTAATTGCAACAAGGAATAAAAAATTTTGGTTATGAGAGATACAGTGTAACCTTGATAGACAGAGACACAATGCTTATTTATTTGTAACCAAAATGTAATTAGATAATTTAATTATCATCCAAGATTTAATATTCATCCAGGATCAACATGGATTATTGATGGTCTTGATGATTTTGAAAAATTAGAAGTGTGACAGGTTACTTAAGGTTAAGTACTTTTTGAGTTATGAGGCTTGAAATAATTTCTTAATTTTACATAAACCGTAAAATATCTTGTAAAATATTCATTTTTCGATTATCTTACCTTAATACTTTTACGTACAAAATAATGAGAGGAATCAACTGGTGTAAAGAAAACACATAGTTGTTTTGAAGAAAAAATATATAATTTGCAATTAACAATTCCATATTTTTTCTTAAAAACAACTATGTGTTTTCTTTACACCAATTGATTCCTCTCATTATTTTGTACATAAAAGTATTAAGATAAGATAATCGAAAAATGAATATTTTACAAGATATTTTACGTAAAATTTATGTAAAATTAAGAAATTATTTCAAGCCTCATAACTCAAAAAGTACTTAACGAAAAGGTACTTAATTATAGTGTTTTGGAAAGCTCTCGAGATAAGCTACAAGAATATGCAATGACAAATAGTAGGTTCCATTTAAGAAATTGAAGGTGACCTTCATGTGACCTTCAAATAACTCTTCAAGGTCAAACCAATGATACCATCTTATGGCCCCCTCGAAACCATAAAACTTTTGTCTGAAACATTTTTCTCTAAAATGCTTTGTTTCCGAAAGAATTGCGTGCGTTAATTAAAATGGCTCACCCTGTATATTCACTATAAATTCATATCACTATATATATTATATGTAATCAACCGATATTCACATTATTTAGTTATCCTATATAACTAAAATACTAGCAAACTACCAGTGCTAACTGAGTAGCTGGTTTTACAGAAATTTGTTAATCGAATAAAATTAATATATTTCTCCAATTATTATTAATCAACTTTATTCAGGAAAGAAATAGATTCGAAATTGTGTTATTAAAGAAAAATCTTCAACAGAATTATTTTGAATAATGCAAACTGTGTTAAAGGTGTTCGCGACAAAATTCATATAAATCATTATATGAATATTAGCAGAAAATTTATTATTTCAAATATCTATTAATATATATATGTAACCAAAAATCTAGGAAAATATACTATATTACACCTGCAGTAATCGTGCATGCAAAATAATTATACACTTTAAATTAATTACAGAAAAGTGAACATAACTGTTATATAAAACACTATTATAATTAATTCCTTTAGTCAAAAAGAAGACAAATTTAAATTTCTATTTTTAAATTCAAGTAATTTATATTGTTAGAGCAAAAATATCGTAAGGGAAAATACGTTCATATAAGTACCTATACTTACTATACTGTAAAGTTCCATAAAATTCCCTTTACCATAATATACGGAAATATTTATGGACCAACCGAGCTACCTCATAAAACATAACCCTTCTCCTGGAAATTATAAAATAATATTAGAAACGATTTATTTAAAGACTAAGTAAAAACATTTTTAATTATAAAACAATACTTACCTAAAATCTTTTAACGATTGATCTTATTGCCCTATACGGATCACTTCGATGGATGATGTAACTGGACTGCTATAAGTGAGATGCAGCTATTACAAATTTTGATACCTGAAAAAAAATATAATTAAATTAATATTTGGATGAATTGAGACATAACCTGTGGCAAAAATGCTAACAAATATTCTGAAAGCAAGTCTACACAGAAGGAATATTAATATAAAAGATTAATAAAAAATTATCAATAATAAAAGAAAATTTATAAAATTAATTTTGTGCTAATTATGTGCTAATTTGTTGCCGTAGTCCGGATTTTGTTGCTCAAACCGTTTAGCAGAAAATTACGTTTGAAGTGGGTGCGGCCAGCTTGACATTAAGCTAGCCCCCCCATAATGAAAAAATCATAAGAAATGCTCCAATTAAAAAATCAATTACACCAGAATTATGTGCTATTTTTGTGCTCCAAAATAGTGTAAAAACATTTTGTAAAAATTGTATTATTTAATTAAAACCAACATATCATAGTATCGGCGAATGATGCCATTCATTTGTACAAGAGAAAAGTAACTCAAAGAATTTGTTGCTCGCATCTTTTTGGTATTAAAATAATCCTTAAGCATTATACTATCGAAATATATGAGATTGAATTTGTTGCTCGTTTTAAACTATTAAAAATCGACACTTTGTCGGCTCAAAGCTTAAAATCCTAGATATATATATATATTCTCTATTAGAAAGTAATTTTTCTCAGAGTCTTGATACCTGAAAATTATAATAAATGTACAAGAAGATTTACTATAAAAATTATTAAGTAAACCATTTAAAATATAATTCATACTTACACACCTTTTATAACCCTATATATATATATATATATATATATATATATATATATATATTGTTCGCGAATCATTTGGGCATCATTAGGGCAATTTGGATTCGGGCGCGCTGTTGCTAACCGCGTAGCACGCAACGCCCGCCTGGCGGCGCCACCTCTCGAGCTTGCACATCACGTGACCCTGTACGGGCCCAAAAGTGGGGCTTCTTTTCCGGAAGCGGTTGCCCAGTCGCTCTCTACACGTTGTCCGTGTGCATGTGAATTGTGTCGCTCCCTTATTATTCTCATTCAGTCAGCTTTGCTAACTGCTTTCTGTGTTTTCTGCTCTGCACTTGCTTATGTTAGCACGCTTTCCTTTGCTCATCGGTGTCGGAATCTCGTGTTATCTGCTCACTACAAGAATACGCCTCACAGCACGAGAGCGGTTCCTCGCGCGTGCCACGTGCTCATCCGAGCTCCCGGCATCTAGAATTCATATTGCTCATTATAACGGAAGTGTGATGTTTGAACGTCGCATACATCGACGGGCTCATCAGCACTGCTCAACGTGAACAATCAAACCGCTCATTTTGCTATCTACTCTCTAAAACTAGATCGACTGTTTCACCGGCCATTTGTGTGTGTGTGCTTGTCCCCTTACTTTGGCCGTCTCGCCTCGCGCGTCCGAAGAGTCGGTGCGAGCCGCGTTCGGTTACCACTGCCGCCGATTATTTGATAAGCAATTATCAAACATATTTTGGTCCTTCGAGCCGGATCGCGTGGGTGTGAGAAAGTGTACGTATAAGGAGGATCTCTCGCCGTACGTGTATGTGCGCACGATCAGACAAAGCGCTCATTTTGCGTGTTGTGCTGGCAAGGTCATAGCGTGTGTTTACGTGCTCAAGGACATTCTCTTGTGTGCCTACGTGCACACAGCCGGTGTTCACGTGATTTTCGGTACGCAGCTCAACGGTCATTCCATAGCAGACTATAAAGGCACGCTCCCATCGTCGAATTCATCATGTCGAATGACGATAAAGGTAACTCAAAAACTCTCGAAGTGCCAACAGCAGGTCGAGCCTCCAGACTGTCACGCCGACCGGATCTGCCGCCTCATCACGAAATGTCTCTCCTGCTGGCAACACTCGTGCTCAATCTACGCCGGCTCAATGATCAACGGAGCTCATACTTAAGGTGCAAGCTCAAAAGGGGAGGCTCACTTTAATAAAGGAACTCCAGGATAACCTTCCAACCTCAAAAGAGGAGCTGCTTGAATATAAAAAGCACATAGATGACACGTTTAAGATGTTCTCCAAAGTGCATTCATACTTTGAAACGGTTTGGCCGGCGGATTGCCTGGATCATGAGTACTTCTCAAATGACTGGTACCTAGACGCTAGAGGCGTGCAAATATCGTTTTATTCCCGCTCGGTCTCGACAGTCTTTACCATGGGTCTCGGTCGAACTCGCAAGTGGATAGAGTGGGGATAAGATAGAGACTACCTGCTATGACGGGAATCGAGACCTTTCGGTAATATCGAGACTCGGGATAGATCGAGATTTTTGATTCTCGACGGTTCCCGATGAGTCCCAAAGTCGAGATGATTCGATGTACGCAACACATTACAATAATAAATTCGAATAAAATTGCAATTTCACTTTTTATTCATTTATTTGAACAATTTTTACTAAAAATTTAAGAATTATTAATAAATTAAAATAAAAAATGCAATAAAATAAATAAAATTTTTTAATATTAAATAATAAAATTTATTAATAAAAAAATAAATAAAATAAATAAAATAAATTAGAAAATATGAAATATGTATGTATATTTATATTCGAAACGTACGGTACGTAAGCAACTACTTTAACAAATTATTAAAAACTATATTAAAGAAATAAATAAATAAATAAGTAAACATAAAATATATAATTATAGAATGAAAATATGTAATTATAAAACATAAAATAATAAACAAATATATAATTATAAATCTATACGTATAATTATAAATATATAATTATAAATCTATATATAATTATAAAATTAGAAAAATTTATTATCATTGTAAATTTAAGTAAGATCTCTTTTATTTTTATTTTAAATCAATATATCAGTATAATTTTATTCAGTATAACTTTATTATTCGAATACACATTATTAATAACAATCATGACAAAATTTCTTTTTTTATTGTATATAATTGATAATAAATATTATGCGATTATTTTAATTTTTCAATTTTTGATTCTTAATTTTTGACACGGTTGTATTACTTAAATTCGTTGAGAATAATTTAAATTGCCAAAACGTTCGATAGCCTTTTTATTATTGTTTTTAAAATATATCCTTGCGCCTGAATTACAACGTATTGATTCTTATTGACTCTTATTAGCTCGCTTCTAGTTATTTAGACAATTATATATATAATTATAAGTAAAAATATAAATAATTAAAAATATCCATATTTATTTATAAATACTGATAAAGAAGAGATATAAATATATAAAAATATCTATATTTTCAATAAAATAATTATATTTGTAACAGAAACATGATTTTATTTAATGTTTTTATTTTGTTATTTAAAAATATTGTTTCTTTTAGTATCTTGACCTTGTTTGAAATAATCGAACGTTTAGTTAGGATATTGAAAAATATTCAGTTAAACAGACATATGCCTTCGAATAGTAAAGTTTGTCTGTGTTAAAATAAAAGTAAATTATCTTTATAAAATGTCTGAAAATAAAGAAGAAATAATTAAGAAATTACAAGATGGAACATTACAATTATTCCAAAAACCTATTACAGATAAAACCAGTGTTTGCTGGAATAATTTTAAGGTATTTATTTCTATATATATATATATAACACGTTTTAAAAATTTATTATAAATTTGATATATTATGTATACTTGCGTTATATGAAAAATTTTCTAATATTCTAATTTTATAATAATTTCCTTTATTTAATTCTTTTATCCAGTTGATTGTTGAATCTGGAACGAATGCTTCTATTGGTTTCGTGCAATGTACAAATTGTCAAACCATTTTATCATATAAAAATAGCACAACCGGCATGAATTGTCATAAATGCGTTTTAAAAAGTACGGAATCAAATACTATATCAAAACAGGATAAAGATAAGATAAAATTTAAATGTGCTTTGATGTGTGCAAAAGATTTGCGTCCATTTAATTTTGTTGGAGGTAATGGATTTCATGATCTTGCTCAAGAATTGATAAATACAGGTGCTAAATATGGCGAAATTGATGCGGCTTCAGTTCTGCCACATCCTACAACAGTGTCACGACACTTAGCAGAGATGGTAGATGAAATAAGACTAGAAATAATCCCGAAAATTAAGACAGCTATAGCCGAAAAACAGTGCGCCATGACTTGCGATTTGTGGACAGATAATTATCGAAAATTACATTACTTGACAATAACAAGTAGTTATATTGAAGAAATTTTACATAAATGGAAACTTAAAACAAATGTAATATCAACCACCAAATTTCCAGATACTTCTAAAACAGGTGAAAATATTTTATTAGAAATACAAGAGCAAATGTCGATGCTTGATATAACTGACTTGAAAAATATCACTTTTGTCACTGATCAAGGATCAAATATAAAAAAAGCTCTAAAAAATTATAAACGATTATCTTGTTTAGCGCACTGTTTAAATACATCTTTACGTCATACTCTGGACGAAACATTTTTAAATGAAGAAGTACCTGATGTCTTTTTTTCCATCCAAAGCGCACGAAGAATTGTAGGCTATATGAAAAGATCAGGCTTAGTAGTCCATCTTGAGAAAACTTTAAAACAAGATATTGAGACAAGATGGAATAGCATTTTCATACTGTTAAACTCTTTTCACACACAGTATGAAGAGATTGCAAATATTTTATTAGAGAGAAACAAATATTATATGATATCCGCATATAATAAAAAATTGATGGAGGAAATAATAAATTTTTTAAAACTATTCAAAGATGCTACGGATGATTTAGAAGGAGAAAAAGAACCGACACTTCCACTCGCAGTTCCTTGGACTTATTCATTATTGAACAATTGTAATATCACAAGTACTGATACTGAGGTAATTTTTCAACTTGCTTGTTAATTTAATAATGTGACGTTTAGAACACATATGCGCGCGCATGCACACACACACACACACACACACACACACACACACACACACACACACATATATATACACATATGTTTAGAACATACATTTAATTTATTGATGTTTAAATTACAGCCAATGCAAAAAATTAAAAAACGAGCTCAGAAATTTTTAATGGAAAAAGTATTAAATGAACTTCAAGATATTCATTATGTATCTACATTTTTACATCCAGCATTTAAAGAACTTTCAGTCTTAAGCCATGAGCAAAGAGAAAAAATTCACGAAAATGTTAGATATATGTACGAAGACATAAATTTTGATCAAGGAACTGTCTCAGAACCTCCGATGAAGAAGTTTCGAGAATGGCGGTCAAGTAATTCTCACAAAAAAGATGAAATTGAAAAATATTTAAACATAGAATTATTAGAATGTGAAAGCATATTATTATGGTGGGAAATATATGCAAATCATCTGCCAAAGCTGGCTAAAATAGCTAAACGAATTTTTTGTATTCCTGCTACCAGTGCAGCTAGTGAAAGAAATTTTAGCAAAGCAGGACTTATTATAACAAATCGACATAGCACCATTGAGCCTGATCGCGTAAATGATATTTTACTTATTCATAATAATAAACTGTCTTAATTTTAAAAATACATATAGATTTTTTAATTTTATTTTAAATTAATTATTTTATTTATTTATTTATTAATTTATTTAATTTTTATTTTATCGTAATATATTTTATTTATATTTTTACTCTATTTTATTTTATTTTATTTCTATTTTTATTGTATTTTATTTTATTTCTATTTTATTTTTTTTTTATTTTTATTGTATTGTATTGTATTTATTTATCTAATTTATTTAATTTATTTTTATTTTATTTTATTGTATTTTATTTTTTTATTTAATTTATTTAATTTATTTTTATTTTATCGTATTATATTTTATTTATATTTATATTTTATTGTATTTTATTTTATTTCTATTTTATTTTTTTTTATTTTTATTGTATTGTATTGTATTTATTTATTTAATTTATTTAATTTATTTAATTTATTTTTATTTTATTGTATTATATTTTATTTATTTATTTTATTTATTATATTTAAAGTTTTACATGTTTTAATCGCACACACATACATTTCGGATAATATATATATATACACACACATACATATTCACATTTTCAGCTCTATTTTAAATGTATTTTGTTATTAAATGTGTTATTAAATGACATTAATTTTTCTTATTTTATTACCTATTTTATTCACAAAATTTATTTATTATTAAAAAAATTTCTTATTATTTTTTTCATTTTATTTTATTAATAATTTTTAGATTTAAAGCTAAAGTTGTTTAAATAATTAAATAGCAAAAATGCAATTTTTTTCACGAATTTATTGTCATGTGTTGTGTACAACGCCGAGTCGTTTCGATTTCGGTTGCTGAATCGTGAATCTTACCTACCCCCATTCCATCTAATAGAACATCGAGACTCGGGAGTCTCGGGACTCGCTTGTTCTCGATAACAGCGCTCCCGATAATCTGAGTATCGAGAATCCAGTCTCGCTGGCGAGAACGAGCGGGAGTGAGAGCAGATTTGCTCGCCTCTACTAGACGCTCAACGGATATACACATCATTAACGAGGGAGATTGCAAGACTTCGAAGCTCATTTCCACAGGATACAACCAGCTCATCGGTCTGCCCAGACACCACCCCTCATACTAAACTTCCAGACATTTCGCTCCCTGAATTCAAAGGAGAGTATTCAAAATGGCCGACATTCAGCGATCTATTTAAGAGTCTGATAATAGACAACTCCAAACTATCTGATGTAGAACGACTTCATTATCTACGGGGATGCCTTAAGGATGCACCAGCTCAACTCATCGCCAGCCTGCCGCTCACGCTTCGCTCTCACAGTCTTGGGATCTACTCACATCACGCTATGAAAACAAGCGTCTCATAGTGCAATCTCACTTCGACAAACTTTTCGGAATCACAACGGCGCAGAAAAACTCCAGCTCATTGAATCTGCTCATCACCACTGTGTCAGAGATTCATAAGGCGCTGCTCAATCTCGGTGTGACCACCACTCTCGGCGATAACATGATGGTCTATCATGTTTCAAAGCACTTAGACCCAGCAACCAGAGAAGCATGGGAATTGTCTCTCGGCTCCGCAAAGGAATATCCCTCGTGGGAAAAGATGAGCTCATTTTTAACCGCTCGAGTGAGGGTTCTAGAAAGAATCGAGGCAGCAAAAGGAACAGGCTCACAGACATCCTCACAACGGACATCTCCTCACGCAAGGAATCAAAAGAACGGCTTCAGTTCACGAACTGCGGCATTCGCTCATAGCTCAACAGCTCATCCGTGCGACCAGTGTAAAGGGTCTCATTATATAGTCGCATGTGAACAATTCAGAAGATTGCTGCCTGTAGCACGCCGAGCTATCGCAAGTGAGAAAAGGCTATGTTTCAACTGTCTAGGCAGGCATAATGTAAAGGCGTGTAGATCAACTCAGAAATGTAAGACGTGCGCTGGGCGGCATCACACGATGCTGCATGACTCTGGCCACGTCACCTCAGCGAAGGACACCACTCAGCCCTCAACATCATCAACAGCTCAATAATTACTTAGTGCAGTCGCCCATTCCTGCTCATTTCAACAAACTTTTCGCTCAGCCCTCCTCGGAACTGCTCTTGCGCAAGCCATCACTAAATTAACAGCTCATCCAGTTCGCCTGCTCATTGATTCAGGCTCAGAATTAACGTTTATATCGGAACAGCTCACCCTTCAGCTCAGCCTTCCTCGGCATGCATCATCGCTCACTATCAATGGTATAGGAGGATCCCGATCAACTCAGACTCTCGGCTGCACTCAACTTCAGTTGAAGTCCCTCTATTCAATGGAAACCGTGACCATTGAAACACACATCCTAAAAAGGCTCACATCGTTGATCCCATCTATCAAAGTCACTCCTAGTGACTGGCCACATTTTAACGGTCTTTCTCTTGCAGATCCTGAATACCATCGTCCTAGAGCAGTGGACATCATCATTGGGGCAAATCATTACGGCTCAGTTGTCAAGCCTCAGATCATTAGAGGTGATGCGACATCACCAGTTGCCCAGCTCTCAATCTTTGGGTGGATTCTCATTGGACCAGTGAACGTGGCCAACTCAGCAAGTGTGCACGCTCACCAAATAACAGCTCATCAACAGAATGCTCTCAATGAGCTTCTAACAAGGTTTTGGGAACAAGAGGAAGTGCCATCAACGGCTCAAACAACACTGACTCCAGCAGAAGAATGTGAGGCTCACTTTCAAGCTACTCACACCAGAGAGATTTCAGGACGCTACATTGTGCGGATCCCACTCAGTTCATCACCCTCAGCTGTAGGACAGTCTCGAGAGACAGCATCAAGATGTCTTAAACGAACAATTCGTCGATTGAGCAAGGATGCTCAATATCGCCAACTCTATACGACATTTCTCAAAGAATACGAGGATCTCGGACACATGAGGAAAGTCACTGATGGGGGATCGGAACTCAGGAAAAACCTGGCACATGATTCTTCGGAGTCAGGAGAGTTAAGAGTCCTGAGGGAAGATCCAATCAACCCGTCTTTGGCTCATCCACCATTCTACCTGCCCCATCACGGAGTGCTCAAACCGGACAATACGTCAACGAAGCTCAGAGTCGTTTTTAACGGCTCGAGTCCAACATCCTCTGGGAAATCCATCAACGACATCATGCACACCGGTGCAAACCTACTGCTCAATGTCATGGACGTGCTCATATGGATCCGTCATCATCGCCACATCTTTGCGACTGACATTACAAAGATGTATCGGCAAATCAAAATAAACAAAGAGGATTGGAATCTGCAGCGAATCTTATGGATTGATGACCAACTCAACGAGATTCCTTTCCATCTCACTACCGGGAGCTGCTCGTGTACATACGGTACACGAGCAGCTCCCTTCTTGGCCACGAGAGTATTACTACAACTGGTCAAAGACGAAGGCAGCTCATTTCCACTGGCGGTTCCATCACTAATGCATGGACGCTATGTGGACGATATCTTCGGGGGAGCGGATACAATCTCAGAGCTCAAAATTGTCGCTCATTAAATCATAGGCTTGTGCAACGCGGGCGGTTTCCCCCTCGCAAAATGGCATGCAACGGATCAACAATTTCTCACTGACATCTCAGTATCGTGCTCTAAAACGAATACAGTATCATTGGACGACTGCGAAACCAAATTACTCGGACTCAAATGGATTCCTCAGGAAGACAAGTTCATTTTCTCATCAAAGTTCAACTCACCTACAAGGAAGCTCACCAAACGTCTCATACTATCTGAAGTGGCTCAGATATTTGATCCTCTCGGTTTGGTCTCACCGGTAGTAATAAGGGCCAAGGTTTTATTACAAGAATTATGGTTACTCAAGCTCGGCTGGAATGATCCCTTACCAGCCTCTCTCAGCATAAGGTGGCTTTCAATGAGAAACCAACTCAACGCGCTGGCCAGCGTCTCAGTTCCACGATGGCTCAATACGTGGAGTGACTCCACCGTGGAACTTCATGGTTTTTCGGATACTTCTCAGCTCGCCATGGGAGCAGTCATTTATTTGACTGTTAACTCACTGTCCACTGACTCGCACTCCACTGGCTCACGCTCAATATTAGTGTGCTCTAAAACGAAAGTAGCACCTCTCAAGAAGTTGACGATTCCACGATTAGAACTCACAGCAGCGCTCATGCTCACAAAACTCGCCTCTCACGTTAAAGCCACACTGAAGCTCAAGGTAGGCGCAACTCATCTGTGAACAGATTCTCAAGTGACTCTCAATTGGATCAGATCGCACTCATCTCGTTGGAAGGATTATGTCAGGAACCGAGTAACGCAAATTCAAGAATTGTGCACAGATACCACCTGGCGTCATGTTCCTGGCAGTATGAATCCGGCGGATTGTGCATTGCGAGGCGTTGACACCGACCTACTCAAGGATCATCCATTGTGGTGGACCGGGCCACAATGGCTCACTAAAGATCAAATGGAATGGCCCTATTAACCAGAATTGTCATCATCACTTGGCAGTTCAGAGGCTCGAGCAGGAATCTCATTAATTGTCAGTGCATCAAGCCCAGAATATCACTGGGACTTGATTTACCGATATTCATCGCTCAATACACTACTCAGAATTACTGCTCTTTGTACAAGATTCATTGGCAAGCTCAGGAACTCCCTCGACACATCCCCATCTCTCATCTCACCAAAGGATTTACAACAAGCCAGGCTCTTATGGATCAAGGCAACGCAAACGGCATACTTCTCTCATGAAATTAAGCTGCTCACAAAGGGATCATTGTTACCTCACTCTCATGCATTCTCAAGACTCACTGCATTTATCGACAAAGGGGGTGTAGTAAGAGTTGGAGGGAGACTCAGCGAAGCGCAATTCAATTACGAAGAAAAGCATCCTGCGATCCTCCCCAGGAACTCTCCATTAACAAATTTGATCATCGACCAAGCTCATCGGGCAACTCTCCATAGGGGTGCGCAACTCACACTTTCAAGAGTTCGCCAAACCACCTGGATCATCGGCGGAAGAGCTCCAGTTAAATCGCACATTCTTAAATGTGTTGTGTGCGCGCGACAAAGGGGGGCACGAGCCCAGCAACTCATGAGTCAGCTACCATTGGCGCGCGTGACACCCTCACGGCCATTTTCTCATACGGGGGTGGATTACGCAGGACCGATCACACTCAAAACTTGGAAGGGTAGAGGAACTAAAACTCACAAAGGGTGGATATGCGTTTTCGTATGCCTCACCTCTTCTGCTGTCCATCTGGAGGTGGTCAGCGATTACTCAACTGAAGGTTTCCACGCGACTTATCGACGATTTTCATCACGAAGAGGACTGGCTCAAATAATCTACTCGGATTGTGGAACAAATTTCATCGGGGCGAATAAGGAACTCAAGAGGCTCTTTACGAAAGGCTCAAGGGAGGTAAACAAGATCACAACCGCCTTATCAACTGAAGGAACCGAGTGGAAGTTCAACTCACCGTCCTCTCCCCATATGGGTGGGAAATGGGAGGCGATTGTCAAATCAATCAAATTTCACTTACGAAGGACGATTGGAGAAACTCAGCTCACTTTTGAAGAATACTCTACCCTGCTTACTCAAATTGAAGCAGTACTCAATTCGCGACCGCTCGAACCGTTAAGTGACGATCCTGAAGATATTTCAGCTCTCACACCTGGGCATTTTCTCATCGGGGGGCTCTAAATTCTGTTCCAGAACCATCATTAATCGATCTCTCAACTCCTAGGTTATCTAGATGGCAGCTCATCCAGCAGAAAGTACAGCAGTTCTGGTCTCAGTCGGCTCATTATCTACAACGTCAACAAGCAATCTCAAAATGGCATCATCCCTCGAATCACATCAAAGTTGGAACATTGGTGCTGCTCACGGATGAAAGATTACCCTCTTCAAAATGGCCACTCGCAAGAGTAGTGAAGCTACACCCAGGAAAGGATGGACTCACCCGGATCGTTACAATCAAAACAGCGACAACACAGCTCACGCGCCCGATAGTCAAACTCGCCCCATTATCAATTCGCTCATAGACCAGTTATACATCAGCAATAATTGCTGATGGCGGGCGGAATGTTCGCGAATCATTTGGGCATCATTAGGGCAATTTAGATTCGGGCGCGCTGTTGCTAACCGCGTAGCACGCAACGCCCGCCTGGCGGCGCCACCTCTCGAGCTTGCACATCACGTGACCCTGTACGGGCCCAAAAGTGGGGCTTCTTTTCCGGAAGCGGTTGCCCAGTCGCTCTCTACACGTTGTCCGTGTGCATGTGAATTGTGTCGCTCCCTTATCATTCTCATTCAGTCAGCTTTGCTAACTGCTTTCTGTGTTTTCTGCTCTGCACTTGCTTATGTTAGCACGCTTTCCTTTGCTCATCGGTGTCGGAATCTCGTGTTATCTGCTCACTACAAGAATACGCCTCACAGCACGAGAGCGGTTCCTCGCGCGTGCCACGTGCTCATCCGAGTTCCCGGCATCTAGAATTCATATTGTTCATTATAACGGAAGTGTGATGTTTGAACGTCGCATACATCGACGGGCTCATCAGCACTGCTCAACGTGAACAATCAAACCGCTCATTTTGCTATCTACTCTAAAACTAGATCGACTGTTTCACCGGCCATTTGTGTGTGTGTGCTTGTCCCCTCACTTAGGCCGTCTCGCCTCGCGCGTCCGAAGAGTTGGTGCGAGCCGCGTTCGGTTACCACTGCCGCCGATTATTTGATAAGCAATTATCAAACATATATATATCCTCTTCCTAACAATATAAGACAGCTCGTCATAAATAAGTAGCAAGAATTCCAAGTCCCAGCAGCTGAAAATGACAATCAAATAATATTTGGCTGTATGAAAAATTAATTTAACATAAAATACCTAAAAAACATCAATCTATAGAAAAATTTATTATCATTATAAAATTTTAATTAATCAAAACTAATGTACTAAAAAGGTATAATATTTTACAAATGTATATAACCATATAGGAATGAAGAAAATCAAATAGTAAAATAAGTATGATGAATCAAATATTAATACACTAAATTTTAACAATAAATATATTAAATTAAATAATAACTACAAAAGGAAAAATTTCAGTATGAATAAAAATTTTTATACATAACTCTTTCTGCATGCAGAATAATAAGTCACCCTATAAACATAGCCTCACTCGGTTGTCCACCGGGTGTCTCAATATTTTCATCACCTAACGAACACGCTATACGGAAAAATAAAAATATATTTATTAGTAAAATTTCCTTAGAAATACATTTCAATAATAGCCTACACGTGAATCCATATTCAAAAATACATTACTCAATTACAAATATAAAATATATATATATATATATATATTTGAATATACTTGCCAAATGAATTTCAAACAAAGAATTACGGATGTTTTGCGTAGCAGCCTTGTTAAATATTTAAAAGAGGCTCATTTCGTACATACATTATCCATGAAAAATCCATAGGCTTGTGCCTTTCTAGTTATATGTATATACATATACATATATAAAAACCTACATAAAGGAAAACCACATTTTAATAAATCAATTAATAGTAAACAACAACGCCAACAATACTTACTAAGCCTCCTCCAACATATAATAAAGCATAATCGAACGATTAAACCGATCGAGATTTATACGCGAGACCTCAATAGGTAGTACGTGAAAGTGAGAGAGACCGCACTATCGGTTGGGCCGCGAGAGCGAGAGAGACAGCGCTATACGTAATCCCGTATGCAAGAATTAATGAGAATTAAATCGCGAAACAAGCTCGGACCGACTTATCGCCCTTGTTATTAGTATATATATATATATATAATTATTAATAAAATAACAAGGTGAGTTGGGCACACAAAATTTGTAGTTACAAAAAAACATGCAATATATTCTTATATACTTTAAGTCTATATATTGTCCAAGGAATATCCGTTAGCTTAAGTGCTTTAATTATTCATACAAACATATGTACTCTAGCAACTTAAATACAATAAATTTTTTCTTTATTAGTAACAAATCTAAAAACTATAGGTAAATGCGAATAAAATATAATTTTATATGCGTGAATTAATAAGTCAGTCAAGCGGTCAAGGCTAAAGATATGCGCTGCGTTATCTACTGACACGCGCCAACGTATCTTATCTCCCTTGATACTTACGGCGTTCATGCATTAGACTTCAGACCAAGCAGACTTGAAAATAATATTCTTTTAAAGTCAAGGCGTAAAATAAATTTCGGACCGACCTTTTGCTTTGACCATTAACACGCATGGTTATTAATAAATATATCCTGCAATATGCTTTACTAAATTATTAAGTTGTAAATCGTAAAAGAATATGTAACACTTATACATACGAAATTTAAAAGGCAAATTATAAGAACAATATAACTGACAATGAAACATAAATTTAATGAAGGAAATAAAATATATTAAAATATATTAAAGGGATTAGAACATAAAATTGAAATCCAACAAATATACAATTTTATAAAATTTAGTAAACATGATTTTATACGTACAAATACTCAAGCTAAATTATAAATCTTCTTATATGTGCCAAAGGCTAAGGCTAAACCAAACGCAGTGCGTTATCGGTTGGCACGCGCCAACAATCTTATCTTCCACAATGTATCAATATACGCGCCCGCGTCTGAAGACAAAGAAGACTCGAGAATAATAACTTGAACGAATATTATAAGAAGCGCTTCCTATTGCGAGCGTAATATTCATAAAATTATAAAATTTTTAAAAGAATATATATATATATATATATATACAGGGTGATTCAAAATAACCCCTGTGTCCCTGAAATGACATATTCTTGAATCAATTCTAAGACGATTTTTCCTTCGGCAAAATTTCGTCCGAAGCTTAGTTTTTGAATTATTAAAGGAAGTAGTTAACGTATGACGGGTCGAATACAAGAGGCAGGCAAGGGTGGCGCGATTCACCGTCAGACGCGGGAGCTTACGCGGGGCGCCTGCTGCGATCAGCTGATCGCTATACACATACAGACACACATGCGAACACATACATTCTCTCTCTGTCTGTCTGTCTGTCTCTCTCTCTCTCTCTCTCATTCGCTCACTCACCTGTAATTTTTTTTTTTTTTTTTTTATGTGAGAGAGGGGAAAATGCATTTTATGCATACCCACCGGTCGATCCAGTGAGTTATGTGGGACTCGAGTACCAAATCGAATTACCAACTCGGTACTCCCTACCCACTAAAAACCCCTCTCTTTTCACGAATTTCCTTTGACACACTGTCCCTCTGACTTCCCGAGATCGGTTTTCACATAACGTCAAAAAATATTTATTATTATCTTGTTCGATGACTTTTGATGTATTGCTGTAATTGCTTGAAGGAGAAATGAATTTTCCGATAGATCGTACGTTCTCAAATTTAACGTAGGTATCACGTTGCAAAAGACAAGAATCCACACTAAATTATTAACTGAAAGTTTTTCTTCTTTCATGAACTGTATTCTTTTATAAACTTTAACGTAATCACATTTATTTACTCACTCGATGAGACGAGAAATTTACTAATGACTCTGTCACTAATCACTATTAATCACTGTCGAATAATAACTGTTGGCGATTAAAAATCACTCGATGAAAGAAACACGCGCGGACACGTTACTACACGACACGACGACGCGACAATGCGACGATAATTACTCGGCGACTGCAAGCAGTTTTTTGTCATGGTAGGTTGCGGTAGGTTAAGGTACTACTGGCGCTATCGAACGCGATCATGTGTTCGATTGAAGAATGTGGTAAACATAATAAACATTTAACATATTAATATTATTATTATCATGAATGTGTGTGATATCCATACATCATATGATATCTATTTAAAAATTAATTAGATTAAATAAGTGTTAAAATATTTATTACTTTTACTATTATCATATAAAATATTAATATTAAATATTTATTTAAGATAATAGTAAAAGTAATCAATATTTTAAAAACACTTATTTAATCTAATTAATTTTTAAGTAGATATCATACGATGTATGGATATCACACACATTCATGATAACAATAATATTAATATGTTAAATGTTTATTATGTTTACCGCATTCTTCAATCGAACACATGATCGCGTTCGATAGCGCCAGTAGTACCTTAACCTACCGCAACCTATCATGACAAAAAACTGCTTGCAGTCGCCGAGTAATTATCGTCGCATTGTCGCGTCGTCGCGTCGTGTAGTAACGTGTCCGCGCGTGTTTCTTTCATCGAGTGATTTTTAATCGCCAACAGTTATTATTCGACAGTGATTAATAGTGATTAGTGATAGAGTCATTAGTAAATTTCTCGTCTCATCGAGTGAGTAAATAAATGTGATTACGTTAAAGTTTATAAAAGAATACAGTTCATGAAAGAAGAAAAACTTTCAGTTAATAATTTAGTGTGGATTTCTTGTCTTTTGCAACGTGATATCTACGTTAAATTTGAGAACGTACGATCTATCGGAAAATTCATTTCTCCTTCAAGCAATTACAGCAATACATCAAAAATCATCGAACAAGGTAATAATAACTATTTTTTGACGTTATGTGAAAACAGATCTCGAGAAGTCAGAGGGACAGTGTGTCAAAGGAAATTCGTGAAAAGAGAGGGGTTTTTAGTGGGTAGGGAGTACCGAGTTGGTAATTCGACTTGGTACTCGAATCCCACATAACTCACTGGATCGACCGGTGGGTATGCATAAAATGCATTTTCCCCTCACGTAAAAAAAAAAAAAAAATTACAGGTGAGTGAGCGAATGAGAGAGAGAGAGACAGACAGACAGACAGAGAAAGAATGTATGTGTTCGCATGTGTGTCTGTATGTGTATAGCGATCAGCTGATCGCAGCAGGCGCCCCGCGTAAGCTCCCGCGTCTGACGATGAATCGCACCACCCTTGCCTGCCTCTTGTATTCGACCCGTCATACGTTAACTACTTCCTTTAATAATTCAAAAACTAAGCTTCGGACGAAATTTTGCCGAAGGAAAAATCGTCTTAGAATTGATTCAAGAATATGTCATTTCAGGGACACAGGGGTTATTTTGAATCACCCTGTATATAAATATTCATACGCCAAATGAGCCTGGATGTTTAATAAAAAATTAAGAAGTAATAAGGTTCAAATAAACTCCTATTTTTTTTTTTTTTCGGCATGAAAATATTAATACACACTAAATCATTATAAAATAAATTTGACAAGATAATAAAAATTTTACAATTATAAAATCCTACAGTCAATATATATATATATATATATATATATATATCCTACATAATAAGTAGCAGAGCTACATGAATTGTTGTAAGCGAAATTACTAAATCGTCTTATAAAATAGTAGAAGAATAAAATTATTCACCAAGAGATAAGCGACCCTCCGAGCTTCATTCAGTACAGTTGTACATGGGCTCATTTAGCGATAAGATAAGAGACCCGGCACGACCGCCTGGTATTTCGACCATCCACTACAATAAGATTAATTCGATATACCGTTTGATCCGAAAAAACTGCAATAATTAAAACACTTTTGTATCACCCAATTATTATTAACAATTATTTCTTCTATGCTAAGCAACTATACATATATATATATATATTATAAAATTATTGTAATTATAATAGTTTATGACACCAGAATTTACTAATTATAAAAACCGCGTGATTAATATAAGCGAAATTTAAGGCTGCTTTTGAACGGAACATGCTAGAATAACCGTTCGCATTTCTTCAAGGAGATTTAAGATTCTACATTAGAAAATGTATGCAAATAACGGGAATTTTGGTAGCTAAAAACTATTATAAAATTTTATAAATTAACAAACCAACGCACGGATAGTCCACTACCCCCACGCAAAAGCGTAACCACTACGTCACAACAGGCGCCAAAAGGAAGGGCAGCTAGTGCAGCAAATAACAGCCAAGCAACGCTTAGATCTCCCATTCCCCTACCACGGACTCCTAGAACAAAGTAGGGATCAGAGGGTACTTCAGAGAACGCAGCTCAGTCTTCTGTGCATTTGACCCAGCTCTCTCGAGAAGGAAGGATGCAACTGACTTACCAAGCATCTTAGAGCCGTTAAATATTGTACTCAAGTATACTTTAAAATAAAAGTGAGTTTAAATTCAACTTCGGTCTTCTGCCAATTATTCTTCAACGGCTCCTGACCTCTCTTCAGGGACCTCGCCGAGGCAGTCGGTCACCAACGGAGAGCAGTCATCCCTACACATCGAGAACTTCATCTGGTAAGTACATTCTAAATAATAAAAGATTATTCCTCTACGCTTCCTAATACTATTTAAAATAATTGACAATCTACAGTCACATGCTACGTGACCGTCATCTCATATCCGTTTGAATTATTCCGGTATGGACTTAATTTTGTTTTAATTTCATTTCAACTCACTATCACTATTACCAGATTTAATTGTATGATAGTTTTAATGAATCGGGAATCCATATCTTTAACAATCTATATTCCTGCATCCATGCAATCAATTTATTCAAATCTTATTTTAAACTTAAAGATGTTATGGGACCTATCTCTTTGATAAGACGACTCGATTGACAGTAATTAGTAAGAACCTGCTTCGGCAGGACAAATCTAATTTAGGCACAGTGAAAAGGCAATTATCTGGAGAAATACATTTCAATGATAGATGTTTCCTTTCGACTTGGAGCTGGTGAGGCAAATAAAAAAATTAGCGGCCTCCTGTCATATCGACGTTTGATTAGGCAAAGATACAATTTAGGCCCGGTTAATTGACAATTATCCTGAAGCTGCGTTACTGATGATGGAAGTTGTCTTTTAATTTTGGAGCTGACTGATGTAAACAACGTCAGGTTGAATCTTGCCTTGATTTCAAGATACGATATCCATCCCAGAGATTAGTAACGATACACTGGCTTAGGCTTATATGAAAATTTTACAATATACTGAGCCAGCTGCATTGATAAATTGTCTTTCCAATGACATATCCTGTAATCCTCTTCCTACTTAATGCCCATTCACCCGATTTGGAATTTAAAGGCACGATTAATAACTAAAAATTATTCAATGACTTCAAATCATAATTTAGTATCAAGGAAAGAAATAAAATAAATTTATTTAATTATCTACTTTCTCTTCCACTGTGCGTATGCGTGTGTGTGACGTATTATTCACGCGGTACTTTCATTTTTGACAGGTGACCCCTTTTTTTTCTTGTGACATCGTAAGTAATAATAATTTTCGGGAAAATTAACTAAAATATTATATTATATTCGTATCGGAATTCGAACCTTTTCTCTCATTAATAGATGGTCAACACCCGACGTTCAGACCCAATAACTCGTCGCGAATTCCCTCTGCGAAACGCAGGCGTAGCTCGCCGAGCATTATATAGACAAAGATTACTGCGAGACCGTCCCTCCGTCGCCCGTCAATTATTTATAGATAGGGACGAGATTCCTGCCGGATTAACAAGAGCCGCAACCGATCGCGAAGACACACTCTTCGATCTCTCTTTCGCACCCTTGCCCCCGGAGTTCAACCCTGAGGCCGTCACCAATCGCAACCTCCCGGCGATACCAACTGGCGAGAAATCTGAGGAGGAAGACATTACAGAAACAACCTATCCGGACAGCTCAAGCGACGCATCGACAATAATTGTCGACTTAAACAATCCTACGGACGGGATCCCGCTAGGACTGCTCCGCGCTTGGGAGCGCAACGCAGAAATCCCTGCGACAAGAGATCAACAAGTCCAGACTTCACCGCCGCCAAGCCCTCCACGAACTCCTGACTCATTCTCAGGTTATTTTACCTAGAATTACTCCCCGGTCGCTCTTGGAGAAATAGATTTAGAACCCATAGACATCTCTCCGAGCGAAGAGAGCTCTACAGATTGGGAAACAAATCAAATTCTCGACTATTTAAACAATGAGGAATTCCTCGATACCATCGTAGACTTATAAAAATAAAGTACATTAGCGTCAACAAGAAAATTATTATGATATTATATTCAACATAAATTTGCATTTAATGTACATGGATAAATAAAATGAAAATAGAAATTATAACATAATATATCCACATATTTATTTATTTGTCAACCTTAAAATATCTCTGAAAAGAAGCGTCCTGTAGATCCTGAATCTCTCGGCGTCCCAGGGTATATCCGGCCTAGCAGGTTGCCCTGAAAAAGAAATTGAGAGATACAACCTTGTTCGTCCATGCACGGTAAGCCCTGCAGAATCGTTGAATAAACGATAAAATAGGACGTAACAAATAACATTTACAAAAATTAATAAATATAAGACTCGAAATATAAAATTAAACAAAACAGTTATAATGGCAATACGAGTCGAGTGTCGATGTTATAACACATTTATTTATAATACAATCAAATAAATATTGATATTAAAGCATACAAAGAGAGGATAGCGAACGTTTCGACCCTATTATTGGGTCATCTTCAGCGCGAAAGTATATAATAAATAACATTTAACTTTGACTATTTAATAACAAAATGTAAAAACAAATGGCCAGTAATAACTAAATAATAATCTTTTATAAAGTAACAGGCTTCTCTTAGAAATTAATGATTTAAATATTTCTTAGCGAATAGTGGCTAATCGGGCAAGAACTTCTTTTGAAATCCTAGATTACTTTAACTTTCAGTCCTCGTTGAGTTCCCTTTTATCCGTGTGTATATATACAGGGTGATTCAAAATAACCCCTGTGTCCCTGAAATGACATATTCTTGAATCAATTCTAAGACGATTTTTCCTTCGGCAAAATTTCGTCCGAAGCTTAGTTTTTGAATTATTAAAGGAAGTAGTTAACGTATGACGGGTCGAATACAAGAGGCAGGCAAGGGTGGCGCGATTCACCGTCAGACGCGGGAGCTTACGCGGGGCGCCTGCTGCGATCAGCTGATCGCTATACACATACAGAAACACATGCGAACACACACATTCTCTCTCTGTCTCTCTCTGTCTCTCTCTCTCTCTCTCTCTCTCCCTCTGTCTCTCTCTCTCTCTCTCACATTCGCTCACTCACCTGTAATTTTTTTTTTTTTTTTTTTTTACGAGAGAGGGGAAAATGCATTTTATGCATACCCACCGGTCGATCCAGTGAGTTATGTGGGACTCGAGTACCAAGTCCAATTACCAACTCGGTACTCCCTACCTACTAAAAACCCCTCTCTTTTCACGAATTTCCATTCACACACTGTCCCTCTGACTTCCCGAGATCTGTTTTCACATAACGTCAAAAAATAGTTATTATTACCTTGTTCGATGACTTTTGATGTATTGCTGTAATTGCTTGAAGGAGAAATGAATTTTCCGATAGATCGTACGTTCTCAAATTTAACGTAGATATCACGTTGCAAAAGACAAGAAATCCACACTAAATTATTAACTGAAAGTTTTTCTTCTTTCAT
Organism: Camponotus vicinus; assembly: GCF_025532165.1. Classification (NCBI taxonomy): domain Eukaryota; kingdom Metazoa; phylum Arthropoda; class Insecta; order Hymenoptera; family Formicidae; genus Camponotus; species Camponotus vicinus. The sequence continues at coordinate 17,975,171 of NW_028141956.1, read as the reverse complement.
GAACTGTATTCTTTTATAAACTTTAACGTAATCACATTTATTTACTCACTCGATGAGACGAGAAATTTACTAATGACTCTATCACTAATCACTATTAATCACTGTCGAATAATAACTGTTGGCGATTAAAAATCACTCGATGAAAGAAACACGCGCGGACACGTTACTACACGACACGACGACGCGACAATGCGACGATAATTACTCGGCGACTGCAAGCAATTTTTTGTCATGGTAGGTTGCGGTAGGTTAAGGTACTACTGGCGCTATCGAACGCGATCATGTGTTCGATTGAAGAATGCGGTAAACATAATAAACATTTAACATATTAATATTATTATTATCATGAATGTATGTGATATCCATACATCGTATGATATCTATTTAAAAATTAATTAGATTAAATAAGTGTTTTTAAAATATTTATTACTTTTACTATTATCATATAAAATATTAATATTAATATTAAATATTTATTTAAGATAATAGTAAAAGTAATAAATATTTTAAAAACACTTATTTAATCTAATTAATTTTTAAATAGATATCATACGATGTATGGATATCACACACATTCATGATAATAATAATATTAATATGTTAAATGTTTATTATGTTTACCGCATTCTTCAATCGAACACATGATCGCGTTCGATAGCGCCAGTAGTACCTTAACCTACCGCAACCTACCATGACAAAAAACTGCTTGCACTCGCCGAATAATTATCGTCGCATTGTCGCGTCGTCGCGTCGTGTAGTAACGTGTCCGCGCGTGTTTCTTTCATCGAGTGATTTTTAATCGCCAACAGTTATTATTCGACAGTGATTAATAGTGATCAGTGATAGAGTCATTAGTAAATTTCTCGTCTCATCGAGTGAGTAAATAAATGTGATTACGTTAAAGTTTATAAAAGAATACAGTTCATGAAAGAAGAAAAACTTTCAGTTAATAATTTAGTGTGGATTTCTTGTCTTTTGCAACGTGATATCTACGTTAAATTTGAGAACGTACGATCTATCGGAAAATTCATTTCTCCTTCAAGCAATTACAGCAATACATCAAAAGTCATCGAACAAGGTAATAATAACTATTTTTTGACGTTATGTGAAAATAGATCTCGGGAAGTCAGAGGGACAGTGTGTCAAAGGAAATTCGTGAAAAGAGAGGGGTTTTTAGTGGGTAGGGAGTACCGAGTTGGTAATTCGACTTGGTACTCGAGTCCCACATAACTCACTGGATCGACCGGTGGGTATGCATAAAATGCATTTTCCCCTCTCTCGTTAAAAAAAAAAAAAAAATTTACAGGTGAGTGAGCGAATGAGAGAGAGAGAGAGAGAGAGAGAGAGAGAGAGAGAGAGAGAGAGAGAGAGAGAGAGAGAGACAGACAGACAGACAGACAGACAGACAGACAGACAGACAGACAGAGAGAGAATGTATGTGTTCGCATGTGTGTCTGTATGTGTATAGCGATCAGCTGATCGCAGCAGGCGCCCCGCGTAAGCTCCCGCGTCTGACGGTGAATCGCGCCACCCTTGCCTGCCTCTTGTATTCGACCCGTCATACGTTAACTACTTCCTTTAATAATTCAATAACTAAGCTTCGGACGAAATTTTGCCGAAGGAAAAATCGTCTTAGAATTGATTCAAGAATATGTCATTTCAGGGACACAGGGGTTATTTTGAATCACCCTGTATATATATGTATATATTCACTATTAAAAGGTAATTTTCCTCAGAGTCTTGGTACCTGAAAAATATAATAAATGTATAAGAAAATTTACTATAAAAATTATCAAGTAAGACGTTTAAAATATAATACATACTTGCACACTTTTTATGATCCTATATATATATATATATATATATATATATATATATATATACCCTCTTCCTAATAATATAAGACAGCTTGTCATAAATAAGTAGCAAGAATTCCAAGTCCCAGCAGCTGAAAATAATAATCAAATAATATTTGGTCGTATGAAAAATTAATTTAACAAAAATATACTAAAAAATCAATCTATATAAAAATCTATTATCATTATAAAAGTTTGATTGATCAAAATTATTATATTAAAAAGGTTTTAATATTTTACAAATTTATATAACTATATAGGAGTGAAGAAAATCAAATAGTAAAAGAAGTATAATAAATCAAATATTAATACATTAAATTTTAACAATAAATATATTAAATTAAATAATAACTACAAAAAGGACTTCAAAAAATTAGTATGAATAAAATTTTATACATAACTCTGCTGCATGCAGAATTATAAGTCTTATAAACCTCTAAGGCTAATCTTCTTTCGCTCCGTTATCTCCCCTATGTCCAGTGTACGTTAATGCTTGCGACACCCGACGAACGGGTTACCTTGAAATAAAATGAATTCATTAATAAAAATTTAAAAGACAATACATTAAAATAATAAAAGTACATATATATGTATATTATATATATATATATATATATATATATATATATACATATATATATATATATACATATATGATGCAATTAAATAAAACTTTTAACTAATGAACTTACCAAATAAACTTCCGAAATAATTTACACAGCGGCCTCAAAATCCTTTCAATACTGCATATTCTCATATGCTTTAAGCCCGTCTGTCATCCGTGAATAATCCATTGGCCCGTATCCTTTCCAACATATATATATTATATATGTAAATACAATCTAGACAAATAAGAAAAATTTAATTAATAACACATTTAAACTCTAAGCATAAGGACATAATAATTAATTACCAAAATCAGGATGACAAGTGTATGTACCGGGAAATTAATAATAAGAATAAAATAGCAACGTGATTTTATATGCGTGAATTAATAAGTCAGTCTAAGCGCTCAAGGCAAAGCCAGTGTGCCGCGTTATCTGTTGGAACCAGATACCACCAACAGTCTTGTCTCCCCTATTGCATGCGACGTTCATGTGTTAGCCTTTAGACAAAAGAGACTCTAAAATAATATACTTATAAGACCACAGCGTAAAATAAAATTCAATTTCTTGTCTACAAATTATTGCCCGACAATACATATATACTTTCATTTTGGTTATTTAATTGCAAAATCTCATATATAATCAAAATGAAATAACAAATGATTAACAATGACTAAACAATAATCCATTATTTATTAAATAAATGAATCTTACTAATGAACCCTTTTGAAAATCAATATTTCTTAATCAATAAAGCATAATTAATTGAGCAAATTTCTACTAAATACTTTCTAATTAATAAGCCCATACATATATGTATATGCCCATTATTCGAAAATCGAACTCCTTATGTCCATTGACTACACCTCAGAGTCCCGTTTACCTACATTCCCGATTGCCAACTACTTCGTTTGCGCACAACATTTTGCCGACAGCTTCTTTTGCCGACATTCCCGATTGCCTACATGTATTATTGCACACACGAAAAAAAAATGAAAATACGAAAGTACGATTGCACACATGACATTATTGCGCACATGCACATTGCACACATAATAAATCATATTAACACATTGTGTTACATCCCGCGCCTGATTTTTCCACGAACTTTCATGTAAATCCTCTAAGTTTCTTTTAGCGCATTTGAAAAGCGCGCCAAGGCGCGCTATGACACCGAACTTCGACTAGCGGCCGAGCGCAGCACTGCGTTAGATTTAAGCCTCCGCCAAGCGCCCAGAGATGGCGCTCAGCTAGGGCCCCTCTCTCTACAAGCTCCCCACTTTCGACCGCCGCAGCAGTCGAGCCGCCGAAATCGAGGGACCTCGGAGCGGGCCCAGACTCAGTTAGTCTAACTCGCGACACCGAACCGACAAGTCCTAAGCTGGACTCTAACTCTAATTCCATATCGTAATCTTAACTCAAATTCCAAGTTCATTATAAATTCATCCTCGAATCTAAGTGCTAGTTTAAATATATTACATTGTGTGTATTAATTTAGAAATATATACTAGTGTGTGCTAAATCTCGTGATCATTCAAAAGAATCCTAATTCAATAAATCCACATCCCACGCGACGCGACGTTAATATACAGATATTCTTAACCTGGCACGTGCTACTAAATTATAATAATTAAATCGAGTTTTCGTATTTGAAGTGACGACAGAGAGGACAAGTCGCTCGTCGCCTACAGAAAATACGAAGCATAATTGATTACTTCTGATTCAAAGTGACGACTCAGAGAGGACAAGCCGCTCGATGTCTATAGAAAATCCGAAGCATAATTAATCATTTCTGATTTGAAGTGACGGCTCAGAGAGGACAAGCCGCTCGCCGCCTACAGAAAATCCGAATATGACTTTAATTTTCTACAATGCCTAAAACACGCCGTGCCGGTAGGAAAAATCAACTCCGTCGGATGATAGCGAGACATTACTACGCCGCGTCCACCAATTATATCGATATCGTAGAAACAAATCACTATGATAAAGAATACGAACAGTTATTCGCGAGTGCAAATAAAACCACGTGCTTAATAAAGTGGCCAGAACGACTCATCCCCATCGACGTTGATAACCAGCCGCATCAACCCGCTTCCATTCATCCCGGAGACCCGCGTGGAGCGCCGCGATCCCCGCCTACCAGTGCAGCCTGATTAATCAACGCGGCCAGGCCACGTGGAAATTAATCTTTGAAAGGAAATGAAGCGAAGCCATCTTGGAGGTAAGTGACGGTTGAAAATTCCTGTTTGTGCAAGTCACGACTTTTTTGCTAGGCCCATCGTATTTTTGTATAAGGTTTCACTTTTACGATCTTAGCCCGACCCTTCGGCGCCGCGGTACATTCCAGTGGTCAATCGAGTCTCTCTGTATTAAATCCCCGGCCTTATCTCCGCAAATTACCGCGAATACCGGCTCTATCCCGCGAATTATAGCCAAATATTAATAATAATAATAACAACAATTCGAATTCTTAGCGATAAATGACCGCGGTCCTCTCCTTAAGCTGTAATTAACGAAATTATGAATTGGGATTTAATCCGACGCTTTTGGGATTTAACGCAACGACCTACTAACCTATTTTCAACTTTGGGATTTAACGCAACGACCTACTAACCTATTTTCAACTTTGGGATTTAACGCAACGACCTACTAACCCACTGACCTAATTTCGATTTTGGGATTTAACGCAATGACTCACTGACCCAGTGACCTAATTTTTATTTTAGGATTTAACGCAGTGACCTAATTTTTATTTTGGGATTTAATGCGATGACCCAGTGACCTACATAAATTGACCCAATTACCCCGTGACCTACTTTCCCGAATCCCTTTATACCGACGCTGCGTTAAAGGGACTTAGTCCCAGTCGAGATCTACTTTCAAGAAAATCCCTGGAAAATCGGATTTAACCCGATGAAATCGCTTTTCCCCGATGCGATCCCGCGTGTTTTGTGATCGGACCACTCAGGCCCCTCTTAATACCCCCGATCTCTCCCTGAGCTTTTGCCAGAAGGCTTGCGGATTCGCGAATAATCATACTAGAGCCGCTCTGTGCGCTCTAGTTCTGTTATTATTCCCTGCCCGCCGAAGAGCGTCTACAGTATAATTACGTGACGAAACATAGACTTGTAGGGACGATTGTCTCCTACTCCGCCCTTGTTACACACACACGTACATATACTCACGTATACTATATAAATTCTAATCCCGGCATGCATGCATCCGACATCCGCTTTCACTTTTGTAAAATTTTACAACCCTTGCATGTTACGCAGCCTTCCATCGATCCCTTACATCGCCGATTAACATATGGCAAGCACACGGCTTTTCCTACACAACGGTCACTCCGAGAATCCTTCCGATTATAAAAACTTTCTCCCGGATCATGCATGCTGAGTCCTGGTTTTCCAGGATTCATTCTGTATCCCGCTTTTCGAGAGTTCACATCGCGCCTACACACAGTACACACGAGACTTCACACTAGTATACAAGACGCTCAAAATTATAGATTAAAATAAATTCGGAGCTATATAACTGAAAAACGTTAATTTCTTATATCCCGAGATCACCCACAGACTTATAATTGACGAACCCATCGGATTTGGGTGTCACTCCTGTGGAAATAGATTAAGCAGCATCAGAATTAGCGACGAATGCCCCGAGTGCCCTGAGCGACTTCTAGACTATTGGCTACACCCTGCCAATCATCCAGTAACTCAAGACGATAATATAGTTATCCCTATCGTGTACCCCGACGAAGAGTCCACCGACTCCGAGCCCGAACAATAATTCCGAGCGCTTCAGATCGCACGTATCCCCGGGAAGAACCGCATAGGTTCGCTTGACCCGAAAAAGCGATCGAGCCCCGCGACGTCCGAATTCTCTTTTAGAGCCGCGACATCCCGGGACGTAACAATTGCACACATGACATTATTACGCACATGCACATTGCACACATGACTTTATTGCACACAAAAATTTAATCATAAACATAAATGATAATAAATAATGTAAGGTAATAAAATATACAGGGTGATTCAAAATAACCCCTGTGTCCCTGAAATGACATATTCTTGAATCAATTCTAAGACGATTTTTCCTTCGGCAAAATTTCGTCCGAAGCTTAGTTTTTGAATTATTAAAGGAAGTAGTTAACGTATGACGGGTCGAATACAAGAGGCAGGCAAGGGTGGCGCGATTCACCGTCAGACGCGGGAGCTTACGCGGGGCGCCTGCTGCGATCAGCTGATCGCTATACGCATACAGACACACATGCGAACACATACATTCTCTCTCTGTCTGTCTGTCTGTCTGTCTGTCTGTCTGTCTGTCTGTCTGTCTCTCTCTCTCTCTCTCTCTCTCTCTCTCTCTCTCTCTCTCTCTCTCTCTCTCATTCGCTCACTCACCTGTAAATTTTTTTTTTTTTTTTTTTACGAGAGAGGGGAAAATGCATTTTATGCATACCCACCGGTCGATCCAGTGAGTTATGTGGGACTCGAGTACCAAGTCGAATTACCAACTCGGTACTCCCTACCCACTAAAAACCCCTCTCTTTTCACGAATTTCCTTTGACACACTGTCCCTCTGACTTCCCGAGATCTGTTTTCACATAACGTCAAAAAATAGTTATTATTACCTTGTTCGATGACTTTTGATGTATTGCTGTAATTGCTTGAAGGAGAAATGAATTTTCCGATAGATCGTACGTTCTCAAATTTAACGTAGATATCACGTTGCAAAAGACAAGAAATCCACACTAAATTATTAACTGAAAGTTTTTCTTCTTTCATGAACTGTATTCTTTTATAAACTTTAACGTAATCACATTTATTTACTCACTCGATGAGACGAGAAATTTACTAATGACTCTATCACTGATCACTATTAATCACTGTCGAATAATAACTGTTGGCGATTAAAAATCACTCGATGAAAGAAACACGCGCGGACACGTTACTACACGACGCGACGACGCGACAATGCGACGATAATTATTCGGCGAGTGCAAGCAGTTTTTTGTCATGGTAGGTTGCGGTAGGTTAAGGTACTACTGGCGCTATCGAACGCGATCATGTGTTCGATTGAAGAATGCGGTAAACATAATAAACATTTAACATATTAATATTATTATTATCATGAATGTGTGTGATATCCATACATCGTATGATATCTATTTAAAAATTAATTAGATTAAATAAGTGTTTTTAAAATATTTATTACTTTTACTATTATCTTAAATAAATATTTAATATTAATATTAATATTTTATATGATAATAGTAAAAGTAATAAATATTTTAAAAACACTTATTTAATCTAATTAATTTTTAAATAGATATCATACGATGTATGGATATCACATACATTCATGATAATAATAATATTAATATGTTAAATGTTTATTATGTTTACCGCATTCTTCAATCGAACACATGATCGCGTTCGATAGCGCCAGTAGTACCTTAACCTACCGCAACCTACCATGACAAAAAATTGCTTGCAGTCGCCGAGTAATTATCGTCGCATTGTCGCGTCGTCGTGTCGTGTAGTAACGTGTCCGCGCGTGTTTCTTTCATCGAGTGATTTTTAATCGCCAACAGTTATTATTCGACAGTGATTAATAGTGATTAGTGATAGAGTCATTAGTAAATTTCTCGTCTCATCGAGTGAGTAAATAAATGTGATTACGTTAAAGTTTATAAAAGAATACAGTTCATGAAAGAAGAAAAACTTTCAGTTAATAATTTAGTGTGGATTTCTTGTCTTTTGCAACGTGATATCTACGTTAAATTTGAGAACGTACGATCTATCGGAAAATTCATTTCTCCTTCAAGCAATTACAGCAATACATCAAAAGTCATCGAACAAGGTAATAATAACTATTTTTTGACGTTATGTGAAAACAGATCTCGGGAAGTCAGAGGGACAGTGTGTGAATGGAAATTCGTGAAAAGAGAGGGGTTTTTAGTGGGTAGGGAGTACCGAGTTGGTAATTGGACTTGGTACTCGAGTCCCACATAACTCACTGGATCGACCGGTGGGTATGCATAAAATGCATTTTCCCCTCTCTCGTAAAAAAAAAAAAAAAAAAAATTACAGGTGAGTGAGCGAATGTGAGAGAGAGAGAGAGAGAGAGAGAGACAGAGAGAGAATGTGTGTTCGCATGTGTTTCTGTATGTGTATAGCGATCAGCTGATCGCAGCAGGCGCCCCGCGTAAGCTCCCGCGTCTGACGGTGAATCGCGCCACCCTTGCCTGCCTCTTGTATTCGACCCGTCATACGTTAACTACTTCCTTTAATAATTCAAAAACTAAGCTTCGGACGAAATTTTGCCGAAGGAAAAATCGTCTTAGAATTGATTCAAGAATATGTCATTTCAGGGACACAGGGGTTATTTTGAATCACCCTGTATATATGAATAAAACAGAAAATTCAATAAGGGAAATTAAAAATATATATACAGTAGTGAGCAAAATAAATCATACACCAAGCAAAAATTTACAGTTTTGTCTACAATATTTTTATTATAATAGTTATCAAAATGATATCCTTTGAAAAATTGTAGTATTTTCTATCAATTTTAATAAAAAAATGTTAATTAATAAAAAACATTTATAATTTTTTATTTAGAGTTATTTTAGTGAACACGTTGCTTTTTCCTGTGGTGCAAAATAAATCATACACTTCATTTAACTCATCTGAAGTACTTCCTATTCATGCGAAAACGCGCCAAATGAGAGCTATTGATAAACAAACGAGGGCCGAAGACAAACGAAACAACTGAACATCGGTTTCGAAATGATCTTTCGTGCAGGAGGTAAACGTGCAGTATACATAATGGATAATAAACAAATTTCGATTGATCTGCGTAAACTAATCATTCGAGACCGAGAAAAAGGAGAATCTTTACGAAAAATCGCTGTAAGATACGCAGTATCGGTAGGGGCTGTCCAGCATATCTGGAAGAAATATCAAGCGTATGGAATTGTAAGGGACCTGAGTGGACGAGGCCGAAAGCGAGCTACAACAAAACGAGAGGATATCATGATCGTGAGGGAAGTATAGAAAAATCCTAAGATTTCGGCAAGAAATATCAAAGAATCATTAAATTTGGATGTCAGCCGTCACACAATTGCTCGTCGACTACATGGGGCCGGTTTGAAAAACTGCATTGCATCCAAACGTCCCTTTATTAGCAAAATTAATAAAAAGAAACGGTATGAATTTGCGAAAAAATATATCGGAAAACCACTAAGCTTCTGGAAAATAGTTGTATGGTCTGATGAGAGTAAATACGAACTTTTTGGGCAAAAACGTCGTTCTAGAGTGTGGAGAAAAGCAAAGGAAGCACTCAAGGAGAAAAATATTCAGAAAACTGTTAAACATGGAGGAGGCAATATTATAGTGTGGGGATGTTTTGGATGGTCTGGAGTTGGAAACTTAGCTCGTATCGAGGGTATAATAACAGCAGAGAAATACATTGACATCTTATACGAAAATCTTGAGGAATCGATACTGAAATTAGGATTAGAAAACAGCTTCATCTTCCAACAGGACAATGATCCTAAGCATACTGCTAAGGTATCGACTAAATTCTTCAAAGATAGTAAGATTAAACTGCTAGAATGGCCTCCCCAGTCACCAGATTTAAATCCTATTGAGAATTTGTGGAATTATCTGGATGACAAGGTCGATAAAACAAACGCATCAAACAAAACTAATTATTTTAAGGCACTTCAGCATGCATGGAATCAGATTGATATGGATTACATAAAAAAATTAGTTGAGAGCATGCCTCGACGTCTGGAAGCAGTCCTTAAGGCCAAAGGAGGACACACAAAATATTGATGACAAGTATTTTTTGTTTTCGAATTTTTGTTTCGTTTATTTTTTAAATGTATGATTTATTTTGCACCACAGAAAAAAGCAACGTGTTCACTAAAATAACTCTAAATAAAAAATTATAAATGTTTTTTATTAATTAACATTTTTTTATTAAAATTGATAGAAAATACTATAATTTTTCAAAGGATATCATTTTGATAACTATTATAATAAAAATATTGTAGACAATAGTGTAAATTTTTGCTTGGTGTATGATTTATTTTGCTCACTACTGTATATAATAATAAAGGAAAACAGAATACGAGCCTAATTCCAACATTAATAACGATAAATGTACGGTCTTATAAAATTTCAATATGCATGATTCTATATGTACTAATTATTAAAATGAATTATAAGCCTCCTTATAAGAGCCAGCGCACCGCGCTATCTCCCCTAATGTTTTCAACGTCCACGCCGAGTCTTAAGACAAAGGGGACTCGAGAATATATCATGCATGAATATTATAAAGAGCGCTTTCTTATTGCGAGCGTAATAAATTATTATAAAATTATAAGTTATAAAAGAATATATATATATTGTATGTCAAATTAGGCCATATCATTAATTAAGGAGATTCGACAATAATACATTTTAAGCAAACTTCTAGTTTTCAAAAAGGAAATATAATACATATTTAATTATTAAATAATTACAAAACAAATTCAATAATGTAGTTAAAAATTTAATAACTACATTTATTAGATTTTACAAAACAATATGTATAAACATATGTATATATGTATATTCTATGTAATAAAATTAACAATAAGAAATATATGGATAAATTATAACAAGCAAAATTATTAGGTCGACTTATAAAACGCTATAAGAATAAATTCACTCACCAAAAGATAAGCGACCCTCCGAGCTTCATCCGGTGCAACTGCACATGAGCTCACTCGGCGATAAGATAAAGCCTGGCGCGACTGCCTGGCACGGCGAACACCTGCGTCCGGTGCGACAAGACCAACTCGCCACATTTTTTGTTCAAAGAACTGCAACGGTTAAAATACTTTTATATTATAATGCAACACAATTATTATTAACAATTATTTAGTCAATATTAATCAAAAGTGCTATGTACATGCACCTATGTACACATGTACAGATGCATCTATGTATATATATTGTGACCGTTAATTCTTTAAGGGCTAACGATTTTACGTGGCCGGTGTTTTTGGCCCACGGCACACCTTCGGCGCGATCTCCTTACATAACAAAAAAAAAACGTTTCTCTCCAAAATCAAATATATGGGCGCCAGGTGCGGTAATCCGCACCGCTCTATAAAATTTACCGTATCGGCAGTACACAAAGAATGCAAAATTCTCAGAAAAATCGCGACGGACGCTCGACTAGCCCCGTCTCGAAATTGGCAGAGGGGGGGAGTCCGTGTTAACAGTTCACAAGGAAGGATCGAGAATACAGGGTGGCTGCAAATAAAACATAATATTATAATAACAAGAATTAATATATTTAACATATGAATAAATTTTAATGACAGACAGATTCGTGTAGATGCAAAGCGGTTTTATAATATTGATTATCCGATTATTAGCCGGCAGCGACGGGCCGGCATTCGAGCGCGATCACCGCGGTATCATATGTCACGCGGCGGAAAAAAAAGCATACAAGAAAAGTCCCGGAATTCCGCGCTAAACGAGACTTGTTAGAGTTTCGGCAGCTACGAATCCCCAGATAACTTTTAATAATGAGCACCGCGGTGTCGACTCCTTTAATGACATCCGTCTTTCGCGAATCGAAATAATTAATTATAATAATGGATCTACCCGCCGCACACGCAGTTAACAGAAGCGATTATAGATGCGAACCGATTATACAGATCTGCTGCTTTAACGAAAGAATTGAGCGACTACTAACTTATCTAACATGAACGGTTGAATCTAGACATGAAAAACTATCAATAACAATAAAGTATCAAATGATTTGAGCCTCGGAAATATGCGAGCCGATGCCGCGACGTATTTGTCGGTTATTGGATATCGCAATCGCCTTTGTGGGTGAGCTCGGTTACAGTACTTTCAACAGACAAAGTTTTACAGCTAACAGTAATAATTGTACAAATAAACATTTACAGTGACTGTCGGCGCGCAACTGGGAGAGAGGGCACTTAATTTTACGAAAGCTCGAACAAAGTCTTTCGGCCGGCCGTCGTACTCTAAGACGCAAATATCGAGAACGCAGAAAAGGAATTTCACAATAAATTTAATGACGGCAGCTATACGGCACCGACATTGTTCGAGCTAATTCTACCTGAATTATTTAACAAAGACGGCCAGATGGGGTCGACGCTTGTCTCACCGGTGACTCCTGGCGGTTCTCCGTGCTCTCGGCATCCACGTGTCGGATCGATGATTTTGGGCCGTCGTTCCCTTCGCCGGTCCGCCGAACAGTGGCGAGCGGAAGGCCCGTCGGAATCACGCCAGCAAATTAATGCGTAACTAGGCCACCTGTGGCGCTTCCGCAACCCTCAGGATCGTCGTGTGGCCCATTTAATCCTGGGGCCTTCAGGGCTGTACATGTGCTTGTCGCACCCCGTTTCCTCTTTTCTTTTCCATAATTCCTCTCGTCGAGGCCCGTCAGGAGGGATACTTTCGGCAGCCACTCGCCGTTATTTAGAATGTTCTTCTTTAGCGCTGTTCCGGCCGAGATGACTCCGACTCGGGGTCTCAGTGTCAGTTTTCGTCCGCTGGTTGGCCTTCCCCTCAATTGTACCTGCTGGGCATGTGAATGTTTACAGGGGCGGCAGCGGTAGTCTTAAGTGGACTTTATTATTGACGCAATTAAATAATAATACTTAGCTTGGCGTGTTCCTTTTAGTCGGCGCCTCCGCTCGCCCGTTTCCTTGTATCCTGTACTCCTTCCTCAATTTTGAGCCACCGGATGAGATCCCGTCAGCGTTTCCCATCGTGCCCGCTCTTAAGCCTAATCTTAACGCTAACAAATAAATTTGTACGCACGGAAGGCGAGTATAATCTCGCCTCCAATAGCCGCTCTCTCCCTAAATTAGGGGAGAACGAGGGCCCAAATTCATTCTCGGTCGGATCTCGCGATCCTTGTGACGGACCGCCAAGTGTCACGTCACAACTCCCCCCTCCTAAGAGAGGACCGAGGAGGTCTCGGCTACCGACCAACGTCGACAGCCGTCAGCCTTCGAATGCTCCTAAATCTCCAAATTCAAAATTAGTCCACTCTCCTCCATAGCCGCGCCTGCAGTCATCCTCATACAGGTTACGAACACGCAACACCACAATGATCATGCGACCACAAAGCCAAAGCAGAGTACAACCGAAACAAGGAGGAGTTCTTATCCTAGAGGGCGTAACAGCAGGAAAGGGCTAGGAGGATAGAAACCGACTAAGGCGATGCTGTGGTCCCTCAATCTATTTTTATTCTCCCCCAAAGAGGAGCCGAAAAAAAAAAAATGGTACAAAAGGAAGGCAGAAAAGAGAAGGAAAAAAAAAATATAATACATAGGTAGAGGGGTTGGCGGCAGCTATTAATGGCCCAAATGTCCTCTGTCGGGGTGGTAGGGCCCCAGGTCTCTCCACTCCTCCCGGCATTTGGGGCAGGTCCGAAGGGTGACTCCGTCCCGGCCACATCCATAGCAGTACTGCCGGTTCCCCTTGGGCCACGGACAGGTGGAGTAACGATGGTCGGGGGAGCGGCAGTTCCAGCAGGTCGTGGAGCCTCTGGTTGGTGGCCTAGCGGCCACTACCGCGCCTGAACGCTGTGGTTCTCCCACGAGTTGAGCGGCGGCACGACCTGTCTCCGGTGGAGGCGGAGATGGGGGAGTATGACCCCCCATCATCAGGCCGGGGCGCCTCAGAGAGGCTGACAGTAGGAGGCTTTGGCCTCTTCCCCTTCCGGGAGTGCTCCGGTGCACGGCAGCTATTGCGGATGGAGGGGTGTCCGCCTGGACCCCTTGGGACTGGGTGACGGCCGCTTCCGTCTGGGTACCCGCGTCTTGTGACTCCGGTGCGGCAACCCCGAATAGGCGTTGTCCCAGGGTCCTTCCTCCAGAGGCCTGGGTCCCCCGCTCCCTAGTACGGGGAAATTCCCGGACGGTCGCCCCTCGGGTGGTAGTACGGCGGCGGTCCCTATTTTCTGCGAGGTCCCGGAGCTCTATCCAGAACCCCGGGTACTGCTCGTGGATCTCTTCTATGGCATCCCGGTATCGGAGCCTGAAAGTTCGCCACTCATCCATTTTTCGCTCGGTTTCCTCAACGCTTATACTTTCGGCAGCTATCTAGGGAAGCGGAACATGGTAGGGTTTAAGATCCTGCACGTGCACCTTACCCGCAAAATCGCCACTCAAATGGACGAGCTCACACACAACAGGCGAGAGCATGCGATCAATGCGAAAAGGTCCGTGGAATTTCGGTGATAACTTTGCGGCAATATTCTGTGCCGCTGACGATAAAACATGGTGGCGTTTTAATACTAGATCGCCAATCTGAAAAGCAACATTGCGTCGCTTCAAATCGTAGTACGTGGCTTGTTTGCGGTAGGCCTGCTCCAAATTCTCGTCCACCCAGTCGTATAGAGTACGTAATCCTCTCATACGCTCGGACCAATCCGCGGGGTTCCGCGGTTCGATCTCGGCCGTCCCTCGGCAACGATCGCGTAAACTATTGGAGGGAGCTAACTCTCGTCCTAAGTTTAAGAACGCGGGTGATGCTCCGATCGAGGAATGATGAGCCGTATTATAAGCGAAACGAAAGTCTTTCAAGTGCTCATCCCACTCCCGATGGTCTCGATCCAGGAACGCGACAATCATTGTTTTTAAGACCCGATTCACTCGCTCTACGGGATTCGCTTGCGGGTGGTACGGCGGAATAGTGGTGAGTTGGATTCTGTGCTCTTCAGCGAACGTTTGCAATGTTCGGTTCGCGAATTCCGTGCCGTTGTCCGTAAGCAGGAACTTTGGCGTACCCCACCGCGAGACCACTTCCTCTAAAGCTTCACAAATCTTTTTCCCGTTAGCGGCGCGTAGCGGAAAACACTCTACCCACTTTGTAAATAAGTCCTGCACGACCAGGACGTATGCGAATCCGGACTTACTTTTGGGAAACGGTCCCATTATGTCGGCAGCAATGACAGTCCATGGGCCCTCTACGACGCGTCGGCCCATAAGTCCTGTCGGGGGAGCCTGTTCCACTTTCGTACGTTGACACGTGTCGCACCGCCTAACGTATCTCGCGACATCCCGAAACATGTTCGGCCAAAAGTACGCGACCGCGAGTCTTTGGAAGGTCTTTTCCACCCCTAAATGTCCGGACTGCGGCTCGTCATGCGCCTCTCTCAGAGCCTCCCCTCGCCGTTCTTGCGGTAGTACTAATTTCCACCGATCTAAATCCTCGACAATGTCCGACACGATCGCCCTTGGTCGACAGTAATACATTTGACCATCTACAACTCTCCAATCCGTATATCTTTTAGTTCGGTCAGATACCTCCCTGAAACGCCGGCGATACCACTCATCTGCGGTATCGGCAGCTAAATCTGCTTCCGCGGCAACTAATACTTTAACCTCGGTGTCACCTTCATACATTCTCGACAGAGCATCCGGTACGTGATGTAACGCGCCTTTTCTATGCACTATCTCGTAATCGTATTCGAGTAGCTCTAAGGCCCACCTTGCGAGTCGACCCGTAGGATTCTTAAGATTATGCAACCATCGCAGACTACTGTGATCGGTTATTACCGTAAACTTATAACCCTCTAGATATGGTCGAAATTTCTTAATAGCCCATACGACAGCTAAGCACTCCTGTTCTGTGACGGAGTATTTCTTCTCCGGATCGGACAATGCTCTACTCGCGAAAGCTATAATATTTTCTTGTCCCTCGACTGTTTGCGTCAAAACTGCTCCTATCCCGACAGAACTCGCGTCTGTTTGCAAAACGAAGGGAAGATTAAAATCTGGACACGATAAGGTTGGAGCGGCCATCAAATGTGAACGGATCTGTTCAAAAGCACGGGCTTGATCTTCCGCCCATTCCCAACGTTGATTCTTTTTCAGTAATCTTGTTAGCGGTTCACTGAGAGTCGCGAATCGCGGGATAAAACGCCGATACCAGGACGACATACCTAGGAGCCGGCGTAACTGCTTAATGTTCCGCGGGGCCGGATATTCTAAGATCGGTTGTACTTTCTCGGGGTCTACTGTTAGCCCGTCTCTCTGTACAATAAACCCGAGATACCGAACTTGTGAGCGACAAAACTCACATTTCGACGGATTTATAGTAAGACCGGCAGCAAAAATTTTATCCAACACGCGTCCCAACCATTCCAGGTGTTCCTCGAAAGTCGGCGTCACGATCACGATATCGTCTAGGTACGCGAACGCGTGCGGTTCCATTTCCGGCCCTATTAATTTATCCAACAATCGCTGGAATGTCGCGGGTGCTCCGGTAAGTCCATTCGCGTGAAGTGGTACAACCCCTTTCCGGGAACACTAAAGGCAGTAATCTCTCTGCTCTCCTCGGCCAACGGTATTTGAAAGTACGCCTGGCTCAAGTCGAGAGTTGAGATATATTTAGCAGATCTAAGTTTATCTAAAATACCGTTCATATTCGGCAGCGGATACGCATCTTTTTTAGAGATGCCATTCACTTTCCGAAAGTCCAAACAGAATCTATATTTCCCGTTAGATTTCTTTACCATAACGATAGGATTTGACCACTCACTAAAAGAAGGCTCTATAATTCCAGCCTCTAACATTTTATCCACTTCATCGCGAATAGCCTCCTGAACCTTAGGCGAAACCAAATAACATCGCTGTTTAACAGGTCGATGTTGGCCAACGTCAATAACATGCTCTGTAAGAGAAGTGACACCGGGGTTTTCGACAGCTATCGGTACCCTATTCTCCAAAAATGACTCTAGGTGTTCATTCTGCAAGGGTGTCAACTCGGGGAGTCCACAGCATACTCGCGATTCCTCGCTCTCCGACTCAAACGGATATCTCACGGCAGGACTATCTCTAAAATTCCACTCCGATAACTCATAATCCACAACTACGCCAAATTTTCGCAAAAAATCCATGCCGATTAAACACGAGACGGTCAAGTCCGGCAGCAAACAAGCGGAAATGGTACGAATCCGATCCCTTAATCGAAACGATAGATCGACCTCCTCGCGCGCTCTCGCTATCTGCCCATTCGCGGTGCGAATCCGAGTAACTCGTTGCCGAGTAGGCAGATTCAACCTTCGAACAATTTTAATGGCCTCAGCCCCGAGGATCGTACGAGTCGATCCCGAATCGACGAGCGCCCTTAAAGGTTCCTTATTAATGGCAACGATAAGATAATGCAATGGTGGTAGCTCTAAAGAATCGGTGGGATCGACCATGTTCGAAGACAAGACTATCTCGCGCGTGGAGCTCGCGACGCGGGCCTCCCCTTCATTATTCAGAGTCGCAGCGGCCCTCCCTAACGACTCTCGGCCCCGTTTCCCGAACACGAGGGGCACGTTTTCACGGTGACATTCGCCTTGCCGCAACGGTAGCAGTATTGGCGGCGCGATTCCGAGCATTCACGCGCTATATGGCCGGTCTTTTCACAATTCCAACACTTCACCTTCCGGTTGGAAGTCACTGACTTGCTAGAAGTCGGAGCGGAAGTACCGGCGGTCGCGGCAGCAGGAGGCGCAACGGCAACGGTCGCCGGTGCCGTTCGGGTGTCGGTCGCCCCTTTCTGGGCTCGCTTGTCGTTCTTCTTCTTCTTCGTAGGCTGCACGTCAGTTATTCCGGCGGCAGCTACGGCAGTCGGGCCTTTCGCGGCCTTTCGCGGAGGACGATACGCTAAATCAGGAAAAATAGACTGGTCCGGAGTCGGCGGAGGACGATATTGCGCTAAAGCGTCGTAGCTACGTTCAACGCGCGTAGCCGCATATTCCAGCGAGGCGAAATCATAAACATTACAGCGGTGAACCGAAATCTGTAAGCGTGGCAGCATATTACGATGGGCGTAATTTAACTGTTCCTCCAAACTCCACGGAGGACTTAATCTATCGAAAAGGGCGCGAATACAGGTTAAATAATCCGCGATAAGTTCGTGTTCACCCTGCGTACGCCGCATGATCTCGTCTCGTAAGGCAAATTGGAAGTCAGGATTCCCGAATCTTTCACGCCATGCAGTCTCAAAATCTCGCCATGTCCTCCACTGATTACGTTCACCACGGTACCAGTATAGCGCGATGCCCGTTAAAAAGAATGGAATGCATTTAAAAATTTCTTCGTCGCTGACTGTTATCAACGCGCGGCCCTCCTCGATACGCGTTAGAAACGTTTCCGCGTCGCTACCTCTCGCGCCGGAAAATTGCAAATTCCACCGACGCATGATATGATAAACGTCCATGGCGGAAGACGCTGGTCTCGGGGTGGTTCGATTATCCACGGGTGGCGGGGGTAGTTCTATTCGCGGGGGTCGTACACGCAGCCGAGAGCGATCCCCCTCTGCCGCCCCCTCGGCAGCTACGGACCGCTCGTCCCTGTCACTGGGCCTTCTAGGCGCCCCTTCCGGCTGTTCGAACGCTTCCAGATCGACTCCGGTGAGTGTCCGCGGCGTCTCCCATCCCAGTAGTGTGCAGTTCTCATGCTTAATTAATCGAGCTCTTAACGCGGGGGCGGTACCCTCACTGCTCTGACCCCGTCGCTCCAACTCCGCCCTCAGCTGGTCCACCGTCAGCGCGTGAACCCATTCCGTATCGTTCCGATTTTCCACGCTCATCGCGAACACTCGATCTCGAAATAAAATTCAAAATTGGCCGTTATCTCACGGCAACTATACGAGTCGAAAATATATGTGTTTCGATCGACGAAAGCGGTGGTTCCCCGAGGACGCAAATATTTGTGTTATACTGCGAAGGCTTTATTCGAGAGATCCTTGAGAGAAGCTAACAATGACAATCGTTAAATTCGAAAATAATAGGCGAACGCTCCGAACGGTAACACACAAAAATATAAACACTAACGCGAAGACAAACGACTCTAATGTTCCGAAAACTCCGAGCAAGCAATCCTTACTAATATAATTTTCCCAAATAATTTCCCTTTTATAAAATCACACCGAAATTCCACAGATAAAAAAAGATTGGTTTAAAATAAGAATTTTACTATGGCAATTAAATACTGAAAGAAAGGCACATTAATACACAGAATATACATCAAGATAAATAATCTCAATCGCTAACAAGGCAAACGGTAAAAGGAAAAAAAATACACAAGAAAAAGAATCCAAAAATAGCACACATCAATATACAAGTCATAAAGCCGAATATTATAGCGGTAGGCAGCAATTAATGCGCCAATAAATGAAAGAAGGGAGGAGGGGTGCGCAAGCATTCCAAATTTAAATAAACAATAAGGTCCTCTATATTGACTTTTAATTCGCTACGTTGACTTTTCAACAGCTTACAAAACAAAAAAAACGAAGAATTAATTATAATATATAAAAAAAAAAATTAAGCAAAAGATTACGAAGTTTTCAAGAAGTTATCAACAATCATTAATAATACCCGAGAGATAATAATAAAAGCTCCAGAAGTGAATAAAATTCTTAAAAAAGTTGAATTCCAATATATAGTATCTCAGAAGTTTTAATATTGAAAAAAAAAATTAATATTTTCATTAAATTAAAATAAATTACAAAATTTTTTCCAATCGACAGCTATAATTCTCGATATTTCATTAAACCGATTAAATAGGCGATATTACTAATATTTGAAAAGTTTCCCGTACGGGAAAAATATTAATCTGTATTATATATGCTTCTGAGACTTTCCGATACTTTCAAAACGGTTGTTTTCAAAATCATATTTGCTTGCGACCCTCAAATACAAGAGAAATACATGTTCAAATATCAGACACAGAGAGATATCACAACATTCAAAATTCAATATATATTACAGTTGACCTTGTTATTCTCGAGTTCCTTCTTCCTTGTGCCAACGAATCTCTAACGGAAAATTTGAAATCATGAGATGCCCTGTTTTTAGTGGGCCCCACGTTGGGCGCCAATTTGTGACCGTTAATTCTTTAAGGGCTAACGATTTTACGTGGCCGGTGTTTTTGGCCCACGGCACACCTTCGGCGCGATCTCCTTACATAACAAAAAAAAAACGTTTCTCTCCAAAATCAAATATATGGGCGCCAGGTGCGGTAATCCGCACCGCTCTATAAAATTTACCGTATCGGCAGTACACAAAGAATGCAAAATTCTCAGAAAAATCGCGACGGACGCTCGACTAGCCCCGTCTCGAAATTGGCAGAGGGGGGGAGTCCGTGTTAACAGTTCACAAGGAAGGATCGAGAATACAGGGTGGCTGCAAATAAAACATAATATTATAATAACAAGAATTAATATATTTAACATATGAATAAATTTTAATGACAGACAGATTCGTGTAGATGCAAAGCGGTTTTATAATATTGATTATCCGATTATTAGCCGGCAGCGACGGGCCGGCATTCGAGCGCGATCACCGCGGTATCATATGTCACGCGGCGGAAAAAAAAGCATACAAGAAAAGTCCCGGAATTCCGCGCTAAACGAGACTTGTTAGAGTTTCGGCAGCTACGAATCCCCAGATAACTTTTAATAATGAGCACCGCGGTGTCGACTCCTTTAATGACATCCGTCTTTCGCGAATCGAAATAATTAATTATAATAATGGATCTACCCGCCGCACACGCAGTTAACAGAAGCGATTATAGATGCGAACCGATTATACAGATCTGCTGCTTTAACGAAAGAATTGAGCGACTACTAACTTATCTAACATGAACGGTTGAATCTAGACATGAAAAACTATCAATAACAATAAAGTATCAAATGATTTGAGCCTCGGAAATATGCGAGCCGATGCCGCGACGTATTTGTCGGTTATTGGATATCGCAATCGCCTTTGTGGGTGAGCTCGGTTACAGTACTTTCAACAGACAAAGTTTTACAGCTAACAGTAATAATTGTACAAATAAACATTTACAGTGACTGTCGGCGCGCAACTGGGAGAGAGGGCACTTAATTTTACGAAAGCTCGAACAAAGTCTTTCGGCCGGCCGTCGTACTCTAAGACGCAAATATCGAGAACGCAGAAAAGGAATTTCACAATAAATTTAATGACGGCAGCTATACGGCACCGACATTGTTCGAGCTAATTCTACCTGAATTATTTAACAAAGACGGCCAGATGGGGTCGACGCTTGTCTCACCGGTGACTCCTGGCGGTTCTCCGTGCTCTCGGCATCCACGTGTCGGATCGATGATTTTGGGCCGTCGTTCCCTTCGCCGGTCCGCCGAACAGTGGCGAGCGGAAGGCCCGTCGGAATCACGCCAGCAAATTAATGCGTAACTAGGCCACCTGTGGCGCTTCCGCAACCCTCAGGATCGTCGTGTGGCCCATTTAATCCTGCGGCCTTCAGGGCTGTACATGTGCTTGTCGCACCCCGTTTCCTCTTTTCTTTTCCATAATTCCTCTCGTCGAGGCCCGTCAGGAGGGATACTTTCGGCAGCCACTCGCCGTTATTTAGAATGTTCTTCTTTAGCGCTGTTCCGGCCGAGATGACTCCGACTCGGGGTCTCAGTGTCAGTTTTCGTCCGCTGGTTGGCCTTCCCCTCAATTGTTCCCCGTACCTGCTGGGCATGTGAATGTTTACAGGGGCGGCAGCGGTAGTCTTAAGTGGACTTTATTATTGACGCAATTAAATAATAATACTTAGCTTGGCGTGTTCCTTTTAGTCGGCGCCTCCGCTCGCCCGTTTCCTTGTATCCTGTACTCCTTCCTCAATTTTGAGCCACCGGATGAGATCCCGTCAGCGTTTCCCATCGTGCCCGCTCTTAAGCCTAATCTTAACGCTAACAAATAAATTTGTACGCACGGAAGGCGAGTATAATCTCGCCTCCAATAGCCGCTCTCTCCCTAAATTAGGGGAGAACGAGGGCCCAAATTCATTCTCGGTCGGATCTCGCGATCCTTGTGACGGACCGCCAAGTGTCACGTCACAATATATATATCGTATAATTATTGTATAAACTGTAATTATAATGGTTTATAACACCAGAATTTATTAACAATATTATTAACTAAAACTATACAATTAATGGAAGATGAATTAAATATCACTTTTGAACGGAGCATGCTAGAAAGACCGTTCACATTTCTTTTGAAAGAGGCTAAAATTCTGCATTGAAAAATATATGCCTGCAAACTACAATAATTCTGGTTGTTAAAAGACTATTATAAAAACCTTACCGTTTGTAAGATGAATTAACGAGCTCGACGCACGGATAATACTGACAGCTCCGTCGTCCCCACCATCCCCACCCAGGAGCACGCCCACTACGTCACAGCGCGCTCGAAGAAGAAGGACAGCCATAGCGGTCGAGCCGCCTACGCCCGGGAGCGCCGCATTCTCCTATCACTACGGACGCCCGGCACGGAGTAGGGACCAGAGGGTACCTCAGGAAGCGCAGCTCAGTCTTCCGTGCATTTGACCTGGAGCTCTCTAAAAGAAAGGAACAACAGCGATCACGAGCATCTACGAAGCGAATAAAGACTTAGTCTCTGAACATTTTCCGAGCTAAGGACTTAGTCCCGAGAGCTGTCAAATATCAGTATACTTTAAATAATAAAGTGCCTTATTCGAAACATCATTGAGGTCTTCTGCCAATTCTTTATCACCGACTCCTTCGACTCTCCCTCAGAGGCATCGCCGAGGCTGACTGTCTTCCACGGAGATTCGACGCACGTTCCAACGGCAGTACTTTTGGGTAAGTACTCACTTTAATTATTCAATATTTTCCTCTTCATCTCTCGTGATCTGCAACTAGTAACCGAATATTATTATTACTTTACCATACCCTATTGAAGAATTTTATTACGCGTAATAGAGTCAACAACTTACCTTCATACAGTTCCAATGTCTCCTCCTTCTGATAACACGAGTACGTTGATTGCATTTGAACGTTAAACGCTCAGTCTGTCTTTGGTTTTATCCACAAGAGTGAATCGTCGCCTTCGACTTGTTAATCGATGTGCATTGGGTAGCCTACCCTACCCCTCTGCCGTTTCCGCGAAGAATTTTCTCTAGGGAAATTTCTTTACGGACTCTGTGCCGTTGTGACGTGACGTCTTGCACATCGACACTTGTCGTAGAGCACGGGACGCGCTCTTTAAGGACCGACTGACACATAGTATGATAACTCTGGTTTAGTATAATATATTAGAAGAATTATTTTATAATAATAAAACTAAACCAGCAGACACGGTATCCATCTTATATTCAAACATCCTTACACCCCCCTCTTTACCTTGTCATTGCATGAGAAGTAACTAACTAATAATCCTCCCTTATAATAATTGATTTGAGTCGCTATTTCAGAATCTATCCTGTCTCTTTCTCTAAATGTGTTACGAACCTCCGTACTTACGCGCCACATTCATTTTGACAGGTGTCCCCTCTCGTAACTTATAACCGTAAGTAACTCTATCCTCGAGTCATTCCGAAACAATAGAAAGAAAATTTTAATGAACAATAAATATTTCTCGGTAGATGGTTAATGCACGGCGCATCGACCCCGTTCTCCGTTGTCAGATTCCCCTCCTCCAAGCAGGTATAAGGCGTCGCGAGCTATTTAGACAGCGATTATTAAGGGACCGACGTTCCGTCGCGCGCCAATTATTCGTAGATCGGGACGAAATTCCAGATGAAATAGTACGAGCAGTGAACGATCGTGAAAATATTCCGCAACATCTTTCCTTCGCCCCTTTGCTCCCCAAGGTCAACCCCGAAATCAACAGCGAACATAACCTCCAAGCGATACCGGCTGGTGAAGAATCAGAAGAGGAGCTAGAATCAACAGACGAAAGCTCGAGCAGTTCGAGCGACGACTCTACAATAGTTTAGGACCTGGACGACCATACGGCCGGGATTCCGCCAGGGCTACTCCGTGCTTGGGAGTGCAACGCGGAGATAAGAAGAAGCCCAGTGACACAGGACCGACAGGTCCAGACTACGTTTCTCCGCCGTCCAGGCAGCACGGCCTCGTTCTCCGACTACTCAACCCCGAATTATTCTTCCGTTAGACCCGGAGAATTCGAGTTCGACCCCATAGAAATCTCTCCTATAGACGAGAGTTTGGCAGACCAAGAAGTCAATAATATTTTAGATTATCTAAATAGTGAGGAGTTCCTGGGAACTATAGATGACGTGTATCACACATAATTTAACAATAAATTGAGGAAAAAAGGGATAATCTAAAATAGTTTTAAATCATTTCGTTGAATATACCGTATAAAATTAGGCTAACAAAATTGAAAATATATATATATATAAGTATCTTTGTATTCTTGATATGACAATAATAAATAAAGAAATCTTGTAAGGAAATATCATAACAAGGATTCGACTTTTATTTATTCGTCAACCTGAGCATTCCTGAAAAGAAGCTTCACACAGATCCTGAATCTCTCGGCGTCCCAGGGTATAGCCGGCCTAGCAGGTTGCCCTGAAAAAGAAATAGAGAGATACAACCTTGTTCGTCCCTGCACGGTAAGCCCTGTAGAATCGTTGGACAAACGATAAAATAGGACGTAACATAGGGATCAGAGGGTACCTCAGGGAGCGCAGCTCAGTCTTCTGTGCATTTGACCCAGCGCTCTCGAGTGGACATCACCTAGAATCTGACCACCAGCTCTCTAGAAGGAAGGAAGCAACTGACTTACCAAGCATCTTAGAGCCGTCAAATATTGTACTCAAGTATACTTTAAAATAAAAGTGAATTCAAATTCAACTTCGGTCTTCTGCCAATTATTCTTCCACGGCTCCTGACCGAGGCCGAGGCAGTCGGTCTCCGACGGAGAGCAGTCATCCTTACACATCGAGAACTTTACTATCTGGTAAGTACATTCTAAATAATAAGAGATTATTTCTCTACGCTTCCTAATACTATTTAATATAGTTGATAATTTACAGTCACATGCTACTTGACTATTATCTCATAACCATTTGAATTATTCCAGTATGGACTTAACTTTATTTTAATTTCATTTCAACTCACTATCACTATTACCAGATTAAATTGTATGATAGTTTTAATAAATCGGGAATCCATACCTTTAACAATCTATATCCTTGCATCCATGCAATCAATTTATTCAAATATTATTTCAAATTTAAAGATGTTATGGGATCTATCTCTTTGATAAGACGACTCGATTGACAGTAATTAGTAAGAACTTGCTTCGGCACGACAAATCTAATTCAGGCACAGTGAAAAGGCAATTATCTGGAGGAATATATTTCAATGATAGAGGTTTCCTTTTGACTTGGAGCTGGTGAGGCAAATAAAAAATTAGCGGTCTCCTGTCATATCGACGTTTGATTAGGCAAAGATACAATTTAGGCCCGGTTAATTGACAATTATCCTGAAGCTGCGTTACTGATGATGGAAGTTGTCTTGTAATTTTGGAGCTGACTGATGTAAATAACATCAGGTTGAATCTAGCCTTGATTTCAAGATATGAGATCCATCCCAGAGATTAGTAATGATACACTGGCTTAGGCTTATATGAAAATTTTACAATATACTGAGCCAGCTGCATTGATAAATTGTCATTCCAATGACATATCCTGTAATCCTCTTCCTACTTAATGTCCATACACCCGATTTGAAATTTAAAAGCATGATTAATAACTAAAAATTATTCAATGACTTCAAATCATAATTTAGTATCAAGGAAAGAAATAAAATAAATTTATTTAATTATCTAATTTCTCTTCCACTGTGCGTATGCGTGTGTGTGACGTATTATTCACGCGGTACTTTCATTTTTGGCAGGTGACCCCTTTTTTTTTCTTGTGACATCGTAAGTAACAATAATTTTCGGGAAAATTAACTAAAATATTATATTATATTCGTATCGGAATTCGAATCTTTTCTCTCATTAATAGATGGTCAACACCCGACGTCCAGACCCAATAACTCGTCGCGAATTCCCTCTGCGAAACGCAGGCGTAGCTCGCCGAGCATTATATAGACAAAGATTACTGCGAGACCGTCCCTCCGTCGCCCGTCAATTATTTATAGATAGGGACGAGATTCCTGCCGGAGTAACAAGGGCCGCAACCGATCGCGAAGACACACTCTTCGATCTCTCTTTCGCACCCTTGCCCCCGGAGTTCAACCCTGAGGCCGTTACCAATCACAACCTCCCGGCGATACTAGCTGGCGAGGAATCTGAGGAGGAAGACATTACAGAAACAACCTATCCGGACAGCTCAAGCGACGCATCGACAATAATTGTCGACTTAAACAATCCTACGGACGGGATCCCGCTAGGACTGCTCCGCGCTTGGGAGCGCAACGCAGAAATCCCTGCGACAAGGGATCAACAAGTCCAGACTTCACCACCGCCAAGCCCTCCACGAACTCCTGACTCATTCTCAGGTTACTCTACCCCCAGTTACTCACCGGTCACTCTAGGGGAAATAGACTTCGACCCCATTGATATCTCTCCGAGCGAGGAAAGTTTTACATATTTTGAAATAAATCAACTCTTCGACTATTTAAGCAGCGAGGAATTCCTTGATACGATTATAGACCTATAAAAAAAAATATAATACATTAATATCAACAAAAATTATTATTATATCCTTCTATATTTAACATAAATTTACATTTAATGTACATGGATAAGGGAATGAAATAAATAAAAAAATAGAAATTTATAATATAAAATATCCATTTATTTATTTGTCAACCTTAAAATATCTCTGAAAAGAAGCGTTTACAAGGTCCTGAATCTCTCGGCGTCCCAGGGTATAACCGGCCAAGCAGGTTGCCCTGAAAAAGAAATTGAGAGATACTAACTGTTCGTCCTTGCACTGTGAGCCCGGCAGAAACATTGAATAAACGACAAAATAGGACGTAACAAAATAAAATTTTGGTGGCAGCGGTGGGATTTGCCAAAAAAGGATCTAAGCTTCTGAGAGGAAATTAAGTGTTTGACAAATAAATTTTTATAACATATCTAAATCCATTATGCAGACTCGATCAAGTTCGACGAGCTCTGTAGCCACAGGGGCGACGAGAAAACAATATACAGCAGAAGAAACAGAAATCCTCATGCAAAAGATAAATGAAAAGGAGAAACAGTTAAAAGAACAAGCTGAAGCCTTACAAGCCAAGAATGATCACCTGACGAAAATGCAGGAAGAAATGAGCCGAAAAGAAATGGCCGGAGCCCAAGAACAGCCAGCTGTAGAACAACTAATGGCTTCTATGCAAACAATTACCAATTATATTGAAATGATTAATTCAAGGCTCATGAATTTAGAGACCTCGCAAAGAGAAGAAAGACATATTCCACGTGAAGAACGAAAATTTTCTCAACCGACATCCCAACATTTTGACATCGTGGATCAACCTTCTCCGAACGCCTTAAAGATGCTATCGACACAATACCTAAATTTGATGGCCATAAAATTTCAGTTTTCCACTTCAGTAAAATTTGTGAACGCGCTCTCGATTTAATACCTGCATATCACGAATATCATTTAGTGCAGCTTATCATTAATAAGCTGCAAGGACATGCGTATTCTGCCATAGAAGGAGTAGAATGTCACACCGTCTTTGAGCTAACGAAACGGTTAAAGCTCATCTTTGATCCAAATAAGTCAGTTGATCAATACCGAGGAGAACTAGCTAACATATATATGAAACAAAATGAAAATATTTTCGATTATATAAGCAGAGTGCAGGAAATACGTACTGCAATTATAGATGGAGAATCTGATTTGTCCGGAAATATAGGAGAACGAAGTAAAGACGCTATCGAAGCAACCACCATGAACAGCTTCATCAACGGGCTTCCATCTGACTTGCTAGTACGCGTAAAGCTCGAACATCCGAGAACCTTTGAGGAGAGCATTAGTACAGCCATACAATTATCTAAAACCATTGAAGCTGAAAACATTCGGAAGCGAACTCTCTTCCGCCCGAATTTTCAAACCCGTGCTGATTTTCCTAACCACGCCGGTAATACATCTCGCCAAAATCCTACAGACAACAATGCCAACAACCGCTACTACCCCAACAACGGACATACAACCTCACAACCACCCTTTACCACATCGCCAGTTAAATTAACGACTGCTGGACAGCCTCAACAAAATTATCAGACTAAAATCTGTCGCTATTGTAAAACTTCCGGACATCTCATAGAAGAATGCCGAAAGCTTGCCTACAGAAGAACCTTGGAAGCAACCCAATCCGGTACTTCGGGAAACGCGCAAGGCGTTCCGTTGAGAACCGACGTCCGCCGGAACGACCTGCAACCAGGACGTCCGACTTACCACATTCAAAAGAAAGTCAATGTGATAACACCGCAGGAAAATCCCGCACAAACTTCCGAATCTGCCAAATAAATGACAAGCAACAATCTACGGAATTGCCCACAGTGACTTTATTTTCTCCTGATCTAATAACTAATTGTAAATTCATGATTGATTCTGGATCTGGATTAAACCTCATTAAACAAAAATGCTTAAATCCGCACGTTACTCTCGACAAAACTAATCCTCTATCTCTACAAGGAATCGCCTCTGAAAATATCGTTACATTGGGAGCTGTTTCCATATCTATTCTCGGAAAACTGTCCGAATTTTACGTCATATCTCACTCAACAGGATTCTCACAAGATGGAATTTTAGGCAATAAGTTCCTGAGGGAACAAGCCGTCATAGTAAACTACAAGGATAATTTTATACAGTACGAAGATACGAAAATTCCTTTTACGAATTCAAATACAATACGTCTTAAGGGAAGGACTGTAACTCCCTGTTCTTTTTACATCTTTAATCCAGAAAGGCAAATAGGATACGTACATCGCCACACGCCTGCCAAAGGCATATACTTCGGAGAGGCCATCGTTGCTAACAATAACGGAAAAGCTTATATGCCCGTATTTAATACTTCCGAGGAAGAATTAATCTTTAACATTCCGACTGTCGAATTACAAGAATACGATACTTATGAGGCAAGTAATGATCCCACCGGAACCCAAGGGCTTCCCGGAGGATTAATCAGAACTTCTAACTCCAACAATCTCGCTGGACTAGACGAACCCCGAGTGGAGCTCGTCAAAGACATAGATAATCCCATTTACTTTAACCAAGCATTATCAACACCAACAGATAGAACTGTTGATGTCATAAATCTTCTACGTCTTGAACATCTGAATTCCGAGGAATCAGAAAATGTTTGACTACTAGTTTTCAAACACTCCGATAGATTTCACCTACCCGGTGAACATCTCCAAGCGACAAACGCCGCTCAGCATTCTATTCCTACTATTAACGAAATGCCTGTCCACACGAAACAATATAGATTTCCTCCTGTACATAAGGAAGAAATTAATAGACAAGTAAATGAATTACTGTCCTCAGATTTAATTGAACCTTCTACCTCCCCTTATAACGCTCCTTTATGGATAGTTCCGAAAAAGCCAGACTCCTTAGGAAATAAAAGATGGCGAATGGTTATCGATTATCGAAACCTTAATGAAAAAACGATAGGCGATGCCTATCCTCTTCCAAATATAACAGACATATTGGATCAACTCGGATCTGCTAAATATTTTTCAGTACTGGACCTAGCTTCCGGTTTCCATCAGATACCTATGGCATCAAAAGATGCTCATAAAACTGCTTTCTCTACGCCTTACGGACACTACCAATTCAAAAGAATGCCATTTGGATTGAAAAATGATCCTGCAACATTTCAAAGGTTGATGGATAACGTTCTATCCGGACTTCAGGGAAAAGAACTATTTGTTTATATGGATGATATTGTCGTCTATGCACGATCATTGCAAGAACACGAAAGCAAGTTCGAAAAATTAATGCAGAGATTGAGAGCTGCAAATTTAAAATTACAACCAGATAAATGCGAATTTTTACGACGTGAAGTCATGTATCTAGGACATATAATTGGTTCCGATGGAATCAAGCCCGACCCCGCTGAGATAAAAGCTATAATGAATTTTCCTACTCCGAAGAATCCGAAAAACATCAAACAATTCCTAGGACTAGCCGGATATTATAGAAGATTTATTCCGAATTTCTCCAAAGTCGCTAAACCATTAATTGATCTCTTAAAAAAGGATAGGAAATTCGAATGGACGACGAGACAAACAGAAGCCTTCGACATTCTAAGGAATTCATTATGTTCCGAGCCTATTTTACAATACCCCGATTTTACTAAATCTTTTATTTTAACCACCGACGCATCCGGATATGCGGTCGGAGGAGTGCTCAGTCAAGGAATAATAGGGAAAGATTTACCCGTTGCCTATACCTCTCGTATTCTAAATCCCGCCGAGCAAAATTATTCAACAATAGAGAAAGAATGTTTAGCCATCATTTATTGTGTAAATCACTTTAGGCCTTACTTATACGGGAGATTATTCACTATAGTAACGGATCATAAACCATTAGTATGGTTGCATTCCATCAAAGACCCTTCATCAAGACTATGGAAATGGAGAATTAAAATATCAGAGTATCAATATGAAATACGTTACAAAAAGGGAACCTTGAACCATAACACTGATGCCTTATCTAGGAATCCACCCGTTAACATGGCCATTCCATTATTCCTCATCGATGAAGGGGAATACTCATCTGATGAATCTATATTTTCATATAGGCCTCAAAGACCACAGGGAAAACCTAGTACACCTGAAGGTCAGAATGCAAGATCTAATCAGAAAGACCTGGGAATCCATCAAAAATCCGCTGAGATCTCGGCTCCCTCAGAGCGCCAACCAATAGAGAATTATCAAAATTATTCCACCAAACGAGAAGACGATGATAACGGAGTTACTATTGAAGAAGTCTCGGACTCCGAAGAAGACTCCGATTACACGGAAATATTAGATTCTGATATCATACCTCACCAACAACAACCCTGAACCTCCACCATGGAGTCGTGCCCATATACGGGAAGTCAGAGATAATCTGCTGAAACAAAAGGACAACCACGTAATATTCGTCTATCTAAACGGAACACCTTATGATAGCGGAGCAAAACTATACCAGGAAGCTGAATTACTTCCCAAATACGATAGATTAACGAAAGAGCTAGGGTATGTACCGTAAAGACCAACACGTTAATCGCTCTTCCCATTAAACAAAACAATCGTACTCTCATTGAAGCGTAAACTCTAAAAAATTGTCTGCGTTCTCTCGTAGATGTAATTCACGAACTCGACCTTTCTTCGATAAGTCTTAGCAAGACCGAACGTTTCGATGATTTACCATGGTCATACATATTCAATCAAATTAAGAGACATTTACAAGAACTACCGGTTAATATAACTATATGCCTAAATTTAATCCAGACATCCGAAATCGAAAAACGTCAATCTCTAATCTTAGAAAATCACACCTCAGCCCACGGCGGACATAAAGGCGTAACAAAGACCTATAATCGGATCAGAACACGTTATTGTTGGAAAACGATGAAGAAAGACATTCAGGATTTCATCAGAACCTGTCGAGAATGTCAATTAAAGAAATTAACAAGAGTAAAGACCAAGCAACCCATGGTCATTACCGATACGCCTGGAATGGCTTTTGATAAAGTTTCGTTGGATATTATGGGACCTCTTCCCATCACGGAGAACAATCATCAATACATACTAACCATGCAAGATTTATTAACGAAATATTCTGTTGCCTCACCTTTACAAGAGGCCACTTCTTTAACAATTGCTGATATTTTCACCAAAGAAAGAACCTGCTCTACCTGTGGTGCTACTGTTATAAAGACTAGATCCATAGACAATTGCATCTCGTGCGTCCTAACTGCGAGTGAGTTGTTACGTCTCCTCAATAGTACTTCGACTCATGTCGATAATTTTAAATATCCTTTAGTTCTTAATGTATATGATAGAACCCCTATATCATAAGGCATGTCTTTTGTTGACACGGTATGCTGCATTAAAATTAGAGGATACCGTGATTCCATTCTGAATATCTACTTCTGTGAGCTTTGTTATCAAGGTGTACAATCTTCTTTATTGAGATCTCAACTTCCTCTATTATCTTCTCATTTCTTTTCTCTGGGACCACACCATGTTGAACTCCACTGTATCAACTGTCTTCGAACTCTTACTACTCTGAGACCTTTGCATGAGTGTTCTACCTGTATTAGGAATATCATTGAACTTTTGTTTATACAACCTCTGTGTAATAATGCTTCATAATGTCTCAAACACCCCGCAATGCTGTATGTATTAAATTACATGGGTATCTTCACCTGCACAACCATAGCCACTATTGTTGCGCCTGTTATTGTATGCTACATACTACTTGTAACTCTCGATTTTTCCTCCCAGTGGATTCTCACATTATATCTGTTGCCCCACATCCCTACAGAACTATCTGCTCATATTGTCAGCGACCCATAACCATATAATAATAAGACCTTTAGCTAATTGTTCTGTCTGCACACGAAACATTGCCGAAATATTTAGAGCCACTAATTCTTCCAATCTTGCTATTAGTGAGAATGAAAGTACAAATTAGAACCCTTTAAATTAAAATGCTACCTATTGAATACGCTGATACCCTGTCCCATGTAATACACGAAGAATTTAACGGATATATTTCTTCAAGATATAATCTGTACTACTGCGCCTCATGTAAGTCACAAGCAGACCATGAACTTTACTATATAAATTACCATAGTATATCTGAATCCTTCCCCGACATCACAGTGTCTAAATGTTGCATATGTGCTCGCAATGTGTCTAGTGTAACTCCCATAATAGATTGTAGGAGATGTTTCTTATTCTATTTGGAAGGAGAACGTACACGAGAATCTCGCAGAACATCTGATTAAATGGATTTCCTGCCAAATGTAATACCTGATGAAGACCTAGACGCATTGTCCAACTTGTTACATGTCGAATTAGAAGGATATATCTGCTCCCATAATGATCGGTATTACTGTCGTTCATGTGAAATGTTCGAAACTAGAGAACTTCAACCCATTATATAACACATTGTTACATATTTTCCTCCAGCTTCTTTGTACGGCTTTAGATGTCATATGTGTAATTTATTACTATCTCTCATAACTCCCCTGTCGGACTGCAGGAGATGTTTTTTATATCATTTACAAGGAGAACAAGCTCAAGAATTCCAATTAAACAGAAATTGTTGATTAAACCATAATGAGCAACGTAAATGATTTATCTTGCAATCACGACATCCATAACCTGTTACCACACTTCCCAAACATCTGCAAGGCAGAATGTAAAAAAATAATATTCTATAGGAAATAGGTATACTAAGAAAAACCGTAACCCGGTTCGTATATGTTGTGCATGTTGTAAAATTCGTCAATTTCGAGTTAAACCTGACCTGATAGTTTGCCACTGGGTAACCTCCGGTGAAATAATTTTATCTAAATGTGAATATTGTCTAGCTCCTCTAGATACCTCTCGCTCTATCTTTCAGTGTTCTGAATGCATATTTTCCTACTTTGAAAGGGCAATATACGAAAGGAACCATGGAAGAAACATAAATAATCTAACTGCTTTTGCTTTTTGCAGGACTCACCAACAAGGGGTATACGCTTAAAAATGTGTCCACCCTCAAAACGCAAAACACCCATCCATCCGCTTTTAAAGGACTCATTTTTTAATAGTTTTCGCGTAAACTGCGTCATTATATTAACTCACGATGTTCTAAGTGACTCAAGCTCTCACCTCATCTGTACAAATTGCTATAACCCCACAATTTATAACAAAGTTCTTACAAGATACTCTCATATATTCCAATATGGCTCAATGCCCTTACAAAAATGTAACTGCGGCCAAATCTGTTATAAAAGCCGACCAATTATCAAATGTATGAAATGCGTTAAAGCCTATTACCAATTTATCTCATTTATAAAGAAAAAGGAAGAAAATACTTACAAACAGTTAGTCGGTATATCAGTAGACTCTAACATTAAAAATAGAATATGGAGTGGCCGAAATAAGGACTGATCCAAACGACCCAGAAGTCTTGGAAGAAATAATTTCTTCTTAAATATCAGTCCTTGTTTTGCTACCTCAAATACATATAAAAATTATTATAATATAATCATTATATACTTATTCAAATGCCTCATTTATTGTATCTCTAGTTAACATAGGCATCCATAAATTATAACCATTAATTATAGTTACTCACATATATATATACGTGTGTAGTAATAATAACAAATATATATATATATATATATATATACAGGGTGACCCATTTTAACTTAGGCAGCCAAATAACTCGAAAAATAAGCAAGATAGAGAAAAATGTTTTAGACAAAAGTTGTATGGTTTCGAGGGGGCCATAAGATGGTATCATTGGTTTGACCTTGAAGAGTCATTTGAAGGTCACGTGAAGGTCACTTCAATTTTTTTAAATGGAATACCCTATATATTTTTGTACATTCTTGTAGCTTATTTCGAGAGCTTTCCAAAACACTATAATTAAGTACCTTTCCGTTAAGTACTTTTTGAGTTATGATGCTTGAAATAATTTCTTAATTTTACATAAAC
Organism: Camponotus vicinus; assembly: GCF_025532165.1. Lineage (NCBI taxonomy): Eukaryota > Metazoa > Arthropoda > Insecta > Hymenoptera > Formicidae > Camponotus > Camponotus vicinus. The sequence goes on along the minus strand of NW_028141956.1, from coordinate 17,940,187 downwards.
CGTAAAATATCTTGTAAAATATTCATTTTTCGATTATCTTACCTTAATACTTTTATGTACAAAATAATGAGAGGAATCAATTGGTATAAAGAAAACACATAGTTGTTTTTAAGAAAAAATATGGAATTGTTAATTGCAAATTACATATTTTTTCTTCGAAACAACTATGTGTTTTCTTTACACCAATTGATTCCTCTCATTATTTTGTACATAAAACTATTAAGGTAAGGTAATCGAAAAATGAATATTTTACAAGATATTTTACGGTTTATGTAAAATTAAGAAATTATTTCAAGCCTCATAACTCAAAAAGTACTTAACGAAAATGTACTTAATTATAGTGTTTTGGAAAGCTCTCGAGATGAGCTACAAGAATGTACAAAAATATATAGGATGTTCCATTTAAAAAAATTGAAGTGACCTTCACGTGACCTTCAAATGACTCTTCAAGGTCAAACCAATGATACCATCTTATGGCCCCCTCGAAACCATACAACTTTTGTCTAAAACATTTTTCTCTATCTTGCTTATTTTTCGAGTTATTTGGCTGCCTAAGTTAAAATGGGTCACCCTGTATATATATAAAATAATAAATAGATATACATAAAATATAATATAATTACGAACAAAATATATATATATATTAAACACAATGCTATAAAGATACCTACTATGTATTCAATTCTTAATAAATATAGAATTTTATTTTTTATGGAAATATGATATACACTTATATATATATATATATATATATATATATATATATATATATGTATATCCATTTATACTATAATCATAATTACGCTAAGCGACAATTATTCACTATTAAATTTCCATAAAATTGTATCGATCATTCATCAAGTAATCATATAACGTAATATATATATATATACGTCCACATATACTGAAATCGTCATTATTTCAGGCCACCATGACACCTTTAGTCCTAATAATCTTCTTATGTGAAACCACTGCTCTTATTGGATTCGATTGCGGAGGACAACACCTCAATGTCACCGCTGTCTCTTTACTTGATGTTGGCGAATGTGACTTGAACATACGAAAACCCAATACCACCGATGTTCATATTCAACTATTGCAATTATCCGACTACAGCTATACGGAAGTCATACAATGTAAAGTGGAAATATCCAGGAATATATACCATTGTGGCATGCATTCACATATCTCTGCTGTTCATAATGGAAGAGCCGATTATGTACATGAGACTGGATACACCCAATGTTTGAGAATGTTTCAAGACGGGACCATCAAACTCGGAGACAATACTCTTGTCGCCGGCATAAAAGCAAATCAAACGACCTATCGGAGCATCACTCTTGTAGGCCGTATACAAGTCGATGGATACTGCAAAGGAACGCAATACAATGATCCCTACGGAACATGGGACGACGTAGTCGTCCAAGCAGCTGTAAAAATATCATTAAGATCTTCTTATGTTCCCATACAGTTAAACACCGGGAAGATCAAACTAAAATCTGGTACGGTATGTGATCTCATTGACAGCTTTTGTCTAGACGCTGACGATGGACATACTTATTGGAAACCAATACCAACTACTACTTGCAACTTCCAACAATATGATGTTCTTTATGAAGGACCCGCAAATAAAATTTCCGAAGACCACTCTGATGCCAGCGCCCCGGTCATCTACTGCCTGGTAACTCAAGAAATCACCTTCGTTCGGATGAAAACTACAGAATTACCTCTATGCGGATATACTCTCTTACGCACTGAGCATCCGAAATTATTTATCTTGGAAGCAAAACCAGGAAATACCTTCGCTAATCGAGGAATCATCCCAGTCAACAATCTTGACATCTTTACATACATGAACTCCAAATTCGTATATATTGAAAAACATGTCAAACAGCAAATGACTTCTCTTTATAATAACGTCATCTTACAAAAATGTGAATTGGAAAGACAAGTGATTACCAATGCCTTGTCTTTCGCTACACTCCAGCCAGATGAATTTGCCTATCGATTAATGAAAGGATCAGGATATATGGCTGTTACCACAGGAGAAGCTGTGCAAATAGTCAAATGTATCCCTGTTGAAGTAATGGTAAGAAAAACGGAAGAATGTTATGCTGAACTTCCTGTCACGGTGCGCAATCATTCTCTCTTTCTTACACCCAAGTCAAGAATCATCACCAAAATTGGTAATGAAAGAGAATGCAGTATAGAACTTCCTATCCTGTACAGAATCGAAGATACATGGGTTCAACTCACTCCTAGTATCCAAGTTAGACAGCTACCGCCTCAACAGCTAAAACCTAGGGCTGCTCTAACCTGGAGATACCTCACTCCAGGATCCTTAGCTACCAGTGGAATCTACTCCGAAACGGACATAGAGAAGATAAGAAATCATATTATGTTCCCAGCCGAAAAGCCAGCCTTACTCAATGCTGTTGCTAGAGGACTAACTAGCCATTCCATGAACACTGAAGGAATCTCGGTATATAACTTGCTGGATGAAAATTCTCTAAATAAAATTGTCGAGAGCACAGCCTCATGGATCTGGAATGGATTCATAAACTTTGGATCAGCCACAGCAGGACTCGTCGGAATCTTCATGATCATTCGCCTAGTCAAGCTGGTTATCGACACATCCATGGATACGCTCCCCATACTGTATATGGTTGCAGCCTGCATTTAATCGGAGCCCTGTGGAGCTCCCTCGCAAACCTGCTACTTCATTTGGCACGAGAATCTTCTAAGAAATCCGGAGACGATAACCCAGACAATCAATCACCTGGCAGGGGAACGAATCTTCAAACCTCCAGCATCAATCCCACTGCGCCTCCGGAAGTAGTCGTTTAACAACCTCCTCCAGTCAAACCTCCAAGGACGATGAGACCTTGCCACGAGGAAATCGCCAAAGACGTAAATATGTCTACATCATATACAAATTTAAGAGATCGCTTAAACACTCTAAACGAAGATATCTAATCTCCATAGACCAAAATCCTCCGAAAACAACCGGATTTTGCTCTTATTAGGGGGGAGGTGTTACGTCCCGCAACAAAAAATTTTTAAATATTGCTTTGTAGAATAATATCAAGAATTTTTCATCTTATATAATTTTTAAATATAATTATATATAATCACTATATATTCATATCGTTATATATTATATGTAATCAATCAATATTCATATTAACATAAAATTACACAAAGTTAAACGCTCCCCAAAATTAACAAATTAAAATGAATAATAAGAGGCAATAAAAAGCCAACGCGGTTGTAGGGCGTGAAAACAAATTTTTTCTCCAAACAGTCAATTGAAACGATCTTTCTTCTTTATTTCATACGTTTCGGCCTCATTTCGAGCCATCTTCAGTGATTCTAATACAATCAAAAAATGCCAATTAAGACAGTAAAAAGGATGCGGTGTCAGTAAAAAATACAAAAGAGAAAAAAAGCATAATCACATACATACATAGTCTATAGGAGTGAACGCTATCTCATCCAAGTCGATCCACCCATATAAGGTATCTAAATAATATTCATATTATTTAGATACCTTATATAACCAAAATAGTAGGAACCCACCAGTGTTAACCGAATAACTGGTTTTATATACATATATTAATCAAACAGAATTAATATATTTCTCAAATTAGTTGTTATAATTATTGTAAAAAGGATTTCACTATATCCAATTTTAACAAAAGGTCATAAAATTCCTACATGGTTACTTTAAAAATCATTCATAAAACTTTATAAACCAATAAACAAAAAATACCGAATTGTCACACATATATGTCACAAATTCTAATCATCAAGAATAAATTGATTAATATAGTATATAGCCAGAAGTATATTATGATATATTGGCAGAGTACTAACGATATACGAAGATATTTACATAAAGTATTATTATTAATCAACTTTATCCAAGAGAGAAATATATTCGGAATCTTATTACCAAAAGAAATTTTCAACAAATCATTCTGAATAATGTAACTACGTCAAAAGCATTCGCAACAAGTCTCAGAACGAATTATTATACGAACAATAAATAAATGCACTGAATCAATTAAAATTAATATCCATGAATGATAATTATTACTAAAATAATACGTTAATTTCGCTTTAAAAATCAGCAATAATAATCAACAATTAATTAACGATATATATATATATATATATATATATATATTCGAAAGAGATAAAATTAATAAATTTTCCTTGACTAATTATTTTCCTAAGCGTTATAATAAATCTTCATTGTACATTAATATCATTGGCCAAAAATGTCCATATAAAATTTTAATTATTATTGAATAACATATATATTTATTTTGATTATTTAATTACAAAATTAAAATATAAAAACAGATGGCCAGTAACAACTAAATAATAATCCTTTGTAAAGTAACAAGCTTCCTTTAAAAATTAATGATTTAAATATTTCTTAACGAATAAAATATAATTAGTCGGGCAAGAACTTCCTTTAAAATCCTAGATCACTTTAATTTTCAGTCCTCATTGAGTTTCTGTAAATCCATATATACATATATATATTCACTATTAGAAAGTAATTTTCCTCAGAGTCTTGATACCTGAAAAATATAATAAATGTAGAAAATATAAATGTATTTATATTTTATTTGTAATTGTTAATTGCAAATTACATATTTTTTCTTCGAAACAACTATGTGTTTTCTTTACACCAATTGATTCCTCTCATTATTTTGTACATAAAAGTATTAAGGTAAGATAATCGAAAAATGAATATTTTACACGATATTTTACGGTTTATGTAAAATTAAGAAATGATTTCAAGCCTTATAACTCAAAAAGTACTTAAGGGAAAATATTTTATTATAGTGTTTTGGAAAGTCCTCGAGATAAGCTACAAGAATATGTAATAAAAAATAGAGGGTTCCATTTAAGAAATTGAGGGTGACCATCACGTGATCTTCAAATGACTCTCCAAGGTCAAATCATTGCCACCATCTTATAGCCCCCTTCAAGCTACACAACTTTTGTCTGAAACATTTCTTTCTAAAGTGCATAGTTTATGAAATATTCGACCGTATCGGGACTTTTGGGACACCCTGTATACATATATATATATATATATATATATATATGGATTTGCGGAAATTCAATGAGGACTGAAAATTAAAGTGATCTAGGATTTTAAAGGAAGTTCTTGCCCGATTAATTATATTTTATTTGTTAAGAAATATTTAAATCATTAATTTTTAAAGGAAGCTTGTTACTTTACAAAGGATTATTATTTAGTTGTTACTGGCCATCTGTTTTTATATTTTAATTTCGTAATTAAATAATCAAAGTAAATATATATATGTTATTCAATAACAATAAAAATTTTTATGGACATTTTTGGCCAATGATATTAATGTACAATGAAGATTTATTATAACGCTTAGGAAAATAATTAGTCAAGGAAAATTTATTAATTTTATCTCTTTCGAATATATATACAGGGTGATTCTGAATAACTTTATGTTTTTGCAAAAACATAATCTTGACCGAATTCTAAGACGATTTTTCCTTTGGCAAAATTTCGTCCGAAGCTTAGTTTTTGAATTATTAAAGGAAGTAGTTAACGTATGACGGGTCGAATACAAGAGGCAGGCAAGGGTGGCGTGATTCACCGTCAGACGCGGGCGTTCACGCGGGGCGCCTTCGGCGATCAGCTGGTCGCTATACTATGCACGGACATACATGCGAATACATACATTCTCTCTCACTTTCTCTCTCTCTCTCTCTCTCATTCGCTCACTTACCCGTGGTTTTTTTTTTTTTTTTTTACGAGGGGAAAATGCATTTTATGCATACTCACCGGTCGGTCCGGTGAGTTATGTGGGACTCGAGTACCAAGTCGAATTACCAACTCGGTACTCCCTACCCACTAAAAACCCCTCTCTTTTCACGAATTTCCTTTGACACACTGTCCCTCTGACTTCCCGAGATCTGTTTTCACATAACGTCAAAAAATAGTTATTATTACCTTGTTCGATGACTTTTGATGTATTGCTGTAATTGCTTGAAGGAGAAATGAATTTTCCGATAGATCGTACGTTCTCAAATTTAACGTAGATATCACGTTGCAAAAGACAAGAAATCCACACTAAATTATTAACTGAAAGTTTTTCTTCTTTCATGAACTGTATTCTTTTATAAACTTTAACGTAATCACATTTATTTACTCACTCGATGAGACGAGAAATTTACTAATGACTCTATCACTAATCACTATTAATCACTGTCGAATAATAACTGTTGGCGATTAAAAATCACTCGACGAAAGAAACACGCGCGGACACGTTACTACACGACGCGACGACGCGACAATGCGACGGTAATTATTCGGCGACTGCAAGCAGTTTTTTGTCATGGTAGGTTGCGGTAGGTTAATGTACTACTGGCGCTATCGAACGCGATCATGTGTTCGATTGAAGAATGCGGTAAACATAATAAACATTTAACATATTAATATTATTATTATCATGAATGTGTGTGATATCCATACATCGTATATCTATTTAAAAATTAATTAGATTAAATAAGTGTTTTTAAAATATTTATTACTTTTACTATTATCTTAAATAAATATTTAATATTAATATTTTATATGATAATAGTAAAAGTAATAAATATTTTAAAAACACTTATTTATTCTAATTAATTTTTAAATAGATATACGATGTATGGATATCACACACATTCATGATAATAATAATATTAATATGTTAAATGTTTATTATGTTTACCTCATTCTTCAATCGAACACATGATTGCGTTTGATTGCGCCAGTAGTACCTTAACCTACCGTAACCTACCATGACAAAAAACTGCTTGCAGTCGCCGAATAATTACCGTCGCATTGTCGCGTCGTCGCGTCGTGTAGTAACGTGTCCGCGCGTGTTTCTTTCATCGAGTGATTTTTAATCGCCAACAGTTATTATTCGACAGTGATTAATAGTGATTAGTGAGAGTCATTAGTAAATTTCTCGTCTCATCGAGTGAGTAAATAAATGTGATTACGTTAAAGTTTATACAAGAATACAGTTCATGAAAGGAGAAAAACTTTCAGTTGATAATTTAGTGTGAATTTCTTGTCTTTTGCAACGTGATATCTACGTTAAATTTGAGAACGTACGATCTATCGGAAAATTCATTTCTCCTTCAAGCAATTACAGCAATACATCAAAAGTCATCGAACAAGGTAATAATAACTACTTTTTGACGTTATGTGAAAACAGATCTCGGGAAGTCAGAGGGACAGTGTGTCAAAGGAAATTCGTGAAAAGAGAGGGGTTTTTAGTGGGTAGGGAGTACCGAGTTGGTAATTCGACTTGGTACTCGAGTCCCACATAACTCACTGGATCGACCGGTGGGTATGCATAAAATGCATTTTCCCCTCTCTTGTAAAAAAAAAAAAAAAAAAAAAACAGGTGAGTGAGCGAATGAGCGAGAGAGGGGGGGAGAGAGAGAGAGAAAGAGAGAGACAGACAGACAGACAGACAGAGAGAGAATGTATGTGTTCGCATGTGTGTATGTATGTGTATAGCGACCAGCTGATCGCAGCAGGCGCCCCGCGTAAGCACCCGCGTCTGAAGGTGAATCGCGTCACCCTTGCCTGCTTCTTGTATTCGACCCGTCATACGTTAACTACTTCCTTTAATAATTCAAAAACTAAGCTTCGGACGAAATTTTGCCAAAGGAAAAATCGTCTTAGAATTCGGTCAAGATTATGTTTTTGCAAAAGCATAAAGTTATTTAGAATCACCCTGTATATATATATATATATATATATATATATATGTATCGTTAATTAATTGTTGATTATTATTACTGATTTTTAAAGCGAAATTAACGTATTACTTTAATAATAATTATTATTCATGGATATTAATTTTTGATTGACTCAGTACATTTATTTATTGTTTTATATTTTATATGTATGTAGAATATTAGTTTTATAACTTTCCTTTTATTATTGATAATTCTTTGTAAATTTTCGTATTAATATTTTTATGTGGCTCGCTTTCGGGGCATTTGTTAGCATTTTTATTATAGGTTATGTCTTTTATTTATCCAAATATTAATTTGTTATTTTCCTTTTTCAGGTTTCAAAATTTGTAATTGTTGCATCTCACTTATGACAGTCCAGTTACATCATCCATCGAAGCGATCCGTATAGGACAATAAGATCAATCGTTAAAAGATTTTAGGTAAGTATTATTTTATAATTTTCAGGTGAAGAGTTATGTTTTATGAGGTAGTTTGTTTGGTCCATAAATATTTCCGTATTTTATTGTAAAGGAAATTTCATGGAACTTTACAATATAGTAAGTATTGCGACGTGTTTCTTTTAATGTTTGTGAATTTTCCTCGGATGTTAGAGAGATAGAAAGGTGGGGAATGAAACGTCGTCAAAAACGCGAGGCGCAGAGAGATTACCCGCGCTCGGGGGAACTAGGATGGAGGATGTTCTCGCGCGAGCCGCGGCGAAGCGAAGGCCGTCTCGAGATCTCGAGTTGGGCGCCAGATACGGTCTCTCACGTATCAGTTCGCTAAAACGACAGAATGACGCGAAAAACGTTAGCCTGTTTCGCCACGGGCCGACTAGCTCACCTAACGGTAGAGGGGCAGGGTCTGTTGAAAGGAATATCTAATTATTTTATGCGAGATTGTCGGTGATTACGAAAATTGACAAACACAACGGACTTTAACAATCACGAAAGGCTAACACTCAAATAAATTACGCGAATTTAATGTAAAAGAAAATATAACAAATTTATTTAAATAAATGAAATATAATAGAAAGGAATATAAAGAAAAAGAATTAATGAATCCCCGAAAGGAATAATAATGACAATAATTAGCAAGTCTGAATTATCGAAATATAACTACGGTTAATATAAATTTGAAATTTTGAAGTAACGTTCCACGGACACTTCTTCGGCAGCGGTGATAACAATAACAATACGAAATTGAGACTATAAGAACGCGTTGATATTTCTCGTCCTCCGAGCCCGTTTTTATGGCCGGACTTTGCGAAACCGAACGGCTTTTCGAGATCGTAACGGAAATTTCGACAACCTCATTAACGACTCAATTTTACAGATCTTGTTGCATTATCCTTTCACTCGCTCTTTTAACCGACAGCCCTATGTTCGAAAAGAGGCTTACTAATTGAGCGAGAGTAATCAAGCAATTTGCGAAGACGGAAAATCTCGCTTGCGACGAACAAGATCAATGCGGTCGATATTCGCTAGCCGTCGGATGTCGCTTATTCTCCTTTCGGCGTAACGTCTTTTCACTCACGCGCAGCTCCCTAATTTCGGCGATTTCTTAGTTTACCGTAAGTTATCGCCCACCGCGACATATTCACACGCCCGACAAATATCTCGAAAGAAGCGCAAGTCATACACGTAACGAGCGCGACAAGGACAGCACAACATTCGCAACGTCACGACACGCACACTGTCACACACTCACATGCATACTAATTAATAATGAAAGTCGCACGAAGATCGATCATGGGGATGTCTTACGCGGCGTCGACAATTCTTTTCGACCGCACGAAAAGCGAATGCAATCTACCGCGATTTACCGCGCACGTGGTCGATATACGAGAGCCGGTCGCTACGCGTTTTACAACACCCCGAATCACGAAGAGAGAGACGAACAATTCCTTATCGACTACGGCCGACGTTACGATCGTCCTTGATGCCTCGGTCACTTGTCTCCGGTCGCCCAAAATACACGAAAATTGGAAGCTCGGCACAAAGACCGAGCGACAACGAGACACGAAAATGGCGACGGTGACAGAGCGGCCGTTCCGCGGACGAAATCGCGTACGTGGCTCACAAATTAGCGATGGGCAACCTCACCGATACTTCCTCCCGTGGCCGTGGGGATGGTCCTCGGTTTGTCCTCTCGCCCTAATCTCCGACGACGACGCTTAAGACGACAAAGAAATCCTCTGACACGAGCGACTTTTCGCTAAGAGCGACCGCACCAGAATGTCTCCCTGGATCTCGCGATCCAGGGTCGATAGCGGCGTCAATCCTGCGCGCAGGGGTGCGCGGATTCGCGGCCAATAGCGCCGCGACACGCGAGATATCAATGCGCCCTGCAACAACGCCGTATCGGGGCCCGTAATGGCCCTGATAATTCGAAAATCAGAATCTCAGCGACCCTGCTGTCGGCGGTCTTCTTTTATGCCGATCGTCCGTCTTCTGTCCTCGGAGGGTAGCGCCGATTCCAGTCCTTGACAGCCGTTTTGGTTTCCGCTGTTCCTCCTCTTTTCGTGGGGTGAATTCCACCCGCGACTCGGCTCTGTCCTGCTCCTCGGGCGCTATCTCCGTTCTCGAATCGGAGGCCGTAAACGAAGTACCAGTGGTCGTAAATAGGATTCTTCTTCTGCCTCTTCCGGTTGTTTACCGGCGGGTTGCCCGACGTACAAAATAATAAATAAAAAAAATAAAAACAATTAGTAATGACGCAAAATTATAACAATAGCTCGTCCCTCCGGAGATTTCGATACGGCTCTCGCAATCTTTTTCTGGCGCGGCCGCTCGGCTCGCGCCCCGTTCAGATTTCCGGGGCGGATGGACGCGCGTTGGGACGGCAACGTCACACCCCCCCGTGCCAAGAGAGACCGTATCGGCTTCAGCCACCCATCACGGCCACTAAATCGGACTTTCTGCCTATTCTTTCGCACATGTTCGGGCGACCAAAGTCTCCGGAGTCGAGGCAGACACAAATAATACCCAACAAACTAGAGAAAAAAAAATTAAAATAAACAACAAAAAAATGCAATACGACAAACGTAACGGAACGAACTTCTGCGGCTCATACTATGGAGACTTACTCTCGCGCTTTCGTCCCTCGCTAGAGTTTGTGGTCCCGACTGATTAAGGAGATTAGGCAGGTCGAACGCCAAGGTACGGAACGAAAGAAAAGAATAGCATAGAGGTCTTTCAACGTTCCTTTATTAGCACTCCCCTCTGCAATCTCCCGTTAGGACAACAGAAAAGAAAAAAAAACTACACGACCAAGTCAATAGGTGATAACGAAAAAAAAATGGTTTTCACTGGCTCCTAAGACGAGAGAGAGAGAGAAGGCGAACGAAAAGAAATTAAATAGTCCCAGCGGAGGGTGAGGTCCCGGGGCGCTGGCAGCCCCGTTTTCAGTATGGTGCCGAGCGGGCGCCATCCCTGGCTCTTCGTCCGCGGGGCGGATCAGGTCCCTGGTGGCCCCTACCACGTATGTACGGGCCCTGGGCCAACCATCCCGGGCGGCAATAGGGGCAGGTCCGCACAGTATAGCCCCGGGTGCCACACCGGAAACAATATTCTCCCGCCATCTCGAGGGGGCATTCCCGGAACAAATGGCCCCTGGAATCGCAGTTCCAGCAGCCCTGCCGCGGTTCGGGATCCTCCGGTGACCCGGGTGGGGACATCAGCCAGTTTCGGGGAGCCGGCGGTGATCGCCGCTCCGGAGGGCGATCCCACGGAGATTCCACGACGGGAGCCTCCCAATCCTCCCCGAGCGAATCTGGTCTCTGCCCCAGATCTCCCACTTCGGCCTGGACAGCGGCCCCACGTTTAGCCCCGACAGCTGTTGCGGCCGCCGCGTCTCGGATGCTGGCGACAATCCGGGCTCCGGCTTCTTCTTGCGTTGCTAGCCCGCGCTCCACATTGCCGCAGGTCGTGAAGTACCTCACGAACAGGTTTACTAGTTCGTCGGCCATCTCCGCCCAAAATCCAGGCTGCAGTGCATCGACAGCGTCGAACACGTCTCGGTACCTGCCGCGAACGTCTCGCGACATTCCTATTTTCTTTCAGCGAGTCAAATGCCTGGGAGGGGATCAGGTGAAACATTATATGGTTTTAAATCCTTAATGTGAACTTTGCCTATCGATCTATTAGAGCTATCCTTTAACTCGTATACCACCGGCGACAACATCTTCGCGACAGTAAATGGACCGTGGTATTTAATCGTTAGCTTTGCCGAAATATTCTGAGCGGCTGATGACAACACGTGTTGCCGCTTAAGCACTTGCTCGCCAATCGCAAAACGATGATCTCGTCTTCACAAATTATAATAATGCGCTTGTTTATTATGCGCGGCCTCTAAGTTATCGATGACCCAAGTTCGCAAAGCCTGAATTCTTTCCATGCGCTCTTTCCAAGTTTCGGGATTCGCTTCCGCGACTTCGACAGCTGATTCGTGTCTACCACGCACGGTGTTAACCGGCTGGGGTTCCCTACCGAAATTCAAGAACGCAGGAGTAGCCTGTAAGGAGGTATGGTACGCCGTGTTGTATGCGAATCTGAACTCAGCCAAGTGAATATCCCATTCGCGATGATCGTTCTCTAGAAACGCCGTAATCATAGTTTTAAGTACTCTATTGACACGTTCTACCGGATTTGCCTGAGGATGATACGGAGGTACGGTAGTGTGAACGATGCCATACTCCCCCGCAAACGCCTGTAACTCGCGATTGATGAACTCAGTGCCGTTGTCTGTCAAGAGTATCCGCGGCGCGCCCCAACGGTTCACGATTAATTCGTTCAAAAGCTCGCGAATCTTTTTGCCCGTTGCTTTCCGGAGCGGGCTACATTCAATCCATTTGGTAAACAGGTCTTGAATTACCAGAATATACCGTTATTACTAGCGTTACCGTTTTTACTCAGCGGAAAAGGACCCATGATAACCGCCGCTACTACCGTCCACGGAGTCTCGACAGCTCGGCGTCCCATTAAACCCATCGGCACATTCTGTTCCACTTTCGTCCTCTGACAAACGTCACAATGTCTTACATAATTGGCGATCTCACGAAACATACGCGGCCAGAAATAACGAGTCGCTACTCGCTGATACGTTTTCTCGACTCCCAAGTGACCTGATTGTGGAACATCGTGAGCTTCCCTAATAACGTTCGCACGCGCTTCCTTAGGAAGTGCAAGTTTCCATTGCTCGAGATCGTCGACAACTTGAGATACTACAGCGTTCGGCTTTCGAAAATACAGCTGATCGTTTTCGATTTTCCAACCCGAGTTCTTACGCGGATCATTTTCCACGTCTCGAACGCGTGCATCATACCAAGGGTCTCCGGTAATTGCAACAGCACATAATTCGTCGGTAGTCTCATACATGCGCGACAACGCGTCTGGAACATGATGTAACGCTCCTTTACGGTGCTCGATCGTGTAATCGTACTCCAATAACTCCAAAGCCCATCGGGCTAAACGGCCTGTGGGATTTTTTAAATTATGTAACCAGCGGAGGCTACTGTGATCCGTGATGACTCTAAAATTATAACCCTCGAGGTACGGTCTAAACTTTTTAATCGACCACACGACCGCCAAACACTCTTGTTCGGTGGTCGAATATTTCTTTTCGGTGTCCGACAAGGTCCTACTCGCGAACGCGATCACGTGTTCTTCGCCCTCCGATTCCTGCGTCAATACGGCTCCCAATCCGACCGAACTCGCATCGGTTTGTAACACGAATGATAATTCGAAGTTCGGGCACGACAACGTAGGTGGTGACGTAATGCATGATTTAATCGTTTCAAACGCGGCTTTTTGTTCATCCCCCCACTCCCAAGAGAAATTCTTTCGGAGGAGACGAGTCAGCGGTTCTAAACGCGTCGCGCATTGCGGTATAAATCGGCGATACCAAGACGCCATTCCAATAAAACGCCGTAATTGCTTGATATTCTTCGGTGGCGGATAATCGACAATCGATGCGGTTTTGTCGGGGTCGACTTTGAGTCCTTCTTGTTGCACTAGGAATCCGAGATATTTTACCTGCGACCGACAGAATTTACTTTTTTCCGGATTTATCGTAAGCCCTGCTTCTCCAATCCGATCCAAGACGCGTTTTAACCAGACTAAATGCTCTTCAAATGTACGCGTCACGACAACGATGTCGTCTAAGTAGGCGAAAGCGTGGGGTTCCATCTCCGGACCAATAAGTCGGTCTAATAAACGCTGAAACGTTGCGGGTGCCCCGGTGAGACCGTATGGCATTCGGGTAAAATGAAAAAGCCCTTTACCCGGTACTGTAAATGCCGTCATTTCGCGACTATTTTTCTCTAGCGGGATCTGGAAGTAGGCTTGGCTCAGATCGATAGTCGAAATGTATTTCGCGGATCGCAATTTATCGAGAATTGCATTCATGTACGGCAATGGGTACGCATCTTTCTTCGAAACGCTATTTAATTTTCGAAAATCCAAGCAGAATCGATAAGTACCGTTTGGTTTCCGAATCATGACTATCGGACTAGACCATTCACTTCGCGAAGGCTCGATTATTCCCGCCGCTAACATTTTGTCGACCTCAGCGTAGATCGCTTCCTGAATCTTTGGAGAAACGGGATAATACCGCTGCTTAATAGGAGCGTGACCACTGACATCGATTCGATGTTCCGTCAAATTAGTCGCTCCCGGATTATCCGGATCGCCCACGATATGTTGTGTTAAAAATTCGGCCAATCGACAATTTTCCCGCGACGACAACTCATGCAAACCACAGCAGATAAGCGAGTCAGCTTTCGATAGCCGATCTCGTTTCCTTTCGCGATTAGAGGTTGTTTTCGCGGCACGAGTAACCTCTCGCCCGTCGTCTTCCGACTCTCGGTTTTCTAATTTCGTGTTTTCTGATACGGAAGGAGTATCCGATTTACTATTGACTGAATTCTCGAGCGCTATACTGAGGTGATAAATCGAGTCCCGGGGCTGTTCTTCAAAATGATATACGACAGTCGGCTCATCCTCGAAATACCACTCGGGGCGTGCAAAATTAACTACTATCCCGAATATTCTCAAAAAATCAAGTCCGAGTATACACGGTACGGCTAGCATTGGTAAGCCATACGCTATCACTGAGTTTGTTTTATTTAGTATTGTAAAAGGAAGATCCACCGCCCCCCTTATACGCGTCGTTTGTCCGGTGGCAGTGATTACTCTACGGCCATCCGATTTTCGAAACTGCAATTCTGACCGGTTCACGAGCTCGACAATACTAGGACCCAAAAACGTACGAGTCGAACCGCAATCTACTAAAGCGCTGATTTTGCTTCCCAATAATTTAACACGAATAAATAACATAGATGAAAGATCACGACACCCAAAGGTACTTAACGAAAATTCACTAGAACAATTGACGACACGAAAAGGGGGTTGGGGTTTAATAGGAGTCGGGTCCCCCCCGTTATTCGACTCCCTTACTCTTTTCCCGAACAATCGGGACACGTTCGTAAGGTCACCTCCGCTCGACCGCAACGATAGCAGTGTAGGCGCGGAGAGGCGGTACAATTTCGCGAAATATGCCCGACCCCGTCGCAGTTCCAGCATTTCAAGTTGGAAATTCGCGGAGTTCCTGTGTTGGCAGCCGTCGTCTCCGAAGACGACGAAGTCGCCGGGGTAGTCTCCGTCCCGGTCGCGGCTCGATTTGCGCGATTTTTATTCCTTCTGTCGGCGCGCGAACTGGATTTCGATTCCGGGCTAGCGGTCGACGTACTCAATGCGGCAAGGGTATCGGTTTTCTTACCGGACTGCCGAGCGTTGCGCGGTGCGTGATAGACGAGATCCGGAAATAAAGACTTTTCGGGAGTCGGAGGGGCTCGATATCGCTGCGAAAGTTGATGACTAGCTTCCACGCGCGTCGCGACATCCTCTAAATCGTCCAAATATTCCACTTCATTTCTACGGATCGACTGTTGCAAGCGCGGTAATAAATTTCGGAACGCGCTGCTGACCTGTTCCGATTCAGTCCACGGGGGCGACAACCGATCGAACATAGCACGAAGACACGTCAGAAAGTCCGCGACAGACTCATGCTCTCCCTGAGTCCTTCGCATAATCTCTTCGCGAAGAGCGAACTGAAAATCTGGGTCTCCGAATCGCGTCCTCCACGCGTTTTTAAAGGTGGTCCAATCCGACAGTCGATCACGCCTACCCTAGAACCAATGTAAGGCCATACCGGTAAGGAAAAATGGCAAACAACGTAAGATGTCTTCGTTGGATACGGGAACTAACTCGCGGCCTTCTTCGATACGAAGTAAAAAAGTTTCCGCGTCTTCCCCTCGTGTTCCCGAGAATTTGAGATTCCACTTTCGCATGACGTTATAAGCGGTCATCGCGGCATTCGCGGGGCTTTCGGGCGTCGAATTTCGCCCGTTCTCGATCGGGGGGTAACAGGGGAACCCGACAACGCGCACAGTCTCATCTGATCCATCGGACTATCAGGCCGGGTTCTCGTGTCCCTCGGAACCTCCAAACGCTCCTCGTCCGACATCCCGTCGTCCGTGTTATCTCTTCGGTCTTTTCGCACGCGACGTAATAATCGTGCAGTCTGAATTGAATAACTCCCCTCTGTCGGAAGTCTACGCCGCTGTAATTCTCGAATTAATTGTTCGCGACTTAATACGAAGATCCAGTCGTCTTCTGGATCGACTTGACTCATACGATTCTCGGAAAAAAAAATTCAGCGAGAAATATAACCGAGAGAGAAAAAAAAAGTTTTAAGCTAAAAGCGAAAAACGTAATCGAACCGAATTATATTTTAAAGACCGATAATCGTCAACACTCTCAGAGTTTTCGAGTCGATCAAAATTTCGACAATAGTCCGACACAGGTTAACGAAAAAGAAATTTTATAATCCTCGCGAGATTATCAGCTGAGCTGTTCAAGAACAATAATATTTACGCACAGCCGTTACACTCGACATCGACGCGTTATTCTCAATAATATTCTGCCGCTATTATCCCGTCCGGCGACCTTGTTTCTCAGTTCCCCGAATATTTACGACATTTCGAAGCAACGAAAGGTTGTGATCCTTCTCGAAATTTCCCTTACGAACGTTTCAACGGAAATTTTTAAACAAAACGGACATGAATAATTTAAACGAAACGAAACGCGAGCAACAAGAAAAGAAAAAAAAGAAACAATGGACGCAATGACACCATCCGCGAAATAATGGCCTAATTACGCGAACCTAAAAGTTCTGTGAAGAGGTGCAACACAAAAAAAAATTTTCCAAGCGGCGGTTCCTCCTAAATATTCCCAGCGAAACCTACCTACGGTTAGCAGTTCAAAATTTCAACGCGTAGCCCCACGTTGGGCGCCAAATTTTTGCGACGTGTTTCTTTTAATGTTTGTGAATTTTCCTCGGATGTTAGAGAGATAGAAAGGTGGGGAATGAAACGTCGTCAAAAACGCGAGGCGCAGAGAGATTACCCGCGCTCGGGGGAACTAGGATGGAGGATGTTCTCGCGCGAGCCGCGGCGAAGCGAAGGCCGTCTCGAGATCTCGAAGTTGGGCGCCAGATACGGTCTCTCACGTATCAGTTCGCTAAAACGACAGAATGACGCGAAAAACGTTAGCCTGTTTCGCCACGGGCCGACTAGCTCACCTAACGGTAGAGGGGCAGGGTCTGTTGAAAGGAATATCTAATTATTTTATGCGAGATTGTCGGTGATTACGAAAATTGACAAACACAACGGACTTTAACAATCACGAAAGGCTAACACTCAAATAAATTACGCGAATTTAATGTAAAAGAAAATATAACAAATTTATTTAAATAAATGAAATATAATAGAAAAGAATATAAAGAAAAAGAATTAATGAATCCCCGAAAGGAATAATAATGACAATAATTAGCAAGTCTGAATTATCGAAATATAACTACGGTTAATATAAATTTGAAATTTTGAAGTAACGTTCCACGGACACTTCTTCGGCAGCGGTGATAACAATAACAATACGAAATTGAGACTATAAGAACGCGTTGATATTTCTCGTCCTCCGAGCCCGTTTTTATGGCCGGACTTTGCGAAACCGAACGGCTTTTCGAGATCGTAACGGAAATTTCGACATCCTCATTAACGACTCAATTTTACAGATCTTGTTGCATTATCCTTTCACTCGCTCTTTTAACCGACAGCCCTATATTCGAAAAGAGGCTTACTAATTGAGCGAGAGTAATCAAGCAATTTGCGAAGACGGAAAATCTCGCTTGCGACGAACAAGATCAATGCGGTCGATATTCGCTAGCCGTCGGATGCCGCTTATTCTCCTTTCGGCGTAACGTCTTTTCACTCACGCGCAGCTCCCTAATTTCGGCGATTTCTTAGTTTACCGTAAGTTATCGCCCACCGCGACACATTCACACGCCCGACAAATATCTCGAAAGAAGCGCAAGTCATACACGTAACGAGCGCGACAAGGACAGCACAACATTCGCAACGTCACGACACGCACACTGTCACACACTCACATGCATACTAATTAATAATGAAAGTCGCACGAAGATCGATCATGGGGATGTCTTACGCGGCGTCGACAATTCTTTTCGACCGCACGAAAAGCGAATGCAATCTACCGCGCACGTGGTCGATATACGAGAGCCGGTCGCTACGCGTTTTACAACACCCCGAATCACGAAGAGAGAGACGAACAATTCCTTATCGACTACGGCCGACGTTACGATCGTCCTTGATGCCTCGGTCACTTGTCTCCGGTCGCCCGAAATACACGAAAATTGGAAGCTCGGCACAAAGACCGAGCGACAACGAGACACGAAAATGGCGACGGTGACAGAGCGGCCGTTCCGCGGACGAAATCGCGTACGTGGCTCACAAATTAGCGATGGGCAACCTCACCGATACTTCCTCCCGTGGCCCGGGGATGGTCCTCGGTTTGTCCTCTCGCCCTAATCTCCGACGACGACGCTTAAGACGACAAAGAAATCCTCTGACACGAGCGACTTTTCGCTAAGAGCGACCGCACCAAAATGTCTCCCTGGATCTCGCGATCCAGGGTCGATAGCGGCGTCAATCCTGCGCGCAGGGGTGCGCGGATTCGCGGCCAATAGCGCCGCGACACGCGAGATATCAATGCGCCCTGCAACAACGCCGTATCGGGGCCCGTAATGGCCCTGATAATTCGAAAATCAGAATCTCAGCGACCCTGCTGTCGGCGGTCTTCTTTTATGCCGATCGTCCGTCTTCTGTCCTTGGAGGGTAGCGCCGATTCCAGTCCTTGACAGCCGTTTTGGTTTCCGCTGTTCCTCCTCTTTTCGTGGGGTGAATTCCACCCGCGACTCGGCTCTGTCCTGCTCCTCGGGCGCTATCTCCGTTCTCGAATCGGAGGCCGTAAACGTAGTACCAGTGGTCGTAAATAGGATTCTTCTTCTGCCTCTTCCGGTTGTTTACCGGCGGGTTGCCCGACGTACAAAAAAATTAATAAAAAAAAAATATAAAAACAATTAGTAATGACGCAAAATTATAACAATAGCTCGTCCCTCCGGAGATTTCGATACGGCTCTCGCAATCTTTTTCTGGCGCGGCCGCTCGGCTCGCGCCCCGTCCAGATTTCCGGGGCGGATGGACGCGCGTTGGGACGGCAACGTCACAGTATATATACTTATATGGACGTATTTTCTTTTACGGTATTTTTGGCTCTAACAATATAAATTACTTGAATTCAAAAATAGAAATTTAAATTTGTCTTCTTTTTGACTAAAGGAATTAATTATAATAGTGTTTTATATAACGGTTATGTTTACTTTTCTGTGATTAATTTAAAGTATATAATTATTTTACATACACGATTACTGCAGGTATAATATAGTATTTTTCCTAGATTTTTGGTTATATATATATGTTAATAGATATTTGAAATAATAAATTTTATGGTAATATTCATATAATGATTTATACTGAATTTTGTCGCGAACACCTTTAACACAGTTTGCATAATTCATAATTCTGTTGAAGATTTTTCTTTAACAACACAATTTCGAATCTATTTCTCTCTTGAATAAAGTTGATTAATAATAATACTTTATATAAATATCTTCGTACATGGTTAGTACTGCCAATATATCGTAATAAACATTCTGGCTATATACTATATTAATCAATTTATTATTGATGATTGAAATTCGTGACGTATATATTGTAACAATTCGGTATTTTTGATTTATTGATTTATAAAGTTTTATGAGTGATTTTTAAAGTAGTCATGTAGGAATTTTATGACTTCTTGTTAAAATTGGACTTAGTGAAATCCTTTTTACAATAGGATCCTTATAACAACTAATTTGAGAAATATATTAATTCTGTTTGATTAATATATGTATATAAAACCAGCTATTCAGTTAGCACTGGTGGTTTGCTAATAATTTAGTTATATAGGATAACTAAATAATATGAATATTGATTGATTATATATAATATATATAGTGATATGAATTTATAGTGAATATATATAATTACACGTAAAATTATATAAGATGAAAAATTCTTTATACTATTCTACAAAGTAATATTTAAAATTTTTGTTGCGGGACGTAACAACGAACACCTGACAAAAATGCAGGAAGAAATGTGCCGAAAGGAAATGGCGGGAGCTCAAGAGCAGCCAGCTGTAGAACAACTAATGCCTTCTATGCAAACAATTACCAATTATATTGAAAGGATTAATTCAAGGCTCATGAATTTAGAGACCTCGCAAAGAGAAGAAAGACATATTCCACGTGAAGAACGAACATTTTCTCAACCGACATCCCAACATTTTGACATCGTGGATCAATCTTCTCCGATACGCCGTAAAGATGCTATCGACACAATACCTAAATTCGATGGCCATAAAATGTCAGTTTTCCACTTCAGTAAAATTTGTGAACGCGCTCTCGATTTAATACCTGCATATCACGAATATCATTTAGTGCAGCTTATCATTAAGCTGCAAGGACATGCGTATTCTGCCATAGAAGGAGTAGAATGTCACACCGTCTTTGAGCTAACGAAACGGTTAAAGCTCATCTTTGGTCCAAATAAGTCAGTTGATCAATACTGAGGATAACTAGCCAAAATATACATGAAACAAAATGAGAATATTTTCGATTATATAAGCAGAGTGCAGGAAATACGTACTGCAATTATAGATGGAGAATCTGATTTGTCCGGAAATATGGGAGAACGAAGTAAAGACGCCATTGAAGCAACCACCATGAACAGCTTCATCAACGGGCTTCCATCTGACTTGCTAGTACGCGTAAAGCTCGAACATCCGAGAACCTTTGAGGAGAGCATTAGCACAGCCATACAATTATCTAAAACCATTGAAACTGAGAACATTCGGAAGCGAACTCTTTTCCGACCGAATTTTCAACCCCGTGCTGATCTTCCTAACCACGCCGGTAATACATCTCGCCAAAATCCTACGGGCAACAATGCCAACAACCGCTACTACCCCAACAACGGACATACAACCTCACAACCACCCTTTACCACATCGCCAGTTAAATTAACGACTGCTGGATAGCCTCAACAAAATTATCAGAATAAAATCTGTCGCTATTGTAAAACTCCCGGACATCTCATAGAAGAATGCCGAAAGCTTGCCTACAGAAGAATCTTGGAAGCAACCCAACCCGGTACTTCGGGAAACGCGCAAGGCGTTCCGTTGAGAACCGACGTCCGCCGGAACGACCTGCAACCAGGACGTCCGACTTACCACATTCAAAAGAAAGTCAATGTGATAACACCGCAGGAAAATCCCGCACAAACTTCCGAATCTGCCAAATAAATGACAAGCAACAATCTACGGAATTGCCCACAGTGACTTTATTTTCTCCTGATCTAATAACTAATTGTAAATTCATGATTGATTCTGGATCTGGATTAAACCTCATTAAACAAAAATGCTTAAATCCGCACGTTACTCTCGACAAAACTAATCCTCTATCTCTACAAGGAATCGCCTCTGAAAATATCGTTACATTGGGAGCTGTTTCCATATCTATTCTCGGAAAACTGTCCGAATTTTACGTCATATCTCACTCAACAGGATCCTCACAAGATGGAATTTTAGGCAATAAGTTCCTGAGGGAACAAGCCGTCATAGTAAACTACAAGGATAATTTTATACAGTACGAAGATACGAAAATTCCTTTTACGAATTCAAATACAATACGTCTTAAGGGAAGGACTGTAACTCCCTGTTCTTTTTACATCTCTAATCCAGAAAGGCAAATAGGATACGTACATCGCCACACGCCTGCCAAAGGCATATACTTCGGAGAGGCCATCGTTGTTAACAATAACGGAAAAGCTTATATGCCCGTATTTAATACTTCCGAGGAAGAATTAATCTTTAACATTCCGACTGTTGAATTACAAGAATACGATACTTGTGAGGCAAGTAATGATCCACCGAAACCCAAGGGCTTCCCAGAGGATTAATCAGAACTTCTAACTCCAACAATCTCGCTGGACTAGATGAACCCCGAGTGGAGCTCGTCAAAGCCATAGATAATCCCATTTATTTTAACCAGGCATTACCAACACCAACAGATAGAACTGTTGATGTCATAAATCTTCTACGTCTTGAACATCTGAATTCCGAGGAATCAGAAAATGTTCGACTACTAGTTTTCAAACATTCCGATAGAATTCACCTACCCTGTGAACATCTCCAAGCGACAAACGCCGTTCAGCATTCTATTCCTACTGTTAATGAAATGCCTGTCCACACGAAACAATATAGATTTTCTCCTGTACATAAGGAAGAAATTAATAGACAAGTAAATGAATTACTGTCCTCAGATTTAATTGAACCTTCTACCTCCCCTTATAACTCTCCTTTACGGATAGTTCCGAAAAAGCCAGTTTCCTTAGGGAATAAAAGATGGCGAATGGTTATCGATTATCGAAACCTTAATGAAAAAACGATAGGCGATGCCTATCCTCTTCCGAACATAACGGACATATTGGATCAACTCGGATCTGCTAAATATTTTTCAGTACTGGACCTAGCTTCCGGTTTCCACCAAATACCTATGGCATCAAAAGATGCTCATAAAACTGCTTTCTCTACACCTTACGGACATTACCAATTCAAAAGAATGCCATTTGGATTAAAAAATGCTCCTGCAACTTTTCAAAGGTTGATGGATAACGTTCTATCCGGACTTCAGGGAAATGAACTATTTGTTTATATGGATGACATTGTCGTATATGCACGATCATTGCAAGAACACGAAAGCAAGTTCGAAAAATTAATGCAGAGATTGAGAGCTGCAAATTTAAAATTACAACCAGATAAATGCGAATTTTTACGACGCGAAGTTATGTATCTAGGACATATAATTGGATCCGATGGAGTCAAGCCCGACCCCGCTAAGTTAAAAGCTATAATGAATTTTCCTATTCCGAAGAATCCGAAAAACATCAAACAATTCCTGGTACTAGCCGGATATTATAGAAGATTTATTCCGAATTTCTCCAAAGTCGCTAAACCATTAACTGACCTCTTAAAAAAGGATAGAAAATTCGAATGGACGACGAGACAAACAGAAGCCTTCGACATTCTAAGGAATTCATTATGTTCCGAGCCTATTTTACAATACCCCGATTTTACTAAATCTTTTATTTTAACCACCGACGCATCCGGATATGCGGTCGGAGGAGTGCTCAGTCAAGGAATAATAGGGAAAGATTTACCCGTTGCCCACACCTCTCGTATTCTAAATCCCGCCGAGCAAAATTACTCAACAATAGAGAAGGAATGATTAGCCATCATTTATTGTGTAAATCACTTTAGGCCTTACTTATACGGGAGATTATTCACTATAGTAACGGATCATAAACCATTAGTATGGTTGCATCAAAGACCCTTCATCAAGACTACGGAAATGGAGAACTAAAATATCAGAATATCAATATGAAATACGCTATAAAGAGGGAACCTTGAACCATAACGCTGATGCCTTATCTAGGAATCCACCCGTTAACATGGCTATTCCATTATTCCTCATCGATGAAGGAGAATACTCATCGGATGAATGTATATTTTCATATAGGCCTCAAAGGCCACAGGGAAAATCTAGTACACCTGAAGGTCAGAATGCAAGATCTAATCAGGAAGCCCTGGGAATCCATCAAAAATCCGCTGAGATCTCGGCTCCTTCAGAGCGCCAACCAATAGAGAATTATCAAAATTATTCCACCGAACGAGAAGACGATGATAACGGAGTTACTATTGAGGAAGTCTCGGACTCTGAAGAAGACTCCGATTACACGGAAATATTAGATTCTGATATCATACCTCACCAACAACAACTCCCTGAACCTCCACCATGGAGTCGTGCTCAAATACGGGAAGTCAGAGATAATCTGCTGAAACAAAAGGACAACCATGTAATATTCATTTATCTAAACGGAACACCTTATGATAACGGAGCAAAGCTATATCATGAAGCTGAATTACTTCCCAAATACGACGGATTAACCTACGAAAGAGCTAGGGTATGTACCGTAAAGACCAACACACTGATCGCTCTTCCCATTAAACAAAACAATCGTATTCTCATTGAAGCGCAAACTCTAAAAAATTGTCTGCGTTCTCTTGTAGATGTAATTCACGAACTCGACCTTTCTTCGATAAGTCTCAGCAAGACCGAACGCTTCGACGATTTATCATGGTCATACATATTCAACCAAATTAAGAGACACCTGCAAGAACTACCGGTTAATATAACTATATGCCTAAATTTAATCCAGACACCCGAAATCGAAAAACGTCAATCACTAATTCTAGAAAATCACGCCTCAGCCTACGGTGGACATAAAGGCGTAACAAAGACCTATAATCGGATCAGAACACGTTATTGCTGGAAAACGATGAAGAAAGACATTCAGGATTTCATCAGAACCTGTCGAGAATGTCAATTAAAGAAATTAACAAGAGTAAAGACCGAGCAACCCATAGTCATTACCGATACGCCTGGGATGGCCTTTGATAAAGTTTCGTTGGATATTATGGGACCTCTTCCCATCACGGAGAACAATCATCAATACATACTAACCATGCAAGACTTATTAACGAAATACTCCGTTGCCTCACCCTTACAAGAAGCCACTTCCTTAACAATTGCTGATACTTTCACCAAAGAATTCATTTGTATATATGGAGCACCGCGCGCCATATTAACGGACCAAGGAACTAACTTTTTGTCAGGATTAATGCGACAATTAACGAAAAGATTTAATATACAACATTTTAAAACTACAGCTTATCATCCCCAATCAAATGAATCGCTAGAACGCTCACATCACGTGTTAACGGAATATTTAAAAACACAAATAGATAGAGAAGATAACTGGGACAAATATATTAAACTAGCAATGTTCTCATACAACACCAGCGTGCACGAAGGTACCAAATATTCACCTTATGAACTGGCTTTTAAGCGAATAGCTCGATTACCTTCCGCACATCCTATTATCGAAGAAAATATCGAACCTACTTACCACGAATATATCACAAATCTCTTTAATAAAATAAGAGATCTGCAAATCCAAGCCCAGCTAAATCTCATACGCGCCAAAGAAAGGAGCAAGACATACTATGACCGTCATTTAAATCCGCAACAACTCCAAATAGGAATGCACGTGTTTTTATTAAAAGAACCACGAAAAGGAAAGTTCGCCGACCAGTACACAGGACCACATGAAGTAATCGAATTATTACCTCTTAGTAATATTAAACTCAGAATTGGAAAACAAAATCGTATCGTTCACATAGATAAAATAAAAATGTCCCACTGTCAGCCAGGATGAAATAACAATTTAAATAAATTCTGTTACAGATGCTCTGGCATAGGCAGCCAGTCCAGCCTAGACCGGACTCATCGCTCCTACATCAAGTAAAACAATCGTTCCTATTCGCTCATTGTACGCACGTAATAGGAGCCATCTGTTTGACCGACGACACTAATCTGTGCAGCAACTGTTACTCTCGGATTCGCACACAAATTGTCCAAAAACAGTATCGACGTCTTAAGAGACATTTCTTCATAAACAGCCACGTCGCTAGAGACGAATGCTGCTCTACCTGTAGTGCTACTGTTATAAAGACTAGATCCATAGACAATTGCATCTCGTGCGTCCTAACTGCGAGTGAGTTGTTACGTCTCCTCGATAGTACTTCGACTCATGTCGATAATTTTAAATATCCTTTAGTTCTTAATGTATATGATAGAACCCCTATATCATAAGGAATGTCTTTTGTTGACACGGTATGTTGCATTAAAATTAGAGGATACCGTGATCCCATTCTGAATATCTACTTCTGTGAGCTTTGTTATCAAGGTGTACAATCTTCTTCACTGAGATCTCAACTTCCTCTATTATCTTCTCATTTCTTTTCTCTGGGACCACACCATGTTGAACTCCACTGTATCAACTGTCTTCGAACTCTTACTACTCTGAGACCTTTGCATGAGTGTTCTACCTGTATTAGGAATATCATTGAACTTTTGTTTATACAACCTCTGTGTAACAATGCTTCATAATGTCTCAAACACCCCGCAATGCTGTATGTATTAGATTACATGGGTATCTTCACCTGCACAACCATAGTCACTATTGTTGTGCCTGCTATTGTATGTTACATACTACTTGTAACTCGCGGTTTTTCCTCCCAGTGGATTCTCACATTATATCTGTTGCCCCACATCCCTACAGAACTATCTGCTCATATTGTCAGCGACCCATAACCATAATAAGACCTTTAGCTAATTGTTCTGTCTGCACACGAAACATTGCCGAAATATTTAGAGCCACTAATTCTTCCAATCTTGCTATTAGTGAGAATGAAAGTACAAATTAGAACCCTTTAAATTAAAATGCTACCTATTGAATACGCTGATACCCTGTCCCATGTAATACACGAAGAATTTAACGGATATATTTCTTCAAGATATAATCTGTACTACTGCGCCTCATGTAAGTCATAAGCAGACCATGAACTTTACTATATAAATTACCATAGTATATCTGAATCCTTCCCCGACATCACAGTGTCTAAATGTTGCATATGTGCTCGCAATGTGTCTAGTGTAACTCCTATAATAGATTGTAGGAGATGTTTCTTATTCTATTTGGAAGGAGAACGTACACGAGAATCTCGCAGAACATCTGATTAAATGGATTTCCTGCCAAATGTAATACCTGATGAAGACCTAGACGCATTGTCCAACTTGTTACATGTCGAATTAGAAGGATATATCTGCTCCCATAATGATCGGTATTACTGTCGTTCATGTGAAATGTTCGAAACTAGAGAACTTCAACCCATTATATAACACATTGTTACATATTTTCCTCCAGCTTCTTTGTACGGCTTTAGATGTCATATGTGTAATTTATTACTATCTCTCATAACTCCCCTGTCGGACTGCAGGAGATGTTTTTTATATCATTTACAAGGAGAACAAGCTCAAGAATTCCAATTAAACAGAAATTGTTGATCAAACCATAATGAGCAACGTAAATGATTCATCTTGCAATCACGACATCCATAACCTGTTACCACACTTCCCAAACATCTGCAAGGCAGAATGTAGAAAAATAATATTCTATAAAAAATATACTAAGAAAAACCATAACCCGGTCCGTATATGTTGTGCATGTTGTAAAATTCGTCAATTTCGAGTTAAACCTGACCTGATAGTATGCCACTGGGTAACCTCCGGTGAAATAATTTTCTCTAAATGTGAATATTGTCTAGCTCCTCTAGATACCACTCGCTCTATTTTTCAGTGTTCTGAATGCATATTTTCCTACTTTGAAAGGGCAATATACGAAAGGAACCATGGAAGAAACATAAATAATCTAACTGCTTTTGCATTTTGCAGGACTCACCAACAAGGGGTATACGCTTAAAAATGTGTCCACCCTCAAAACCCAAATCACCCATCCATCCGCTTTTAAAGGACTCATTCTTTAATAGTTTTCGCGTAAACGGCGTCATTATACTAACTCACGATGTTCTAAGTGACTCAAGCTCTCACCTCATTTGTACAAATTGCTATAATCCCACGATTTATAACAAAGGTCTTACAAGGTACTCTCATACATTCCAATATGGCTCAGTGTCCTTACAAAAATGTCGTAACTGCAGTCAAATCTGTTATAAAAGCCGACCAATTATCAAATGTATGAAATGCGTTAAAGCCTATTACCAATTTATCTCATTTATAAAGAAAAAGGAAGAAAATACTTACAAACAGTTAGTCGGTCTATCAGTAGACTCTTCCACATTAAAAATAGAATATGGAGTGGCCGAAATAAGGACTGATCCAACGACCCAGAAGTTTTGGAAGAAATAATTTCTTCTTAAATATCAATCCTTGTTTTGCTACCTAAAATACATATAAAAATTATTATAATATAATCATTATATATTTATTCAGATGCCTCATTTATTGTATCTCTAGTTAACATAGGCATCCACAAATTATAATCATTAATTATAGTTACTCACATATATATATATATGTGTGTAATAATAATAACAAATATATATATATATATATATATATATATATATTTGTTATTATTATTACACACATATATATATATATATGTGAGTAACTATAATTAATGATTATAATATATATATATATATAAAATAACAATAAATAGATATACATAAAAGATAATTACGAACAAAATATATATATATTAAACATAATGCTATAAAGATACCTACTATGTATTCAATTCTTAATAAATATAGAATTTTTGTTTTTACGGAAATATGATATACACTTATATATACATGTGCACCCATTTATACTATAATCACAATTACACTAAGCGACAATTATCCACTATTAAATATCCATAAAATTGTATTGACCATTCATCAAGTAATCATATAATGTAATACATATATGCGTCCACATATACTGAAATCGTAATTATTTCAGACAACTATGACACCTTTAGTCCTAATAACCTTCTTATGTGAAATCACTGCTCTTATTGGATTCGATTGCGGAGGACAACACCTCAATGTCACCGCTGTCTCTTTACTTGATGTTGGCGAATGTGACTTGAACATACGAAAACCCAATACCACCGATATTCATATTCAACTATTGCAATTATCCGACTACAGCTATACGGAAGTCATACAATGTAAAGTGGAAATATCCAGGAATATATACCATTGCGGCATGCATTCACATATCTCTGCTGTTCATAATGGAAGAGCCGATTATGTACATGAGACTGTATACACCCTATGTTTGAGAATGTTTCAAGACGGGACCATCAAACTCGGAGACAACACTCTTGTCGCCGGCATAAAAGCAAATCAAACGATCTATCGAAGCATCACTCTTGTAGGCCGTATACAAGTCGATGGATACTGCAAAAGAGCGCAATACAATGATCCATACGGAACATGGGACGACGTAATCGTCCAAGCAGCTGTAAAAATATCATTAAGATCTTCTTATGTTCCCATACAGTTAAACACCGGGAAGATCAAACTAAAATCTGGTACGGTATGTGATCTCATTGACAGCTTTTGTCTAGACGCTGACGATGGATATACTTATTGGAAACCAATACCCACTACTACTTGCAACTTCCAACAATACGATGTTCTTTATGAAGGACCTGCAAATAAAATTTCCGAAGACCACTCTGATGTCAACGCTCCAGTCGTCTACAGCCTGGTAACTCAAGACATCACCTTCGCTCTGATGAAAACTACAGAAGTGCCTCTATGCGGATATACTCTCTTACGCACCGAGCATCCGAAATTATTTATCCTGGAAGCAAAACCAGGAAATACCTTCGCTAATCGAGGAATCATCCCAGTCAACAATCTTGACATCTTAACATACATGAACTCCAAATTCGTGTATATTGAAAAACATGTCAAACAGCAAATGACTTCTCTTTACAATAACGTCATCTTACAAAAATGTGAATTGGAAAGACAAGTGATTACCAATGCCTTGTCTTTCGCTACACTCCAACCAGATGAATTTGCCTATCGACTAATGAAAGGACCAGGATATATGGCTGTTACCACAGGAGAAGCTGTGCAAATAGTCAAATGTATCCCTATTGAAGTAATGGTGAGAAAAACGGAAGAATGTTATGCTGAACTTCCTGTCACGGTGTGCAATCATTCTCTCTTTCGTACACCCAAGTCAAGAATCATCACCAAAATTGGTAATGAAAAAGAATGCAGTATAGAACTTCCTACCCTGTACAGAATCGAAGATACATGGGTTCAATTCACTCCTAGTATTCAGGTTAGACAGCTACCGCCTCAACAGCTAAAACCTATGTCTGTTCTAACCTGGAGATATCTCACTCCAGGATCCTTAGCTACTAGCGGAATCTACTCCGAAACGGACATAGAAAAGCTAAGAAATCATATTATGTTCCCAGCCGAAAAGCCAGCTTTACTCAATGCCGTTGCTAGAGGACTAACTGGCCATTCCATGAACACTGAAGGAATCTCAGTATATAACTTGCTGAATGAAAATTCTCTAAATAAAATTGTCGAGAGCACAGCCTCACGGATCTGGAAAGGATTCATAAACTTTGGATCAGCCACAGCAGGACTCGTCGGAATCTTCATGATCATTCGCCTAGTCAAGCTGGTTATCGACACAGTCATCCATGGATACGCTCTCCATACTGTATATGGTTGCAGCCTGCATTTAATCGGAGCTCTGTGGAGCTCCCTCGCAAACCTGCTACTTCATTTGGCACGAGAACCTTCTAAGAAATCCGGAGACGTTAACCGAAACGATCAATCTCTGGCAGAGGAACGAATCTTCAAACCTCCAGCATCGATCCCACTGCGCCTCCAGAAGTAGTCGTTCAACAACCTCCTCCAGTCAAACCTCCAAGGACGATGAGACCTTGCCACGAGGAAACCGCCAAAAACGTAAATATGCCTACATCATATACAAATTTAAGAGACCGCTTAAACACTCTAAACGAAGATATCTAATCTCCCTAGACCAAAATCCCCCGAAAACAATCGGATTTTGTTCTTATTAGGGGGGAGGTGTTACGTCCCGTAACAAAAATTTTTAATATTACTTTGTAGAATAGTATAAAGAATTTTTCATCTTATATAATTTTACGTGTAATTATATATATTCACTATAAATTCATATTACTATATATATTATATGTAATCAATCAATATTCATATTATTTAGTTACCTTATATAACCAAAATAGTAGCAAACCATCAGTGCTAACTGAATAGCTGGTTTTATATATTAATCGAACAGAATTAATATATTTCTCAAATTAGTTGCTATAACTATTGTAAAAAGGATTTCACTATATCCAATTTTAACAAGAAGTCATAAAATCCCTACATAATTTCAATCATCAATAATAAATTGATTAATGTAGTATATAGCCAGAAGTATATTACGATATATTGGCAGAAGAGAGAGAGAGAGAGAGAGAGAGAGAGAGAGAGAGAGAGAGAGAGTACTAACCATGTACGAAGATATTTATATAAAGTATTATTATTAATCAACTTTATTCAAGAGAGAAATAGATTCGAAATTGTGTTGTTAAAGAAAAATCTTCAACAGAATTATTTTGAATAATGCAAACTGTGTTATGTTACGTCCCGCAACAAAGTTTTTGAATATTGCTTATAGAATAGTGTATAGAATTTTTCATCTTATATAATCTTTATGTGTAATTATATATGGAGCATTCCACGTGAAAAGGGCCCACTTAAAAATAAATTTTTTAAGATTTTTTAAATAATCGTGGAGATTTGTTAGGGCACATATTGTATGAGGTTAAAGCAAAAAAAATAAGGATTATATGCCTCATATCCAAGATATCGAAGGTAGAATGTTTGAAGTAATTTTTCTTTCTTTGAAATTTGTAGCTAAAATTATAAAATATATAGAATTTTTATAGATATGATTTTTTAGGATTTTTCCCGCACTTTCAAATGAAAAAGTTAATTTTAGTGAAAATTTTTTATTATTATAAAAAAAATCAATTTTTTAGTTTTAAGTAAATAAACGGAAAATTATATCCACTTTTAAAAATCTGGAAAAATTCTCAAAAATACTTCAATATATGTAGAATATGATGCCATAAAGGAAATTTTGGGATCGCGATGGAATCTACTCGAAAACGAATATTTTTTTCAAACAAAATAGGAGTTTCAGACAAATTTCAACTAAAAACTCAATGATATCAAATTTTTAATTAATCTAATTATTTCATACTACATGAATAATATATTTTCAACAAACAGCTATAAAAAAAATAATTTTGAAATTTTTTTTATATTTTTGTTTTAATTTTTTAAATTTTTTATATTTTAATATTTTTTAAACTCATTATTTCTTTTTTTTGAAAAGAAATCTTTTTTATCAAAACTAAATTCTTTTAAAATTAAATGATCGTTTGCAGGAATAATTGTATGATATTTTAAGGTGCCTGGAATTGTTTTTGCTAAGGCAAATCTTGGCTCCAAAATCTTATTTAATTTATTATGGTTTGTTTTTGAACTGTATAAAATGATTGTTTCCTTTAGATTATTTTTTGCCCACATGTATAATGCCTCAGCATTGAGAATTACACTTCCTTGCAAACTAGCTTTTCTTGCTAGTCGTTTTAAATTTCCACCAATACCATCACAGGAACTTTTCCCGTGTGCTGTGGCAAAGAAGTGCCATTCTGCCGTGATACCAAAAAAATCGCGCGCATGGTAAAGCAAATTATGGAAGTTATATTTATTTTTATAATGTTGGCCGGCCCCATCTGTAAAATAGATTATTTTTTTAACAGGAATATCCTTTTGTTTTAAGTCCTCTATTAATAATTGTTGAAAAGCGTACACTGCTACGGTATTATGAGTAAGATCGTCTGAAATGATGGCTAAACTGTGATGACGAACTTCACCGTTTATTTTATAATAGTATACTGCAGTGTTAATCGAAGCCTGATTATTATTATAGTGAAAAGATTGAGCCGCCTCCTGTACAATAAATGCGTAATTTTCACTAAAATCACATTGAAGTAGAACTTCTTCGTCGAGCAAATTATTTTTTTTCCAGTTAAAATATGCTGACTGCTGTTTAGACACAAAGTGATGAGTCTTTAGTTTCAATACCTTGTCGCATAAGCTATCAATAAATTCATCCGTTGAAATAATTTCGGTAACCAAAGTTGACCTATCAGTATTACGCCACTGTTGATATTGAATTTCATCAATGTCGTTTTCATCAAAAATTTCACGTAATTCATTTTTCAATACCTGTGTACCTTTAAATTCTTTGCAAGTATTGAAATAACAACTTTTAACTGGGTTTTCACACATAATAATCTTGATCAGATCTTTGTAATTTAATAATTTGATATCTCTATTTTTTGTAAGTAACGGTATTTTACTTCCATCAATCATTAGTTTTACATTTTGGTGATATACGCAAACACAAACAGAATGCGGTCCAGTTGCACCTACGATAACGCAGTGTTTCGGACGTAAATCACAAAATTTTGAAAAACCTATTTTTAAATTCGAGTATTGAAATCGGAATGCTTTGCGAAGTTCTTTTAAATTACATAAAACTAATCTTTTCTGTACTAGCTTACGTTTACCATCTGGTTGTATTATTGAAAGACAGTCAGTGATGCCAGGTAAATGACGGCTGTTATCGTCATTTTCATAAAATTCCCGTACTAAGTTTTTAATTTCGTTACTTAATTTCCTGTCATTCTTTTGATTATTCAAAGAAAGAACAGAACGAATATCACCTTCATTTAATTGATTTCTAATTGACCTGCAAAGATTGCAAGAACAGTTAAAAAATGTCGCAATTTTTCTAGTCCCCCATTCAACAGGTGCTAATGTTAAAATGTTTCGTCTCTCAGTTTGAGTAGTTTCCTTATGTTGAAATTTAAGGTATAACGTTTTCAAAACCGAACAATCATCGTAATGAACATTCTTCTTACAAGCTTTCTTTGCAAGTGGCTCGTATTCGACTTCATAATCAATTTTATTATCCTCAGATTTTGATGTTTCAATTTCTAAATCTTGATCATTATTAACAGTCTCTTCAACTGCAGGTTCAATTGATTGGTTTGCCAGTTCCGGATTATGTAAAGTGAAAATGATAATATTATTACAATTATCAATTTTTTTGCGACACCCATCACACAACCACACTGGCGAGGGAAAGTCTTTCAATTTTGCAATTTGTCTTTTAGTTGCAGATCTCACTACACTTTTTCTGTGAGGAACTATGTTAAATGGATTGCAACAGCGAAAAATTTGCTGCTTTGTACACATTTTTACAATGTGTAAAGACAGTGTAGAGAATATTCTTATAAACTTCTATATTTATAATATAAACTTCAAAATAATAGCAACAAGCAAAGTAAGAACAAAAATATCACAAATAAAAGTAACAAAAGCAAATGCAGTAACTGTATCGAAATAATTACAAGTAAAGCGACTTCACGCTTCAATCACTAGACTAGTTTTGACGCAAAACACGCCAAAT
The DNA here is from genome assembly GCF_025532165.1 of Camponotus vicinus. Taxonomy (NCBI): domain Eukaryota; kingdom Metazoa; phylum Arthropoda; class Insecta; order Hymenoptera; family Formicidae; genus Camponotus; species Camponotus vicinus. Next base: position 17,905,774 of record NW_028141956.1, on the reverse strand, counting down.
TATAATGGTGAAGATATGGTGGGGGTATCGCGGCGCGGCAAGCTCGCACTTAGCTATGACCTTCAATATGACTTTGTTGTTAGTGTATTGTGCGTCTCAAAACTAGTACTAGTGATTGAGGAATTTGTTTTACTTGTAACTATTTCGATCCGCATTTAAAGTACAGGAGACAGCTCAATCTTTTCACTATAATAATAATCAGGCTTCGATTCACATTGCAGTATACTATACAATGAGCGGTGAAGTTTGTCATTACAATTTAGCCATCATTTCAGACGATCTTACTCATAATACCGTAGCGTACGCTTATCAACATATAAAAATATAAAAAAAATTTCAAAATTATTTTTTTTATAGCTGTTTGTTGAAAATATATTATTCATGTAGTATGAAATAATTAGATTAATTAAAAATTTGATATCATTGAGTTTTTAGTTGAAATTTGTCTGAAACTCCTATTTTGTTTGAAAAAAATATTCGTTTTCGAGTAGATTCCATCGCGATCCCAAAATTTCCTTTATGGCATCATATTCTACATATATTGAAGTATTTTTGAGAATTTTTCCAGATTTTTAAAAGTGGATATAATTTTCCGTTTATTTACTTAAAACTAAAAAATTGATTTTTTTTATAATAATAAAAAATTTTCACTAAAATTAACTTTTTCATTTGAAAGTGCGGGAAAAATCCTAAAAAATCATATCTATAAAAATTCTATATATTTTATAATTTTAGCTACAAATTTCAAAGAAAGAAAAATTATTTCAAACATTCTACCTTCGATATCTTGGATATGAGGCATATAATCCTTATTTTTTTTTGCTTTAACCTCATACAATATGTGCCCTAACAAATCTCCACGATTATTTAAAAAATCTTAAAAAATTTATTTTTAGGTGGGCCCTTTTCACGTGGAATGCTCCATATATATTATCAATAAAATACATTATTTATAAAATTTAACTTTCACATACCAACATTGCTATAGCTCAACCTTTTAACACAATCTTTTAACACAACTCTCTCTAAATTTGTTGATTCGGAGTCATCATGTGTAGTTACAAAGAAACAAAAAGTATAAATAGAAAAACAAATACAAATATGGTTTAATTACATAACAGCTAAAATAAAATACAAAATATCTCAAATCTCACGTAACATCAATAAATGATAGATTATTGATAAAGTTGAAACAAAATTTACGATTAGACAAAAAGCACACAAGGAAAATATTAAAAAACAGTAATTAAATATTAGGGGGGAATGGGGAGAGAGAGAGAGCTCTCTTATATTTAATATTTAATTCCTATTTCTAATATTTTTCCCATATGCGTTGAATCTTAACATCAAAATGTCAGAATTATAACAATCTTTAAATGAAAGTAATTAAAGTTTATGAATCATCACATGAAAAAAATATTTAGGCGCAGCTTATGCACAATATTGAAGATGTAATGTAAAAGGATGCTTTTACAATATTCAGATCATTTTTTTTGGACATGCGTTAAACTTCGTTCATATCGCAATTTTATTACCATATATACTTAAGTGTTCAAAAAATCGACACTATAATTTGTAAGCTTCAATTGCTACTATTTAAAATATCCACACTCGCTTCGACACCTTTATATTTGTATAGAAAATTTTTATATTTCAATATATTCAAAAATTTGTTATTAATTAGTGTTACTAAAGTGTTACTAAAGAAATATTTTGAGATACTTTATATACTTTATATCACACACTTAGGGCCAATTTCGCCATTGTTGGTTACCTCTAACCTTAGGTTAAACTATATCTTCGTCTCTTTTTCTTAAACTTATCTGAAAAAGACAAAGATATAGTTTAACCTGTAGTTAGAGTTAACCGGCGATGGTGAAATTGGCCCTTAATAAAATGTAAAAAATAATAATTTTATATTCATATTTCCAATTTTATATAATAATCAAAATAAAAACCGAATGAGATAAAAATACCAGTATAATATGAATGTACAAATAATAAATTTCTTAATAATATCAATAGTGGCCAATATGTTATATCAATTTTCATATGTATAAATATCGGTTTATTACTGTAATTATATTATTGGATATCAATATTATCTACATACTTTATATAAATTATTCACGATATTTTATACAAGAAAATGAGAGCAAAATAGTGTATATAAATTAAAAAGCTTTAAAGATAAAAACCGATACTACATAATTTCAATTAATTCAGATTTCGATATATATTTTGATACATAATTAGATATGTAATATCAAATTTTTTTTTGAAAATATCTATTTTCAAATAATTAAGAAAGGCTGCTTGCAATAGATATTTTTTCCACATACTGTATATGTTATACATTAAATTCATTAAAATTATATCAAGTTCAATTTTTAATTTAAATAAATGTTAAATTCAATATTATTGATAATTAGTCACATATATATGCTATTTTTCTTATATCTTTTGCAAATATATATAAATGTAATATAGACTATAAAGGCAAATTCAATTTGATATACAGGGTGTTTCATTTTAATCCGACCAGTCGAATATCTCGAAAACCAAGCCCGGGAGAGAAAAATATTTCAGACAAAAGTTATTTGGTTTCGAGGGGGCCATAAGATGGTGACAATGATTTGACCTTGAACAGTCATTTGAAGGTCACATTAAATTTCTTAAATGGAATACCCTATATATTTTTGCACATTCTTGTAGCTGACATCGAAAGCTTTCCAAAACACTATAATTAAGTACCTTTTCGTTAAGTACTTTTTGAGTTATGAGGCTTGAAATAATTTCTTAATTCTACATAAACCGTAAAATATCTAGTAAAATATTCATTTTTCCATTATCTTACCTTAATACTTTTACGTACAAAATAATGAGAGGAATCAATTGGTGTAAAGAAAACACATAGTTGTTTTGAAGAAAAAATATGTAATTTGCAATTAACAATTCCATATTTTTTCTTAAAAACAACTATGTGTTTTTTTTACACCAATTGATTCCTCTCATTATTTTGTACATAAAAGTATTAAGGTAAGATAATCGAAAAGTGAATATTTTACAAGATATTTTACGGTTTATGTAAAATTAAGAAATTATTTCAACCCTCATAACTCAAAAAGTACTTAACGAAAAGGTACTTAATTCTAGTGTTTTGGAAAGCTCTCGAGATAAGCTACAAGAGTGTGCAAAAATATATAGGGTGTTCCATTTTAAAAAATTGAAGTGACCTTCACCTGACTTTCAAATGACTCTTCAAGGTCAAACAAATGATACCATCTTATGGCCCCCTCGAAACCAAACAACTTTTGTCTGAAATATTTTTCTCTCCCGGGCTTGGTTTTCGAGATATTCGACTGGTCGGATTAAAATGAAACACCCTGTATATAAATATTAAGTAATAATATAAAAACTATATAATATTGGTTTCATATGTAATAGGTGCTTTTCATTTACAATTAGTAATATAAGATAACACACAAGCGTCATTCTATCTTCTTCAACATTCAAGAACAACAATGACAGAATGATACTTATGTCAATTTATACCGCATTTATAAAAACACTCACTATTATCAAATATATACAATATTTTATAATAAGTAATTTTCCACTTCAATGTGCATATAACAATTCCACATAAAAATGTAATGATACTATTTTAAGAATATAACGTTACTTACAAAATACTGAGATATTCATGCCTGCCTTTTGAGTTTCATTAATTTGTACCTTATTGATTGCGTTTATACTTTTTTTTTTTTAACATGGGGAAATGCATTTACGCATACCCCCGCCAAGGAGAAAGTAAGGCGGGGGTTATGCGGGACTCCGGGAGATAACTCTCCCGACTACCCGCTAAAACACCATGGTGACCACATCGCACGCATCCGGGAGGGCCGCGGGATCGCTGGCGCACTCATCCGCGACCCTCCCTCATCGTGCTACGACCCCTCCACTTTCCAGGAGGGGTCCCTCTGTAGAGGGTGGGAGTTGGGGCGATATTTCGCCCACCCCCCCTACAGGTATATAACGGCGAGACCAGGTCACCCTGTCTCGCCGTTCCTCCGGGAAGGGGCCATTATTATGCGAGGGAGAAACTTCTGTGCTCTTCCTACACACAGAAGCCCCCCGCGGCCCTTAGCCGAGGGAGAAAGGTGATTTATCTCCCTCGGCCCGCCTCTGGAGGAGGTGCAGGGATCAATAGTATCCCTGCTGGGGGCGTTACGGAAATTGGCGGGCAAAAGCCCTCCTCCGCTGGCCCCCCTCCTCCTGCGGATCGGGTCAGAGGAGGGATCATCCTCCCTCGCCCTATCTGCAGTCTCCTTCTGCGACATAACTTGCTCGCAGAAGGAGACCATGGCGTCCCAGGCATTCTCGCTCTCGACCATCTTGCTAACGATGGCCGGGAGCGAGAGATCGTCGCCGACAATACTTGTTAGGACACGGCGCTGCACATCCCACGCGGGACAATCCGCGAGAGTGTGCTGCGCCGTGTCCCGAACCTCCGTGCAATGGTGGCACTGCGTCGTTGGCTCGCGCCTAGTCTTCTCGTGCAGGTACTCACCGAAACAACCATGTCCGGTGAGCACCTGCACAGTCCTGAAAGGGAGTCCTTTTGGCCGCCGATCCACCCAGTCCTCCAGGACCGGGCGGATGGCTCCGACAATTCGAAGACCCTGGCATGGGCCAGTCTTTCCTTCCACTTTTCCAGGGCGAGCTGCCGGAACTGGGTCCGGGCAGCTTCCTTCGCACGCGGTGCCGGGGTAACACCACGCTGACGAAGAATAGTACGCCACTCGTACATAGCGGCATACGCCTCCGCCAGCAGGTCCCAAGGGATCGACCCCGACACCACTAGCGCCGCCTCCGCGGAGGTGGTCCTGTATCCCCGCGTGATCCGAACGGCCAGCCTCCGCTGTAAGCCTTGCATAATTGCAAGGCAGCCCCGGCTGACCGCTAAACTTCCGGACCACACGGGGGCCTCATAAAGGATCATGGATCCCACCACCCCCATATAAAGGCGGCGCACACTGTCCCTAGGCCCCCCAATGTTGGGCAGCAATCTTCCGAAGGAGTTAATTGCTGCCCGTATACGGGGGACCATGCGAAGGAAATGCTCCCGGAAATTCCAGTGGCAATCGAGGTGCAGGCCCAGATATTTCATACTGGACCGCACTTCGATGCGGACTCCCTCTACAGTAATATGGGGCCGCGGTGGCGGCTTCTGCCGAGGCTGCTTAAAATAAACAGCCTCAGTTTTGTGGAGCGCCACTGTCAGCCCCAAGGCGCGAATGCGGCCAACGACCAGTGCCACCCCGACACGAGCGAGGCGACACACGTCCTCCCATGTGTCCCCACGAGCCATAACCAGAATGTCGTCTGCATAGCAGACGACACTCAGGCCCGTGAGGAGGGCGCCCCTGAGTACGCCACTGTACCCGAGGTTCCACAGAGTGGGGCCCAAGACGGACCCCTGTGGAACCCCGCAGCACACCGCCCTCCGCATCGGTACCCCGTACCGCGCCCGATACGCCACGGCCCTGTCCCTCAGGTAATCCCTGATAACCGACTGCATATAGGGCGGCACTCGATGATATTCGAGTGCACGCCCTATACACTCCCAGGGCAGGGAGTTGAAGGCGTTGGCGATATCCAATGATACCGCCAACGCCACCCCGCCGCGGGAGACAGACTCATCCGAGAAGGCCCGCACGCGGTTAATCACGTCCACCGTTGAGCGGCCCTCTCGGAATCCGTACTGGCAGTCGGCCAGATCGGGACCCACTCCTGCCAAGTGCCATTGAAGGCGGGCAGTGAGCACTCGATCGAAGAGCTTGCCCGCCTCGTCCAATAGGCATATCGGGCGATATGCAGAGGGCGACTCCACAGGGCGCCCCTCCTTATGAAGAAGGACGAGTGTCGCCTCTTTCCACTGGGGAGGAAATTGCCCCGTCCGGAGGCAGGCTGTGAACAGCCTCCTTAGACGGTCCCCAAGGACGCCAAGGGCCAAGACCCAGGCTCGACCGGGAATTCCATCAGGCCCCGGGGCGGTATTCTTCGCCCGGAGTCTCCGAATTGCCCCAATCAGCTCCTCCTCGGTAACCTCCAGATCATCGGCCCACGGTGTTGTGTGGACCGACTGTCCCGGAGGCTGGCCCGCCCCCTCCCCATGATAGGGGAAAAGGGTGGAGACAACGTCCTCCAGGACCTGGGGGTGGAGACTCTCAGTGATCCGGGGCCCCCCTGACCACAGTTTCTTTCTAACGATCAGATAGGGGCGCCCCCATGGATCCTCGTTGAGAGTCTCCAGGAGCTCAGCCCAGGCTTTATCCTTGGCCCTTTTGATGGCTCGCTGTAGCGCCTTCTTAGCCTCTCTATAGGTCGCGTACAGCGATGCCGCTTCAGCCTCCAAATGACGTCTACGACGGCATCTGGTGTACCGGTGGCGCTCCCTCACACACGTCGCGCGCAATTGCGCGATCTCGAGCGACCACCAATACACCGACCTTCTCTCGGGGAGGGCCCTGACCCGGGGCATAGCCACGTCACAAATTTGCGACATGGCCTTCCGGAACCAGAAAACCTCCCCGTTTACGTCGCAGACGTCAGGCTCCGGAAGCTCTTCCAGAGCCTTGGCCGAAGCGGCTGCCATCAAGGCGTCCTCCGCTAGGCGCTTAAGCGCCCAGCGGGGGGGCAGGGGTGACCTCCTCGTCCGGGCGGACGCGGCTGGTTCCCTAAGGAGGGGTCGGAGATGTCTCATCGAATATATCGATGATCGGACACCGTCTCCGATCCCTCCATTACCCTCCAGCCGACGACCCTGCGCGCGACCGGCGGGGATCCAAATGTTAAATCAACAATAGACCCACCGTTATGTCGCACACAGATGTGAGCCGAGCCTCTATTAAGTACTACGAGGCCCAGCTGCGCCCCCCATTCCGCGAGCTCCTGACCCCGAGCATCTGTCGCGGGAGAACCCCAATCCACCGACTTGGCATTGAGGTCTCCCGCAACCAATACCGGACCAGGTAATTGGCGGCGTATGAATGCCGCCACCCGGTCCAGGTATGCCCGAAATTGAGTCAGGTCGCGGTTGGGCGAATAGTACACCCCCACTACTGCAATTTCCCCCCATTTAGCGGCCACAAAGCCGCTTCCTCTTCCTAATAGGGAGAGGGGGAGAACTCCAGTGCCGGTTTTACCGACTATGGCGACCGTGCCGTCCACGTCGCCGATCCAGAATGATCTCGTGGGAACGTGGTACGGCTCGGCCGCCACCGCTAGGTCAATATTCCACTCCGCCAGGGTTTGTATCAGTAGATCCTGTGCCCTGGCGCAGTGGTTTATGTTCACCTGGAGAAGGCGGTGGTATCTACTAATTTAGGCAGTATCCATCGCCTCCTCCTGGCCTCCTACCGAGCCAGATACTAGCTCAGGATTGGGGGACCGCTCCAAAGTCGGTGGGGCAACCCCTTTCTCCTGGGTTCCATCAACAGGGGGGAGGGGACCTTGGTCCCCTTTCCCTCCTTCTTTTTACTCTTTTTCGCCGGTCGGAGGGATGCACAAGTCTTCCCTCCGTACCGGTGACCCGCCGGGTGCCCCTTGTCCGCACAAAACGGGCAATGGGGCTCGGCGGTGCAGCCTGCTGCAACGTGTCCTTCGAGACCGCAGCGATAGCAGCGACCTCTGCGGTCCACGTCGGCTTTGCAATTAGCCCTCGTATGGCCCGCCCCTAAGCATTTAAAACAATGCAGAGGACGGGCTCCCAGGGCTTCGACGCGGGCCATAATCCATCCAATAGTTAGGGGACCCGCGTCGATCACCTTTTTCGCCGCGGCCGCCGGGCAGCGGGCCCAAACGGACCCAAGCCTACCCGCGGGGGAAAGGTTGATCCTACCGACCGAAACCTCCCCCGCGGAGCAGCCACCGGCCGCAGCAATAGCGGAGCCCACTTCCTCGGGGGTGATCGAGTCATCCAACCCGGCCACTCGTATTTTAGCTAGTTTGACCGGGCGGGTGACCTTCACTCCCTGTGGCACCAGCAAAGGCCGGAGAGCCTCCGTCAATTTGTCGGCCTTTTGGCCACTCCCTTCTCCGGGGACCTCAAAGAGGATCCCCCCTCCCGCAGCCTTTTTGGGCTTAAGGGAGACTATGCCGAACTCGGCCAGCTTGATGCTGGAACGAACCCCAGCAATCGCCTCCCCCAGCGCCACGGGATTATCGCCCTTCCTCTTAGGGTCCACACTAAACAGCACTGCTGCCATCTTGGGAGGACGAATCTTTTTGGGTTTGGCGGGTTGAGCTCTCGTAGATTGAGTGCTCTTCCCGCCAGCACCCTTTGTGGAGGATTTCTCCCCTCTGTTCCTCCTTCGTTTGGAGGAGGAACCCTCCTTGAGGGCATTGGCCGGGGTTTGAGCCCCGGCTACCCCCTGCACTTTGGCCGACTTGCCACTCCCGCGGCTGACAGTGGTCCAATCAGACCCGCCAGTCGCCCGCTGTGGTTTGTCGGTCTTAGCCACACTTTTTGTCGGGGTGGCCTTTTTAGGCTTACCCCCGGCCTTCTTGTCCCCGTCCTTCGCGGGGGGGGGGGCGATTGGGAGGTGGCGGAAGGTTTGGGCTTAGCCCCTTTCCCATCACCGCCTTTCCTCTCCTTCCCCTTGGGGACTGCGGAGGCCACCTGAGCAAAGGTTCTTTGTCCTTTGCTAGCCTCCGCAGTCCTTTTATCCACCTGCAAGGCAGGCCTCATTTTCTCGGGGGGAAGGCGCTGCTCGAACGCCGCGAGCCGCGCGTTAACAAAGTTAGCGACGCGGCTCGTGATGGCGTCTATGAGCGCATCCGTTTCCGGGAGCCCCAGAATCCCCTGTGCCCCTGCAATAGGGCCCTCGTCAGCCTCCTCCCTCCATCTCCTTTTACTCTTATCAAGAGTGGGAGAAGAAGAGGAAGAGCCCGCTACCCCCTTTCTGCTTCGGCGCTTCTCGCGCTGCAGCATAGGAGGGGGATTGTCCTCTATCGAGCTAAGGCCCGGTGGTAGGGACGAGGGTGGTACGGGAACCTGAGGACCCGCCATGTTAACCACCCTCTCCTGTAGCTCGTGAAGCTGTCGCCTGAGTTCAGCCACTTCGCCAGTTAATCGGGCATTGGCTTCCCTCAAGCGGCAGCTCTCATCGGATTGGGTGCGGCCAGCAAGTTCTTTGCCGGCCGCAGCCACCACATTGGCCGCCTCCTTCAAGACCCTTATTGAGGGACCGTTGTACCCTTTCTTGAAGGAGGCAACCTTCCGGAGGGCCTCGACTGTTTTCCGCAGCTGGCCCTCTAGGTCAGCCGCGGTCAGGCAAGAGGGGTCGAAAATCTCCTTCGACCTCTGCTCAGTCTCGACCTCCGCCCCTAAAAGAACCTTCCGGGCCCTTGTTACAGAGGGCTCGGTCCAGTTCTCGAGGAGCTCACGTTCAGCTATAATCATGAGCTCCTCGTTCACCAGCCGATTCTGCTCAGTCTGCGCAGCAGCAAGACCCACATACTCCCCAGTGGTAGGGGGTCTTCCTCTTCTCCCGAGATATCACTCTCTCGCGAGAGAACCGAGGAAGTGGAGCCTATGGAGGCGTCCGAGTCGTCGCTATCCCGGGGACGTTTGGATGTCGGGTCCTCCCCAGGTTCGTCGACGTCCATAGCGACGTCGACAGACGTCGCTGACGCTTCGCTCCCCTTACGCTTACGGACCTTGCTGCACGCAAGGCCAGGACGATTACTCTCGGGGGGGGCAGGGGTGAGAAATTCTCCCCCTTCTTCTCCCGGTACCTTTTCTGTGGCTCCGGTATCACGCTCGGCCGATTCGTCGGCCGAACCGTATTCGGAGCCGCTCCGCGCGGATCTAGCCGATCTCCGGCTACGAGTACTGCTCCGTAGGCTGCCGCTACGCGACACCGACGGAGAAGTAATCCCTATAGCCTGTAAGGAGAGACTTCCTCTCCTTTCACCGCCATCCTGTGTTTCCACGGGATGTGGATCTCCCCCCTCGTCTTTATTTTTATTATTTTTAAGGCTACTCATCTTTGTTGACTCCCGGGTGCAGCACGGCTCCATCCACCAGGGTATACCCTCATCGGCCGAGAGCGTCCCGAAACATGACCGGCAACGCTCCCAACCGGGCCCCAAGTTCCCCCGGAGAGTGGACTATGCCTCGGGGGGGAGGAGAGACTCAACTCCCCCACTGGGCTCCGGGCCCCTACACACCCACCCCGCAAAGGATGGGCTTTCGGGGCTCCCGTACCTCCGACAATACGGGCACCGTGCTGCAGCTTGCCAAGCTTGGTTATCCCGGGAGGGCCCCACGGACAGTTGGGGCTGGGTCGCTGCTCCCCGGCCCAGCCTTACCCGCCGTGGCGACCGGCGCGTCCGCGCACCTGTACCGGCGAACCGAGTACAGGGCGCCGCCTGTCCGTTGACCACCGCTTCGGAAGGGAAGCAGTCGCCGGATCCCTCGTCGCCGAGCCCTGCCTCGGAATATGTCCGAGCGGCCCCGGCGACCGGACCGTCTCCATACCCCAAGAGGGTATTTTGACGGACCGAACCTCCGCCACTGGACCCGAGCTCGGAATAAGTCCGAGTGGTTCCAGTGGCCAAGCCGGCAGACCCTAACTCGGATTACCTCCGAGCGGCCCTGCCGGCCTCCTACACACACTGAGGATCCAGCACACCCCATGCCAGGACGCACGCCCTGAAAAGGGCGTCGCCCCCAGACACAAGGTGCGCCTTCACCCCCTCCCCGCCCTCAGAGCCGAAGCCCCTGCCAGGAACACTCAGCACACCCCGGCACGGTGGGGAGGCTAGAAAACCTCCCCTAACGGCTCCGTGCAGCCGGGCGATTGAAGTCAGGGCTGCCAACCCCTATCCGTGATGGGCCATACGCCCGAGGCCACAGAAAACCTCTTCCCGCTCTCGCCGAAAGGCGGGAAGCGAGGGAGTGCAATGGTGTGCTCTTAGATCCATTCTCCGAGGAGAATGGGAGCCCCTCCATCACGACAAGGTGGCACACCTCGGAGAGGAGATTGCATTTATACTGGATGTGCACATATCTACATTATTGATTAGTAACTCATTACTATTTTGAAATTCTTGTCCAGTTTCTGTAAACGCATAATATTTTTACTTTTTTTATCTATATTAATATCAAATATAATAACAAAAATAAAATATTTTCCAGTTTGTTAATAAAATAACTGACAAAATCGTTAAAGTTAAATGTATATACATACCATAAAATGTTAGCATGTCATCATCTCTTTTGTCATTGTGAATTTCACTCAAATTATTTTGATCAATAATAGGTGTTAATTCATTTATAAAATCAAGTAATGATTTATCTAAAAATAAATAAAATTTAATAAAATACTTCATTTTACACTAATATAGATAAGGTAAAAGCATTATTAATAATTACATTCCTATAAAATTTCTTTATATAATGTATATAATAATAACTGTATTTTCTACATACCAGAAATATTAACAGTTAACTCATTGGTGCAGTTTTGCATATTAGTCCTAGAATTGTTGTCAGTTTCTTGATCTATTGCTTCGATATTATCTAATCAGAAAGCAAAAAAATAAAAGTAGATTATTGTGTAGATTGTAGAATAAAAATATGTACTTAAATAACAAATCATTTAAAAGTTGTACAAAATATTAAAACATCTGTTTTTCTAATTTTTCTAATCACATTTTTTGCTCATATTGACTTGAAAAATTAATACACATTTTAATATATTTTAATCATATTAGTATTAATCAATATAATTTATATCGATTTTTATATAATATGTATATAAATATCGATTTACTACTGTCATTATATATATTGTTTGATATCATTGGGAGCTTTCCGGTAAGCGACACAAGCATCATTATGTCCTTGTTGTTCATTGAAGTTGAAAAGAGACAGAATGATGCTTGCCGGAAAGCTGCCAATATTATCTATGTCTCCAATACAAATAAATTATATATTACTTACAATGCATATTTTACAAAAGAAAATAAAGGAAAATATGTATATAAATTAAAAATCATAAAAAATCAATATATAATTTTACTTAATTTAGAATTTAATATAATTTTTATTTTTAAATAAATAGAAAAAGTTATTTGTAATAAATGTTCTTTCTCACACATACCATAGGATAATTTAAAAACTTTGGCTTTTTTACAAAACTTTTCTATCTTTATACAGGGTGACCCATTTTAACTTAGGCAGCCAAATAACTCGAAAAATAAGCAAGATAGAGAAAAATGTTTTAGACAAAAGTTGTATGGTTTCGAGGGGGCCATAAGATGTTATCATTGGTTTGACCTTGAAGAGTCATTTGAAGGTCACGTGAAGGTCACTTCAATTTTTTTAAATGGAACATCCTATATATTTTTGTACATTCTTGTAGCTCATCTCGAGAGCTTTCCAAAACACTATAATTAAGTACATTTTCGTTAAGTACTTTTTGAGTTATGAGGCTTGAAATAATTTCTTAATTTTACATAAACCGTAAAATATCTTGTAAAATATTCATTTTTCGATTACCTTACCTTAATAGTTTTATGTACAAAATAATGAGAGGAATCAATTGGTGTAAAGAAAACACATAGTTGTTTCGAAGAAAAAATATGTAATTTGCAATTAACAATTCCATATTTTTTCTTAAAAACAACTATGTGTTTTCTTTACACCAATTGATTCCTCTCATTATTTTGTACATAAAAGTATTAAGGTAAGATAATCGAAAAATGAATATTTTACAAGATATTTTACGGTTTATGTAAAATTAAGAAATTATTTCAAGCATCATAACTCAAAAAGTACTTAACGGAAAGGTACTTAATTATAGTGTTTTGGAAAGCTCTCGAAATAAGCTACAAGAATGTACAAAAATATATAGGGTATTCCATTTAAAAAAATTGAAGTGACCTTCACGTGACCTTCAAATGACTCTTCAAGGTCAAACCAATGATACCATCTTATGGCCCCCTCGAAACCATACAACTTTTGTCTAAAACATTTTTCTCTATCTTGCTTATTTTTCGAGTTATTTGGCTGCCTAAGTTAAAATGGGTCACCCTGTATATCTAACTCATTGAAATAATATCGACTTTAATTGTCGATTTAAATAATTATTATATATATGTATATATGCTATTTTTTTAAATATGCTTTATTTTATACATATTTGTAAATGTATATGGCAAAAATGAATTCAATTAATTTGATATAAACATTAAATATGAAAATTGTACAATATTGGTATAATATCTACAGTAGTGTTTTTCATTTAGTGATATAAGATGTCATACGCAAATATTTATCTGTCGTTTTTAGCATTCAAAAGCATAAAGATAGAATACTTGTATCAACTTGCATCGCTATATGGAAAATATTTCTAATTACACTAAGAGTTTATTATTACACTATGGTAACTCATAAAAAATTTCTGTTTCATATGCAGTAACAATTCTAAAAAAAAATTTTGACATGTGTATTTTAAGAATATAATATTAATGTTACATTACTTATAAAATACTAAGTTATTCAAATCTGCTGTTTGAGTAGCATTAATTTGCGATATATCGCTTTCATTTATACAGCGTGTGTACGCATCTGAATTGTCTAATAACACACTATTTTGTAATTCATGTTCATTTTCTGTAAAAAGATATTTTTATTTTTCTTCATATATCTATATTACATGGAATATGACAACAAAAATGTACATAAAGTATTTTCCAGTGTACTTAATGAAATTATGTTTACGGAATCAATGAAGATAAAAGTATACATACCACACAATGTTAGAGTATTATCACCTCTCTCATCATTATTAATTACACTCACATTATTTTGAACAATATGTGTAGCTTTTTCCATAAAAGCTGTTAATGATTTTTCTGAAAAAAAGTAAAATGAAAAATTTTATTTTACACTAATGTCGGTAAAGTAAAAGCATTGTTAATATATACATTTTTATATAGTATTTGCTTAAATTGTATTTTCTATATACCAGAACTATTAACATTTAACATATCGGTGCAGTTCTGCGTATCACTCTTACAATTGCCATTGTCAGTTTCTTGAGCTATTGCTTCAGTATTATCTAATAAAAAAACAAAAATAAAAATAAATTATTATCTACAAGGTAAAATAATAGTATGTTATTAAATAACGAATCATTAAAGAAAACATACATATTGGAACATTTGTTTTTCGAATTATCACAATTTTTGCGTATGAATTTTAACTTGAAAAGTAGATTGTACACAATGCAATATACACCTTTAATTATATCAACATTAGTTAATATATTTTATATCAATTTTTATATATATATGAACGATTTATTACTACCGTTATTAAATTATTCAATGTTGATATTATCTCCCGCACACACACACACACACATTATTTACAATTCTTATTTTATAAAAGAAAATATGAGAGAAGATTAATGTATGTATATTAAAAACCTTGACAGATTAAAATCAGTACATAATTTTAGTAAACTCAGATTTTGATATGCAAAAATAATTCTTTACATCTATTTTCAAATAATTAAAAAATACTACTTGTAATGAATGTTCTTTCCCACATATATCACATATTTAACATATTAAACTCATTAAAATTATATCGACTTTAATTCTAGATTTAAATAATTGTTAAATTTAGCATTATTTATAATTAGTGGCATATATACATGTACGTTATTTTTCTTATGACATTTGTTGACTTACGAAATTTATTTTGTAAAAACTAATTGATTTGATACTAACATCAAATATAAAAAATTATAATATTGGTATATGTATATTATAATTATCAAAGAGTTAAACATGTGATATTTTCTTATATGAACTGTTTTTGCTTTATATGCATGCAATAATATATATTAAAGACTTAAAGAAGCATACATTTATAAAAATATGAGAAATTTTGGACATTTTAAGAATATAGTATATTAATTTATTTAGAAATTACTATGAGATATTCATATTTGTTGAGTACCATATTGCATTGAGCATTGTGAACATTTGTACTATATGCGCACACACTTATATTGTCTGGTAACAGAATAGCAATTCTGTAATTCTTGTTCATTTTCTGAGAACAGAATATATTAATTAATTACTTTTCATTTTCGTTAATCTTTGTTAATATCTAGGCTGCGTTCGCTTTGGGCACTCACACACTGAAAATATCATTCTATCTTTGTTGCTCATTACACGTCAAAGAAAGATTGAATAATGCTTTCAGCGTGTGAACTTCCACACCGAACATAGCCCTAATATGATAACATAAATAAAATATTTTCCAACGTTCATAAAATTGTATTTACAAAACCAATATGGTTGATAGTATACATACCACACAATGTTAGAGTATTATTATCTCTCATATCGTTATTAATTCTGCTCACATCATTTTGAATAATTTGTGTCACTTTATCCATAGAAGCTGTTAACGATTTTTCTAAAAAGAAATAAAATTTAATAAAAAATTTCATTTTACACTAAAAAATAAAGTAAAATCATTGTTAATATATACATTTTTATATATTTCCATATGTAACTGTATTTTCTACTTACCAGAAATATTAACATTTAACATATCGGTGCAGTTCTGCGTATCAGTCTTATAATAGTTATCGTTCTCATTTAGTGCATCTGTCTTTTTATTAATATCTAAGACAGAAAAAGTTTGAATCATGTAATTTTCACAATTATATCTAGAATAATTCGGTATTACAGCTGTTGAAATATATTGCTTACCATAATTCTTTAAACTTAATTGCTTCTGTAAATCACTTTTATAATTCAATTGATTATTAATACCATTTTCATCTATTTTTTTGCACAATATATATGGTATATTCTGATTTACATTTTGTAACATTTTCTTTAATAAAAGTTTATCATCTGCAACAATGAAAGTAGTTTCCTTGTTTAACGTTCAGAGTTGCGTCATTAACGTATATTTTATATATTATTTTCATTTGTAAAATACTATTATTTCTTTTGTATTTTATCTGTGTTTTATTGTTTTATGCGAAAACAAATTATAACGTGCGATTACGTATACATTTAGGACACGAGTAAATAACGTGTACATTTCAACAATATTATCAAAAAAAAACCTGATATGAGAAAGTTCTAACTTACCATTTTTTGCTACAATGTTTCCTGGATATGTACGTCCATCACTATATTTACATTTTATAACACCTTTAGTATTTATGATGTCTTGATCGACCGACGTAGTATACATTATCATAAAATTTGATTAATGCATACATACAGGTATTAGAAATAAATTTTTTTATATAAATATATTCAAAATTATAGAAACGGTCTACAATAGATTTCAGGCTAGGGCGCGTTCGGAAACTTAACCCGAGTGCACACGAGTGTCGTTAGGCCCTCCGCACAAACTCTCCCGTAAGGCCGGATCTATAATAGGTGTAGTAAGCTTTAAACCTTAAGAAATTGACCAATCATATTCATTATCCTTCAATTGTGATTAGTTAATTTCCTAAGGCTTAAGGTTTACTACATCTATTGTAGACCTGGTCTAAGGCCGGGAATACACAAAAAAACTTAAGCTATAAGACTTAGGCCGGTATTCATAGTCTGTTCTTATATTCAAGCTCGTCTTAAGTAAAGTCTTAAAATTCTATTCGGCCATCTGATTGGCTAAACGTAGTCTTAAGTCGACTAAAAACATGTCTTAAGATGATCTTATATATAAGAACGGACTATAAATACCGGCCTTAAAGCATAAGTGAATGGACCAATCACGGTCGAGACCTTAAGCAGCCATTTTAAAACGTCAGCAGCGCTGAAAATTCCGTATGGTTGAAATTGTTAAGGGTGCGATCCCATGGATTGATATTTTGCGCGTAACGTGTATCGCGTAACCAATCAATTACGATGTTTAATATTTCTGTTGAACAATCTAAAAAAATAGAAAGATTTGATTGGTTACGCGATACGCGTACGCGCAAAATATCAGTCCATGGGACTCCAGCCTAAGGCTGATGGCAGAGAACTAGACGTGGCGCTTACGTCTGTCGTAGTCGTGGACGTAAAGTAAGGCAGAGAAAAACGTATGTCGTACAAGGCCATTATGACAATGGCCTTGTACGACATACGTTTTTCTCTGCCTTAGGCTGATTCTACAATAGCTGTCGTAAGTCGGGTGTCGTAAGAGTTGATCAATCGTATTCGATCATTCTTCTCTAAAATCAACTGTGATTGGTTAACTCTTCTGACATCCGACTTACGACAGCTATTGTAGAACCAGCCTTACTTTAATCAGCGTAAAGGAACAAGCCGTGCTCTTATGGTAAAAATAGACGAAGAAGCTTTAGAAACTTTTATTAACGGTTTATCATCCGATATAATAACTCGTCTTGAGCACCGGCAAATACATAATTTAGATAAAACTATTGAATGGTCCGTAAAGATCTCAAAAAGCTTAGAAGCAGAAAAATTGCGAGAACAGCACTCCCAAAAATCAAATCAATTATTACGTTCTGATATACAAACTACAAAACCCCCAGATCCTGAACCACCAAAATCAATTTTAAAGAACTCTAATTTAGCTCCACGTCCTTGGATAAAACCTTTCCCGGTTAACCAGCACCAAATTTTCCCGACGTATGTCGTTACTGTAAAAACCCGGGACATAGTATTTCGAATTGCAAAAAATTAGCATATCGGAATTCTTCACAGAACGCGGAAAACTCAGAAAGCCGCCCGATAGCGAGCGCGGCCTGGGATACGGCTCAAGCTACAGCGCACCCGATCGAAGCGGAATCAATAGTAATCAATGGCTGAATGATTCTTTCATTAAAAATCAGGTTACTAACTTCGTTCTAGATGCAACAGTAGTGGTAGCAAACGGGCGTATCCCGATTGGACACGTAACGATTCGACACCGCTCGATTGGACACGCATTATTGGACACGTTTTATTGGACACCGCTCGATTGGACACCGCACGATTCGACACCGCACGATTCGACACTGCACGATTGGACACGGCAGCATTGGACACTGCACGATTGGACACGTACATTGCACGATTGGACACGGCAGCATTGGACACCGCACGATTGGACACAGCACGATTCGACACCGCACGATTCGACACCGCACGGTTGGACACCGCATGATTGGACACCGAACAATTGGACACCGCACGGTTGGACACCGCACGATTGGACACCGCACGATTCGACACGCACGATTCGACACCGCACGATTCGACACCGCACATTTGGACATGTATGCACCCCGCCGGTAGGGGTGCCTACGATAGGGTGCAACTTTCCACGCGAAGCGAGGTTCCACTTTGCAACTTTTCACGCGAAGCGAGGGGGACGGGGTGGGTGCGGGAGGGGGGCCGAAGGCCCCCCTTGCACCCCCCCCCCGTGTGTGTGTGTGTGTCTGCTCCATGCTCTTTGTACGGTGTCGAATCGTGCGTGTCGAATCGTGCGTTCCGAATCGTGCGGTGTCGAATCGTGCGTGTCGAATCGTGCGGTGTCGAATCGTGCGGTGTCGAATCGTGCGGTGTCGAATCGTGCGTGTCGAATCGTGCGGTGTCCAATCGTGCGGTGTCCAATCGTGCGGTGTCCAACCGTGCGGTGTCCAATTGTGCGGTGTCCAATCGTGCGGTTTCGAATCGTGCGGTGTTGAATCTTGCGTGTCGAATCGTGCGGTGTCCAATCGTGCGGTGTCCAACCGTGCGGTGTCCAATTGTTCGGTGTCCAATCATGCGGTGTCCAACCGTGCGGTGTCGAATCGTGCGGTGTCGAATCGTGCTGTGTCCAATCGTGTGGTGTCCAATGCTGCCGTGTCCAATCGTGCAGTGTCCAATGCTGCCGTGTCCAATCGTGCAATGTGCGTGTCCAATCGTGCAATGTGCGTGTCCAATCGTGCAGTGTCGAATCGTGCGGTGTCGAATCGTGCGGTGTCCAGTCGAGCGGTGTCCAATAAAACGTGTCCAATAATGCGTGTCCAATCGAGCGGTGTCGAATAGTTACGTGTCCAAAAGGAGGTCACCCGTAGCAAACTTAGGAGAAACCACTCATTTGTCAAAGATAATATTATCGTGTAAAGATTTAAAGGGATACGATGATTTCATGGTAGATTCCGGTTCCGTTATAAATATAATTAAGTTAGAAAATTTGAATAATGTACCTATAGATGTAAATGATGTATTAATTCTAAGAGGTATTTCTAAGGTCCCAGTTAGAACGATAGGATCCGTAGTTTTTACAATAGTAGGTAAGATAACAAAATTTCACGTCGTACAAGATAACGTACCTATTCCCAGTGATGCAATTCTGGGCTCCGAATTTTTAGAAAATAATCGTGCTATTCTAGATTATGATAAAAGAGAGTTAATTGTTGGAGAAATGATAATTCCATTTTATGATAATAAAAGAAATAAAAATACCAGCTCGAACGGTGGTAACAACTGCATTCAATATTACTAATCCAGAAAAACAAGAAGGATACATACCATATTACGAATCCATTAAAGGGGTATACTTTGGTGAGGCACTTGTCGCTAATTCACAGGGTAAAGAGCATTTAAAAATACATAACGTCACTGAGAGTGATTACACAATAATATTAGAGCCCATGCACCTGATTGATTATCATTCTACTAATTTAATCGATCCCGTCGATTCCACTAATTCCACTGATTTTCCTATTGATTCCTATGATCTCACTAAGGCTACTAGTCCTGCTGACCTTACTAATTCCATTTACTCTTTATTGTTCCAAGGAACTAAATATTGAGAATCCATCTTTAAAGACTAAGGATCGTTATACTATATTAAAGAATTCAATAAATTTGAGTCATTTAAATGAAAAACAAAGTGAACATGTAAAAGCTATATTGAAAAAGAATGAACTGTTTCTTCTTACCGGGAGGTAAGTTAAAATCTTCTAATGCTACTAGCCATTCTATTCCAACTACTGACGATATTCCACGTTAAACAGTACCGATATCCACCAATCCATAGAGAAGAAATCAATAAACAAGTAAATAAATTACTAGAAAATAATATTATCAAACTTTCTGTCTCCATACAATGCACCTCTTTGGATTGTTCTCAAAAAATCGATTATAGAAGGAGAAAAAAGGTGGAAAATGGTAAATCGATTTCAGGAAACTAAATGAAAAAAACAATTGGGGATGCATATCCTCTGCCTAATATCATTGAAATTCTCAATCAGCTAAGAAGCGCAAAATATTTCTCTATTTCTTATTTAGCACAGGCTTTCATTAAATCCCTATGAGTCCAAACGATATAGTAAAGACTGCTTTTTCTACGCCTTATGGGCACTATGAATATTAAAGAATGCCGTTTGGCCTAAAGCATGCACCAGCCACATTCCAGAAACTTATGGATAATGTATTAACTGGCCAGCAATGGCCAGGAAATGAGCTATTTGTTTATCTAGATGATATAGTAGTATATGCGCGATCATTGGAGGAACATAAAGTAAAAATAGAAAAACTAATGCACAGATTGAGAAAAGCTAATCTACAACTTCAACCTGAGAAATGTCAATTTTTAGTACGTGAAGTGATATATTTAGGCCATGTGATTAGCTCGGGGGGCGTTAAACCAGATCTGGATAAAATAATCACGGTTAAAAATTTTCCCATACCTAGGAATCAGAAAAACATTAAACAGTTTTTAGGCTTAACTGGTTATTATCGTAGATTTATTAAAAACTTTTCAAAGATAGCCAAACCACTGACTTACTTGTTAAAGAAAGACACACCTTTTATATGGACTCTTTTACAGGAAAAGGCATTTAATGTACTAAGGGATAAGCTTTGTAAGGAACCTATCCTTCGATATCCTAATTTTAATGAGCCTTTCATTTTAACAACAGATGCTTGTGGATATTGGTGGTGTGTTGAGTCAAGGATCTCTCGGAAAAGATCTCCCAATATCCTATACTTCCAGAGTGTTGAACGACGCCGATAGGAACTATTCAACCATTGAGAAGGAGTGCCTAGCTATCATTTACTGTATAACATACTTTAGGCACTACCTACACGGGCGGTTTCACCATTCTAACAGACCACAAACTTCTGGTCTGGCTGCACTCTATTAAGAATCCGAGCTCCCGCCTTTGGAAATGGAGGTTAAAACTATTAGAGTATGATTTTGAAATCAATTACAAAACGGGTAAAACTAACACCGTAGCTGATGCTTTATCAAGAAACCCACCTAACACTATACTATCTTCTCTACATGTTTGGGATAACAGTTCCAACGAATCATCCTATCAAACCGTTATTCAAAACATCACTTCCTTTGCATATACCAGAGCTGTCCACGTTTTGCACTTTTCGGCCGATTTCAGTGAGTCAACGCCTATCGCCCCTCCCCCTTACGTCTCGAGACTTTAACAACGAGCCATCTAATAACCAGAGTCCGGTGTCGTTTTCCCCACTCCAAGTGCATGCTAGCGGCCGAGCGCCGCGTAAAGCAGTATCGTCTAGTGATGATAGCAAAGAGGGCACCGTCGCGTAAAAAAAAATATATATATTAATATAGAATGTTTATTTAATATTATACATAATATATAAAATAATATATATATTATATAAAATATAAAATAATATAATAAATTATTATGTTTTCTTTTTCTACGCGACGATGCCCTCTTTGCTACCATCACTAGACCGGCATAGACGGTACTGCTTTTCGCGGCGTTCGGCCACTAGCATGCACTTGGAGTGGGGAAAACGGCACCGAGATCCGGACTCTGCTAATAACCGTAACCAAGACACGCGACATTTTACTTCAAGAGCGGCGCATCTATAACGCGATGCCGTTCCCTACGTCCCGTTCCCTACGCCCCCTCTGCCAAATGTCAATATTTTAAATACGCGAGTTCTTTAAAATTTTTTTAGATAATTAATTCAAAATATATAATAAAGTTTTAATTACCGATTATTATTACATATAACAACATTATTATATAATTACACACACACACACACATTTATGATATTGTTATAGTCCGAAAGACTATAACTTTATGTTACTTTACTATTAATAAATTTTACGATTAAATTGCGATAGAATGTTCGCGAACCGCGTAAAACCGCTACCTCAGCGAACCACGCGCGAGTTCGCCGGAAACGCGAAAATGCCAACGAAGGGATTCGACTTTGAACCTCCTTCGTTTGCACTTGGACTTGACCGCCACGAAAATCTTCCATGACCATATATGGTCATGTCGCTAGGCGATCCCCTCCAAAATATCCCTAAAAAAGAGGTGTTAAAAACCGTCCATCGCGGGTCCGCGGCGGACAGTCGTTAATGAGAAATCAATTAACAAAGAGTGCGAATCCAAGGCTAACCGCTATTTTGTGCATCGAACGCTAAAGGAAATTTGTTCAAGCTCGAAGGCTAGCGATATTAAGGAAAGAAACTTGAAACTCCTGAGAAGGATCACGAAATAAGATATATTTAAAAGTTAACCAAATTGTGTACAAATCTTGAAATAAACGATTTGATAAAAAATTAATAGAGTAATCCTAAGAGACAATTCCGAGGCATCCTCTGGGATGCCTTTTTCGTGCCAAAAACTCCGTAATCGAAAGTTTACAAGTTTAAGAAAAACATTCCTGTCATCCCCCAGCCCCCGTATTCGCCTGACCTGAGTCCCTGTGACTTCTTTCTCTTCCCGAGATTGAAGACTCATCTCAAAGGACATCACTTTGATACGACCGAAAACGTAAAAGCGGCTGTAACCGACCAGCTGAAGGCCATTCGGGTTTCTGAGTTCCAGCACTGCTATGAAGACTGGAAACAACGTCTCAGGCGCTGCGTGGCTTCCCAAGGGAACTATTTTGAAAAAGACAGAGTTAAATTGTAGTTAAATTATAAATAAAAGTTCATCTCAAAAAAGTCTCATTACTTTATTTACAGACCTCGTATATACAGGGTGTCAAGAAATTTTTCGCAGTCCCGAAGTGTGAAGGTAGATTGATTCAAATTAAGAAGGAAGTTCCTACTTGGACTGTTTTGCGATATTCGCAATAATTAACGAAAAATTAATTAAAGAAGATCGGCCAATGCGCGTGACTAGAAGCGCGCGGCGACGAAGGCGGTCTCACTGTAACATAATGGCGGCGCGCGGCAAAGCGATTATTGGGGAGGGGAGGAGCGATGAGTGTACTGGCGCGCTAGATTCAACCTGACGTTATTTACGTCAACCAGCTCCAAAATTAAAAGACAACTTCCCTCATCAGCAGTAAAACCTCAGGATAATTGCCAATTAACAGGGCCGAAATTGTATCTTTGCCTAATCAAACGTCGATGTGACAGGAGGCTTTTATTGTTTTTTTCTTTGCCTCACCGGCTCCGAGTTAAAAGGAAACTTCCATCATTAGGATAAATCCCTCAAGATAATTGCCTTTTCACTGTGCCGGAAGTAGTTTCGCCCTGCCAAAGCAGTTTCGCTCTTCTCACTGTCAACCGAGTTATCTTATCAAGGAGACTAGTCCAAGTAAAAGTTTTTAAATTCGAGAGAAGATTCAAACTAATTGAATAGATGGATGCGGGAATGTGTATTGTTGAGGGTATAGATTCCCGAATAATTAAAATTATCATGCAAATTAATTTAATTAGTATTAGTAGTGAGTTGAAGTGAAATTGAATCAAGATTTTAGATGGATGACATTCGGTTGTGTACTTACCAAAATCTGTTGCGCAGGATTGAATGGACGTTGCCTCCTTCCGCCGGATGCCGTCTACCTCGGTGATGGCTCCAGACGAGAGTTTATGCCCAGGAAACGGAAGATGTCGTCTCGAATTGTAGGATGATGGCTCTCCGCTGGAGATCAGCTGCCTCGGCGAGGTCCCTTTAGAGAGGTCGGGAGTTAATGTTGAGTGAGTGGCAGAAGACCAAGTTTAAGCTTGAATTCACTTTATTTTAAAGTACACTTTTAATACAATATTTGACAGCTCTGAGACGCTTGTTAAGTCTGTTGTTTTCTTCCTTCTAGAGAGCTGATGGTCAAATGCCCGGAGGACTGCTCTGCATGCGTTTATATAGGCGTCGGTCCCTTCTTTTCGTCCGGGGCCTGATGGTGATGGAAGATGCGCGCGCCTCAAGCGTGGGTAACGTTGTTGCTATTGGTTCACTTCTCCATGCTGGATGCGCGCGCTGCTGGGCGTAGAAGTTGGAGAATGCGCGCGCCGTTGGGTGTTGCCGCAGGGAGTGGGCGTAGTTTGAGTTGTGCATGATGGGACTCCTCTAAGTTGGAGTGGGGGCGACGGAGCGGTCAGTATAGATTCTGCTATACTTGTTGCATCGCATTAAGACATATAACTTTTATAATTATTTAAACTATTAGAATTTCTTGACAGTTCATATGCATATATTTTCTGAGATAGAATTTTAAGCTTTGTTTGTAGAAATATCAACGGAGTTTCTAGCATGCTTAATTCAAAAGTTCGTTCTTATTTATTAATTTTTTGATCAAAAAAGTATTGCTAAATTCTGATATCATAATTATTATAATTACAACTAATTAATATATAGAAGATATATATATATATATATATATATATATATATATATGTGTGCACGTGCTTATTTGCTATTAACAATTTAGTTTCTTATGCGCAGAATAAAGGATGTGACATATTGCATCAGACCGTCGCCGGTCGCCGTATCTTATCGGTGAGGAATGTCGCATTTAGAGTCTGAATATCGATCGGTGAATTTAGCTTGCAATAATTTTTTATTCGTATTCATATGTGTTACGGTGGGATAGCGTTAAAAGAGTAAATTAATTTTATTTTATAATTATATTAGATCCATTTGGTAGTAAATTATTGCAGCTAATCTATATCGTGTGGGATACATGTGAATATAATTTTGTGTAATAATTTATAGCAGTTAAGTTCTTGAGCTGATTTAATAAGGATTATTGCATGTACTTAATTCTAATATTAATGGTAAATTTGTTTGAGAATATAAAGTGTCTCTTAATAATATTCATATGAAATAATATTCAAACGCAATATTTTTTAGCTTCGAAGCTTGGAATGCGTCGAGGCTCGAGCACTTCTGAGAAATGCAATCGCTTGGGCGCCTCTAAGAAGCGATAAGGAAAATAGCGCGTTGCATTTAGCCTTGAATTCATACGATCAATACGTCGGTAATGTTAGTAACGTCTTTATCTTATGTAGGTATTACACTATGTCGGTAATGTAGGTAACGTCTTTACCTTATGTCGATAATGTAGGTAACGTCTTTATCTTATGTCGGTATTATCTTATGTCGGTAATGTTACTTCCTTTATTACCCTAAGTCGGTAATGTTACCTTAAGTCGGCAACATTACTTCCTTTTACTATTTTTAAGTGCGGTTTTGCTAAGAAGGTAATAGATGTAGTAATAAAGAAAGGTTTTGCACGATCTTATAGAGAGTATGTCGATACAGCGTAATGATCCTATGTAGCTAGGCATTATTATAATGATTACGAGTTATCAGATTACTGGTTTGAAATATACGATTAGTATTAGAACCATTTGAAAGCAGAACGTGTTCAAGTTAGCATATGTATGTACTATTGTTCTAGAATTTAATATATATGTGTATATAGATAGCTTTTTAGCTTTAGATCGACTTAAAAGAGGGAGATTATATGTATTCTAACGAGAATAATTAGAATAGTATGTCACTAACAAGGGGAGGTCGCGGTTGACTCTTCACCGATTTTGATCTCCTTTGATGTGGTAAATCTGCATCGAAAAGAAGTTGATCCGTGTTCGAGCTTTTCGTCCAATGCGCCTTGTAAAAAAAATTTATTTTTTCCCGAAGTTTAGAGAAATTGCCAGGTTCGTTATCAGGCCTAAAGAAAGACACACTTTCGATCGGTGCCGCTAGTCCAGTGGCAGAGCGCAAGAATAGTAATCTCGGGATCCCAGGTTCAGGACTTTGGGCTGTCATAATTTTTTTCTTTTTTTTTCTTTTTTTTTATTTTATTTATATATATGTATATAACATGTATATAACATGTATTATTTATTATGTTAAATAAATATTCGGCATACTAATAATGTTAGAATACACACTTTTCATTTTTCATAGCTTTACAAAATCGGTTTTTCTACCTGCTGTGAACCGCTGGATGCTACCGCCGTTAAAATATCGTTACAGAAAACGTTACGCGGGGGGGAGGGGGGAAGGGTCGTGTGATCCTGTCCACCAATAAGGGTTCTAGAAGGGCTCTCGAAAGACTCTAGAAGGTCGTAAAAAATCAGTCTTGTTCTGTAACTGCTAGTAGTCAGACGCAAGAACATTTTTTCCCGTACTTTTACACTGTATTATTTCGCCTGTGTATAATTTTTACTTCGATTATTTAAAAATGGAATCAAAATCAGAAATTAGTGAGCAACCATCCACAAGCAGAGGCCATGAAGAAGTCAGGGAAGAAGACGAATACGCATTCATGCAATCCTACGAACAACAGGATATTACGGATGGTTTGCAAGTTTGTTCTCAAATTTTGGAAAAACTGCAAATTGTGAAAGGACCTGCGAGTGGATCTGCATCGTATAAAGCAACCGCTTTAGGAGAAAGATTTGCGAAAGCAATAATAGAAATTTTAAAGGAATGGGATTTTCAAGAAGCAGAGGAATTATTTCTACCTTACGAAAATATTCCGGAAGATGAGATAGAATATCCGTTAACTTATAGTTCTTCTTCTGAAAAGGTGCCAGAAACATTAAATACGAGCTTCACGAGCTCTTCACAAAGCATAGAAACTAGTGAAGACGAATTTGAACCTCCTGCATCCAAAAAAATAAAAAGTGATTATACAGGGTGAACCATTTTAATTAACGCACGCAATTATTTCGGAAACAAAGCATTTTAGAGAAAAATGTTTCAGACAAAAGTTTTATGGTTTCGAGGGGGCCATAAGATGGTACCATTGGTTTGACCTTGAAGAGTCATTTGAAGGTCACGTGAAGGTCACTTCAATTTTTTTTAATGGAACACCCTATATATTTTTGCACATTCTAGTAGCTTATCTCGAGAGCTTTCCAAAACACTATAATTAAGTTCCTTTTCGTTAAGTACTTTTTGAGTTATGAGGCTTGAAATAATTTCTTAATTTTACATAAACCGTAAAATATCTTGTAAAATATTCATTTTTCGATTATCTTACCTTAATACTTTTATGTACAAAATAATGAGAGGAATCAATTGGTGTAAAGGAAACACATAGTTGTTTTTAAGAAAAAATATGGAATTGTTAATTGCAAATTACATATTTTTTCTTAAAAATAACTATGTGTTTTCTTTACACCAATTGATTCCTCTCATTATTTTGTACATAAAAGTATTAAGGTTAGATAATCGAAAAATGAATATTTTACAAGATATTTTACGGTTTATGTAAAATTAAGAAATTATTTCAAGCCTCATAACTCAAAAAGTACTTAACGAAAAGGTACTTAATTATAGTGTTTTGGAAAGCTCTCGAGATAAGCTACTAGAATGTGCAAAAATATATAGGGTGTTCCATTAAAAAAAATTGAAGTGACCTTCACGTGACCTTCAAATGACTCTTCAAGGTCAAACCAATGGTACCATCTTATGGCCCCCTCGAAACCATAAAACTTTTGTCTGAAACATTTTTCTCTAAAATGCTTTGTTTCCGAAATAATTGCGTGCGTTAATTAAAATGGCTCACCCTGTATATCGATCGATACAAAAATTAAAATCTTGAATTTGGTTCGAGAACATCCAAATTGGAGCTTAAAAACAATCCACAAACATGGAGGGAGTGCACTTAAAAACAAAAGTGATTTGAAAAAATGGCAAGTACAAATCGAGCAAGGTGGAGGAGTAAAAGAAAAGTTTAACATGATCCAGAAATGGACTTTCGATCGTTTTGTTGAAGCCCGACAGCAGATGCAACCTATTTTGACAAGAACTATACAGCAGTGGGCTTCTCAAGCTGCTATACAATATCAAGGACCAGAGTTTTCTTTTACAGCATCGCATACTTGGGTTACAAAATTTAAAACAATCCATTCTATTCGCCAAAGAAAAGTAACGCGTTATTTAAAATCAAAAAATGCATTGGATTTACCGACGATATTAAAAGAAGCAGAAAAATTCCAGAAACGGATCGCAAAAAAATTTTAAATTTTCATCCTGACTTTGTTATTAATACAGATCAGACAGGTTGCGAATATCGTGTTGATGTACGCAGAACATTAGCCGAGAAAGGACAAAAAATGATAGATGTTTTTCTTGGTAACTTTAATAAAGTCACACATAGTTATACAGCACAATATGCGATTACCGCTTCTGGAAAACTTCTTCCGAAAGTGTTTCTTTGTATGCAAGAACCTAAAGGAGTTTTTGGTCCTCGAGTTTCGGTCACTGTCGAAGAATTAAAAATTACGGAAATGTATTTGTCACGGCATCAAAATCAGGAAAATTAACAAAAGGCCATTTCACTTGTTCTGTAGAAAATGTTCTTACGGAATATTGCAAAAAAGAGGAATTTTTACTTATTCTAGATTCATAGGGAGGTCAAACAGATTCGGCTCATTTTAATAGTATTTTTACCGATGATGATGGAAATTCCAATTCAACTATCGAAATCATTCCTCCTCATTGCACTCCATATTGTCAACCATGCGATATTTATTTTTTTCGCCAAGTTAAGAATTTTATTAAAATGCTGCAAAATTCTGTAGAGGTGTTGCAAAATAAGCGGCAATTATCTGCGAGAGAAGATGCTATAAAAATCCATTCTCTCATTCATCATCAATTTTCCGCTGATGCATTTTTAAATATGATACAATATGCATGGTATGCGTCAAAATTAATATCAGAAAGAAAATTTTTTTCAAATGTAAATGAAATTTGCTTTCCTAAAGATATACGTTCGTTAAAATGTAATTGTAATGCGTGTGCTTTTATTAAATGTGCTGTATGCGGAAAATATTTATGTTTTGCATGTTTTTATGATTTATATCATCCGGCGCAATGTAACAAATAAACAAAAAATGTATTTATTTTTTTTTAATTTTTAACTAATTATTTTTTTATGTATCTATTTAATTCTTTATGTATCTATTATGTAATTATTTCTTTATCTATCTATTTAATTTATTACTCATTATTATTTTCTGCATAAATATGTAATATGTAATAAATATATTATAAATATATAAGTAAGATATTTTCTAATCGACCTTCTAGAATCTTTGACAGGATCACACGGCCCTTCCCCCCTCCCCCCCGCGTAACGTTTTCTGTAACGATACTTTAACGGCATCCAGCGGTTCACAGCAGGTAGAAAAACCGATTTTGTAAAGCTATGAAAAATGAAAAGTGTGTATTCTAACATTATTAGTATGCCGAATATTTATTTAACATAATAAATAATACATGTTATATACATATATATAAATAAAATAAAAAAAAAGAAAAAAATTATGACAGCCCAAAGTCCTGAACCTGGGATCCCGGGATTACTATTCTTGCGCTCTGCCACTGGACTAGCGGCACCGATCGAAAGTGTGTCTTTCTTTAGGCCTGATAACGAACCTGGCAATTTCTCTAAACTTCGGGAAAAAATAAATTTTTTTTACAAGGCGCATTGGACGAAAAGCTCGAACACGGATCAACTTTTTTTCGATGCAGATTTACCACATCAAAGGAGATCAAAATCGGTGAAGAGTCAACCGCGACCTCCCCTTGTAAGTATAAAAGAAAATGTTATATACGTATGTTTGCTAATTTCTTTAATAGTTATAATATTATTAAGTATAAGTCTTGCATATTTAAATGAGTAAAAAAAATTTTGTTGCGGGACGTAACAGGATACTATTATTCGCATATTTTTTAAGTGGTTTTATTCATAGTTTACTAAGAAAGAAGAATAATGAAAAATAGCTAACTAAAGAACAAAATAACATTAATAATAATAAATAAAAATAAGTAATAATTATGAGATATATTAATTTTATATGACTATATGCCGTTCGTACAGTCCGATAATAGATATAGATATCTATTTGGATATTTGAAGGATTTATTCGTATCAACGAAGATATAATGATATAGCATTTAAACAGCATTTAAAAAACATCTGTTTATTTTGCTCTCACTCATATGTATACTCTGCGCATGCTAGTAATTCGTTGTGCAATTGTTTAAATCGATCATCATCTGTTTTAAAGCGTGTGCGTCAGCATAACGTCTTCTTACTGTGCTAAGAGTAATCTTACTGTATAGTGAGTGCTTTTTCAGTGATTTAATATTCAGTGTTTTAATATATAATTCGTCTTCATCGAAATGGCTGATTTAAGTACGCAAAGATACGGGCAACGACACGATAAAGTATGGAAGGACATTTTCTTCGCATTTGTCCGCAATCGGACAATTTGTCTCTTGTGTAATTATGAGCCGTCTGTCGTTAAAAAATATATTCTGGAGAGGCATTATAGAGTTATACATTCCGGAGAATATTCTAAATATACAGCTCAGGAAAAATTAAAAATACTTGAAGGATTAAAGTTAGTTCATCATGAAGATAGTACTTATCATTCATTAATTTCTAATGCCGATAATGATGATGCGAAAACTTTAGCTGCATCATACGCTATTTCGTTTCTCATTGCGAAACATTCCAAATCGTTTAGTGATGGTGAATTTATAAAAAAATGCCTCATTGAGACAATAAAATGTTTCGATGATAAATTAACTGTCGACGAAGCTGCGAGCATTCCGCTTAGTCATCAAATAATAGGGCGTAGAATTAGCAATATTGTATTTTCTATTGAAGATAAACTAAAATCTTTGTTAGCATCTTGCTCGTACTTTACATTATGTCTTGATGAAAGCACCGATAATCGACACGTGAGCTAATTGAGTATTTTTACTCGAATCGCCCAAAACAATTTCTCATGTGTCGAGAAGCTTTTAGATTTTGTTACGTTACATGACACAACTACAGGTATTGACATCTTCGAAGCTGTAGAAAAGTCTTTAAAAAAATTTAATACAGATTTTAGAAAATGTTCGGCTATAACTGATGGTGCCAAAACAATGATTGGCTAAGGAAATAGATTTCTCGGTCAAATCAGGAAGCGAGATTTAAAATTCCCCATTATACATTGCATTATTCATTAAGAAGCGTTATGCGGGAAAGCTGTTCAACTGTGTATTGCAATGCAAACGGTAACAAAAATTATTAATTTTATTAAAGGTGGTAATAAGTAACGATGCGTCCTAAAACGCATCACCCCGGAAATTCCCGGCCCTCTATCGGCCGGAAGCTGCCGCCCGACGACCACCAGTCGGGCAAAGGGCAGGGGCGCAGTGCGTCCACAATTTTAAACTTATAAAAATTCTCCAGCCGAATATCACCAAAGACCGACGAACAGCCCCGATGATACGCCGGGTAGACGGCTCCTTTCGACAACCCCACCACCGCTCGGAAGGGTTGTACCGTCTGCGCCGACGCGAGTGAGCCACCCCGTATAAGAAGGGCTTCCGTCGACCAGAGAAGACACTTTGTCTCATGCGGGCATCGCAAGAGAACGAGCCAACTCCGAATCCTCTCCCGCTAGTATAGCGCGGAGCCATCCAGATCCATTTCCGAATCTCCCAGGTACCGATAAGAGGCAGAGGGTGGAGGGATACTCCGCCCACTCAGTCTCTCAAAAGTCTCCCAGCATTACACTCCAGACTGCCATCCGAACCGGAGGGAAACTCTAGTTCCGCCGAGCGTTCTCGGACCGCCAGTCGACACTTGTCCTACCGCCACTAGAGTATCGCAAACGTCCCAGGGTGGAGAGAGAGCTGCCTCCGACAAGTGTTCCGATACTCTCATCCTCGCGAATCCATTCCTAACAACACGCCTTATACCGCGAACTCAGGGATACCGGGCACACGCAACCCCTCCGAGTAAACCCGATTACAATTGTTTGTCAGGCGTGCGAATTTAAAAGCCCAACGAACAGCTGATGGCCGTGCCAGACACCGCGACAAAAACCGCGCGTAAACATGTAACAAAAAAGAAGCTAGGAATCTGTTTCGCGCCCATGCATCGGAACCACGAGAAAAACCCAAGCGCCGGCTAATAAAACATAGCGCCGACTAATTGTAATTACATCTAATACCGCGTACACACACACACACACACACACACACACATACACGCATTATAAAATACACTTACATACAATAAATATACACACAATTCCAATAAATTCGCGTTGCTTCTCTCTAACCCGACACAAGAACTCCTGATCCCGGCGAGTTATCCCGCGGCCGAAAACGGACCGTGACAAGTTTTTTTCTCATCGAAAGTTTCAACACTTTCTCGAAGAACATAACGCAGCTTATACTGATGTTCCTTTATATTGTGAAGTTAGAAAAGTTCTTCGCAATAAGAAAAGAAATCTTTCTTTTCTTGCAAGAAGTATCTATCGCAAAATGTGACGAATATAAATTTTTTCTAGACGATTTAGAATTTCTTTGTAAACTCGCTTTTATTACTGATTTGACTAATCATTTAAATATTTTAAATTTGAAGTCGCAAAGAAGCAATAAAATTATTTCTCAATTAGTTAGTGCCATTGATTTTTTTCGTAGACAATTATTATTATTTAAAAATCATATCGAGACAGGCTGTGTACATTTCTTCCTATCTTATCAACTTCTTTTTAAAGAGCATGGTGCGAATTGCAATTTTCAAAAGTATCTTTACTTAATTGATTCACTTATTAGTCAATTTAATACGCGATTTAGTGATTTTGAGATGCTTAGAAATGACGTAATTCTTCTCGAGAATCCTTTTCTTGCAAAAATAGAAGAGCAAAATATAGAATTGTAACAAGAACTTTGTGATTTACAATTTGATCTTTCCCTTAAAACACAATCGGAAAAGGGAATAGAGCTTTTCAAAATTTTAGACGTAGCAACTTATCCGAGGCTTAGAAATTTTGGTCTTCGATTTTTTTCTATGTTCGGATCCATTTATTTATGTGAATGTTCCTTTTCTAAAATGAAATATATAAAAACAGACAGACGCTCTTGTTTGAAGGATGCATCGTTGTCTTCGTTAATGCAAATAAGTACATCGAATATGCAAGTAGATATTTCATCTGTCATCGAATCGTATGAAAGGCGTAGTCGTACAAAATTAGTATAGTGTCTTCAATTATTACGTATTTTTATTTATTATTAGTGTAACGGCGGAGCCGTTACTAGAGCCGATTAATAATTGCGAACACCCGCTTGCGCCGCCGATTGAGCACCTCGATCGAGCCGCCGATTGAGAGTCGCGGCCTACCCCACTGCAACATGCATAAACGTATGGGGGTATCGCGTGGGGGTAACCAGCCAGGTATGTAAGGCGACCGCTCCGGCAAATCAAGACCTATTCCTGTCCCGACTCTCGGGACGCTCGAAGCCACAGGGCGCACTCTGGGCATTCGAAGCTTACCGAGCTCCTTCCTTACTCTGGTCCAGAGCACGGTCGCTACCGTGCCCGGTCGGGTGCACTCGACAACCAGAAGCATCCCGTCGAGCCACGGACAATCCGGTTGAGGGTACGGGCGCTCTCGTACTCGGTCGGTTGCAACCGACGTCCGGAACTGTCCGGCTCATCCTCGAAGACCGAGCAGCCGTTTTCACGGCTCCTGACCGAATAGCCGTTCTCACGGCTCCTGACCGAATAGCCGCTTCCCCGGCTTCCGGATGACAGCCGTTTCCACGGCTCCCGGACGACAGCCGTTTTCACGGCTCTTGGAAGAACAGCCGTTTTCACGGCTCCTGGAATGAATAAAGAACAACCGCCTTCAAGGCCTCACTTCCTAGCCGTATTCCTTACTCGACAGCGATATCCACGGTCTTGGGCCAAACTGACCGTTTCTTTGGCCTCGCGTGGCGCCAATCCGCGTCCGTTACCTATACTTTGGGTGACCTGTCTTAACTCCCCTGGTCTAGAGCCCGGTTGCTATCGGGCCCGGTCGGTTTCAACCGACGTCCAGTATCTCGGTGTACTACGGGCGCTCTCGTGTACACCACCCTGAGGACGGGTGCTCCCGTCCTCGGCCGACCACGGTTGGCAGACCCTGCTAGACCCGAGCGGAATCCGTTAGCGCACGGTGCGATAGCGCACCAACCCGATAGCACACGAAAAATTGAACACAATTCCCGATAGCCCACGTCCCTTTAGCACACATCCCGATAGCACACAAAGTAAATCGCGCACAATCCCGATAGCACACCAATGAGAAAGTACAGACTGCACCCCCGCCCACGCCCCCGCACCCCGTTGCAAACCCATATGGAACCTTGTGTGCTATCGGGATGTGTGCTAAAGGGACGTGGGCTATCGGGAATTGTGTTCAATTTTTCGTGTGCTATCGGGTTGGTGCGCTATCGCACCGTGCGCTAACGGGACCCTTCCGCTAGACCCGTGTCCGTGCCTCGTTGCACATGACCACCCTGTAGGTCTCTCGCGCCCGCGTCCGCGACTAAGTTTACGTGATCACTCTGTACATATCCTGCGTCACTAGATTAAGGTTTGTGTTCGTAAGTTGCATCCGATCCGCGTCGTGTAACACGCGATCATTCTGTACATATCCTGCGTCACTAGATTAAGGTTTGTGTTCGTAAATAAGTTGCATCCGATCCGCGTCGCGTAACACGCGATCACTCTGAGCATATCCTGCGTCACTAGATTAAGGTGTGTGTTCGTAAATTCGTCGCGTCCGATCCGCGTCGTGCTGTACGCGACCAACCTGTACATATCTTACGTTCGTCGAGAGAAATCCGTGTTCGTCACGAACTGTACGCGACCAGCTTGTAAAGATCTTGCGTTCGCGTTAGAAATACACCTGTTTGTAAAACTTAGTTTAAGAATTACGGAATAAAGAGTTTGTATCGTAATTAACACGTGTAGTTCTGCGAGCCTGAGCCTCCCCTTCTCCCGAACCCTGACTCCGGCGAGCCGATCCGCGGCGTCGGGAAAGGTGCTCCGTTACATTAGTATTATTATTTTGTTCTTTAGTGGTAGTTGCTTTTGATTATTCTTCCTTTTTAGTGGATTAGGCTTACAGGGGAAATCACTTAAAAAAAAAACGCGTCAACAATAGTACCTCATGTGTGACGTGGAAATTTATTGTTAAAAATATTATAATTGTTGTTATTCTAATTTATATACAGGGTTTGTCAAAAGTGTGGAAACCCCTAAATATCTCACAAACGGTGCATTTTAGAAAAAAATGTTTCAGGCAAAAGTTGTTTGGTTTCAAAGGAGCCATAAGACGGTACCATTGGTTTGACCTTGAAGAGTCATTTGAAGGTCACGTGAAGGTTACTTCAATTTTTTTAAATGGAACACCCTATATATTTTTGCACACTCTTGTAGCTTATCTCGAGAGCTTTCCAAAACACTATAATTAAGTACCTTTTCGTTAAGTACTTTTTGAGTTATGAGGCTTGAAATAATTTCTTAATTTTACATAAACCGTAAAATATCTTGTAAAATATTTATTTTTCGATTATCTTACCTTAATACTTTTACGTACAAAATAATGAGAGGAATCAATTGGTATAAAGAAAACACATAGTTGTTTTGAAGAAAAAATATGTAATTTGCAATTAACAATTCCATATTTTTTCTTAAAAACAACTATGTGTTTTCGTTACACCAATTGATTCCTCTCATTATTTTCTACATAAAAGTATTAAGGTAAGATAATCGAAAAATGAATATTTTACAAGATATTTTACGGTTTATGTAAAATTAAGAAATTATTTCAAGCCTCATAACTCAAAAAGTACTTAACGAAAAGGTACTTAATTATAGTATTTTGGAAAGCTCTCGAGATAAGCTACTAGATCGTGCAAAAATATATAGGGTGTTCCATTTAAAAAAATTGAAATGACCTTCACGTGACCTTCAAATGACTCTTCAAGGTCAAACCAATGGTACCGTCTTATGGCCCCTTTGAAACAAAACAACTTTTGCCTGAAACATTTTTTTCTAAAATGCACCGTTTGTGAGATATTTAGGGATTTCCACACTTTTGACAAACCCTGTATAATGGCATCATATAATGGATATCCAACAGTCTATATAAATAACTATCGTCCATGAGAGTACTTTGTGCTTCTAATAAAAGCATCTTATATAAAATTTTAAATTTATAATTATTTATTAATTTATAAATCAGAAACCGATCAACATACTAATAAAAATCTAATTTAACGAATAGTTTAATTAATATAATATAATTATATATTTAATAAAAAAATAATATAATAAAATATAATATAATAAAATATACATATGTATAATTTAATAATACTTTATGATTATCACATCGTAAATGTAATTAATAATCGGGAATTAAAACTTTGTTATACATTTTGAATTAATTATCTAGAGATATCTAAATTTTAAAAAATTCGCGTATTTAAAATATTGACATTTGGCAAACGGGGCGTAGGGAACGGCATCGCATTATAGATGCGCCGCTCCTGTAGTAAAGTGTCGCGCGTCTTGGTTACGGTTGCTAGAGGACTCGTTGTTAAGGTCTCGAGACGTAAGGGGCGGGGAATAGGCGTTGACTCACGGAAATCGGCCGAAAAGTGCAAAACATGGACAGCTCTGGCATATACTAACACCGCTTTATCGTCCACTGTAAATAATGATCCGCAAATCTTTCTTACTGATTGCTTGAGCTCAGATAACAAGATAGATTCCGACGAAAATCAGTCAACAAGTCTAGAGTCAAATTTTATTAATGATGACGAATCAATCTTAACCAGTTCACTAGTAATGACCCATATATGGCCAAAAAAAAGTGCCACAACTGGTAATGGCCCATATATGGCCACTATGAATAACTTTGCCAATTTTCAACGGATTTGCATGAAACTTGATACACCCACATTTTTCGGATCGCTAATGACAAATTTGGGATCAAAATTTTAAAATTCAAAATGGCGAATTTAGTATGGTGAATTAATTTTGTTATTCAAGAATAACAAAATTAATTCACCATACTAAAGTATATACTCAAAATGCGTGCGTGCGTGCGTACGTACGTGAAATAACAGTTTGAATGTCTTGAACTAATCCGTTATCTGCGACCAAAAAACCTACCGAGTGTGATATATTTCCATAATGGAATATCAAAATTAATCACCAGAAACCGCCATATTGGATCTGCCAGTTTAAATTTTGCAATTTTGTCTATAGATTCATCATAAGAGACTCGAAAAACGCGAACATATCGAATTTGATCTACTCCATAATAAAATAACAAAATTAGTCCGCCATATTGAATTCGCCATTTTGAATTTTGAAATTTCGACCCTTGATTCGTCACCAGCGACACAAAAAACCCCTTATAGATAAACTCATCTAAAATACGAATTTATTTGCTCTCACCAGTTTTGGCACAAAACGTTGATTTCGAGTGTACCAGTGAACGGGTGCATCCCGTTTGGACACGTAACGATTGGACACGTAATATTGGACACGGAACGATTGGACACTGCACGATTGGACACTGAACGATTGGACACTGCACGATTGGACACTGCACGATTGGACACTGCACGATTGGACACTGCACGATTGGACACTGAACGATTGGACACTGCACGATTGGACACGCACTCTGCACGATTGCTACCGGTGGGGTGGATGCGGGAAGGGGGCCGGCCGAAGGCCCCCCTTGCACCCCCCGCGCGCGCGCGCGCGTGTGTGTGTACATATGCGATGTGTGTTGAAGCTCGTTTCGCGTGAAATATTGCAAACCCATGTGGAACGGTGTCTAATCATGCAGTGTCCAATCATGCAGTGTCCAATCGTGCAGTTTCCAATCGTTCCGTATCCAATATTACGTGTCCAATCGTTCAGTGTCCAATCGTTACGTGTCCAAGAAAGTGTCACCCCCAGTGAACTGGTTAAGAATGAAAGAGACTCGCGATTCATTACTAACTCAAAAAGACAATCATATCATTTTTATAGACTTAAATAGAAACCCTTTTGATAGAGGCGCAAAGGACTACCAAAAAGCAAATAAATTTCCTAAATATGTAACGTGCGGTTTTCGTGTCCGCGAAATGTACGGATAGCCGTCGGAATTGGGCGTCGGGTTCCAGGAATTGATGAGTGCTTTACGATAACAAAACCTTTATTGTGACTCACGTATTTACATATAGTGTATATTCGCGCAGCGCGAATGGAATCGTCGCGTTGCAATTCGCTCGCCGCGTATTTTAATCGGCCGCAGATCTCGCAGTGGAGTGCGTTACAATTATTAATATTGCCGTTAATTTTATTTCTCGGATAATCGCTCGGCTGAATATCGAATTCCTCGAGCGCGCGGTGAATTTCGCCGAAGCCGCGCGTGTCGCAGTTTTTGCCGCGGTTCTTACTGCTCAGCTGTTCGATACTTTAAATCGATGCGGTTATTCGGCTTAGCTATTTAACTTCTTCCCCTTTAAGGATTAGAGGTTTTGGAAGGCGTCGCGACGCTAGCAAGCGTCGGAGGCGGCTCAAGTTCCACCCCCGGAATAGGTGCGACGCCTGATATTCGGATCTCGGGTGGAGGCGATTCCGCAAGCACCGATATCAATCGGCCGAGGCAGCGTTCGCACTACCTTCTGGCTTTCTTGGATTTCGCTTCGGATTTTCTCTTCGCTTGCTTGTCGTCAGATTAGCTTGGCTCGAGAAGGATCGGAAGGGTCTGATCTGAACCGTGCCGAGACCGTCTTTTTATAATCCTCTAATTAGCCCGAGTCGGCGTATTGTGGAATTACCCCTACCGAACGGGGTAACGTAGTCGGTCGGTTCGTGCCCGCTCGGAGGGGTTCGGGGCCGCCGAACGCGGGCCGGTGCGCTCTGCTCGTTCGGGTCCGGTCGACGGTCTTCGGTGGCGGTCGGATTTTTAAAGCTAGGCCGTTACGCGGCCCAAGCTTTTCGCACGAGTGTATCAGCTTTAAAAATGTGGGCGCATCGCGCCCCTGCCTCTGCCCGGCGGGTGTTCTGCCGGGCGGCAGCTTCCGGCAGTTATTTGGCCGGGAAACGATGCATTCGGGGTGCATCGTTACATCGCCCCCCTCCTAAAAGTACGCCTGAATTCGAGGCGTCATCAGTCCGGTTATTCGGGACCTTCTCGCATGCCCAGGTCTACCGGATTCGCCGGTGGTATCGAAGTTTCCCGTCGTGGCTAAAGCGGAGGATCCACTGTCCTTTTGCGGTTCGTGGGTGGTAGCGGCGGGAAACGTGTACCGCGAAATGCGGTACCTCAAAGACAATGCCCGGCTCGACCTGGACTCGTATTGGAGGTGCCGGGAGGGATCCCATGGGCACTAGCATCTCCGGTACGGCGGCGGGGGTGGTGTTGGCCGTTGTCTCCCTTGCTGGTGGTAGTGGACGGCGTTCATACGGCCGCGGCTGACGTCTCCCTGGCAGTGGTGGAGGCGGGATCGCCATGATTGCGGCTTTTCTTGCTTGCTCGCGGTCGGATCGTTGGATTATTGTTCCGACCCGAGGTGCCCTGGATTTTACGGGTGGTGCCGGGGCTACGGGCGGTTCGGCTGGCGGAGACTCCGTCTCGGCCAGAAACTCGTCGATGGCAGCGAGGATTTCGTCCTTTCCGTTCGACATCTCGATCGCTTTTAATCGTCGGATCGCTCGGTGTCGCTATCGTGGCTGCCGTCGTTTGGGGGAAGGTCGTCTTCTGTGTTGTTTTCCTCGCTGTTCTTTGTTTTCAGGTCCTGTATGTGTACGTGTCTAATCCACTTCCCCCGTTTACTTTTAAGGTCGACTATAACGGGTGAGACGATGTTTTTCACCTCGTACGGCCCGCTGTATTTCGGTGCTAATTTTGCGTTAAACGCGTCAATTTTCTTAGAGAGCGGGTGTTCTCGTTTCCACACCCAGTCTCCTATCCTTGGTTTCCAGTTTCTGCGACGGAGGTTATAATTTTTTTGTTGGCGTTGGAATGCCTGGGCCAAATTGATGCGGACCAGCTCATATGCTTCTTCCAGGTTTCGTTGTACGGTGTCCGGTGTGGCTCCCTCGGTCCTGGACGCATCGGTTTCGGTCGGTGGCGTCAGCTCTCGGCCATGTATGAGGTATGCCGGCGTGTATCCCGTGGCGTCGTGTGTCGCAGTATTGTATGCGAACTGGAGAGCCGGTAGTTGTTCATCCCAGACACGATGATCTTTTTCCACGTACTGGCTTATCATCGTTTTGATGGTTTGATTAGTGCGTTCCACGGGATTACAGTGTGGTGCGTACGCGGGTGTCGTGATGTGGTGGATGTTAAGGGCCTTGAGACGGTCTTCTAACTGCTTAGAACGGAGCTGAGTGCCATTGTCCGTGAGAATGGCCTCTGGTCGTCCGTGTCGCAAGACCAGGTGGTCGGTGATCGCCTTGGTCACCGTGTCAGCGGTGGCCCTCCGTAGCGGCACGAATTCTGTCCACTTGGTAAAGCGATCTTGGATGGAGAGGAGCCAGGTATGACCCTTCCTTGATCGGGGTAGTGGTCTCACTAAGTCTATCGTTGCCTGTTCACATGGCCTGGTGATGTTCGTCGCGTGCAGGGTTCCAGCTGGCCGAGTCTAGGCGGCCTTGTGTTCCTGGCAGCTTCTGCATGTTTTAACGTACCGCGCAATCTCGCGGAACATTCCGGGCCAGTAATATCGTTCGGCGATTCTTGCAATCGTCTTGGCGATCCCCAGGTGTCCGGCCGTGGGGGCGTCGTGGAAACGCTCGATCGTCTTCTGCCGCAATGGTCTGGGAATGCAGATCTTCCACTGTTGCTCCGGGCTAGTTTCCTTGAAGTCGAGACTATGCAGGATCTGCCGGTAGAGTCGTCCTTCGTGGATCCTATATTCGGGCCGGGCGGTGGGATCCCGTTTTACCTCCCCCAATATACGACGGTACTACCCACAATCGTTAGACCGGTTCGCGCACACCTCGGGTTGTCGGGAGAGGGCGTCGGCAACTCGGTTGAGTACCCCGCGGCGGTACTGTACATCGAATTCGTATTGTTGCAGTTCGAGGCCCCAACGCCCGAGGCGTCCAGTTGGAGATTCGAGCTTCCGAAGCCACTTTAACGCTTGGTGGTCGGTGACTACCGTAAAGGCGTACCCCTCTAGGTAGTTGCGCATTCGCCTAATCCCCCAAACGA
The DNA here is from genome assembly GCF_025532165.1 of Camponotus vicinus. Classification (NCBI taxonomy): domain Eukaryota; kingdom Metazoa; phylum Arthropoda; class Insecta; order Hymenoptera; family Formicidae; genus Camponotus; species Camponotus vicinus. The sequence continues at coordinate 17,864,472 of NW_028141956.1, read as the reverse complement.
TGGCGAGACATTCTAACTCAGTGGCGCTGTAATTCCGTTCAGCAGCATTGAGCGTGCGGCTTGCGTAGGCGATGACGCGGTCGCCGTCAGGGTATCGCTGTGTTAATACGGCTCCGAGTCCGGTACTGCTGGCGTCCGTTTGTAGGGAAAACCGGCGCGTGAAATCCGGACACGTGAGCACCGGTGCGGAAATCAACTGCTGTTTAAGCGTTTGGAATGCGTTAAGCTCGTCCGCCCCCCATTCCCACCGGGCGTTTTTCCGGGTTAGGTGCGCGAGTGGCGCGGCGGTGGTTGAAAAATCCTTTATAAAACGGTGGTACCACGAGGCCATCCCAAGGAACTGCCGGACTTGTTTTATCGTGGTTGGCTCGGGCCAATCGGCGACGGCGCTTACTTTTTCCGGGTCGGTCCGCATCCCGTCTCGATCAATCACGTGCCCCAGGTATTTTAGTCGGTCGACACAAAATTTGCATTTCTCGGGGTTCAGTCGGAGATGCGCGTCCCGGAGTCGGCGGAATGTCTCGGAGAGCATCTCGAGGTGTTCCGAAAACGTGCGGCTAATGACAATTATGTCATCTAAATATACAAAAACGTGTGGCTCGAGTTCCGGCCCGAGAATGGTGTCGAGCAGTCGTTGGAAAGTGGCGGGGGCCGAGTGCAAGCCGAAGGGAATTACCTTGAAATGAAACAGGCCCTTGCCCGGTACCGTGAATGCGGTGATGGGGCGACTTTCCGGCGTCAAGGGTACTTGCCAGTACCCATTCTTTAAATCCAGCGTGGATAAGTAGCGCGCGCCCCTTAATTTGTCCAGAGTGGCGGTCACTTGGGGGAGTGGATAGGCGTCGCGGTGCGTGACGTCGTTTACCCGCCTGAAATCCACGCAAAACCGGTACTTTCCATCCTTCTTCTTCACCAGAACGATCGGGGAATCCACGGACTACTGGAAGGCTCTATGACTCCCTGTTCCAGCATCTCGTCCACCTCTTGGTTGATAACGGCTTGCATCGCCGGATTACGCGGACGATATCGCTGCTTAATCGGCGTTGGATCTTTCAGGCGAATCTCGTGCGTCAGTTGTACATCCCCGGACGTCCTTAAATTTCCCCATCTCGTGACTGAGAAATTGTTCCAGTTCCTCGCGCTCCTCGATCGTCTGATCGGCCAATCCTTCGGTCATGCAGCACCTCTTTGAGCCGGCGGCCGCGGTCAACGGGGGCGGTGGTAGCCCTATTCGCAATTTAGCCTGTGCGTCAATCCCGAGAAGAACGTCGCTTTCCATATTCGGCAGTATCGCGAAGGTGTGCATGGCGGTTCTCGCGGCCACGCGTATGTGTACCATAACGGTGTCCGGTGCTTCCGCCGGCGTCCCGTCCACTAGCAAAATCTGTCCTCCCCCTCCCGATTGCTCGGTAACTCCCTGGATCCGGAGCCTTTGTATCGTGCGAGCGTTGATCAAAGAAATTTCGGACCCGCCGTCCACGAGGGCGTTCACCTTTAGCCCTTCTAGGTACGCGGTAACGTGAGGTCGCGGTAAGAACCTTATTCGGGGCCCGTGGTGGAGCTTGCGACCGCGGAGGCCCCGGCCCCGGAGGCGTTTCCCGGACGCGGGTGGCACTCGGAAGTGAGCACCTCGTCCTTGCCGCATTGTGAGCAAAATTTTTTCGCTGGCCGGCGACACTGCATTCGGGTATGTCCTCGCTGTTTGCAGCGCCAGCAGCATTCCGTTTTATTATACGCGGCGGCGATGGTCGGTGCAGTGGTAGTCTTCTCTTGTTTTCGCGCGGCCTGTTTCTCCCTTTCGATATCCTCGTATTCCCTGGCCCGGGCTTGTAACTCGGCTATGCTTTGCACGTCGTCTATTCGGACATACGTTTTATAATCCGGATGCATATTGTCATATAGCGTCTCGAGTTGCTCTATGCGCGAGAATCCCCCTGCCCGGCGCATCAATGTCATCATTACCGTCGAGTAATGCGTGAATTGCTCCTATCGTGCCTGCCGTCGGCTTAAAATCTCGCGTCGGAGCGCGGCCGTGTATCGCCGCGGAAAAAATTGCAATCTGAACGCGTTTTCGAATTCCTCCCACGTCTGCCAGCCCGCGCAATGGTTCCGATACCATAATAAATTGTCCCCTTTAAGTACCTCGGGCAAACCCTTGAGCATTTGGGGCCCCATAAACCCGTATCCATCCCTGAGCTCCTGTATGCGCTCTAAAAACGCAGCGGGGTCCCGTCCGTCAAAGTGGCATCCCCACTTACGGATTTGGTTGATTACCTTTACGTTCGGGGAAGGTACTTTCGGGGTTACTTGCGCGAGGGGGGCGTACGTCCCAGGGAAGGTCACCGGGATTTGAGAAGCGGAGCCGGTACTCGTTTCCCACCCAAAGGCCTCGAATTCCTCGAGGTGATCGTCTATATATTTGCTCATACGGCGGCGGAGGTCGTCCAGCAGTCCGGAATCGTCTATGTCATACGACCGCGCCACGGCTGCTAATTACGGTAGGGCATAAATCCACCCTTTCATCATTCCGCCTGAATTCTATGAACTTGAATGAGAGGAAGAAAAAGAAAAAAAAAAAACGAAACCGGTACTTTCGATATTTCGCGGTCCCTGTTCGGGCGCCAATGTAACGTGCGGTTTTCGTGTCCGCGAAATGTACGGATAGCCGTCGGAATTGGGCGTCGGGTTCCAGGAATTGATGAGTGCTTTACGATAACAAAACCTTTATTGTGACTCACGTATTTACATATAGTGTATATTCGCGCAGCGCGAATGGAATCGTCGCGTTGCAATTCGCTCGCCGCGATGTATTTTAATCGGCCGCAGATCTCGCGGTGGAGTGCGTTACAATTATTAATATTGCCGTTAATTTTATTTCTCGGATAATCGCTCGGCTGAATATCGAATTCCTCGAGCGCGCGGTGAATTTCGCCGAAGCCGCGCGTGTCGCAGTTTTTGCCGCGGTTCTTACTGCTCAGCTGTTCGATACTTTAAATCGATGCGGTTATTCGGCTTAGCTATTTAACTTCTTCCCCTTTAAGGATTAGAGGTTTTGGAAGGCGTCGCGACGCTAGCAAGCGTCGGAGGCGGCTCAAGTTCCACCCCCGGAATAGGTGCGACGCCTGATATTCGGATCTCGGGTGGAGGCGATTCCGCAAGCACCGATATCAATCGGCCGAGGCAGCGTTCGCACTACCTTCTGGCTTTCTTGGATTTCGCTTCGGATTTTCTCTTCGCTTGCTTGTCGTCAGATTAGCTTGGCTCGAGAAGGATTGGAAGGGTCTGATCTGAACCGTGCCGAGACCGTCTTTTTATAATCCTCTAATTAGCCCGCGTCGGCGTATTGTGGAATTACCCCTACCGAACGGGGTAACGTAGTCGGTCGGTTCGGGCCCGCTCGGAGGGGTTCGGGGCCGCCGAACGCGGGCCGGTGCGCTCTGCTCGTTCGGGCCCGGTCGACGGTCTTCGGCGGCGGTCGGATTTTTAAAGCTAGGCCGTTACGCGGCCCAAGCTTTTCGCACGAGTGTATCAGCTTTAAAAATGTGGGCGCATCGCGCCCCTGCCTCTGCCCGGCGGGTGTTCTGCCGGGCGGCAGCTTCCGGCTGTTATTCGGCCGGGAAACGATGCATTCGGGGTGCATCGTTACAAATATAATGACTTAATTTTTGAAAGAGCTCGTGTAAGTAATATAAACAATAAGGTTTCAATAGCTCTCCCGATTAAAGCCAATACGCAAATTGAGCGCGAGGGAGTTATAAATTGTATACGATCTTTAACTGACGTAATTCAAGAATTAAAGTTAACTTCTGTTAGTATAGCACAAACGGATTATTATGATGTGGTACTATGGAATTTTCTATATAAAACTTTAAAAGATTTTTAGACGATCAACCAATAACTCTAACAGTTTGTAAAGTTTCTTTAATACGCTGCCCTGAATTAGATAAGAGGATAAATTTAATATACGAAAAGCATGCGACAAAAATAGAGGGATACAAGGATGTAAATAAAACCTATAATAGAATCCGTCAAAATTATTATTGGCCAACAATGAAACAAGACATTCAAAATTGCAGAGACTGTCAGATTAAGAAACTAATCAGAGTAAAGACAAGGCAACCCATGTTGATAACCGACACTCCAGGAGCAACATTTGATAAAATTTCTATGGACATTGTGGGTCCTTTACCTACTACACGCAACAATTACTCGTACATATTAACAATGCAGGATCTCTTAACGAAATACTCAGTAGCCTCATCCTTAAAAAGAGCAGATTCCCTTTCAATCGCCGAAGCATTTGTCGTAACCCGACGAAATAATAATTTAATTAAACTAAAAGAAAGAGATTAGGAAATAAGATATTAAGATATTAAGAAATAAAAATAAAACGTGACGAAAAGAAAAGCAAGTCACGGCCAAAGCTGAATAAGCATAACAAAACGGAGCACGAACCGCGCTCCGGCCCAGGGACACCTCATCCTTCCTGTACCCAACGATATATAAACCGATCACCACGACGGGGTGGCAGAAAGAAATCTGAAGTCATCAACAATATAAGCCGCCGCATTGACTAAAGTAGGCTCGCTACGCTTAACCCTAGCGTATAAGACAAACACAAGAGTAGCGTAAGGCCAGTGTAAGAAGAACGACCGAAATATATTCCTTTACTATCAAGTACGGAGTGTCTACATTTGTTGCCTGGGTCCTAATCCTTTGGGCGAAAAACCCTGAAGTCCCGTCCCCCACGGCGCGGGCACAACATAAATTGGTGGCAGCGGTGGGATTCGCCTGCATCAAGTGAGACAAAGGAAATAAAAAACGTCGTGACTGCACACACCCGCTACTACAACGAAAAGCAGAGAAGTCAACTAGGAACTTCCCGGACACCCGATTTAACGAGGTAACGACCGGACTGCAACCCAAGGAGGAGACGACCTACCTCAACCGCGGAGGACAACGCGAGAACTGCGACCAAAGGAGAATGCTGCTCATCGCACTAATGTAAGTCGAACGAAGCAATTATTATAACGCGTGGATGTCGGAAGGACAAAACAAACGATCAAACAATAGAACGAACGCATCGTGGCTACATAGCGATTCTGCGGAAAGAGCGATAACACGTAGTCTATTAAGCTCGCAAAGAATAGCAGAGACCGCGCTTCAAGATATCAGTAGTAATGTGCGTAAAAATTTAGAAGCATACTACTCAAGCGACAGCTCGTCCGAAAACGAATACGGAGCGAACGTAATAATTGAACGCGAATATTCATTCGGCGAAATAGATCCGAGTTTAATCGCGAACACCGACGACGCGGAGTCAGCGGTTAGCTCGCCCAGTAGAATAACACTTAGGCGCGAATTTTCATTAACATCATACGATTCGAGTATTTTCAACCCCGAAATAATATATCGCGAACGTGGAGACATGACACACGCACCACAGGGTACATCGCGAGACATCACTTCCGTAGAAGTAAATAGAGAAATCAATCGGTTACGAGAAGAATTGGATAACGATACCACGAATGCTCGATCGCAACAAGAAATAAATAATCCACCCGACGAATTCAAAGATATGATGCAAGCAATGATGCAGGAGATTAGAAACCTGCACGTCGAAATAAATGATGTCAGAGAGAGGCAAGGAAGACAGAGTACTGGACGCCTCACGCCATTAGAAGATAGACGCGAACCAACATACGACCTTTCGTTCGACGATGTACGACATCATCGGGGACGCGGACATCTATCGTTGAAAGAAGCACGCGGTTTAATACCAGAATTCGACGGATCAGCAAACAAACTACAGGAATTCGTGAGTGCAATCACGTACGCGGTTGAAAATATTAACCCGTTATATGAAGTCACATTATTAGGCGCAGTATTATGCACGAAACTAAAAGGCAGAGCGATGCTAGATTTTCAAACGCGAAAGATTCAAAATTTTGCACAATTGAAACAAGAATTAGAAGCTCGCGTTTACGCCAGTAAAAGGAATACGACACATCTACAAATAGATTTCAATACGTTAAAACAGAAAACCGGCGAAAACGCGAGAACATACGGACTTCGAACAGACAAGTTAGCGATGGAACTATACGAATCAATGCTAGACGGACAACAGTATACGACCGATCAAAAACGCGTAATACTCAATATTATCCAACAACAAGCCTTAGAGAATTTCCAGATCGGATTAAACGATGATATAAAAACAGTAGTGCGATCCCGAGGTTATACGACACTGCAAGAAGCAATATCGGCTGCGAGCGCAGAAGAGAAGGTCAAGGGACCGGCGATAGTCAGCACACGACCAAAGAGCGCTGCGACGCCGACATATTACCGTGACACTAGAAATGTCATACAATGCCAAAAATGCGGAAAATTAGGGCATCATGGGCGAGAATGCCGTACGAGCCGTTACGCTACACGGTTTTCATTACCGAAACCAGAGCGACACTCGCGCGTAAATACCGTTGACAAATACTGCAACCATTGCAAGAAAACTGGTCACAATCGCGAAGAATGTTGGCTGCTACACGGACGACCTAACAGAGATCGACCTAACCGCCAAAAGCCGAATCAAACGGCACGAGACAACAAAAATCGATATAATCACGACAGAAAGAAAAAGAAGACCTACTACGCTCAAGAGAGTGACGAAGAAAACAAGGAAGAGGAAAAACAGAGGCCCGCCAGCGAGTATCACGTATCGCACATAAGACGAACACCTCACACACACACAGGCCTGGATTTAGTTGCATTACCCATGCAGGAGGCAAAAGGAGGAAAAACAAACCTATTATGCGATACAGAAGCGGCCATTTCACTTATTAAAGTAGGAAAGTTAAAAGGAGAGACAATGATAACCGAAGATAAAATAGTCCTCACAGGTGTGACCGGACACAAGATTCACCCAATTGGGCGGATAAACGCCACCATAAACTTACGAGATGGGAAAATAAAACACAGACTGTATGTCGTGAAAGACGATTTCCCTTCGGAATATGAAGGAATATTGGGAATAGACTTCCTTAAAGAACAAAAGGCGATATGTAATTACGCCACAAAACAGCTAAGAATCGGACGGAATATACTAAGACTATATCCTTATCGGAAGATCACGTTACAACCACGGAGCGAGACGATAATGCAAGTAGCAACTACAATCAACATGATGGGGATAACCAGAGCAGAAGAAATAATACCAGGAGTATTTATAGGAACTGCCTAGTAGAGCCCGAAAATTTTTTATGCCCCGCGAGCGTAATAAACACGAATGAAAACGAGGTCGAAATACTAATGCCTCAAATATCACTAGAGGAAATTAAAACCGAAGAAACAGCAGAAGTAAATAAAACTTGCACAAAAGCGGAGGGGAAAATCCCCCGGCGCACTGAGAAAATATTGCAGGATCTCCGCACTGGACATCTAAACAAAGAAGAGGAAAGGTCAGTAAAGGAAATCTGCGGAGAATATAGCGACGTATTCCACACAGAGGGAGAGCCGCTCACATGTACAAATACAGTGACACATCGAATTGCAACGCAAGCGGATAGCGCAGCGGTCAACATACGACCGTACCGGCTACCAGAGAAACAAAAAACCGAAGTGAATAAACAAGTGCAAGAGATGCTAAGAAATGGAATAATTCGAAAAAGCGTAAGCCAATGGAACGCACCCTTATTGGTTGTCCCGAAAAAACCAGATGCGTCTGGAAAACAAAAATTGAGAGTGGTAGTAGACTTTCGAAAATGGACGACCTAACGGTAGGCGATTCATTCCCTCTACCGAATATCACCGACATACTAGACCAACTAGGAAATGCAAAATACTTCACAACCCTCGATTTGGCATCAGGGTACCATCAAATTGAAATGGAAGAGAGCGACAAATGCAAGACAGCGTTTTCCACGCCATACGGGCATTACGAATTTAATAGAATGCCGTTTGGATTAAAAAACGCGCCCGCCACATTCCAACGTTTAATGAACGCGGTGCTAAGCGGACTACAAGGAATAAAATGTCTAGTATATTTAGATGATATCGTAATTTTTGGAGTCAGCCTAACGGAACATAACAAAAGATTGAGAGAAGTATTGAGAAGATTGCGGGAAAATCGACTAAAATTGCAACCTGACAAATGCGAATTTCTGAGGAAAGAAGTTACGTACCTTGGACATAAAATAACGGAAAACGGAATATCACCGTATCCAGCTAAATTAGAAGCTGTAAAACATTTTCCTATACCAAAGAAGGTTAAGGACATACAAGCATTTATAGGACTAGCCGGATATTATCGAAAATTTATCGAAGGATTTTCTAAGATAGCGAAACCGCTCACGAAACTAACGAAGAAAGGAAAAAATTTCGAGTGGACGCAAGAACAACAAAACGCTTTCGAGACATTAAAAGAAAAGCTGACGACAGCGCCGGTATTAAAGTACCCAGAGTTTACGGAAGAATTTATAGTAACAACGGATGCCTCCGACTACGCAATCGGAGCAATATTATCACAAGGCCAGATAGGGCAAGACCGGCCAATAGCATATGCAAGCCGTGTATTGTCAAAGGCCGAATTAAACTATAACACGACCGAGAAAGAATTACTCGCTATAGTATGGGCCGTTAAGCATTTCCGACCGTATTTATATGGAACAAAGTTCACCATTGTCACGGATCACAAATCGCTTGTATGGCTATTCAATGTCACCGACCCCGGATCCCGATTAATCAGATGGAGGCTTAAACTAGAAGAATACGATTATGTAATAATACACAAGCCCGGGACAGCAAACAGAAATGCTGACGCGTTAAGTCGGCATGTGGCGGACATCAACGCGGTCGAAGAGAAAGAGACAGACGACGTTACGACAAAGAAAGAATATACAGAGGACGAAAAGTAAAGAATACTATATGAATATCACGACGCACCCTTAGGAGGACATCAGGGAATTGAACGCACGATAAACCGGATTCGAAGGACCCACGATTGGAAAGGGCTGACGAAGGACGTCGAAAACTATATAACGAAATGCGAACTCTGTCAGAAAAATAAACTGTCAAGAAAAAACAAAGCGCCATTAATATTAACAGATACCGCCGACAAACCATTTGAGAAATGCGCATTAGATATAGTAGGACCATTAACAATTACAAATAAGGGAAACAAATATATATTAACCTTCCAAGACAATCTGACGAAATTTAGCAAGGCGATACCGATAACGAACCAAGAAGCCGCGACAATCGCGAGGGAATTCACAACTAAAATCATATTCGAGCACGGTATACCAGAAAAAATTCTAACCGACCAAGGAACAAATTTCCTAAGCGAGATATTCAAGAATACTTGCAAACTATTGAAAATCGAGAAAATACAGACGACAGCGTATCATCCGGAAAGCAACGGAGCACTGGAACGATCACACCGGACACTAGCTGAATACCTACGACATTATATAAATGCAGATCAGACCGACTGGGACGAGTGGATTCCATACGCAATGTTTACATATAATACAACCCCACACACAGCAACAGGATTCACCCCATTCGAACTGATTTACGGGCATACTGCGATTCTACCGACAACGCTATCATAACCTCCAAGACCCACATATACGTACGAAGACTACGCGAACGAACTCAAAGAAAAATTGCGCGCGACGCAATAGTTGCGAAAGAGCATATACGCAACGAAAAGATGAAGGCTAAAGGAAACTACGACAGGAAGACACGTGAAACGAAATTCGAAGTAGGAGAAAAAGTCCTATTACACGACGAAACAGTTCGCCGAGGACGATCGAAAAAACTAGATTCCCTATGGATAGGGCCTTACGTAATCACCGGGAAAAATTCCGACGTGAACTACACGATCAAAATGGGAAGAAGAACAATACGCGTACACGTGAACCGATTAAAAGCCTTTATCGAACATTAAACACACAAAAAAAAAAGAGAGAGAGAGAGAGAGGGGGAGGAAAACGTTAACAAACCTAAGAAAGAATTAGATAAAAGACAGCGAGAGCATAAAACTCTTTAGGAAAACGCAACGACGTAATATGATACCCATGTATTACAGGAGTCTCACTGCCCTGAGCGGAGGCAGGACAGAAGAACCTGACACCTATAAGACCTGGCAAATAAAAAAATTCCGGCACGAACCAGGCATATATTTTGAAAAAATAGGAAAAATTAATCAAGTCGAGTCCACATGGAAAATGGTGATCAGAGCAGACATCACAGCAATGGACCACCGATAAGAACAAGTAACGGGATATATGGCACAAACAAGAGCATTATGCTACGACAAGCCATTAGAACAAAAAATGAAAGAAACATGCAGCATATTACTACAAGTAACAGAGAAGGAATATAAAAAAGCAGAAACCTTATTGACACGAGGAGACGTTTTTAAGGAAAACTTACCAATTAACGAAGAAAACACGAAGAGGACTAATAAACGGCCTCGGAACAATAGCAAAAACGCTATTCGGCACAATGGACGCCGACGATGAAAAGATCATCACTGAACAATTAAAATTAATAAAGGGAAAACAACAAACGCTGCAGCACGCATTAAAAAATCAAATAAGAGTATTAAACGCAACTATCGCACATGTGGACGAACCAGAAAAAATTATACAAGAAAACGAAGAAAGATTTCTAAATATAACGGAAAAAATGCGACAAAGTTGGCTACGAACGACAGCAAGTTTTGGAGATAGAGAAGAGATGGACGAACACTTCATCGTATTAAATGCAATCATTAGAGATCTAATAATCGATACTACAGACATTATTGACCACCTAACCAGCACAAAAAGTGGAATAATAAACATAAGATTAATACCGATCGAAACAATTATTGATAACCTTAAGGAAATCGCGACACAAGTTCCACAAGGAACGCACTTCCCCTTTCAAATAACAGGAAAATTGGGGAACAATCGAAAAATTTATAGCGATTAGCGCATACTACGATAACGAAGGCATAATTACGGTAATAAAACTCCCACTAATTATGTACCCCACATATGATATAATAAAGGCTACACCCCTACCCACCCACAAACAAAACAACACCTTTATATGTATAGAGGTAAACCAACCCATAATAGCGGTAGACATGGACAGCCGAACATATTTTACAACCACGGAAAACGAATTAGAAAAACGTATGCGAAATAACAACGAATATGTATGCGAACAAAACTATCCGATACATCATGTAGATGACCAAGCGTTGTGTGAAATACAGACATATGTACAACTAGAAAAACACACAGACAACTGTAACATAAAATACGTACACACGAACACAACGATATGGACAACGTTAAGTAACGCGAACACATGGATATATTCCACGCGAGCGAAACAGCAGGTAGAGATAACGTGCGAGAACGAGACGACACAGAAAGTCGAGATTGATAGAACGGGACAGTTAACGATTAGAGGGAAATGTAAAATCGTAACACCCGACGTAATAATAAGAACGAAAAAATCTACACTAGTAACGTACATCAAAACACACATACCAGATTATAATTTAACACTAACGCCCAAAAAACAAACAGACAGACTACTAAATAGAATCGAGACAATTAAGTTACGAAAAATAATAAAAAGCCCATCAGAATTAATGGAACTCAGCAAAACATTGACCGACATAGACGAACAAATAAACGAAGACAACCTACAGATTCGAGAACATATACTATACCCGGCGATCTCAAGTATCACAGGGACGGTAATAATAATCAGCCTTGTAGCGATAACTTATGCGATAAAAAAGAACCAAGCGAAAAAGAAAGCACCAGTCAACGCAATATTAAACCCAATAAGCATACCGCGAATATCAAGAGAACATATCTACGACAGACCCTACCAACCAGACTCACCGACAAACAACACAGCAATATTATACTAAACAAAATAGATATAATTGAAAACAGATAAAGAAAATTTACTGGCAGTAAATTTTCTTTCCCCAAGGAGGGAAGGATGTCGTAACCCGACGAAATAATAATTTAATTAAACTAAAAGAAAGAGATTAGGAAATAAGATATTAAGATATTAAGAAATAAAAATAAAACGTGACGAAAAGAAAAGCAAGTCACGGCCAAAGCTGAATAAGCATAACAAAACGGAACACGAACCGCGCTCCGGCCCAGGGACACCTCATCCTTCCTGTACCCAACGATATATAAACCGATCACCACGACGGGGTGGCAGAAAGAAATCTGAAGTCATCAACAATATAAGCCGCCGCATTGACTAAAGTAGGCTCGCTACGCTTAACCCTAGCGTATAAGACAAACACAAGAGTAGCGTAAGGCCAGTGTAAGAAGAACGACCGAAATATATTCCTTTACTATCAAGTACGGAGTGTCTACATTTGTTGCTTGGGTCCTAATCCTTTGGGCGAAAATCCCTGAAGTTCCGTCCCCCACGGCGCGGGCACAACACATTCGTAAAAGATTTCATTTGTATTTATGGAGCTCCTCGAGCCTTGCTGACTGATCAGGCTCTTACTTTTTTCACTTAATGAAGGCCTTCCCTAATGATTGCCTTTTATTTCAAAATTAAACAATGCCACACAACAGCTTATTATCCTCAATCCAATAGTTCGATCGAAAGGTCGCATCATGTGCTAATAGAATACTTAGAAATGTATACTAATCGCAATAATGAATGGGATGAACACTTAATGACTGCCATGTTTACTTACAACACTTCTGTGCATGAAGGTACTAATTACACACCATACGTTTTAGCCTTCGGTCATCTTCCTGGAGCACCTTCCTCTATTAACATTTTGGAAGAATATAAAGATTTATCCTACAGACTATCTAATTAATCTGTTTAATACTTTAACTATATCTTGGGAATTAGCTAAAGAAAATCTAACAAAATCAAATGACAAAAGTAGAAGATATTACGATAGAAAGTTAAATATTAAAAATTTTAAAGCGGGTGATCAAGTTTATTTGTTAAAAGAACCTATAAAGAATACATTTTCTGGTCAGTATTCCGGACCATATGAAATTATTGAAATGTTACCTATAAATAATGTAAAAATTAACTTCAGAGGAAAGCCACGTGTAGTAGATATCAATAAATTGAAGTCATCAAAGATCACACATATAATGGATCCAGGATGAAGGAAGGCGATATTTAATCAAGATGTAAACGCGGCCCGGATTCCCGGATCTAAAATTGAAGCAATTTATCGATCTTTATATTTAATTAATCATATATCATTTTACTCGCAGGCAATAATCGTCATTATATTGACTTCAACCTTGCTCTCCGATACAAAAGCCATTATTGCATACGATTGCGGAGGAACCTACCTCAACGTAACAACAGTCTCTCTACTTAGACCAGGTGAATGCGACCTAATTATAGACATACCAATAATTAACAACACATATATACAATTATTATAATTATCTAGTTATATTCACACCGAAGTCATACAATGTAAAGTAGAAATTATGCGAACCATATACTATTGCGGCATGCACTCTCACATCTCTGTTGTACATAACGGATATGCAAGCTACTTACAAGAAACGCGTAGTAAATGCATTCAAATGCATAGAGAGGGACTACTTAAAATAGGAAACTCCAGTATAATAGACGGGCTAAAACATAATAACACTTACTATCGTAGTATCACTATGGCAGGAAAAATAAATGTAGACGGGACATGTAAGGGTGTCCAATATTCAGATTATTATGGTACATGGGACGATGTAATCGTACAAGCAACTGTAAAAATTTCGTTAAAATCTTCATAAACACCTGTAAAATTAACCGGGAAAGGTGATGTTAAAATCTAGAACTGTTTGCGATTTAAGTGAAGAAACCTGTATAGACTCTGACGATGGATATACCATTTGGCAAAGTGTGCCTGTAACCGCTTGTGGGTTTGAAGCATATGATGTCTTATTTGAAGGAACCGCTACTAAATACCAGGGTTCACTTAAAACACAACACACTACCATATTCACCGTAGAGACACAAGACACAACAGTAGGTATACTAGGCCGGTTCTAACCGAGGTCCTCTCAGGGGGGGATGAGGCGCGAGGGGAACCGCGGCGCAGGGGAGTGACGTCACGCGCGGGGAAGGAGGAACTGCAGCGCTCGGCGAGTGACGTCACGCGCGGGGGAGGGGAACCGCGGCACGGGGGAGTGACGTCACGCGCGGGGAAGGAGGAATTGCAGCGCTCGGTGAGTGACGTCACGCGCGGGGAAGGGGAGGATCCGCGGCGCGACCGATGGACGAGGGGGTCCGCGCGGGGAAGAGGGGATCCGCGGCGCGAGCGATGGACGAGGGGATCTGCGAGGAGAAGGGGGATCCGCGGAAAGAAGACGGTGGTGTGAGAAGGATAGCGCTACGTGTGGGAAAAGGACAGCGCTACATGTGGGAAAAGGATAGCGCTAAGTGTGTGAAGAGGACAGTGCGACAAGGATGACATCAACGTGCGACAAGGATGGCGCAATGTAAGATGGCGTGAGAAGGACGACGAAAAGGTAAGTGAGCGACGAGCATATGAAAGAGAGAAAACGACAATAGCGCGAGAACAACGCGTGCGAGAGAGAACGATATTGCAAGAACAATGCGAGTGAGAGAGAACGATATCGCTATACTTACAACTAGCGCAAGAGAGATAGCGCAAGGGATGGGAACGCAAGGAGAGGCGCGTAAATAAATACATTTTTTTTTCAATACTAAATATAAAATTTATTAAAAATCTGTTATACATTTTTGTGTCATAGCGCGAGAGAGATTACTTATTCTAAGCACGAGAGAAAGAGATAGCGCGAAAGAACAATGACGCATGCCGAAGATAGTGAGACTTATGAGTAACGCGTGTGAGAGAGAACGATATCGCTATACTTATAACTAACGCGCGAGAGAGAACGCAACGAAGATATCGCGAGACTTAGAACTAACGCGCGAGAGAGAGATAGCGCAAGGGATGGGAACGCAAGGAGAGGCGCGTAAATAATCACATTCTTTTTTAAAATTACAAATATAAAATTTATTTAAATGTGTGTGTGTAAATACATTTATGTATGTGTGTGTGTGTGTGTGTACTTAAAATTAAGAATAATAGTAATATAATAGTAATATAATAGTAATAATAATATAATAAGAATAATATATTGGGGTGGGGGGAGTGCGCCGGGCTAAGGGGAGACCGCTCCTGGAAGGCTACGGGGGCGATGCGCTGGGCTGGGGGAGGTCGCTCCTGAAACGGAAGAGTACACACATTTCATTAGATTTAATAATTTATTTTAGGATACTTTTAATGTATTATAAATTGTAAGTTACTTACAATGTTATCCATATATTTTAATTTGTGCAAATGGGACACATATTGCACGGTATTATTTGGTGCAAATTTTTCCTGCACTCTTTGCAATAACTGCCTATTAATAGAACACAACAATCCGTTTTGTGTTTCCGGACGCAGTATACGTTTCGAAACAACGATACCAATCTCAGAAAACAGTCTGAACAATACTTAGTTCCTTCTTCCGCATCATAATAATAGTATTTGATGCGACACATTTTTATGGTAACATCTAAATTATTTATTTCCATCACGTTTAAATGTCTATACTTTTTCAATCTTAATTCTTCATCATTATCACTAGCATAATCTGAATCCACTAAGGATGGTATTTCCTCCTCGGATTCTTCCTCAGAGCCATCCTCGTCTGATTCGTCTAGATTATCAACATCCATTTGGTTGTCATCTTCGACGATAACAACCTCTTCAATGTCCCCGTCAACGATAATAACATCTTCGTCTTCGTCATCGATGATAATAACGTCTTCTTCAGCCATTGCACTAACGAAACACAAAACCGACGAAATGCAAAAAACAACGAAAGAAATAATATTCTAATGTCGCAGGCTCCTTTTCATTATATATCTTTTAATATCTTTTGTCTCATTCCAACTAGAGCATCACGTCTCATCTACCTCAGCATTTCTCTACATCTTTAGCGGAGCGTGTTGAGAAAAGTATAACTATTCTTATTCATATGGAAGGAAAGAATTAAAATCACAGATGGAATAAAAATAATTATTTATTGCAAGCATCGTAAAGAATATCATTTACAGCACATGTTAATAATTCGCAATCGATTAATGATTCGCTGTTAAAGACATCACTCTCGCGTATCGTTTTTACAGCATCGCATACAGTAGTAATATTGTTACGTTGTAATACAGTTTCAAATAGTTTAAATTTTTCATTCACGAGATACGTATTCTCGCATAACCAATTGTGCATATGATCGATACAATTTTCAAAATTAAATAAATGTAATAATGTTTGTGGTTTCATGTACAAAGAATTGTCACATAATGTGAGTTTTACAATTTTCGATTGATACATTTCGATCGATAAATCTCCAATCCTTAATGGGGGAGCAGTCGATTATAGAAATTGTTCAATGTCTGCTTGCTTCTGCATCAACAAATTCCACGTTGAAAAAGGCAACACTATTTGATTGCCTCGATTATCGCCGAGAATCAGTTTCACGTACGATAAAGCTCCAATGCTTATTCCAATGTCCAAATACTTGTACGACGTTGGGGTTAGAGCGTATCTTCTTCCAAGTATGCGAGTCGCACGACGAGGCTGAATGTTATAAAAATATATATAAATTAGATCAATATTTAAAAAAAAATTTTAACAAATAAAGTTTTTAAACGATCGAAACTTACGTGTCGCATTTTTGCTTCTTACACGGTGGAGTTTCACCGTTTCGAATCGGAACGTAAAAATTCATGTTGATTTCTTCAGTGAACCTTTCACACGTGCGATTGATGCAATACTGATCGTATTAGAATTAATATCAATTCAAATAGTATCGCAAATTGCAATGTAGAGGGGATTATTGCTGACGCAACATTTTAATTTCCTCTAAAATTTTGTCGCGCCGATGTACGGCTGCGGTGACATCATCATCCCCAGAACAAAGATTTAGCTGAATATAATAAAAATTTTCAAGCGCCGATGTACGGCTGCTCCTGATGCGATCAAATGTACGTGACAAAACGTGAAATTATCAAGGTTAAATTGCATATCAGAACAAAGATTTAGTTGAATGCGCTAAAATCGAGCGCCGATGTACGGCTGCTCCTGATGCAATCACGTTAGATTTTTCAAATGTACGTGACAAAACGCGAAAAAAAAATAACTGTCAAGGTTAAAATGCGCATCACCCCTAGACAAAGATTTAGCTGAATGTGCTAAAATCAAGCGCCGACGTACGGCTGCTCCTGATGCAATCACGTTAGATTTTTCAAATGTACGTGACAAAACGCGAAAAAAATAACCGTCAAGGTTAAAATGCACATCACCTCTAGACAAAGATTTAGCTGAATGCGTTAAAATCGAGCGCCGATGTACGGCTGCCCCTGATGCAACCACGTTAGATTTTTCAAATGTACGTGACAAAACGCGAAATTATCAAGCTTAAATTGCACACGCTATTCCGGGGAATTTTTTAAGATGAAATCATTCTAGAATGTTCGATGATATGCACGAGACAGTATATAAATCATGATAAAGAGGTACACCCCGCCAGTAGCTAAAGTACATCCAGAACTATCATTGGGAAGCGCATTACGCAAGTCTGATACAATATGGAGGAACAAATTTTGCGAGAGCAATCCACATTGATTGATTCATTGGAAGATTACATTGCGTGGGAGCAACGATGCGATACATATATCGAGTCGTTGGAAGAGCAAAGTCGAATCAAACGACCACGATTATCGATCGGAAATCGACAATCACTGATTGCTCGGATCGCGCGCCTCGAGGGTTTGAAAAATTCGGTACGTGGACGTTTCGTACACGCGGGTGCCGGATGTAGCGCGCGTCAAAATGGACTTGTGCGTGAGATTGATACGGCGTTCGAGAATCGCGTATCGACTAGTGCGGTGATAAACTATAATCACATCGAACCTCGCCAATTTCTCGATGACGCCAAAGACATTGTGCTAGAACATGTGCAGGACGTTATAAAAAGACACAATTGTGTGAAAGTGAACACAATATTTAACGGTGAATTCGTGGCTGGAGATAAACGTGCCAACAAAAGTAGCAATACGAGAAACTAGGAACTCTTTCGCACGTCTGATTTACGCGAGTGGTACGAACAATGCGTTATCGAACCCTAGGGTTAGCATCGCTGGAAGAATTTCAAGAACGCGATAGCGGGTGGGCTTTGTCGCGAATACTAAATTTAACTGTAAATATAAATAAGTATAATCCTATGCGCGCGGGATGCATCAAATTACCGCGAGAGATTATGATGAAAAGAGCGGTGATTAACGAACAATCAAAGGACAATGCATGTTTCGCGTGGGCAGTGGTCGCTGCACTATACCCCGCTGAAAGAAAGGCAGAACGGGAATCATCGTACCCGCATTACGCGACAGTGCTGAATCTCCGGGACATTGAGTTTCCAGTGACTGTGAACCAAATAAAAAATTTTGAACTTGCCAATGACATTTCTATAAATGTGTACGGCATCGAAGACAAGAACAGCATTGTCCCGATACGTCTTTCGTAGCAGAAGCGGGACAAGCATGTCAACTTGCTGTACATTGAAGATGACAACAGCGTTGGACATTTTGCGTGGATTAAGAATTTATCCCGGCTCGTGAGTTCGCAAAAAGGATCACAAGAAATATATCTGCGACCGGTAAGTTTAATTTATATTATTTGAATAATTATAGATTATACACTTTGTTATATAAATCTTAATTAAAATTTTCCTTTTTACAGATGCCTACACTACTTTAGCTCGAACGACAAGTTGCAGTCGCATACGGTCGACTACCGTGAGATGAACGATTGTGCTATCCGATTGCCGAGCGATAAGGACAAGTGGTTATCGTTCAACAATCGGAAGGAGCGACTTCCATTTGTGGTCTACGCTGACTTGGAATGTGTTCTGGCCAAGACGGAAGAAGAGAAAAACGCATATCAACACCATCGGGTATTTAGTTTAGCCTATTATGTACATTGTTCGTTCGACGAATCTTTATCGGCGTATCATTCGCGTCGTAGCGTCGATTGTATAGCATGGTTCGTTGAAGACTTCAAAAATTTAGCGTTACGTGTAAAAAATATTTTAAAAACAAATGTCCCCATGGTAAATTTAACGTCCGAAGAGTGAGAGAAATTCCATAGCGCCACTCAATGTCATATATGCGAAAAACCGTTCGCGGAAGACGATACACGCGTTCGTGATCATTTCCATCTGACCGGGCGGTACAGAGGTCCAGCACACTCAAATTGCAATTTAAATTATAAAGAATCTTTTTGTATTCCCATAGTTTTTCATAATTTATCCGGTTATGATTCGCACTTTATTATCGAGGAAATAGCCACAGCATTCGAAGGGAGAATCGATTTATTACCAATAACTAAAGAGAAATATATTTCGTTTACCAAAAATGTTTGTATGGAAGAAGAATAAAAAAATCATGTAAAATTACGTTTTATCGATTCATACAAATTTCTCGCATCGAGTCTCGATAAATTGGCATTATTTTTGGACAAAGACAAACTCAAAATTTTAAAATCAGAATTTCAACCTTCAAAATTTATCAACCGAACATTTCAATTTGTTAACGCGAAAAGGTGTATTTCGGTACGAATACATCGACTCTGTAGATAGGTTGCAAGATACGTGTTTACCACCGCGCGAATCGTTTTACAGTTCCTTGACCGGTGAAACTGTATCCGAGAGCGATTACGCGCACGCCGAGAACGTCTGGAACCGATTCTCCATTCGGACGCTAGGCGAATATAGCGATTTATATCTTAAAATTGATGTCTTGTTATTAGCCGATATTTTCGAAAACTTTCGAGATAAATGTATCGAAAATTACGGACTCGACCCCGCGTATTACTATACTTTCCCCGGATACACGTGGGACGCCATGTTGAAGCATACGAAAATTACGTTCGAGCTGCTTACCGACATCGACATGGTTATGTTCATCGAACGTGGTATACGCGGCGGTCTGAGTCAATGTTCGGGTAGATACCCGAACGCTAATAACAAGTACATGGAGTCGTACGATCCATCGAAACCATAATCGTACCTGATGTATTTTGATGTAAATAATTTGTACGGATGGGCAATGTGTCAACCGTTGCCCTACGCCGATTTTCGATGGGTTGACGACATATCAAATTTTGACGTATCATCGATCGCGCTAGATTCGCCTACAGGCTATGTCCTCGAAGTGGACCTCGAGTATCCGCAACATCTTCACGATGCGCACACTGACCTACCGTTTTGCCCGACACGCGACAAACCACCTGGCAAGCGGGAATTCAAACTGCTTGCAACGCTATACGATAAGAAGCGTTACGTGATACACTATCGCAACCTGCAGCAGTGTACGTCACGGTCTTCACATCACAAAAATACATCGAATTTTACAGTTTTCTCAATCTCCATGGCTTCGAAATTACATAGAACTAAATACACATTTCAGAACATTGGCTAAAAATGATTTCGAAAAAAATTTATATAAATTAATGAACAATGCGGTGTTTGGCAAAACGATGGAAAATGTGCGCAATCGTGTCGATGTTAAATTATTAACAAAGTGGGATGGTCGGTACGGCGCAGAGGCAATGATCGCGAAACCAAATTTCCATAGCAGAAGCGTTTTTTCAGAAAACTTAATCGCTGTAGAATTGCACAAACTCAAGGTGAAATTTTACAAATCGATTTACGTGGGTATGTGCATACTCGACATATCCAAGACATGTTTGTACGAGTTTCATCACGAGTATATGACGCCAATGTATCGCGACAAAAGCCGGGTAATGTACACCGATACGGATAGTCTCATATATCACATTGAGTGCGCGGATGTGTATGAGAATATGAAGTGTGATATCGTCAGATTCGACACGAGCGATTATGCGGTGGATAATGCGTACGGTATACCGCTTGTAAATAAAAAGGTACCGGGTCTAATGAAGGACGAAAACAACGGTGCCATAATGACCGAATTCGTCGGGCTCAGAGCAAAGATGTACGCGTTACGAGTGAATGGAAAAAGGACACGAAGAAAGTTAAAGGTGTCAAGAGTAACGTTGTCGCGAGAACGTTTGATGATTACACGCGGTGTTTAAACGAAGAGATTGAAATGACGCAGTCGTGTATACGATCTAAACTACACCAAGTATACACGATCAGCGAGACGAAAATTGCTCTGAGTCCGTACGATGACAAGCGGTATATCGTACCCGATACCACCGACGTTACCGTGGGGACATTATAGGATACCTTCGTAAATAAATGTATATTTTGTTTATTATTAATTGTATATTTTGTACATAACCATGTATATATTTTATATATTTTATATATTATTAAATATTTATATATTAAATTATTTATATAGTTTATATGTATATTATTTTAATAAATGTTTATAATACATTATTTTTATGTATCCAAGAGTTGTATGATTTATCCATTCCCAACCATTTCACGTATACGTCATCACCCTTTTCCCGCAAAATTTTTTCCACGAGATATACGTCGGGATTAGCGACGCGTTGTAGTTCGTATTCGTAGAATCCTCCAGCGACGGGATTTCCACGCGAATCTTCGAGTATGAATGTCGCGGGATTAGTTTTCTGCAACTCGACAATCTTAAAAACTTCGGTGGTCCAATTAGGTGTGAAACCTTTTTCAAAGATGGTCTTGTATTTACTCACGCGTACCGAATTGCCTACTTTAAATTTTGTTGGAGCCGCAATTTTTACGTTGCTATACACCGTATTTAAAAGTTTTTCGGCGATCGCTGGAGTGACGTCGACAGGTCTCATACCGATGGTGCGATGTTTTCGCGTATTGTACTCTGCAACGAGTCGAGATATCTCGTCAATCCATTTGTAATTTCCGTTGAGCGTAAACATTTTCCACATATTGTTTTTCAAAGTACGGTTGAATCGTTCCAGGACCGAGGCTTTCATAACGGAATATGTCGAATAATGATTAATGTTGTGTTTCTTCATGAGTTTCTGCACACTCGCGTTGTAAAATTCTTTTCTTCTGTCGGTTTGAAAATTTTTCGGACACCTTTTATCGTCTCCAATAATCTTTGCGATCGTTTCGGACATTTCGTTTCCGCTCTTACTCTTGAGCGGTACGGCCCACGCATACTTACTCAACACATCGATAACTGTGAGTATGTATTTATGACTCTCGTTGAGT
This sequence comes from Camponotus vicinus, assembly GCF_025532165.1. NCBI lineage: Eukaryota > Metazoa > Arthropoda > Insecta > Hymenoptera > Formicidae > Camponotus > Camponotus vicinus. Next base: position 17,842,168 of record NW_028141956.1, on the reverse strand, counting down.
CGAGAGTACGAACGCATGTCGATCACGTCCGCCTGCCACAGATCGTCGTATCCGCGTACAATTCGACACGTCTTCGTGGAAAATTTCTTCTCGCCGGAGCATGTAATTCCTCGACTAGTTGTCGCTTTTCGGAAGTGTTTTTCTTCTTTCGCACGTTTGATCGAGGCATAATTACTATTGCGATATTAGTATGTCTCGTTTACTGTGTCGAGTCAGATGTTGCATATCTCAGCACATTCTTTATCTCGTCCATCATTATTTGTAGCGCTTGCACGTTTGTTTCGAGCGCGATAATTTTTTACTCAATTTCTCCCTGTCGATCTTTCAAAAGTTTATCCACGTATCGTTTGTTGACGGCGTCAGTATCAGCTTCCGGTTGCGCTACACGTTGAATCTTGCGCGACCTTGCGTCAAAGCCGGTAGTAGTCTGGCAGAGAGCGTTATCGCGAACGTAATTTCTCAATAATCCATTCCACTGATAGTACAAATTATTCGACGTTCCGAGCGATAATCCAAATTTATTAATCGACATTTCGGTACCGAGAACTTTGACCGAATGACACGTATCGTCGACGCATAGTTTAATTTATAATAATGCCGGCCTCGCGAAGTTCTTCGATAATTGACAAGATTTCATTGTCGTGAGCATTGTTGCCGGCTCGACGCGAGGCGTCCAGCAATCGCAAACGATCTACCAATTCGTTGGAATCGTTCCAATGCACGTAATCGATCATGTTGTCACTTAGCGTCATGGTGCGCGGCGCGTCTATACCTCTTCCCACCTTTCTATCGGGGAATAATGGCGCAATTATATATTTGTACTTGTATCCTTTATTACTTTTAATAGGATTATTAACTTTGTTGTCACGTTTATGCGCATTTGTTGCTTTTAATATACTTTGATATTTATACAAATCGTCTTGAGTGTATTTTTTGATTGGGAATATTTCTAAAAATCAAATCGTAGATACCTTCGGTTCCCGTATATTTTATTCCATCGATAATTATATTATCTTCCATGTCCACATCGAAACGTTTATCACCGAGCATCATTCCTTCGCTGGTAAATTTAACACCGTAGATGTAATCCATTTTTATTTTTATCAACACTCATGATAGCTCCTATATATTTTTTCGCTAGTGGATCAAAATGATCTCGGAACGTTTTCTGACCTTCGGACGTTTCTAATTCGTGTCGGACCGATGTTACAAACGAATCGGGCGTGGTCTCGTAAATTTCTTCAACAGACGGGGATGGTATTGTTTGACGCGGTTGTACTTTTATCGGAGTAGAAACAGTAGCCGTATTAGAAAATTGTATCCTTCGTTTTGATCGATTCGGTGTCGAATATATCGGCGAATCATTTATCGGCATATTTATCCGTACTCGCTTTATTCCTTGCTTTAATTCTTTTATTTTTTCCTCGTGCTTCTCTCCGAACGTCAAACTCAATGGCTCGATTTTCGACGCATTAGATTCCACAGTATTTTCGACAAGCTGTTTTAAAGGTTCAGTAATTGGCTTAAATTGTCTTTCCAATTCAACGTCTTCCTCCATTTTACCAGTTTTCAAAACGCGATATTTTTTGCGAATCGATTCGCTCGTTTTTGCAATCTCTCTCGCAATCTTTTCACGATCGCCGTTCATGATGCTCGATCGATGTGTCGATGACGACTGATTGCTTTACGGTATCGCAAAATCATTAAATCCTCTTCTATATCGTCCATTGATCAACGTGCTGTCTTTATCAATGACTACGAAGCCATATTTGCGTTGCCAACATTTCTGACACAATGCGCGGAAATCGTCGTAAGACATGTCGGTATTTACATGATCGTTGTACACATGTTTCAAGTTTGTGCCGTCTTGTTTAAATAAAATCAAAAGATTCGCATTGTCGCGTATAAGATGCTTAGGTATCTTGGCGTACGTTTGACAAAGATAGAAACAGTCGACGCTCGAGTGTCGACCCATTGCAAAGTACTCTCTTATCGTATCTTGCTTGTCACATGCCACGTCATCAAAGATAAAGATGGAATTCGGAAGCGCCTCGCTCGGTGGAATGACATCGCTGTTATTAGAGAATGTAAAATAACCAATTTTGTCTATAGGTGCTAGTAAACTTTCCAAGTATCTATATTTCGATTGTTGAAGCGATTTCGAGTATACGTACACGTTCTCGAAACGTACACCGTACGGACTTTCTATCAAACTAATCAACACGTTTGTCTTACCGCAGTTTGAAGGGCCGCAAACGATACCGCGTATAGTAGTCGGTAGCATGTTTCCATGCTTGCGTACTTCTTTCTCCGATATTAGTTTATCGTCGAAATTTGATATTTTGATTATCCGCGCTTGTCACAAGAACATGTTTTCTCTTTCGAATCAATTTTGCGAATGATCACGAGGGGAAGACCTTTTTATAGAGGTGTCTCGACTCGAAACCGCTCAGTATCAAAAATGTTTCTCCTTCTGTCGGATAAAAGAGATATTCTCTGACTTACAACTGCAATATATCCCGAAAATTGTTTTACTGCAAAATTTTGGAAATTACATGGAACTATTGTGGGACAAGTTTCCAGAATATATAAAGGCTGATTCGGAGGTTCAACAATATCGTTCGTGCATGCGACATTACAAGTTGCCGCGAACACACATCGACGGTCCGCCACCGTTAATAAAAGATTGCGACGAATGTCGGCGAGAATTGTAAGAGGTAGCGGTTTCTTAAATCGTGCGATAAACGCGCTTCCCATCGAATTACATATTCCCGGTTATCAGTTTTGCGGCCCGGGAACTCGATTAGAGAAACGATTGGCTAGAGGCGATCAAGGCATCATCCATTGGACGTCGCCTGTCGCGAGCACGACATTGCTTACTCGCGAAGCAACGACCTCGGCCAACGACACGTCGCGGATCGCATACTAGCTGCAAGAGCGCGAGAACGCATTACCGCAAGGGATTCGACTCTTGGCCAAAGAGCAGCCACTACGACTGTTTGGGCGGCAATGAAGGCAAAACTCGGCATGGGAATGAAAAAGAGCGGGATCCGTTAGCGCACGGTGCGATAGCGCACTAACCCGATAGCACACAAAAAAATGAACACAATTCCCGATAGCCCACGTCCCGATAGCACACATAGTAAATCGCGCACAATCCCGATAGCACACCAATGAGAAAGTACACGCACAGACTGCACCCCCGCCCCCGCCTCCCCCCCCGCCCCCCACCCCGTTGCAAACCCATGTGGAACCTTTTGTGCTATCGGCACGTGGGCTATCGGGAATTGTGTTCAATTTTTCGTGTGCTCTCGGGTTGGTGCGCTATCGCACCGTGCGCTAACGGCACCCTCCCGATGAAAAAGCCGTCGACGACAAAGAGGAGGAAAAAACGAATACTTCCAGTAGCGAAACGCGGTGGTATTTTACCACTTTTACCGTTGTTGGGAGTTGTCGGTTCTTTGGCCAGCGGTGCGGCGGGAATCGCAAAGACTGTAAACGATAGCAAGGCGGCCCAACGTCAGCTGGAAGAGATGCAGCGTCACAATCGCGCTATGGAAGGTTGCGGACTTTATTACGCTCCGTACAAGCGTGGACAGGGATTCTCAACAAAGTCTAAGAGAAAAAAAAACGTCGAAAAAACATTAAAAATGCCTACGGGTACGACAATTAACGTACAATTGGAACAATTGGCGAAACGTATGCGCATACCTTCCTTTAGAAGTGTTTTTATGCGCAATAATTTACCGATAAGCGGTGTACGACGAAACGAGAGCGGTATTGTCAATTTGGATGACGTTGATGGTCCCGGTACTCATTGGATAGCGTACGCAAAGAGGGGAGATCGTGTCGTATATTTCGACAGTTTTGGAAATCTTCACCAAAGGAACTTGTGCGATATTTCGGACGAGTGAAAATTGGATACAATTACACATCTTATCAAAGTTACAATCAGAGTATCTGTGGACAGTTGTGTTTAAAATTTCTTCAAACAGTTGACGATCAATTTAAAACCTGACAATTAACCGTTACGACTCAGTATTCGTTCGACATGTCACTGACACTTACGTTGACTGGCAGAAGCAGTGTTCTCGCTGTAAACTATTTTGCCGCTATAGATTTGACTGATGCCGATTACGAGCTCGGATTAACGAATTTCGAAACTTATCATACGATTCCGGACGTAAATTTTTCGAATAATAAATTTTATTTTGGTAACGACGACAAAGAAATTACGATTCCCGAAGGATCGTACGAATTGCACGCTATAAATGACTATCTCAAACGCGCAATTTTGCAAGATGAACACCTTTCCAGAGATGTTGAAAACGATTATGATGAGGAATATCCAATAGCGCTCCGCGCCAATCATAGCACGCTAAAGAGCGAAATCAAATGCACCTACAGAATAAACTTTACCAAACCCGACAATGTAGGATCCTTACGTGGATTCTCGTCGAATCGTATATTGCAACCTCGCAAGTGGTACGAATCGGACGAACCAGTTAATATTATAAACGTAAATATTATTCGTATAGAATGTAACGTGACTACTGGTGCGTACAGCAATGGCATGCGCGTACACACGGTACATGAATTTTCACCGAGCGTACCGCCATGATATAAGATATCGGAAACGCCGGCACAGATCATTTATCTACCGATCATCGTACGGAGCATTACGGATTTAACGATACGTATTGTGGATCAAAGAGGTCGTTTGCTCGATTTTCGAGGAGAGGAAGTTACCGTAAGATTGCATATACGACGGCGACAAACATAGTATGCTCGTACTGAACGAAACGGAGCACGCGAGAGACAATACTTTTACGAGGGACAATACTATTGCGGTATCGGGTGATAATAATAAGATAGCCGTTAAAAAGAAGCTGAGCGCGTTGAATCGTGAATTTTTAAAATCATTGGGATTCATCGTACGAAAAGAATGATTGATATTTTGAATATCGGAGGTGAGCCAGTCTTTGACGATCGCATCGTCAAGATTGAGACTCATATGTACAATCCGTACACCAATACGACGCTTGGATACAGCGACGAGATACGAATACTTATACAACATCAGGATTTGTACACGTTACCGTGCGAAAGCTTTCTTTACATCGAGGGAAAGTTGAATGTGCGTAAAGCGAATGACGAAATGAAGGTTGTATTGGAAAACAATTGCGTCGCATTCATGTTTGATGAGCTTCGATACAAACTCGACGGAGTAGAGATTGATCGTAACAGAAATGTTGGAATAACTTCGACGCTCAAAAATTATGTCTCTCTAACGCACCAGAAAAGTATAAACTTGAAGAACGCTGCGTGGGATTTGACGTACAACAGTGACAAAAATTATTTCAACTATTGCGTACCGCTCAACATGTTGCTGGGATTTTGCGAAGATTATAATAAACGCGTGATTAACGCTCGTCACGAATTGATTCTGATACGTTCGCGCAATGATAATAATTGTCTATTCGGACATCCATCGTCGGAAACTGAGATTGAATTACTCAAGATACAGTGGCGTATGCCTCATGTAATATTGAACGAAATTAATAAATTGTCGATGTTACGAATGTTGGAAAGCGGACGATACTTGACATGAGTTTCCGATCTTGGGATCTATACGAATTTCCTCTGCTACATAGCACGACTAAGCATTCGTGGACCGTGAAAGCCGCCTCCCAACTAGAGAAACCACGATACGTGATCTTTGCACTGTAAACTGATAAAAAGAATTCAGTGTCACAAGATGTTACATTATTCGATGACTGCAAATTGACCAACGTTAAATTCTATTTAAACTCGGAATTTTATCCCTACGATGATTTAAATTTAGATTTTGAAAGAAACAGATTCGCCGTCCTATTCGACATGTACTCTCGTTTTCACAAATCTTATTACGGATGCGATAATAGCACCACGTTATTAACCATTTCATAGTTTCTACATTGCGGTCCTCTCGCGGTCATTGATTGCTCGCGACAAAACGAGTCTGTCAAAACTGCTACCGTGGACGTGAGAATAGAGTTTGAATGCAGGGAAAATATACTGGTGAATACTACCGCCTATTGTCTCATCTTGCACGATCGGGTTGTCGAATATAATCCATTGACCATTGTAGTCCGCAAAATTACATAAGTCAGCAAATATCCCCTCCAATGCACATGAAGAAAAATATAAAAGATTGAGATATTTGACGATCGACATCAGTCTGCGATCGGATCTTGTCATCATGGCTGCGCCAACGTTTGTGGATCTACAAGGATTTATTATCGGGAGAAATTTTGTCGCGAAGGAAGCTGCGGTTCTGAGAAAAGGATCCATACTTTCTTATTACATTTTTACATGTCTCGTACCATGGCACACGCTCACAAAGAAGATGCCAGATTTTATGGCTGATTAAAAATCACCATGGATTATCATGGGATGATGGACACGTTTTATACTGGAAATCGAAACGTTTAATTACGACGGCAGTGTTGAGTGCAACTTAGGAGGAGGATGCGTCACCTCTCGTATACGTTAAAGGGCACAAAAAACGACAATGGTTGGCCGATATACTGGGCTATGATGCGAGAAACGATGTTATTATCGAAACTTTGGATGCAGACTATGAGGATGTAGCTTCTTTAAATAAGTTAGATGTTAAAAATACTGTGCGTTGTGAAAATCATGTAAAAAATTGCGCTTTACAAAATGTATTTAAAATTTATAATTGGTGGTTGAAACATCATGATAATGATTCATCGAATCCATATTTATAATAAATTGATGATGCAATATATTCTTATCGTCTTTCTTATTCTCTCCTTTCTTTCCTTTTCCTTATCTATATACGTGCGCAGTATCGTGTTTCCGTACGTGACACAGCTGCCATTAGATATTGTATTTCGATTCATGGTAATACATTTAAATATTTGTTCGATAATTGAATATAGTTTTGCATTTGATAGCTGTTGATTTCCATTCATTTCCGTTCAATAACCGTTTGGTAGCCGTTTGGTAGCCGTTCGATGATCGTTCAATAACCGTTCGATAACCGTTCAATTGCCATTCAACGGTCGTTCATTTCCGTTCGACGGGCGTTCGATGACAGTTCAATTGCTGTTCGACAGTCGTTTAATGTCGTTCAACGGTCGTTCATTTCCGTTCGATGACCGTTCAATTACCGTTCGATAGCCGTTCAACAGTCGTTCGACAGCCCTTCGGCGGTCGTTCGTTTCCGTTCGACGGTCGTTCATTTCCGTTCGATGACCTTTCAATTGCCGTTCGACAGTCGTTTAATGTCGTTCATTTCCGTTCGATGGCCGTTCAATTGCCGTTCAACAGTCGTTTAATGTCGTTCATTTCCGTTCGATGGCCGTTCAATTGCCGTTCGATAGCCGTTCATTTCCGTTCGACGGTCGTTCATTTCCGTTCGATGGGCGTTCAACAGTCATTCGATAGCCATTCGACGGTCGTTCGTTTCCGTTCGACGGTCGTTCATTTCCGTTCAATGAGCGTCCGATGACCGTTCAATAACCGTTCGATCAGGGATGACGCATTATATTATAACGTTATATTATATGCTAATTTGCATGGGAACATGCATACTTTTGTCTTACGATGCGTTTTTGGTAAAGCGATAATGATACGTCCCTATTCTAAAGTTTCGTACCGAAACGATTGTCTACTGACAAAGTCGTGATATGATGATATTAATATTATATTATACAATACTGAGTTGCATGGGACCGCGCATACTTTTATCTTACGACGCGTTTTTGATATGGTGATAATGCTACATCTCTCTACTATAAAATCTCGTGCCGAGACCTCGTTGCATCATCACAAAGTTGCGGACAGTGCGCGAAGAAAGACTGAGTGAAGAGGGTATTATTGGCAATCAAGAAAAATGGATAGTATTATTGAGAATTACAGCTTATGGAAACAAAGTTTTATCGACAAATTATATTGAACTAAAAGTATTGTTTGTGTGGAAGGTAGGTGTTTTTATGAAAAAATAGTGAAAAAAATGTGTTCATAATAATTTTTTTTTGCCTTGTAGTACCGGGATGAAGTGAGGATAAAAGGATTTATAAACATTAAACATAGATATATGGGTGCGCATGGAAAGGCGAGAGGTGCGGCAGGATCTTACAGAAATGTGGGGCGACAGAGCCCCCGGAGGGCCGATTAGACGATGAGGTGAATAGTTGGAAATACACCGACATCTTTTATTTGCGACAGCTGTTCGGAGAAGGGCCATATAAGATCTTCGAAGAAGAAAAAGAATGGTGGGACTTATGTAAGTATCATTTTTATATTAAATAAAATTTATTAAATAATTTAAAAAACTAATGAAATGTGTATATTCTTCTGTTTCAGGAGCGGCCTCTCCCTTATAGCCCGGCGCATCGCCCCCCCAATATATATTTTTTTTATTAAATTTTATATTTTTATATTATATTTTTATATTTTATATTGTATTATTATTTTATTATTATTATTAAATATTTTATTATTATTAAGCACACACACACACACACACACACACACACAACAAATGTATAACACACATTTTAATAAATTTTATATATTTTAATTGAAAAAAAGAAAAAAATTGCAATTATTTACACGCCTATCCCTTGCGTTCCCATTCCTTGCGCTATCTCTCTCGCGCTAGTTGTAAGTCTCGCGATATCTTCGTTGCGCACTCTCTCTCGCGCGTTAATCATAAGTCTCACTATCTTCGGCACGCATCATTGTTCTTTCGCGCTATCTCTTTCTCTCGCGCTTAGATAGAATAAGTATAGTAATCTCTCTCGCACGCGCTATGACACAAAAATGTATACAGTTAAATAAATTTTATATTTTATATTTTGATTGAAAAAAATTGTAGTTATTTACACGCCTTTCCTTTGCGTTCCCATCCCTTGCGCTATCTCTCTCTCGCACGTTAGTTGTAAGTCTCGCGATATTATCGTTCTCTCTCGCACGCGTTGCTCTCGCGCTATCGTTCTCTCTTTCGTACGCGTTGTTCTCGCGATATTATCGTTCTCTCTCGCACGCATTGTTTTGCGCTATTATCGTTCTCTCTTTCGTACGCGTTATCGTTCTCTCTCTTTCATATGCTCGTCGCTATCACTCACTCACTGACTTACCTTTGTGTCGTTTTTCTCCCACCTATGCGTCATCTTACAATGCGTCGTCCTTGTCCCACGTTGACGCCATCCTTGTCACACGTTGATGCCATTCTTGTCGCACTGTCCTCTTCACACACTTAGCGCTATCCTCTTCGCACGCTTAGCGCTATCCTTTTCCCACAACTAGCGCTATCCTCCTCACACCTTAGCACCGTTCTCTTTTCGCGGATCCCCCTTCTCCTCGCGGATCCTCTCGTCCGTCGGTCGCGCCGCGATTCCCCCTTCCCCGTGAGTGACGTCACTCCCCCGCGCCGCGGTTTCCCTCGCGCCTCACCCCCCCCCCCTGAGAGGACCTGGGTTAGAACCCGCCTTGTTACACTACTCTCTACTAACGTATTTTATAAAAAATCTGCATAAATTTCGTCATTTAAACGCGGCGGAAGAAAATAGGGATCAATCTGAAAATTTTAAACGAAAATTTTTATCCGCATTGAAGCCGCAATAAAAGAAAAATTGCTTTAATTTTATAGTTTACACTTATTATTTGATTCCCGATTATTCCAGCCCATACGTTTATGGACCAGCGAAATTGAAACGCGCCTTGACGAACGAGATGAGAATTTACCTCTCCCCAATGTAAATAATTTCGTGAATTAAATACACCGTTTGGAGTGAAAGTAGCTTCATCGGTCCATAGAATAATGTCCGGGAAAGATAAGTCCCGTCGACATTGCGCGAGAAATCCTGCGTATGATTTATCGAGAGTTATTGTACGCTGAATGTACCGTAAATGTAAAAAATTGATGATGACTACCTTCACAAAAATTGATCCGTGATTGAAAATCCCTCGGTAAAATGTGTTACACACGTTGGTAATGATACGAGTGTAATTCGTTCACACGTAAAATTTGATGTACCAAGTATCGCGAAAAATCAAATTCGTGTGCCATACGACGCACGTTAGTTCCAGGATTTTCGTAAAATGCTTCGAGAATCCTTTCTTCATCTCGTACACAAAGACACATTCCTGGACTGGTTATCCCGACATTATGCACAAGACACCCAGTTTCACGTAATTGTTGCACAACACGTAAAATTGTACGTTCACTTGATTTTTGTGCACGCCCGGGAAATCGTTCCGCGTAAATTGTGGCCGCGCGATGAGTATTTTCTCCCGCTAGCCCGTATGTCACAATCATATCCGTATATTACTGCGGAGTATACTTCATTTTCACTGTTAATTTACTACGCGAACACAAGATTTTTACTAAAACCATCTTAGCTCTCGCAGGCTGTTGCCAGAGTGCATACGCTAGCAGCACGCAACTACAGCTGAGCGGACATGTGAGTATAATCATAGTGCGCAGGCGTGTATATGTATAACTTACACAGAATATTTTCTACGTAACCGTTGTAACGCTGTTTTCGCGCAGCTTGTTTCGCGTACGATTGTTATGGGCCGCGCGACAGCGAATATCTATGACGCGAAATACGAGAAAGAAAAAGCAAGAGTGTAATGCTTTAGTGTGCGCGTACATGTATACTGACGTATACTACACACAAGATGGAAAAGAAGGATGGTACGAGATTGTCTCCTTATCACACAAACCGATTATAGCGTCGTCTGTCGCGATATCATGCAACTAATCTACTGCTCTGTTTTACTCTTGAGCCTCGATTTCGCACACACATAAATAAAAATTTTAGACATTTCTTATTATATTATTCCACCGCGCAATGTATTATCGCCAATATTCATAGTACATCAATAGTGATCCACCGCGCGATATATTATTGTCAATGTTTCTGAAAATAATCTTTCTTTATTAAGAAGCTAGCTATACATAACATAACCTCACTTAAGAATAATAGAAATAATTTTAAGGTAGTATTTATCCTCACAAAATTAGTAACATTACCGACGTACCGACATAAGACAAAAATGTTACCAATGTTATTTACATAAAGTTACCGACATATGATAATGTAACTACATTGTCAAATAACTACCTACCTTACCGAGGTAAGATAACATTACCGACATAAAGTTACCAACATATGATAACGTAGTTACCGACATTACCGGCAGAAGATAATGTCAATCCCTACTTTACCGACGTATGATAATGTCAGTCTCTACCGACGTAGGATACCGATGTTACCTACCTTACCGATAATGGATAATGATAATGCCTACATTACCGACGTACGATAATACCAACATGAGATAATGATGTTCCTAACCTTACCGACGTATTGATCATGTAAACTCAAGGCTAAATACAACGCGCTATTTTTTCCTTATCGCTTATTAGAAGCGCCGAGCGATTGCAATTCTCAGAAACGCCCGAGCCCGACGCATTCCAAGCTCAAAGCCAAGAAATATTCCGCTCGAATATTATTTCATATGAATATTATTAAGAGACATTTTATATTCTCAAATGAATTTACCGTTAATACGTATATATATATTAAAATTAAGCACATGCAATAATTCTTATTAAATTCAAGAACTCAATGGTTATAAACATTAAAATTAAATCCAAAGAATAAAAATTGTATACTCACTTAATGAATAATCTTTATTACTAAAATTATATCCCACCGCGTGAATTAGCCGCAATAATTTATTACCAATATTAAAGACAATTAATTAACATTACTTTATCCCACCGTGAATTAAAATTACATTCATATAGAATGAAATTAAAATTATATTACTCTTTAAAATGTATCCCACCGCGATACAAAATAAATTATTGCACGCTAAAATATGATTTGTTCTTATGTTAAAATAATTGTAATTATGGTATCAGAATTTATTAATACATAAAGAAATAAAAATGAACTTTTGAACGGAGCATGCTAGAAACTCCATCGACATTTCTACAGTTAGAGCTTAAAATCTACCTCAGAAAATATATGCATATGAACTGCAAAGAAATTCTGATAGCTTAAATAATTATAAAATTTATATGTCAAAATACGATGTAACCAGTATAGCCGATTCTATACTGACCGCTCCGTCACCCCCACTCCAACTCAGAAAAGTCCCACCATCTACAAGCCCCACTACGCCCAGTAGCGCGCGCATTTCCCCAGTCTATGCCCAGCGGCGCGCGCATACAGCCCAGAGAAGGGAACCAATAGCGACCGCGTCGCCTACGCCTGAGGCGCGCGCATCCAGCACGTCAGAAGGAGCTAATCACAACTCGACGTCGATATCTTCCGAGGCGCGCGCATCCAGCACGTCAGAGGAAACCAATCACCAATCGACATCGAAGCACGTCTTTCAAGGCGCGCGCATCTTCCAAGGCGCGCGCATCCAGAGCAAAGGAGGGAACCAATCACAGCTCAACTCCCTCCACTTCGAAGCGCATCCTCCACCATTGGGCTCCGAACGCAAAGGGACCGACGCCTATATAAACTCATGCAGAGCGGTCCTCCTCGCATTTGACCCTACGCTCTCGAGAAGACACTACCTTACATCTACGGAGCCAGACACATAATCCAGAGAGCTTATCAAATATTGTATACCAGTCTTCATTTAATAAAGTGTTTAAAAATATACTGAGGGTCTTCTGCCAGTCATTCATTACCGGCTCCCTGACTCTTCTCCAGAGACATCGCCGAGGCTGATAGTCTTCCACGGAGACCGGTCGTTCTCTACGCATTTTGACAGCTGTACTTCTGACTTCTTGGACTGCAACCCTCTTCCTGAGCCATCACCGAGGTAGACGGCATCCAGTGAAAAGAAATAGTGTCCACTCATCAACGTACAGCAGATTTTGGCAAGTACACAGCCGAATGTCATTTATCTAACTTCTTAATTCAATTTCACTTCAACTCACTACTAATACTAATCAAATTAATTTGCATGATAATTTTAATTATTCGGGAATCTATACCTTCAATCCACGTTCAATACCAACAATCCACGTTCCTGCATCCATACATTCAGTTAATTTGAATTTTATCTCGAACTTGAAAGACTTTCACTGGGACTTGTCTTCTTGATACGATAACTCGATTTTATAGTGAGCAGATTCGGCAGGACGAAACTGCTTCCGGCACAGTGAAAAGGCAATTATCTTGAGGGATTTATCCTAATGATAGAGGTTTCCTCCTCGGAGCTGGTGACGCCAAAAAAAAGGGCAAGGGCAATTATCCTGAGGTTTCACTGCCGATGAGGGAAGTTGCACTTTGAAAAAAAGAGAACAAAGAGAACAAAGCGTCCTGTCACATCGGTGTTTGATTGCTAGGCAAGATACAACAGAAAGCAGGGCGAAACTGCTTCGGCGGGGCGAAACTGCTCTTCGGCCCGGTTAAATGGAAATTATCCTGAGGGAAGTTTCCTTTTGATTTTGGAGCTGGTTGACGTGAATAATGTCTTGTTGAATCTAGCCTTGACTTCAAGACACGGGACCCATCCCAGAGATCCGCCATAAATTATAATGATAAAATACTGGCTTAGCTTCATAATTTTAATCATTATTTCTGATTCAATACATTTCATTAATTATAACCTGACATTGTAAGGTTATCACTAAGCCAGACGTTTGACAGGTGGATACTTTATCAAAGTATCCAATCTCCTTATTTCTCCTTAAGCCTCTTCGATTTTCAGCAAATCAAACCAAGAATTAAATCGAAATCGAAACAGCAAAACTAACCTAACAAAATCATATGAATGATAGCTTCTTCATTACCACAAGTCGATATATACTAGCAGTCGATAATTACTTACAGTCAATACATACCATCGGTCGATGAGTTTCCATCGGTCGGTAATACAGAAACCTATAATACCATCGGTCGATAATTTACGCGAATCGATTATTACCCCTGGTCGATGAAGATCATGGGTCGGTAATCTATTATTAACATAATACTAACACAATTTATTCTCCTCCGACTATACGTTAGCCGCAATTTCAACCCTTAGGAAACTTTGATGACTAATGGCCATCACACATAAAATTTCATAAGCACGTAAGACGTAAGCGCAAGACGTAAAACATACTCCATGACACACAGTTGGCCTTAAACGTAAGGTTCAACCAATAGCAAACGCGTAAAGATTCCCTCGCATTTATAAAGATTTAACCTAGAAGTGTCATTCCTAGAAGTGTCATTGTAGTTTGCCATTTTACCAAACAGTAAGTTTCTCTTTTATAATTTACTAACAATTATAATGTATTGAATTGCGGATTTTACATTAATATGAAATCTATTGAGATATATAAATATTAAAATCATGTACACACTTTGATAACAAGAGAAAATATCTTATGCCATAAAATGTATTACATCTGTGTTTAATTGTTGCATTTATATTTTTTTTCTTAATTAAATGTCGATGTGGAAAAAATATCTTAATTAGAAAAAAATTGTCAGCTTTACTAATGAATCTAAATCATCTATATCTTATGAAGAAAGAAAATAAAAAAGTAATTTTGTATACATATAAACAAAACTATTTTCCAGGTCATTCATTGAAACAAAACATCATGATGAAAGAAGAAGATACAATATTTGCAGGATTATTGATTATGACTATGGGATTGATAGTATTACGCAGGAAGAGATCTCTAAGGTGGTTAAATCGTCAATGGTGGGTTCGACCTATTAATCATAGACGCCCTCATCAGGGAGATTTTTGTCATTTACTTCAAGAAATAAAGGAAGCTCCACAAATGTTCTTCCGATATACAAGGATGACAGTTTCAATTTTCAAAAACTTATTAGAAAAAGTGAGGCCGCTTTTAATTAAAAAAAGTCACAGAGCTTTGGTGCCAGAGGAACGTCTCCTTATAACACTTAGGTATGATTTTTTTTCCAACTCTAGCTCATTCAATAGCTTTCGGAATTTTTTTCATAGATGAAATACAGTAACTGAATAATGCAAATGTTCTGTATGATCTATATTCACATCTTTTGTTATATAATTATTTTTAAAAAATAATGCTAAAAGTCATTTTTTTAGATTCTGTATCTAAATGTATATTTTAAGATTACTTTTATTTCTACTAGTTGCATTTTCGATAACGAAAATTGATAGTAACTTTTTTTAAGCTTTAGTACCTCTAAAAATAATTTTCAAAAAATATATACCTATGTTTTGAATTCATAATTTATGATATAATTTGTGTTTATGCTTCTTATAATTGTTGAAAGAAAAATGCAAACACAGGTATATAGTAAAACTTCACGTTTATATGACTGAACTATATTTCTAATTATTACAGATATCTTGCAACGGGGAATCAGGTACTATCAATTGCTTTGGCTTATCGTATAGGAGAGTCAACAGCATACAGCATAATAAGAGCATCATAAAAGAAACATGTCAGATTTTAATAAAAGTATTAGCGCGTAATTATCTTAGACCTCCAATACAAGAAAAGTGGATCAATATCTGTCATGGCTTTTGGAAAGATTGGAACTTTCCAAATTGTGTTGGAGCCCTAGACGGAAAACATATTCAGATACAAGCTCCGCCAAACTCTGGAAGCTTATACTATAATTATAAGAAGACTTTTAGCATTGTATTGATGGCAGCCTGTGATCATAATTATAAATTCACCCTGGTTGACATCGGTGCTTATGGTAGCAATAATGATGCAGGAGTGTTCTCTCGATCAGAATTTGGAAAAGCTCTGCAGAACCAAGAACTTGACTTACCACAAAGTATTGCAAAATTACCTGGAAGCGAAATCGAAACACCCTGCTTTTTCGTTGCGGATGACGCGTTCCAATTAACAAACAACATAATGAAACCCTATGCTGGACGAAATTTAAGTCAAATTCAAAACATTTTTAATTACCGATTATCACGAGCCCGAAGAACGATTGAAAATACATTTGGCATTCTTGCCTCACGATGGAGAGTATTTAGGAAGCCAATATGTATGAATCCTGTTACTGTCGATAAAATTGTCATAGCATGTGTTTGTCTTCATAATTTTTTAAAAACGGAAAATGATACATTGCCTGTACGGAATCGCTTATATTGTCCACCTAATTTTGTGGACTCTGAATCACAGAATGGCGATATTGTTCCTGGAGAGTGGCGAAATGAAGACAATGAAGGTTTTCAAGGCCTTGCACCATCAAATGCCCATCGCGCAACAAGAAGAGCATATAATCAAAGAGATTTATTAGCAAATTTCTTTTTGACTCCTGAAGGTGAAGTTCCGTGGCAGTATGCATATATCCGCAGAGGTTTTAATTGCGATGATACTCTAGATATTTAATTATAAATATCGATTGAAAGAAATATTTTAGAAAACTTGTAATTCCTTCTGGTCTGTGTGTGTGTGTGTGTGTGTGTATATATTGTAAATTTTTAAGATGTGTGTAATGAAAAAATATTTTCTATAATAAATTTCTTTTTTATTGCAAAATATATTTTATTATATTATTATATATGTCAAAACAACTTCTTTTATTGCAAAATATATTATATCATTATGTTAAAACTATATAATTTCATCTTTATTGCAAAATATATCATATTAAAACTATATTATTTCTTCTTTATTGCAAAATATATAATATATAATCTATATATTTTATGTAAAGAGAGAAACAAAAAAAGTGAATTTAAAACATTCCTCTTTTTCTACAGACCTATTGTGCAACTTTTTAACGCTCGCGTTAAAAAGAATAGGCCTGCTGAGTATGACTAAAATTACAGTGAACATCTGAACATAAAAATAAAATATGTAAAATGCATAAGTACAACAAAAAATAGTATGCTATCTCAAATGTTAAGTATTACAAACGTTAGAAGCTTTGGCTAAATTTTTCAAACGTCAAGAATCGTATGGTTTATACATTAATACGATCATAAAAGTTAAACTTAACTTAAATGCTAAGTATTAAAGAAAAAGATATAAAATAAAACATATATAAAATAAAAAGTAATAAAATAAAATAACAATATGCTATCTAAAATATCAAAATAGTTTATAGTTTTGGTGTTTTGTCATTTTCGCTTACTCATAAGGTTCATACAAAATTTGCATGAGTGCTTGCTGCCGTTTTTGTTTTTCATGCAGTGGTAACTTTTCTAATTGATGAACAATTAACTTTGCGAAAGTTTCGTCCAAGCTATCAGTCACTTCAGAATTACGATTATTCTGAAGACGTTGATGCATAGTTTGGCAAAGTAAAATTAGAGAATTCTCCAATTCGACCGAGTTACTTTTTTTCTTAAATGATGATCTTTGTGGCGTTGCTTCACAAATTCTTGAAGACGATGTGAACTCTCGCATTGAAAACATCGAGCTTCTTGTCGATTCATCAGATTCATCAGGATTATGAAGTGCATTCGGAAAATGCCTGGGTGAACTAGTTAAACTTGAGTGACTATTTTTGAATGATGTTATTGATGACGAAGCAGAATCAGTGTCTGGTAAGAAATTTTTTTGGAATGTTGTTGAGAAGTTTGCACATGGCTGGATTGGTACTTTATTTGCTATATCTGCTACATTTGAGAGCTGTGATGCTGGGAGCTCTGTATTTTCAATAATTGCACTATTCGTTGAAAGATTAATTTCTTGTTTATCTTTTTTTGCAGATGAAATCGTCGATGAGATGTATGTATGAGGCTTGTTTGCTGTAACCTCTATCATTTTTGGATGTTTTAAATTTGAAACGTTCATATAAGACCTGAAGAAGACGTACAACATTATATATTGAAATATAGCAGCAAAATATAGAACATTAATTTGTGTTACAGCTGATTTATAAAGACCGTATGTAACTATAAACTTATGTTGGAACCAGTAAAGTTTAATATTGGGATTTCAATGCTTCCGTTCATAAATTCATTATGAACTAAAGCATTGAAAATCTAGTATTGAACTTTATTCCAGCATAAGTTAACAGTTACAGCCTCTATCTTAGCCTTTACTAATCCATAAACTTACTTTCTTCTTTTAATATGATCATTCAGAAATGACATATTTTCATAATATGTGAAAGCACTACGTTTACTAATTCCACTGCCACTTCTTGAATCCAACTCTCTTTGACGTTTCTCTTTTCCAAATCTTTCACGGAGCCTTACCCATCGGATTTGACAATCAGAAGCTATAAAAAAATGTATTTTATTATAAATCAGTTCTGTTATAATAATCACAATGTTTATTATTATAGTATATATTATATAATTATTATTTAATAATAATGCAATTTATTTATTTACCTGGAATGTATGCTAAGGCTATCTCTTTCCATGAATTTTCTTTCATTAAGTTGTTTTTAAAATTAGGATCTTTATGGTTATAAAGATGTGGATATGCTCTTACCGCATCAATGAGCAGTTCATCGCTTTCTTTAATATTTTCAGTCTTTTCTTCAAGTTCTTCATTTTCAAAATTATTACAATATTGATTATGATCACTCATTTCTCTAATGAAACAAATCTTATGAAACAAGTATAAGTAACAGTCGTTAACACATAACCTCATTGGCTTTATGTGTTAAATTTTAAACTACCCTCTGTGACCTGTGATGATTTGTGATTGGTTGTCCTGAACACGTATACCGTAAGAATTTCATCCTTACGGAATTTTTCGACGTTGCGTTTTAAGTCTTATGGACAAAAGTGGAGGGGCCAATACTCGACCGTGATTGGTCGATTTCCTTACGCTTACGTTTTACGTGCTTATGGAATTTTATGTGTGATGGCCATAAACCTGACTACTTTTCTCTTTATTCTGGGGTTAACAACTATTTTTCACTCAATAGATATTCACGCGAGACCTTTTCTTTTTATTTAACAGGTGTTGGTTTTTAGAATTAGACCAACGTAAGTAACATCGAGCCACTGTATAATACTATTCAATTCTTATAATTATTTATCATCATTCAATCAATTATCAAACTACTTAATTAATAGATGGTCCGTGTGCGACGGTCAAACTCAAGTACTCATCGCGAACTTTACATTCGCGAAACCCCTCATCACATACGTCGGAATAGACGCGCATGACGTCGGGTAGCATGGCGCTTACCGCGTAACCGCGTTTTATTTCCAAGCGAAATCATAACGCCAACTCTTGAACCGGAAGGCTATACGGAAATTCAGGAAAATATCGAGACCTTCGCTCCAACGACACCACCGACGGAAACCTTTTACACCGTCTTAGAGACAACAGAAGACTTTCCCGACGATTTGAGCGATTGTTCAACCACTTCTTTGGACCTCAACGTTCCCCTCACTCAAAGGATCTTGGAAGCCTGGGAGAGACGTGCTGAAATATCATCAAACACAATAATCCCGGACCAGTATAGTTATTCGCCGGAAGAAGACGATTTCTATCCTCCACCAAGCTATTCACCAGTAACCTACGAGGATCTAGACCCTTCAGCCATACCCTTAGAGATTCCCCAGATAGAAGTTGAGATACCCTTCGTAAACTTAAAAATTGAACATTCATATTTTCTCCCCGAAACGTACGAATTCCCCTCTAACCCCCCTAGATGGAAGTAGGCGAGAAAAATATCGGTCCGAAAGTCGCTGAATCGGGAATCGAACCTGAGTCTTTCGCTTGCCGTGCGACTGCTCTCACCACTGAGCTATTCAGACCCTTCGATCCGATACTTTTCTCATTGCCTATAAACACTAAGTGTAAAGATGCTTCTTTTTCACCCTAAAACGTAAATAAACTTTAAATTTTAGATTCTTTATGTCGGCTCTCGAATATTAATATCACACAAGTTTATTTATATTCGAGAGCCGACATCAAGAATTTAAAATTTAAAGTTTATTTACGCTTTAGGGTGAAAAAGAAGCATCTTTACACTTAATGTTTATAGGCAATGAGAAAAGTGTCGGATCGAAGGGTCTGAATAGCTCAGTGGTGAGAGCAGTCGCCCGGCAAGCGAAAGACTCAGGTTCGATTCCCGATTCAGCGACTTTTGGACCGATATTTTTCTCGCCTACTTCCATCTAGGGGGTTAGAGGGGAATTCGTTGGAATTAAATCTCAAACCAAGAGATTATTCCAAATAAAGTCTTGATCATTGTATCAAGGAAACAATTTCGCGCAATTATATCCGCGATAGGCTCTTATTACACGAATATTAATATCACACAAGTTTATTTATATTCGAGAGCCGACATCAAGAATCTAAAATTTAAAGTTCATTTCTGAAAGTTCATTATATTTTTTCATACAATCTCGAACAGGAAGCTATCTCATTTTATGCATATAAACTGCACAATTTTTATATGAAGCAAGTATTGTTACGACTTGACGCTAAGAGCCGATAAAAGAACTATAATTTTTCAATTTTCTTTTGTTTTTGATATACAACCGGGAGGTTCCCATTTTATGTATACTTTATTACTATTTCTATGTATACTTTAATCGTGGAGAAACGTTTATTGTTCCGTGTAATCAATAAAAAGATTTCGGTGTCTAAAATGATAATTAATATCAATATAAAAGGCAATAGAGAGCATATAAACAAGTAATATTGCAATCAAAATGTAGGAAAGAATATAAAACAAATATAGTTAAAAATACAGTAATTTAATAAAGCAAAAAAAATACAAAAATAGAAATCGAATTATAACGGACGTTTCTGGCTCTTGTTTTGAGCCTTCTTCAGCGCAAAAAAATTAAGCAATATAGGAAGTTACAAAGATAAAAACAGAAAAAAGAATGAATTAAGATCAATAATCTAATTTAGACGAGGTGTCAATAACGCATGAACGCAAAATTAATAGGCGTTTATCCAACCGTTGGCTCTCCCGATTAAAAGAATAACATTATTGTTTGGCGGAAATGAAGAGTGCAGAATCAAGATTTGAAAACATTGACAAGTGCCTCAATAAATTGTTCTGCCAGAATATGATCGTTGGAGAGGCAACGTGATATGTATGACGATCGATTACTGTCGAAAACGCTAATGAGCAATTCTTTATGTTTATTTAAAATGATAATAGATTTACAAGGGGAGGTCGCGGTTGACTCTTCACTGATTTTGATCTCCTTTGGTGTGGTGAATCTGCATCGAAAAAAAGTTGATCCGTGTTCGAGCTTTTCGTCTAATGTGCCTTGTAAAAAAATTTTTTTTTTCCCGAAGTTTAGAGAAATTGCCAGGTTCGTTATCAGGCCTAAAGAAAGACACTTTCGATCGGTGCCGCTAGTCCAGTGGCAGAGCGCAAGAATAGTAATCCCGGGATCCCAGGTTCAGGACTGTCATAATTTTTTTCTTTCTTTTTATTTTTTTTTATTTTATTTATATATATGTATATAACATGTATTATTTATTATGTTAAATAAATATTCGGCATACTAATAATGTTAGAATACACACTTTTCATTTTCAATAGCTTTACAAAATCGGTTTTTCTACCTGCTGTGAACCGCTGGATGCTACCGCCGTTAAAGTATCGTTACAGAAAACGTTACGCGGGGGGGAGGGGGGAAGGGTCGTGTGATCCTGTCCACCAATAAGGGTTCTAGAAGGGCTCTCGAAAGACTCTAGAAGGTCGTAGAAAACCTTCCTTGTTCTGTAACTGCTAGTAGTCAGACGCAAGACATTTTTTCCCGTACTTTTACACTGTATTATTTCGCCTGTGTATAATTTTTACTTCGATTATTTAAAAATGGAATCAAAATCAGAAATTAGTGAGCAACCATCCACAAGCAGAGGCCATGAAGAAGTCAGGGAAGAAGACGAATACGCATTCATGCAATCCTACGAACAACAGGATATTACGGATGGTTTGCAAGTTTGTTCTCAAATTTTGGAAAAACTGCAAATTGTGAAAGGACCTGCGAGTGGATCTGCATCGTATAAAGCAACCGCTTTAGGAGAAAGATTTGCGAAAGCAATAATAGAAATTTTAAAGGAATGGGATTTTCAAGAAGCAGAGGAATTATTTCTACCTCACGAAAATATTCCGGAAGATGAGATAGAGTATCCGTTAACTTATAGTTCTTCTTCTGAAAAAGTGCCAGAAACATTAAATACGAGCTTCACGAGCTCTTCACAAAGCATAGAAACTAGTGAAGACGAATTTGAACCTCCTGCATCCAAAAAAATAGAAAGTGATTATATATCGATCGATACAAAAATTAAAATCTTGAATTTGATTCGAGAACATCCAAATTGGAGCTTAAAAACAATCCACAAACATGGAGGGAGTGCACTTAAAAACAAAAGTGATTTGAAAAAATGGCAAGTACAAATCGAGCAAGGTGGAGGAGTAAAAGAAAAGTTTAACATGATCCAGAAATGGACTTTCGATCGTTTTGTTGAAGCCCGACAGTAGATGCAACCTATTTTGACAAGAACTATACAGCAGTGGGCTTCTCAAGCTGCTATACAATATCAAGGACCAGAGTTTTCTTTTACAGCATCGCATACTTGGGTTACAAAATTTAAAACAATCCATTCTATTCGCCAAAGAAAAGTAACTCGTTATTTAAAATAAAATAATGCATTGGATTTACCGACGATATTAAAAGAAGCAGAAAAATTCCAGAAACGGATCGCAAAAAAAATTTTTAATTTTCATCCTAACTTTATTATTAATACAGATCAGACAGGTTGCGAATATCGTGTTGATGTACGCAGAACATTAGCCGAGAAAGGACAAAAAATGATAGATGTTTTTCTTGGTAACTTTAATAAAGTCACACATAGTTATACAGCACAATATGCGATTACCGCTTCTGGAAAACTTCTTCCGAAAGTGTTTCTTTGTATGCAAGAACCTAAAGGAGTTTTTGGTCCTCGAGTTTCGGTCACTGTCGAAGAATTAACTAAAAATTACGGAAATGTATTTGTCACGGCATCAAAATCAGGAAAATTAACAAAAGGCCATTTCACTTGTTTTGTAGAAAATGTTCTTACGGAATATTGCAAAAAAGAGGAATTTTTACTTATTCTAGATTCATGGGGAGGTCAAACAGATTCGGCTCATTTTAATAGTATTTTTACCGATGATGATGGAAATTGCAATTCAACTATCGAAATCATTCCTCCTCATTGCACTCCATATTGTCAACCATGCGATGTTTATTTTTTTCGCCAAGTTAAGAATTTTATTAAAAAGCTGCAAAATTCTGTAGAGGTGTTGCAAAATAAGCGGCAATTATCTGCGAGAGAAGATGCTATAAAAATCCATTCTCTCATTCACCATCAACTTTCCGCTGATGCATTTTTAAATATGATACAATATGCATGGTATGCGTCAAAATTAATATCAGAAAGAAAATATTTTTCAAATGTAAATGAAATTTGCTTTCCTAAAGATATACGTTCGTTAAAATGTAATTGTAATGCGTGTGCTTTTATTAAATGTGCTGTATGCGGTAAATATTTATGTTTTGCAAGGTTTTATGATTTATATCATCCGCCGCAATGTAACAAATAAACAAAAAATTTATTTTTTTTTATTTTTTAACTAATTATTTTTTTATGTATCTATTTAATTCTTTATGTATCTATTATGTAATTATTTCTTTATCTATCTATTTAATTTATTACTCATTATTATTTTCTGCATAAATATGTAATATGTAATAAATATATTATAAATATATAAGTACGATATTTTCTAATCGACCTTCTAGAATCTTTGACAGGATCACACGACCCTTCCCCCCTCCCCCCCGCGTAATGTTTTCTGTAACGATACTTTAACGGCGGTAGCATTCAGCGGTTCACAGCAGGTAGAAAAACCGATTTTGTAAAGCTATGAAAAATGAAAAGTGTGTATTCTAACATTATTAGTATGCCGAATATTTATTTAACATAATAAATAATACATGTTATATACATATATATAAATAAAATAAAAATAAGAAAAAAAAAGAAAAAATTATGACAGCCCAAAGTCCTGAACCTGGGATCCCGGGATTACTATTCTTGCGCTCTGCCACTGGACTAGCGGCACCGATCGAAAATGTGTCTTTCTTTAGGCCTGATAACGAACCTGGCAATTTCTCTAAACTTCGGGAAAAAAAAAATTTTTTTTACAAGGCGCATTAAACGAAAAGCTCGAACACGGATCAACTTTTTTTCGATGCAGATTCACCACACCAAAGGAGATCAAAATCGGTGAAGAGTCAACCGCTACCTCCCCTTGTTAGTCGATAAAACAGGAGAGTCCAGCATCCTCTTAAGATTATTTTAATTTTCTTTTCCATTATATTATTATTATAATTAATATCATTAATTTAATCTTTATTGGATTATTTAACATAGCTTTGTCATTATTATTTTACTCGATTTAACTATTTTGTATGATTTATAATTATTATCCTATTACTTGATTTTATTATTATTATTTGATTATCATCATTTATAAAAAATGTAATGATTGAGTTAATAATATTTATATTAATCTTGGTTATTTCAATTTTATTCATTCTTTTGGCATTACTTTATGATCAATTGCGTTTTTTTATTTAGCCTAATCAATTAGCTGTATTATATTATTTTATTTTATCTTTTTATTCTGCTTATCCTCATTTAGAATTTAATTTTAAATTTGATAATAGATCATAATCTCCCTTATCCCCAGTAAACCCGGTGAATGCAGGGTGACTGAAAAATATGGGAGGCATTTGAATAAAATAATTAAGTTAACCATCTCGGTATTGTAGTTTTCTATTATTTTGTAACCGAGACGTAACAGATAACAGATTATACGATTTTTGCTGCGTTTTTGCCTTTCGCAGTTGATAAAGTAGATCGTGTTCAATATCTGCCACATTTTTGCCGACACGTCATGATGGCAACCTGTGTTCGATTCTTGCTGTGATTTTGCCGTCAGTTCTCGATATAACAGTTCGTGCTGTATTTTTGCCGTGTTTTTGCTGTCGCAACATGATAGCACATCATGCTTGATTTTTGCTATCTCTCTCTGTCATCAATATTAGATATGTCATATTTTGCTTGATATTTGTTGAGTATTTGCTGCGACGATTATTATACAGTTTCAGTCTTACAGTTACCTTCAAGGTCAATTTTAAGATTGACAGAGGCACTTTCAGAAAAAACGTTTGATACAAAAGTTTCTTATTTTCTCACGTACAATTCGAATCTGTAATAAAAAGTACCATGTTCCCTTAAAAAAATTCAACTTCCGATTCGGATGGCGTATTTCCGGTCGGAATCGAAAGTTGAAAATATCACCATTTGATAGAGCGTGTCCGATTTACTTAAAAATTGTTCGCGATTTTTTATAAAAGCCATTTATTTTCATTTTAAAAGGGGTGTACGGTTGGTACACCCTGTGTATACAGGGTGATTCTGAACAAACGTTTGTCTTTAAAATATCAAATTCTTGAATGAATTCTAAGACGATTTTTCCTCTTGCAAAATTTTGCCCGAAGCTTAGTTTTTAAAATATAAAGGAAAATAGTTAACTACTTACGGAACGAGTACAAGAGGTAGGCAGGGACGGCGCGATATAGGCGCGATATAGGCGGGCGCGCACACACACACACACACACACACACACACTGCTTGTTACACTCATCGCGTATAGCAATCAGCTGATCGCGGCGAGCACCCCACGTAATCGCCTATATCGCGCCGTCCCTGCCTACCTCTTGTACTCGTTCCGTAATTAGTTAATTATTTTCCTTTATAGTTTAAAAACTAAGCTCCGGGCAAAATTTTGCAAGAGGAAAAATCGTGTTATAATTCATTCAAGAATTTGATATTTTAAAGACAAATATTTATTCAGAATCACCCTGTATACAGGGTGGGCCATTTTAATCCGTCCACGGGAATATCTCCTCAGGTAGGGGCGATAGCGGAAAATGCCTCAGACAAAAAAGTAGTATGGCTTGAAAGGGGCCATAAGATGGTGTCATTGATTTGACCTTGAAAAGTCGTTTGAAGGTCACGTGAAGGTCACCTTGAATTTTTTAAATGGAACCCCTATTTTTTATTGCATATTTTTGTAGCTTATCTCGAGGGCTTTCCAAAATATAATAAATTATTTTTTCATTAAGTACTTTTCGAGTTATGAGGCTTGAAATAATTTCTTATTTTACATAAACCGTAAAATATCTTGTAAAATACTCATTTTTCGATTATATTACCTTAATACTTTTATGCACGAAATAATGAGAGGAATCAATTGGTATAAAGAAAACACATAGTTGTTTCGAAAAAAAATATAATTTGCAATTAACAATTACATATTTTTTTTAGTTTTTGTTAGGTACTTTTTGAGTTATGAGGTTTGAAAGTTACAGTATCGCCAGCATTAGCATCACCCAAGGTGTACCACGTGGAGGTTGCACGGTCGGATTTATACCTCTGGTGTGTGTGTGTGTGTGTGTGTGTGTGTGTGTGTGTGTGTGTGTGTGTGTGTGTGTGTGTCAGCAGAGATAAGGACCCCACGGTTCGTCACTCCCGTAGTATTTATCGACTCCAAACCCTCTCTGCTGTGTGTGTGTTAGGTTTTATAGCTGCAAAATAAGCATACATTGTTGGAAGCAGCTTATAATGTTTTGCTTTTACTGGAGCAAAGTGTGGAGTGTTCAATATGTGCTCCTCTATTGCGTAAGCATAATTCAGCGCGCACTAGGACTTCATGTTTCAGATTGTCATACATTTTGCGCTGTCGTATTTGTGTTGCAGCTTCATGAATCTTTCGTACAAGATGGTCTCTATTTTCTATCACGGTATTGTAAACCATTTCCTTCATACAGTCCAAAACAAAAGTCTAATGGCGTCAAATCAGGGGACCGTGGTGGCCATGACAGGACCTCTCCTTCCAACCCATCGTGCTGAGAAATGCTGGTGTAATCACTGGCATACACCGGGCGTGTAAAATGCGCTGGAGCGCCATCTAATTGGTACCACATTTGTTGGCAAGTATGTAGGGGCACATCTTCCAGTAATATGGGTAGTGTGTTATCAAGGAAGTTGAGATAATTAGCACCATCTATTGTCTTCTATTATTGTAGGGCCGATTATTGCCAATAATACCTGCCCAAACATTCACACTAAATCAATGTTGGAATGAGGCGGGTCGTGTTGCATGAGGATTCACATCAGACCAAACATGTAGATTATGCATATTCATAATTCCATCTCGTGTGAATCCCGCTTCGTCAGTCCACAACACATGGTTGAGAAAATCTGGTTCGTCGATATTTTTGTGTAGCAGCCATCGACAGTACTCGCGACGATATTGATGATCTAGCGGTAGTAACTCTTGCACGGGCTGTACATGAAATGGATGTAAACCTTGTCTCTTCAATATTTCCCAAATTGGTGCGGGATATTTACATGATACGCAATATGTCGAGTACTGATAGATGAGCTTTCATGTACAATATTGAGAATTTCTTCCTCTTGATCCGCATTTTGCCTTAGACGATCAACGTGATGTTGTGGTTGAAGTACACCTGTCTCTCCCATCCTTCGATGTAAGGCTTGAAACGCTCGTCTATTAGGATGTCTTCGCCGCGGAAATCGTACCTGGTATTTCCTCTCAGTGGCAGCAGCATTGCCATCACAAGTCTATACAGATAATACGTATCGCGATATTCCTCGTTGTTAAACATGTTTTCTTTCTGTGATCACAAAAGAAACTACACATACATATGTGGATTAACAATGTTTATTAACTTGAATTTCTTCCTCTCAATCCACACGGAATTCACACGAGACCAAACATGTAGATTCCTTTTAAAAGTTTCATTCAATTAGTTTTCTCAACTTTTTTTTTAACCGTACGTTCACACATACATACGCATGCACATACACGCACACAATCATATAAACACACATACACATACGAGGTATAAATCCGACCATGCAACCTCCACGCGGTAAACCTTGGGTAATGCTAATGCCGGCGGTACTGTAATTTTGAAGCCTCATAACTCGGAAAGTACTTAATGAAAACTAACTTAATTATAGTGTTTTAGAAAGCTCTCGAAATAAGCTACAAGAATATGTAATAAAAAATAGGGGGTTCTATTTAAGAAATTGAAGGTGATCTTTACGTGACCTTAACAACACTCTTCAAGGTCATGGTAATATTACTGTGTAATGCGTCACTTAAATCCCTACAACTTTTGTCTGAAACATTTTTCCACAGGACCACTATTTTCGGAGATAATGGACAGTTTCCAAACTTTTAAACCACCCTGTATATATACAGGGTGTCCTAGACCACCCGTACACCCCTTTTAAAATGAAAATAATAATTTTTGTCAAAAATCGCGAACAATTTTTAAATAAATCGCGTAAATACGCTCTATCAAATGGTAATATTTTCAACTTTTGATTCCGACCGGAAATACGCCATCCGGATCGGAAGTTGAATTTTTTAGGGGAACATAGTACTTTTTATTACAGATTCAAATTGTACGTGAAAAAATAAGAAACTTTTGTATCAAACGTTTTTACTCCCGATTGCTGCCAACCTACGGTTGATAAAAAGACGGAGATATGCGTTTCACCGAGCTCGGATCGGTACTCACAGCTTTTCTCGATAACAATAACATAATTCGGTGTCATCTTTTGCACTTCAGTTTTTTATTAACCAAGGATGGTTTAGAACATATAATTATCATTCTTTATTCTATTAATAAAAATCGGAAAAACAATATTATTTCGTCTATACGTTCTCTCATTGGCTGCGAGCGGAACTAAGAAGCAAAAATGATTCACCAATAAGGTTCGTTCTAAGCATCCGTATAGGGAAATATAGTTGGAGACATCTCGAAGTAGTGGCGGCAATAATAATTGACATAACCCTACATGTCAAATTATTATTGTTGATTAATGATAAAAATTATAGTTATTAAAAAATCAGCATGGATAATATGGATATATCTGAAGCAAGTGTTCCTAAACAGGTAAGCTTTTCTCTCTTTCTATTATTAATAATAATAATTACTTTTATTTACAGCAAAGTCATAATAATAAATAATATAATATAATATAATGAGAGAAAATAATCTTCTGCGTAGCCATATAATTATGATTACATGATATTTGTACAATCATTCTTGGCTACGCAGCAAATATATAAACTTCTATGATTGCAGAAGTACTATATAATCATAATTATGTGGCTACGCAGAAGATTCTCTCTCACATTATGTTATATTATTGTTGTATTATTTATTATTATGACTACGCTACAAATATATAAACTTTTACATAAATAATATAACACATAATGCAAGAGTAAATAATTTTCTGCATAGCCATATAATTATGATTATATATTTCTACAATGATTCTTGGCTACATGTATGAAGTTAGCACCTCATTTTTCAAATTTTAAAATTCTAAAATTTGTTCCAGGTTGTTCTAGACTTGTTCTAAATTGTTCCAGAAAATTAAATTTTTAGAATAAAAATTTTCGCAGAAATTAAAAAAAAACGATTTTTTGACGTGGCACCCCATTTTTCGAAAATCAAACTTTTAAAGGTTGTTCCAGATTGTTCTAGTTGTTCCAAACATTGTTCCAAAGTATTAATTCTCCAAACAAAGAATTTAAAAAGATATAATAAAAAAATAGAATCGAGCGAAAAACAGTATTTTTACGTCTACAGCTATAATTATCATCTTCTGAAGCCCAAATTACATATTTAAGCTAATAATTAACGGAACAATCCAGAACAACTCTTATTTTTCCAAGAACAAATTTTTAAAGGGCACTTTACTCTTGGAGGTAGACATATTTTTTCGATTTTTTTGTCATTTTCCATCGAAAACGGCGCGTTAGCGACACCAAACTGTAGAACAATATCAAATAAGCATAGAACAACCTGGAACAACTTTGATTTTTGCCAGAACAAATTTTTAAAGGGTACTTTACTCTTGGAGGTAGACATATTTTTTCGATTTTTTTGTCATTTTCCATCGAAAACGGCGCGTTAGCGACACCAAACTGTAGAACAATATCAAATAAGCATATAACAACCTGGAACAACTTTGATTTTTGCCACAACAAATTTATAAAGGGCACTTTACTCTTGGAGGTAGACATATTTTTTCGATTTTTTTGCCATTTTCCATCGAAAACGGCGCGTTAGTGACAACAAACTGTAGAACAATATCAAATAAGCATAGAACAACCTGGAACAACTTTGATTTTTGCAAGAACAAATTTTTAAAGGGCACTTTACTCTTGGAGGTAGACATATTTTTTCGATTTTTTTGTCATTTTCCGTCGAAAACGGCGCGTTAGCGACACCAGACTGTAGAACAATATCAAATAAGCATAGAACAACCTGGAACAACTTTGATTTTTGCCAGAACAAATTTATAAAGGGCACTTTACTCTTGGAGGTAGACATATTTTTTCGATTTTTTTGCCATTTTCCATCGAAAACGGCGCGTTAGCGACAACAAACTGTAGAACAATATCAAATAAGCATAGAACAACCTGGAACAACTTTGATTTTTGCCACAACAAATTTATAAAGGGCACTTTACTCTTGGAGGTAGACATATTTTTTCGATTTTTTTGTCATTTTCCGTCGAAAACGGCGCGTTAGCGACACCAGACTGTAGAACAATATCAAATAAGCATAGAACAACCTGGAACAACTTTGATTTTTGCCAGAACAAATTTATAAAGGGCACTTTACTCTTGGAGGTAGACATATTTTTTCGATTTTTTTGCCATTTTCCATCGAAAACGGCGCGTTAGCGACAACAAACTGTAGAACAATATCAAATAAGCATAGAACAACCTGGAACAACTTTGATTTTTGCCAGAACAAATTTTTAAAGGGCACTTTACTCTTGGAGGTAGACATATTTTTTCGATTTTTTTGTCATTTTCCGTCGAAAACGGCGCGTTAGCGACACCAGACTGTAGAACAATATCAAATAAGCATAGAACAACCTGGAACAACTTTGATTTTTGCCAGAACAAATTTATAAAGGGCACTTTACTCTTGGAGGTAGACATATTTTTTCGATTTTTTTGCCATTTTCCATCGAAAACGGCGCGTTAGTGACAACAAACTGTAGAACAATACAAATAAGCATAGAACAACCTGGAACAACTTTGATTTTTGCCAGAACAAATTTATAAAGGGCACTTTACTCTTGGAGGTAGACATATTTTTTCGATTTTTTTGCCATTTTCCATCGAAAACGGCGCGTTAGTGACAACAAACTGTAGAACAATATCAAATAAGCATAGAACAACCTGGAACAACTTTGATTTTTGCCAGAACAAATTTTTAAAGGGCACTTTATGTTTTTGTAATTACTAAGAATTAATAATTAACTTTAAATTAATATTAAATATTACGTTTAAAAAATTATACATGAGGGAAGTAATAATTATTATTATTTCAATTTATTCATATTTGAATTTACTCTTTCCACATATATATTCCACATATATAATTTATTATTATTAATTCCACATTTTACAAGAGTAGTCGGGAGGCGCCGCGTTAAAGCTCGAAAACATTTAAAGTTTGTCAAAATTGGTGAT
Organism: Camponotus vicinus; assembly: GCF_025532165.1. Taxonomy (NCBI): domain Eukaryota; kingdom Metazoa; phylum Arthropoda; class Insecta; order Hymenoptera; family Formicidae; genus Camponotus; species Camponotus vicinus. Next base: position 17,810,558 of record NW_028141956.1, on the reverse strand, counting down.
CGCACTACCTGATACTCCTCTTGTAAGTGTGTTCCGTATGTGTATGCATGTATGTGCGTATGTTTTAAATCTAGCGCGGCGTCTCCCAACTGCTCTTGTAAAATGTGGAATTAATAATAATAAATTATATGTGGAAAGAGTAAATTCAAATATGAATAAATTGAAATAATAATAATTATTGCTTCCCTCATGTATAATTTTTTAAATGTAATATTTAATATTAATTTGAAGTTAATTATTAATTATTAGTACTTACAAATAGATATAAATGTTATTTCAAACTTTTTTAATCTTACATTATTTATTATTAAATATTTGTTAAATTCTTGTTTTTTATTATTTACTTTTTTATTTTTGTTTTTATTTTATTCCTTTTTATTTACTTTTTCGTTCTGTCTTTATTTTTTTATATAATTATTCTTTTATTTAATTTTTTATTTTTTATTTTAGATTTTTTGTTTATTTCTGAAAGTGCCTCTGTCAATCTTAAAATTGATCTTAAAAATTCATCACAGTTACTTTATAGCTCTCTATTATACATGTATTAGATGTAACTGTTCTGTGTGGGGTAGATATTTGATAGATTAAAATTGAATGTCTAATAGATATGTAACCATTTATAAAATAACTTTTCTTATACGTAAAAGAGAAGTATACAAGGCGGACATTTACACTATGTATAAACATTTGACAGATCAACATAGACATCTAATAGATATATACGTATTAACTGTAGCTGTTTAATATACATATATTAGATGTAACTGTTCTATGTGGACTCCGACGTGGAGCACCGCGGCACTTCGGCCCGGACTCTGAAACCGGGGCCAGGATTACATAAACGATCGTCGGGATGCTAGCAGACGGTTGTCTTGGACCCGAGAGGAATCCCGGCAGAGCAAGGGCGAACGCTGCCATAAATTTCGCTTCTCCGCGGCTGAAAACCCTGCGGCCCGAAGGATCTATTACGGTCGTGACGACTGATAATGGCGCGCGAGAAGCGCAACACGGCCTTGCACCAATCCGACTGCGAGCCTCTTAAATTCCGCTGTGTTAATTGCGTCGGTCACGCACTTAATATCATTATCTTCTTTTCATTTATTATAATGTATTATTTTATTGTAAATATCGTCTTGCTATTTTCAGTGGGTTCTCAACCTTCTCTCCTCCGTTTTAACCGACTCACTTCTTTCTCTGTTACATTACTGAACTACCGTGGCAAATACCATCCTAAATTCCGTCGCATTCGTTCCTCCGTCTCCACTTTTCGTTTCGTGCCGATATATCTCTTGTACATTTGTGCGGTACGGTCTCCCGTACCTGCCGCCCAATCATTTAGAGATTTTTCGTGAGTATTTTGAAGTGGAGACACGAGATCGCGGATTGCGCCGAAGGTGTGTTATGGAGCCGACCGCGCGGTCCCGTACGGCCCGGAAAAAGCACGATTACTAAATATTAGATGGTAAACTTAATTCCTGCCACTCGCTACTAGAGGATGCCGGCTCCAACGCTGGCGAGTTTCGACGGTGAAATCGCATGTCTTTAGTAGTTTAGACATTGCTGAAAATGATTCAGTCCTCACAGGTTAGATTTCTCGACGCCAAAGAGATTTTCCAATCGATTGAAAATGAACTGCAATAAGTTGTTTTTCCGACATGTGCATCTTCACTATTTCGACCTCAAGAAAACCGCAGCTGAAAACGCATCACTTATTATCCGGTGTATGATAATAAAACTTCATCGGAAAGAACATGTAGAGTTTGGTTTGAACGCTTTCGAAACGGTGATTTTGACGTGAGAGACAAAGAAACGTCCAGGACAACCGAAAAAATTTGATGTTGAGCTGCAAGAATTGATCGATGAGAATCCACCTCAAACGCTTTTAGAGTTGTCGAAAGCGTTAAATGTTATTCCAATAGTCTCAAAACGCTTGCATGCCGTGGAAAAAATTCATAAGGAAAGGATATGGCTTACCACATGAGTTGTCAGAAAATGCCATTTTGAATCGTTTGTCTATCGCGACCTTCTTGCTTGCCAGGCAAAGAAAAAAGAGTTTTGTAACGATGCACCCCCTGCACGTTACTTTGTTCCCGGCATGCGATCCGCCGGAAGCTGCCGCCCGGCAGAACACCCGCCGGGCAGAGGCAGGGGCGCGGTGCGCCCACATTTTTAAGCGTTTGAAACGTACTGTATACGGCTTTAAGCCGTTAGGCTAAATTAGCCGGAAACCACCGAGCGTCGCCGATGCGGCCCGAACCGCCGACCGGCGAAAACCCGCGTTCGGTACACTTTCCGAACCCCTCCGAACGGGCCCGACCGTACCGTTTTCCCGAAACCCGTTCGAAAGGGGTAATACCGCCGCGCGCCGACGCGGGTAATTAGCCGGTATAAAAAGGCCGCATTCGGCGAATTAAGGACCTTTTTCCAATCCGCTCACGCAAGTGAAAAGATCCGAAAACCTAGACCGCTCCAAAAGAATTAGCCAACTTTCAAGATCCGGAGGTAGAGAGAACTCTTCCTCTATCGAGCACTCTCGATTCTTGACATAGGCTCCTTCCATCTGAGCATTCTTCCGAGAGAAACCGAATCAGAGTGCACTTCGGTTCGATCGAGAGATCTCGATATCGGTCTAACATCCGACCACCTAAACGCCCGGTGCATACACCTCGGGGTAGAGGCGAGAGCTACCTCGGACGAGATATTCTCGTCGGCACGGCGTTCCCGAGATTTCCTATCTCCGTTAGGAAATACTCGCGAATTTCCAAGAATCATACGCTTATCATCTGCGTAAAAACGGGGCTAGACCGAAAGCCCAGACGAGCGACAAAAACGCGAGCCACGCTACGTCAAACGGTCATTGACCGCGCCGTTTGTAAACACACGCGATATACGCGCATTCTAACGTGCGAACCCGCGAAAGATATTAAAGCACGGGTTACTTGTGCATCTTGACCGTGCACCGCTGCATCAAACCGTCAAACCGTACACGCGCGCGCTCGAACATTTATACATTTTATTTATACACGCTGCATCGTACCGTCACACCGTACACGCATACGTTCGCACATTTATACATTTCTTTTTTTCTGTACACACATAACGTGAATAAAACCTCGCTTTTATTTTCTGACGAAAACCCGTGCGTGATCTTTGAGCTTGCCTAACCGTAAACCGAATCCTGATCCCGGCTGCGATTATCCGCCGGCGAGCGCGAAGTTCGTCCGTGACAGTTTTTTATGGCGTATCGTGACTGGCGGTGAAAAATCGATTTATTTTGATAATCCCAAGCGGAAGAAGTCATGGGTGGACCCTGGCCAACCATTCACTTCAACGCCGAAAAGGAATATTCACGCATAAGACCTTGCTCTGCATTTGGTGGGACCAGGAGGGTTTGCTGTATTACAAGCTCTTGCGTCCAAATGAAACCGTTACAGTTGATCGCTATGTTAGTAGCGATTATGCCGATTGAGTGACAAGTTGATGCAAAAAAGACCATCCGTAGCCAACAATTGAGACAAAGTTATTCTTTTGCATGATAACGCTCAAAACCGCATGTTGCGAAAAGCGTGAAGCAGACATTTCTAGAGCTTGAATGGGAAGTTCTCCCGCATCCAGCGTATTCTCCAGACTTGGCACCGTCGGATTACCATCTTTTCCGGTCGATGCAATACACACTCACGGACACACACTTCTCCAGTTGCGAAGAAGTCCAAAAATGGGTGGATGAATGGATCATCTCGATAGACATTGCGTTTTCCCGTCGTGGAATTGCCTAATTACCGGACAGATAGGAAAAAGTAGTAGAAAATGGAGGAAATTATTTTGATTAAGGTTTATTCATCTTCCCTTCGAAACAAATAAATTTTGGAGACGAAAAACCGGCAGGAATTAAGTTTACCACCTAATATATATATATATATATATATATATATAGACACACACACACACACATACAGGGTGTTCCATTTTAACTTTGCCATCGAAATATCTCGTAAAGTCTAAAAGATACGAAAAAATGTTTCAGACAAAAGTTGTATGGTTTCGAGGGGGACATAAGATGGTGCCATTAGTTTGACCTTGAAGAGTCACCTAAAGGTCACCTCCAACTTTTTAAATGGGACACCCTATATGCTTTTGCATATTCTTGTAGCTCATCTCGAGAGCTTTCTAAAACACTATAATTAAGTTAGTTTTCATTAAGTACTTTCCGAGTTATGAAGCTTGAAATCATTTCTTAATTTTACATAAACAGTAAAATATCTTATAAAATATTCACTTTTCGATTATCTTACCTTAACACTTTTATGTACAAAATAATGAGAGGAATTAATTGGTGTAAAGAAAACAGTTATTTTTTTAAAAAAATATGTAATTTGCAATTAACAATTCCATATTTTTTCTTAAAAACAGCTATGTTTTTTCTTTACACCAATTAATTCCTCTCATTATTTTGTTCATAAAAGTGTTAAGGTAAGATAATCGAAAAGTGAATATTTTATAAGATATTTTACTGTTTATGTAAAATTAAGAAATGATTTCAAGCATCATAACTCGGAAAGTACTTAATGAAAACTAACTTAATTATAGTATTTTGGAAAACTCTCGAGATGAGCTACAAGAATATGCAAAAGCATATAGGGTGTCCCATTTAAAAAGTTGGATGTGACTTTCACGTGATCTTGACAACACTCTTCAAGGTCATACTGATATCGCTATGTAATGCGTTACTTGAAACCTTACAACTTTTGTCTGAAATATTTTTGTCTGCCGCACTCAGTTTTTGAGATATTCGATTGATACGAGTGGTATATATACATATACGAGTGTCCCATTTTAAATAATACGCCCAAATATCTCCGTGTTATAGTCCGAAAGACTATAACTTTATTTTACTTTACCATTAATAAATTATATACGATTAAAATGCGATAGAATGTTCGCGAACCGCGTAAAACCGCTACCTCAGCGAACCACGCGCGAGTTCGCCGGAAACGTGAAAATGCCAACGAAGGGATTCGACTTTGAACCTCCTTCGTTTGCACTTGGACTTGACCGCCACAAAAATCTTCCATGACCATATATGGTCATGTCGCTAGGCGATCCCCTCCAAAATACCCCTAAAAATGAGGTGTTAAAAACCGTCCACCCCGGATCCGCGGCGGACAGTCGTTAATGAAAAATCAATTAACAAAGAGTGCGAATCTGGGGCTAACCGCTATTTTGTGCATCAAACACGGAATAAGTTTGTTAACACTTAAAATCTAAGAACGAGGCGATTTGAGGGAAGACGATACTAAGGAGAGAAGGCTTAAAAGAAACCGATCAGAATAGACTAAGTATATGTATTTGAAAAAGTTATAGTTAAAATAATAAAAACAAAAAGATTAAAGATAAAAGGTCTTGAGGCCTGGGTTGGTTTAATTTCTTCGGCAACCTCCCACATCTTGTGCCGCACCCGGCACAACATTTGGTGGCAGCGGTGGGATTGCCGAGAAAAAAAAATTAAAAAACCGCCGAAAAATCCTCCTGGACCTCTAACATCTGCAACAAAAAGAAAATATAAAATAAATAAAGTGGATATAAAATTAATAAAGTGGACGGAGCAACTGCTATATTAAAGCAGACGGACTCAAGCAGACCACAGCACATATAATGCATAAAGCCAACAAGTGATAAGTGACCACGGTCAAGCAGCTGTATTTGAAAAGGAGCACCAGCGCTCAAGGACCAATGTCGATCCACGACCTTCGCCAAAGCAACGCAACGCCGACGGACAGCGCATCACCGACGGACAACGACCCGTATCTACTAGCAGCGTCAGCAGTCGAGCGAACCGATAAGCGACCATGCGATTCACCGTACTACTACTGTAAGTCGAAATTTAATTTAAATGTCGGAACCGTTAAACCGAGTTCGATTTAATAGCCCGCGATTTTTGAGCGTGCCAGCACGATTGGCAAATAGATTAGGTCTTGTAACACCGCTCCAAGTTGCGGAAGAAGCCACTCGCGATATACGAAATAGCGTGCGAAGAAATTTAGAGAACGAATATTCGAGTTCCGAATCTTCCGAAGCGCGCGAACAAGACGATAACGATAATTTAGAACAGGACCGACAAAGCGTTAGTCGAGTTACTGTCAGGAGAAATTATTCACCAATATCCGTTGATATTTAGTCTCTTTGAGCCAAATCCTGCGAGAAATATGGATAATGAAGCCGTCGATAGAGAAATCAAACGCTTACGAGCGCAACAGGCCGGACAAAATGCAACCGCGAATTATGAAGACGCCGGTCGCCCGGTCTCGAAAGCACTAGTAACATATTATTAGCCGAACTCGTACATAGTTTTCGCGAAATGCAAGAGGAAATGCGAGATTTACGCGAACAAGTGCGAAACGTACCTAGTTTTCGCGAAATGCGAGAGGAAATGCGAGATTTACGTGAACAAGTGCGAAACGTACATATTAACCAAGGAAACCTTAACGAGCCACGAGCAAATATAAACGATGTCCCACACGACGTGACGTACGGACGTACCGAACGCGATATTAGAAACAGACGTAGCGCAGCCCCGCACTATTTACCATTAAAAGAAGCGCGATCAATGATTCCCGAATTTGACGGATCATCGCGACAAAAACTGCAAGAATTTTTAAACGCATGTACATACGCGGTACAAAATATTAATCCCACGGACGAAGAATCGCTGATGCAAGCCATTCTGTATACTAAATTAAAAGGAAAAGCCATGCAAGACTTCGAGACGCGAAATATACAAACGTTCGAATATTTAAAACAACAACTTGAAACGTGCTATCAAGCGAAACAAAGCACGACACATTTACAAATAGAGTTCAGTTCGCTAAAACAAAAATCAAGCAAAACCGCACATGCATTCGGGCAACGTGTCGATATACTCGCCATGAAGTTATATGAGTCTATGGTGGAAGGAGAAGAACGACCTCCTTCATTCAAACAAGCTATACAAGAAACCATTAAAAAACAAGCTCTGATAAATTTCCAAATCGGATTACGCGACGAATTAAAAATTTTTGTGCGATCACAACGATATACTTCGCTCCAAGAAGCGATAAACTGCGCGAGCGCGGAAGAGAAGCTCATCGGACCGTCTGTCACACGAGCACCTGGCTTCTCTAATAAAAATAAATTCGACGCTAAACACACGCGACCAACTCGAGACACAAACATACAATGTTATAAATGCGGAAAATCTGGACACTACGGACGCGATTGCCGTAGCAGTAATAAAAATGCATTACCAAAACCGGAAAAATCTACGCGAATAAATACTATAAATAAATTCTGCAAATATTGCAAAAAATCCGGACACAGCCGCGACGAGTGCTGGAATTTAAGTGGACGACCAAAAAATAATATTAAAAATAATAAACAAACTAATAAAAATAATTATAAAGATAATACGCGTGAACATAAGACTTCGCATCGACAGCGGAAAAAGAGCGCCGACTCTGTAAGCAATAGCGAAGAGGAGCAGGAAGAAACGAAGAAGCAACCGCGACCTGCCCTAGAGTATCGCGTAACGCATTTTAAAAATATGCATGCACCATCGAAGGACGAATTATTACAAGTTACACTACCCATTCGCGAAGTAAAAGGAGAAAAAATAAACATGTACGATTCTGGATCAACAATTTCCTTAATAAAATTAAAACATTTAAAGGACAAAACATTAATATACGAGAAGAAGATAGCACTGATAGGAATAAGCGGACATAAAATATATGCATTAGGCAAGATGTACGCCACGATAAAAATCAACAAACATAAAATTAAACATGCATTTTATGTAATAAAAGACGATACCGCCATAGAACATGTCGTAACCCGACGAAATAATAATTTAATTAAACTAAAAGTAAGAGATTTTAAGAAATAAAAATAAAAAAACGTGACGAAAAGAAAGCAAGTCACGGCCAAAGCTGAATAAGCATAACAAAACGGAGCACGAACCGCGCTCCGGCCCAGGGACACCTCATCCTTCCTGTACCCAACGATATATAAACCGATCACCATGACGGGGTGGCAGAAGAAAACCTGAAGTCATCAACAATACAAGCCGCCGCATTGACTAAGTAAGCTCGCTACGCCTAACCCTAGCGTATAAGACAAACACAAGAGTAGTGTAAGGCCAGTATAAGAAGAACGACCGAAATATATTCCTTTACTATCAAGTACGGAGTGTCTACATTTGTTGCCTGGGTCCTAATCCTTTGGGCGAATAACCTCGAAGGCCCGCCCCCCCACGGCGTGGGCATAACATAAATTGGTGACAGCGGTGGGATTCGCCTGCATCAAGTGAGACAAAGGAAATAAAAAACGTCGTGACTGCACACACCCGCTACTACAACGAAAAGCAAAGAAGTCAACTAGGAACTTCCCGGACACCCGATATAACGAGGTAACGACCGGATTGCAACCCAAGGAGGAGACGACCTACCTCAATCGCGGAGGACAACGCGAGAACTGCGACCAAAAGAGAATGCTGCTCATCGCACTAATGTAAGTCGAACGAAGCAATTATTATAACGCGTGGATGTCGGAAGGACAAAACAAACGATCAAACAATAGAACGAACGCATCGTGGCTACATAGCGATTCTGCGGAAAAAGCGATAACGCGTAGTCTATTAAGCTCGCAGAGAATAGCAGAGACCGCGCTTCAAGATATCAGTAGTAATGTGCGTAAAAATTTAGAAGCATACTACTCAAGCGACAGCTCGTCCGAAAACGAATACGGAGCGAACGTAATAATTGAACGCGAATATTCATTTGGCGAAATAGATCCAAGTTTAATCGCGAACACCGACGACGCGGAGTCAGCGGTTAGCTCGCTCAGTAGAATAACACATAGGCGCGAATTTTCATTAACATCATACGATTTGAGTATTTTCAATCCCGAAATAATATATCGCGAACGTGGAGACATGACACGCACCACAGGGTACATCGCGAGACATCACTTCCGTAGAAGTAAATAGAGAAATCAATCGATTACGAGAAGAATTGGATAACGATATCACGAACGCTCGATCGCAACAAGAAATAAGTAATCCACCCGACGAATTCAGAGATTGATGCAAGCAATGATGCAGGAGATTAGAAACCTGCACGTCGAAATGAATGATGTCAGAGAGAGGCAAAGAAGACAGAGTACCGGACGCCTCACGCCATTAGAAGATAGACGCGAACCAACATACGACCTTTCCTTCGACGATGTACGACATCATGGGGGACGCGGACATCTACCGTTGAAAGAAGCACGCGGTTTAATACCAGAATTCGACGGATCAGCAAACAAACTACAGGAATTCGTAAGTGCAACAACGTACGCGGTTGAAAATATTAACCCGTTAGATGAAGTCACATTATTAGGCGCAGTGTTATGCACGAAACTAAAAGGCAGAGCGATGCTAGATTTTCAAACGCGAAAGATTCGAAATTTTGCACAATTGAAACAAGAATTAGAAGCCTGTTACGCCAGTAAAAAGAATATGACACATCTACAAATAGAGTTCAATACGTTAAAACAGAAAACCGGCGAAAACGCGAGAGCATACGGACTTCGAACAGACAAGTTAGCGATGGAACTATACGAATCAATGCTAGACGGACAACAGTATACGACCGATCAAAAACGCGTAATACTCAATATTATCCAACAACAAGCCTTAGAAAATTTCCAGATCGGATTAAACGACGATATAAAAACAGTAGTACGATCCCGAGGTTATACGACACTGCAAGAAGCAATATCGGCTGCGAGCGCAGAAGAGAAGGTCAAGGGACCGGCGATAGTCAGCACACGACCAAAGAGCGCTGCGACGCCGACATATTACCGTGACACTAGAAATGTCATACAATGCCAAAAATGCGGAAAATTAGGGCATCATGGGCGAGAATGCCGTACGAGCCGTTACGCGACACGGTTTTCATTGCCGAAACCAGAGCGACACTCGCGCGTAAATACCGTTGACAAATACTGCAACCATTGCAAGAAAACTGGCCACAATCGCGAAGAATGTTGGCTGCTACACGGACGACCTAACAGGGATCGACCTAACCACCAAAAGCCGAATCAAACGGCACGAGAAAACAAAAATCGATATAATCACGACAGAAAGAAAAAGAAGACCTACTACGCTCAAGAGAGTGACGAAGAAAACAAGGAAGAGGAAAAACAGAGGCCCGCCAGCGAGTATCACGTATCGCACATAAGACGAACACCTCACACACACACAGGACTGAATTTAGTTGCATTACCCATGCAGGAGGCAAAAGGAGGAAAAATAAACCTATTATGCAATACAGGAGCGACCATTTCACTTATTAAAGTAGGAAAGTTAAAAGGAGAGACAATGATAACCGAGGATAAAATAGTCCTCACAGGTGTGACCGGACACAAGATCCACCCAATTGGGCATTTTGAGCATCTGCTTTAAAATTTTCTTTAGTCAATCCGCTCTTTTCAGAGCGACCAATACATTTTCACGTTGGAACATTTCATTGTGAGCAGAATAAAAATAAATTTTTCCAAATGTAATTTTAATTACATTATTCTTGCGATTGACTTAAATCTTCGCATCGTGAATGCAATAATTTCGAAAACGTAATAACGTATAACACATGCTTTTTAAAATAATAATTATTTATTATAATTAGAAATAGTTATTATTTATAATAAATAATTAATTTTTTAAGTATGTCATTATACGTTTCATGTTTTCTACCGCATTCGCAATGCGAAGGTTTTAGCCGATCGTTCGTCTTATCTCGCGTCAATCACGCGCCACGCGCAAGTCGTTTGTTAGATGTCGCGTGTCGCGTTTCTGGCAACATAACTCTTGTGGTCGCGCAGTCTCCGCGGTCCGTCGCTTCGCGTCGAGTCATGTGCTGTATGCATTCGCGTTTCTTTGAAAGTAATTTTTGGTATCGATAAATCGATAGTGAGTGAATAAACAGTAAACTCGTTATCGCGTAATCTGTATTGTGTCAATCGAGTGTGAGACTAATAATCGAAAAAATTTCGATGTGTCGCGCATCTCTAGCAATCATAACCGTGCAGCAGATAACAACAATACATAGCATGAAGATTCGCTACGCTGCTACAAGGTGAGTGAGCAAGTGAGTAAGCAGGTGAGTGAGTGAGTGAGTGACCGAGAGAGTGTGAGACTGAATGAGAGAGTGTCTGAGTGTTGCGTAAAAGAGAGAAAGAGAGCGAGAAAAAAGTGCGTGCGTGTGTATGAATGTCTGTCCCTCCTACCCTCCCTCTCTCCCTCTCTCTCTCTTTCTCTCTCTCCCCCCCCCTCTCTCTCTCAATCTCTTACGCACAGACTCCGCCATACACATATCGCGTGTAGCAATCAGCTGATTGCAACGTCGGACGGCCGGCGATCCGGAACAACTTTTCATTATTAAAATAACGTTATTTTAAGGAACACGTATTTCTGACGTAATTCTAAGACATTTTCTTCTTTACCAAAATTTTATTTAAAGCATAATTTTATGTTATAAGATAAAATAGTTAGCGACTCATGCGGTGGTAATCACCCGTCGGGCGGTCAGCTGCGCCCGCGCTCGCGGCACGCCGCGCCGCTCCTGCCTGCTTTCCGTACCCGACGCGTGATTTACTAACTATTTTTGCTCATAATTCAAAAACTACGCTTCAAATCAAATTTTGGTAAAGGAAAAATTGTCTTAGAATGGTGTCAGGAATACGTCATTTTACAGACGGAAGGTTTTTCGGGATCGACCTGTATATGGAAAATGCACATGTGTTGCGATATATAATTCATTATATATTTATATATAAATTTGTATATTAAGACATTCCTGTTGCTGAGTATATGTACGTCACAATTTATTCTATTATTACAGCTACTAAAAAAAAACAAGTTACCTTTGGCTTTCAAGCGGTTTGACATAAATAAAGGTATGTGAAAATAAATATTCAATTAAACATATTTATGTGTAATATCATAGATTACAATTAATAATGAATAAAATATCTTTATTTGAAGGTGACACTGAGTATTAAGATACTCATTCTTATAGCCGCTACTCTCTGGCGCTGAGTTTCGACTGCCATAAGCGCAGCATTAAAAAAAATTGGCTGCTATAAGCGCTGAATAAAAGACTCAGCTACATTAGTATTAGCACTAAGTCTAGCTTCATGTGTGTTATTATAATAGTTTAATTAAATAAACTTAACCTAACATTTAATTGTTGACGAGAATTGTTTGCTGTATAAGCACTGATTAAAAGATGTTTTGCTTAAAATATTAAATAATAATTAATTAAATTTTTATTGTATAATTCATTATGTCTCTTAATAAAGTAAATGATAATATCCGACTCCTGAATGCGTACGAAATGCAAATAATATTGGAAGATAAATGATAAGAAGACATTCATATCGATCACTTCGGATTATTATTAAAATCTTTTTTGGAGTATTGACCACGTGAAACATGGAGGATACAATGTCCCGATACAATCAAATCTGTTTGTAAAGATCAGAAATATATTCAAATATTACATAGTAACGATATAATTACTAATGAAAATCGACATTGGGTTTGTAGCTGATACTAGAGCAATTTATATTTATGATTCATTAAATTTGAAACGTTTGCATGCTCATCATAAGATATATCTTAACAAGTTACATCCATTTTATCCTTTTGATAAAAACCGATACGATTTCCGACAGTTCAAATCAATCTAATGTCTATGATTGTGATGTTTTTGCAATTGCATTTGCAGTATCACTTTTATTATTTTTGGCCTTAAACCAGAGACAGTTATGTATGTAGGATATTTTGGTGTAAGGATGTAAAATGGAATAGAATACTTTTTAGGGCAAATGACTGTTATTTATTCGTTGGATTACAGGATTAATACGAACAAAGAGATACGCTCGTCTAACGTACGTCTTCGCGCTCTCGCAACGACACCGAGACTACTCGTATCGCGGACCGAAAAATGCTCGGGCGACCTATCTGTTTATACCTAACTCAAGTGCTCGGGTGGTCTATCTGTTTATTTCTAGGAAAATACTCAAGCACTTGGGCAGCCCTACGGATTCACTCTCCTTCACTCGGCCGTCCTGCTCATACATTCGTCCCGAATGTCTCCGTCATCACTGTCTTCACTTTCCGATGAATTAGTGTTGACCCATAGCTTTATATTGTCGGCTGATGTTGACGTTCGTTGGGGACCTTCTCCATCGCCGACTCTCTGTACCACAAATCGTTGATTACGCAGAACTCGAATGATCTCGTAAGGGCCAAGATATTTGTGAGCGACCTTTAATCTCGGACCTTGTTGAGTGCGTTTGATGGCGACCAAATCTCCTTCACGATAACTTGAAGCCTGTCGCCTTTTCTTGTTATAAGTGTGTTTATTCTCACGCTGGATTTTTGCTATATTCTCGCTCGCTTGGGCTCGCAATTCGTCACGCTTGTCTTGGAATGACTCAATCCATTCCTTTTCGAGCCACTCTTTGATATCTGGAAAATCTTTAAGCCGTGGACGTATTCCCAAAAGAAGTTTGAACGGCGACATGCCGATGCTTCGATGTATAGTTGCGTTTAGACATTGCTGAGCAGCATCCAAATATTTATACCATTCATCAGATTTTGGTGCAGCTAATTTTGTCAATAATGGTATGAGCGTCCGGTTGAGGCGCTCAACTTGTCCGTTAGCTCTGGGAACTCCCGTCGTTATTAAAGAATGCTCTATATTTTCGTCACGACAATATTCTCTAAATTCATTCGACGTGAATGCTGTACCTCTGTCGGAAATAATCCTTCGTGGATTGCAGAAAATTGCAGCTTGTTTTTTAAGGCGTACAATAACTTCAGCTGTGCCTGTAGATCTGGTAGCATACAGCCATGTGAATTTTGAAAAAGCGTCAATCACAGCAAATATATATTGATATGACTTCTTAGTAGAGGGTAGAGGTCCTAAGTGGTCGATATGCAACGTATCTAAAGGAACAATTCCTTTCTCGATCGGATTTAACAAGCCTTCTTGTTTTCCATGTTTTCTCTCCGCCAGAATGCATGCAACGCAATTTCGTATAACCTTTTCAACTCGTTGTCGCAAATTCGGGATCCAGTAATCAGTACGCACAAGGGCTTCAGTCTTTCCAGCTGAAAAATGTCCGCGCTCGTGAGCTCGTCGTATGAGCTGTGTCTGCATTCTCTTCGGTACTACAAGTTGGACATCACCGCCGAATTCTCTATAAACTAGATCACCTCGTATTATGTAATCTTTCGTTTTGTTCTGCATTATTAGATCTCGGAGCTTTCTCACGCTGTCGTCCTCCTCTTGAGCCTTTCGCAAACGAGCCGTCAAACCAGCTTCCGACTCATCGATCACAAAGCAGACCGGAAGTGGATTCCGACTGAGTGCGTCGACGTGTATCATTCTTTTTCCTGGCCGATGCTCTATACAATAATTAAACTCCTCCAAAAGTAACGCCCATCGAGCAACACGCACGCAAAGATCTTTCTTATTCATAGTGAGAGCGAACGCGCGACAATCAGTAACAATCGTAAAAGCGATACCTAATAAGTAAACGCGAAACTTCTTCAACGCCTTTATTATCGCTAAAACTTCCAGTTCGTAACTAGCATATTTCGACTCCGCAGGAGTAGTTTTACCGCTAGAGTAATAAACGGGGTGAAAGTTCTGATCTTCACTACTTCGTTGCAGTAAAATCGCACCGTACCCTAGCGCAGAAGCATCCGTGTGCAACTCCGTCTCCGCTCCACTTCGATACAAATATAACACCGGTTTTTCACTCATTATATTTTTAAGCCGCATGAACGCATTTTTCTCAGCCTCTCCAAAATAAAATTTAGTGTTTGCTCGCAGCAGATTCGTCAAGGGTCGCGCAATAGTAGAATACCCAGGGATAAATTTACGAAAGTACCCACTTAACCCAAGAAAACTCTGTACCTGCTTGGCATTCGTAAGATTCAGAAATCGCCGAACCGCTTCTGTTTTACGATCTGAAGGACGGACGCAACCGTTGCTAATTACGTGGCCCAAAAACTCGACTGTAGTTTGCATGAAGCAACATTTTTTCCAATTAATTATAAGACCCGCTTCACTAGCTGTCGCTAAAACTTTTTTAAGATTCTTTATGCCGCTCTCAATGTCGTCAGACGGAACAATTAAGTCATCCATATAAGCTAAAACTATTTTTTCTCGTATAAGATCTCTAAATATCGTGTTAACGAATCGCTGAAATACTGCCGGCGAATTGCAAAGACCGAAAGGAACTCGCAAGAATTCGTAATGACCGTCCGGTACAATAAACGCAGTATATTTTTGACTCGACTTGTCCATCCGCACATGGAAAAATCCATTTTTGAGGTCGAGTGTACTAAAGACACGAGCGTCCTGCAATAAATCTAACTGGTCCTCGATCAACGGCAACGGATATCTATCTTTAACAATTTTCTTATTCACCATCCGATAGTCAACGCATAATCTATAAGAGTCATCTTTTTTTCGAACGAGTACCACTGGACTAGCATAGTCAGAGGTAGATGGCTGAACAATTCCATCCGTAATCCATTGATCAATCTGCGTATTAACTATCTCTTTTTCAGATGCGGATAAACGTCTCGCGGATTGATATACGGGTTCTTCATCTTTAAGTACAAGTTTCATCGTTATGTCCGGCTCACGCGTCTTATTCGGCCTGTAATTACTTACGAGATTTTCTATCGCTAAACGTTGATCGGAATTTTTAACGTGCGAAACGTCTATGAGATCCGCTCGATGCACCTCGTTGTTAGCTACGTCAATCTTTAATACCTCGGGTACGCTATCTTCGCATCCCGCGTCTGCATACGTCGCTTCCGATAACGGACTAATAGTTACTTCTTCGACGCCATTAAGATTAACATTAGTCATGTTTAAAAAGCTCGTTCCTATCAATAGCTTATACCGGAGCAGATTATTTGAAACTACATGTACGCAAATCGGATATGAATGCCCGTCTACAATGATTTCTGTTTGAAACCCTCCTAACGTCACATTATTGCTCGAACCCACGCCGTCGAAATATATTTCGCCTAAACTTAATCGAGGAGATCCAAGCTTAACATGTTCATCCGCGCGAATTAAGGTAACATCGCTTGCTGAATCTATCACCGTCTCAATCTCGCAACCGTTAAGCAGAACATTTTTAAAATATTTACAAGGCGAAACCCCCGTCACCGCGCAACTTTCTTTATTCGCGTTCGTCTTCTCGGAACATTTCGACGCGATATGCCCACGCTCGCCACATTTAAAGCATTTAGCGCCTCGCTCTTTTGTCGGACAGCTTGCACTTACATGATCGCGCTCGCCGCAATTAAAACAACGTACCACTTTAGTCGAATGCTTTTTGTTTCCTCCACCGTTAACAGTCTCTTTTCGCTCGCCTTTATTTTGATTACCATTTCGTTTGTTCGATGTCGATGATCCTGGTGTGCCTGCTCGGTCTCGAAGAGTTACCTTCTCAAATGCTTCTAGCAATCCATCTGTTGTCGTAAATCGTTGTATACGCGCCTGGTTTTGAAGTGCCTCGTCTGGAATGCCTTCAATCACGTACTCAAGTATCTCGCTGTCGTCGATCGGTACTCGGTTGCCCATAATGATTTTCTCATGGAAATATTCGTGGAAAGTCTCGTCTTTCTTCCACATACGTTCTTCAAATTTTCTCCGAATTACCACCTTGCTCTGTCGACGATGAAACATAGCTCTCAGCTCGTCCAGAAGACGATCAAATGTCATCGCAATGTATTCCGGTTTGGAATGTAGCCACTCGAGTGCTTTTCCTTTAAGCCGCATGCCCACAAGTATTTTCGCAGTATCGTCTTCCAATTTATATGTCGCTTTGAGTAGCTTGACTTGCTTTTCCCAAATCTCATAATCACTAGATTGACCGCTGAAATTACTGAGCAAATCCGCTATTGCCGTAATATTTGCTCGCGGCTGACCGGCCAAAACATTGTTGTTCGCGGCAGCAATGCTATGCGTCGATTGTTGTCGACTTTCGTCTTCTGCAACTGGCTCGGTATATACTCCTCGTCGCATTGCTTCTATTTCAAGACGTGCCAATGCTAACTCACGCTCTAACAACTCTCTCTCTCTTCTATATAAATCGATCTCTCGTTGCTGTGGATTAATCGTTAGCTGCGCATTTGACGTGCCAGCTCCTTGTAAAGAATCCCCGACATCTTCATCATCTTCTCGTCTATCGTCCAACCACGCTCCCGATGGATCAGCTTCCATTATGCGCGAGATTAATTCGGTTTTCGTGCCGAAACTGGACAAACCACGCGCTGACAGCAACTCTTTTAAGGCAGCTACCGTGAGTTTATTCAGATCTCTCATCTCTACACTACTCGAACACTTTCTCGTCCTCTATATCTCTCTCTTCCACACAATACAACGCGATATCCCGCGGACACACTGCGGAACCTTCTTGAAGACGATCGAATGCTCGAATATTCTTGTTCGAAAACTCTCTCGCACACTATTCGAAGATCTCTCGTCCTTTGTCTCTCTCTCTTTCGCACAACTCACAACACTGCTCGCGGAAACTTCTCGAAAATGCCCGATTAAATGTTCAAATATTCCATTGACTCGTTATTATCCCGATATGCACCGTTATTATCCCGTTATTATCCGTTATCATCCCGGACGAGCCCCCAAATTGTAGGATATTTTGGTGTAAGGATGTAAAATGGAATAGAATACTTTTTAGGGCAAATGACTGTTATTTATTCGTTGGATTACAGGATTAATACGAACAAAGAGATACGCTCGTCTAACGTACGTCTTCGCGCTCTCGCAACGACACCGAGACTACTCGTATCGCGGACCGAAAAATGCTCGGGCGACCTATCTGTTTATACCTAACTCAAGTGCTCGGGTGGTCTATCTGTTTATTTCTAGGAAAATACTCAAGCACTTGGGCAGCCCTACGGATTCACTCTCCTTCATGTATGATTATACTATAATGTGTTATGTATCATCATACTATAATGTGTTATGTATGATCATACTCTAATGTGTCAACATTTAGCACGAATGTTTGAACTTGTGGCGTTTTGCTTTACGCCACAAGAGCGTACCGGCACACCGCACTGGGCGCCTACCACACGGCAGCCCGCGCGCGCGATACGCGCACGGTAGCGCGAACAACTAGGGGATTCCCCCGAGCTGAATTGCGGGCCGGCCGACAGATGGCAATGAGGGAAAACCGTTTGAGCCCGGCAGCCTCAGGCTGCATCCCGATGGAGAAAGAAATAGCGGAACGGAATAGTAACGGAAAGGAAACTAGGTTGAAGGCTAACCAATCAGAATGATTCCGTTCAATTTCATTCCGCTTTTTTGTAGCCGGGTTCCCCATGACAAACATTTTACGGAACGGAACGGAAACGGAATAGAAGACATAACCTATCCGTGAAATGTTAACGCAGCATATATTAATAATATATTATTTATTATATTATTTTACAATTATTTCATACGACATGGCAAGTATTCATTATATTTCATCTACCAACAAAGTGTTAGGCCCTATGTATGCAATAGAGAAAATATTAAGCATAAATATTAAATATTAGAAATAGGAATTATTTTTAAATAATAAAATCAAAAAGACTCTGTGATATAGGATCTGATATCTGATTTCTATTCCTAATATTTAATATTTATGATTAATATTTTCTCTATTGTGCGAAGAGCCTTACGTATTTATAACAATATATATTTTAATTTTTAGGAACAATATAAGTGTGGATATTGCAAGTGGATATTAAAACCTGAACAACTTGCACAGCATTCTTGCTTCGCAAATAATCTAGACTCACTAAATGTTATGAAAATGTTTTTATTAACTGAAATAAGAGAATGGAAATGTAGCCCACAATTAAATTGGAATAAATACATTCGAAGAAAAAAATTAATTAAAGCCATTTTAATATACAAACATTTAAAAAAAAAAGAAAGAAAAAACAATATACGAAGAATTTGGGTTCGATCAATTTTTAATGAACAAAAAAGATATCAACAAGGCGATAGTAATAATTTGATCAAAGAAATGGTAAATACTGCTTCTGACAAATATTTTGAATATTTACGTATGAATACTGATACATTCATTGAATTATTACGGTTAATTGAGCCAAGTATTACAAAACAAAATGTTGTCAGATCTCCAATACCAGCACATACACGATTAGAAATATGTTTACGATATTTGGCAACAGGCGACAGTATGCACTCAATTTCATTTGCATTTCGAATTGGACTAAATACAGTGTCTAAAATTGTGTCTGAAACATGTCATGCTATTTGGAATAATTTAAAAGATAAAGTTTTTCTTGAAAATTCAGAAAATGTATGGCTACAAAAAGCAAATGAGTTTGAAAAATTGTGGAATTTTCCAAACTGCATTGGTGCCATTGACAGAAAACACGTTGTACTTCAGATATATAAAATTTGTACATTAATATTTATTTTGTTATATTAATAGTTGGTATATTAATAGTTTAACTTCATTTTTGCATTTTTCAAATTTTAGGCTCCACCTCATAGTGGATCAACGTATTATAATTACAAAAATGCTCATAGCATTGTACTTATGGCACTCGCTGATGCCAATTATTGTTTTACTATCGTAGATATTGGTGCTGAAGGCAGACGAAGCGATGGAGGAATATTCCATGACAGCGAACTGAAGCATCAATTACAAAATAATTACTTTAAGTTACCAAAACCAAGATTATTTTCAGAAAACAGTGTACCATTACCCTATGTTAAAGTCGGAGACGAAGCTTTTGCTTTAACTTCGTATATGTTGCGTCCATATCCTCGATCGTGTAATTTAGATGTTAAGAAAAAAGTATTTAATTATAGATTAAGTCGTGCGCGGAGAGTTGTAGAATGCGCTTTTGGCATTTTAGTAGCAAAATGGAGAATCTTTCAAAGGCCTATTGCAACAAATGTTAATAATGTAATTTTAATTGTTCAAGCAACTGTCTGTTTGCATAACTTTTTAATGAAAAGAGATTTAAATTTTCCTATAGAATATAGATCATATTCTGTACAAGATATAAATTGTTGTCAAGCATTATGCAGTTTCGAAAGTCCTGTACAAGAAATCAATACATTTCGTGGAAGTACTGTTAGAGATCTATTTGCGCAATACTTTTATACATCTGGAGCTATAACACAACAATGGACAAAAGCTTATACAAATGATTTTTAAATAAATTTTTATTTTAAAATAAATATTTGTTCTTGAATACTTCATAAATATCTAATTACATATACGTATAAAGTCTTTTAATATAAAACAGTCTTATATCATCTTATAATTATCTTAGACTTTTTTACTTATCACTATATCACATTATATCTTAATTAATAAGCAATACGATCAATATTTTTAATCTCAAGGTAAGTTCTTTTTAAATCTTTTACAAACTTAAACACTTTTAAATACTTTCATAAACTTTTAAATACTTTTAATTTTTCAAACAAAAAACTTTTATGTACTTATTTAGTAAATAAACAAAAATAATGAAAAATAACTATAAAAGAAAAAAAAATTAAAATTTTTACGAGAATCCTCATATGCTCTTCTTTTTAAACTTCTCCCGACTCTTCAATTTCGTAAAGTTTTGTTAAAATTTCTATTTCTAATTTTAATCTTTGTCTATATGAAAGTCTACGTAGACCTTCAGCTAAACGTAGTACAAATCCATCAATCGGGCTTGGTTCATTGTTTTTGTTTAAAGCTTCTATAAGAGCCTCATCATACTTATCAAAATGTGTAGATTTCTTCTTTCCTGTTAACAAAGCAATACATGAATTAGTTAATACTTCAATGTTTATATTTAATATTTCTAAATATAATAAAGAAATTTTACTTTTTGATGTTACTAATATTGGAGTAGAATCTAGAAGATGGAGAAACTGATCTACACTCCAAAGTATTATCGTTCAAATTTGATTCCACATTATCGAAATCATTGATAGTTGATATAGACGCTTGGCTTGATGTAGATGCTTGAGAATCTGCTAATCTTAAAGAAGTTATAGTTCTGAAAAAAATATTAAGAAATTATTATAACATCAGTGTTAAATAATTATCGTAATTAACATTATTAATTCAGTAATCATTATTCTGCTTACTGTCGATGTTCTAAGGTATCATTTAAGAACGTCATTGAATTATAATGACGAAAGGATGGCATAATTGTTTCAGATTTGGGTATACCAGCAGCGCCACTTCTTTGTTCAAGAGCTTGTCGTTTTTATATAAATTTCTGGCCTTTCTATAACAATCCTTTAGATAATTCCACCTTTTCTCAGCTTCGCTCGGTGCATATGAGCCTACGACATATAATTTGTAGCACTGTAATAATGTGCTAAATAAAACGCAAAGACACACACACACAAAGACAGATAAACATGTCCCTTAGGCTGGTATTCATAGTCCGGTCTTACATTTAAGATCATCTTAAGCTCTCATTCCACCAATCAATAGCTGCATTGTAGCTATTTGATTGGTTGAATAAGTTCTAATATTTAATATTTATGCTTAATATTTTCTCTATTGCATACATAGGGCCTAACACTTTGTTGGTAGATGAAATATAATGAATACTTGCCATGTCGTATGAAATAATTGTAAAATAATATAATAAATAATATATTATTAATATATGCTGCGTTAACATTTCACGGATAGGTTATGTCTTCTATTCCGTTTCCGTTCCGTTCCGTAAAATGTTTGTCATGGGGAACCCGGCTACAAAAAAGCGGAATGAAATTGAACGGAATCATTCTGATTGGTTAGCCTTCAACCTAGTTTCCTTTCCGTTACTATTCCGTTCCGCTATTTCTTTCTCCATCGGGATGCAGCCTCAGTATATAAGGCCGGACGCAGCAACGGAAAATCGAGTCTCAGCTCACTAGTCTACGAGTGCGTTCGCTCAAAAAGACAAGTAGTTGCAGAAACACTTTTGAGTAATCAGAGTCTTCGACTCCGTATAATTTTTGGCAACGAGGCTTACGCCTCTAAGTCATTCGTCACCGGCGGAGTCGGATAGCGTCAACGCCCCGATCACCCGGGCCGATACGACAGCCGTGGAGAGGAGGCGCAGAACCGGAGAGACGAATCTCCTTCGAGCTTCTGCCGTGGATCCTGCGGCCGATCACTTTGGAGCCTCCACGCTTCACCAGGCCTCCTCGTCAACTCCTGGAAACCTGGGACATCCGCATCCGGCGATATACATCGACGGGACCTTGGATGGTCCCCAAACCGCTGTCACCACTGCCTCCTTCGCCGCAGACAAGGACGACTCAACGGACGCAATTCCTTAAGCCGCGTCCACAGGGGAACGCAGGCAGGCAACACGACCATAGAGCAAGGCACCCAATCAGATTCCGACTGGGAAGCGAGCACCACTCGCGGCAGTTACACAGACCGAGCTGACCGGAAGCCTCGTGGACGACAACAATAACTCCTGGAGGCCCATAAAATTTACTAAGACGACCCCACGAATTACCTACCGCGAACGCTCACACATAAACGGTCCTTGTCAGGACCATTGTACATAGACTGTGAATAAAACTGTATATAGATCACACTCTCTCTTCAATTCATCGGATCCTTCACCCGGCGAATTCACGAACACACTTGCGGCACTAGGGATATCACTCATTCTTCACCCGGCGAATTTACGAACATACTCGGCGGTAGTGCGACTACGCAGCCCGCCATAAAATAGAATACTTACTAAATAAAATAGATTACTAAATAAAATAGAATACTTCCCCCGAATAATAAGATCCACCCTAAAGAACTTTTTATTTTAGGTCACATACAAAGAAGAGAGGCATTAGGCTAACAAAAAACGAAAACGTCGATAAAAGAAAACTAAACAAGAAAAGTCTGTACAGTTGATAAAATTACAAAACAATATAACTGAAATGACAATGGAGCAAGTAAAGCAACCTGATAAAATGTCAAAGCTATTTGATTGTTATGTAACGAGCGGTTTTCCGTATACCGCGGAATCTTAATCGTATGGATAGCCGTAGGATCCAGGTGGCGGAGATGAAATAATCCGATTACGTAGATGTGTGTGTGTGTAACAAGGCGTTTATTGCGTATGTGTGATGTACAATTGTGAGTGTGCGTGTTTGTGTGATACAGTGTATGTGTGTGTGTACGTGTGTATATATATATATATATATATATATATACAGGGCGATCCTGAAAAACGTTATGTCTGTAAAATGACGTATTCCTGACACCATTCTAAGACAATTTTCCCTTTACCAAAATTTGATTTGAAGCGTAGTTTTTGAATTATTAAAGGAAGTAGTTAACGTATGACGGGTCGAATACAAGAGGCAGGCAAGGGTGGCGCGATTCACCGTCAGACGCGGGTGCTTACGCGGGGCGCCTGCTGCGATCAGCTGGTCGCTATACACATACAGACACACATGCGAACACATACATTCTCTCTCTGTCTGTCTGTCTCTCTCTCTCTCTCATTCGCTCACTCACCTGTAATTTTTTTTTTTTTTTTTACGAGAGAGGGGAAAATGCATTTTATGCATACCCACCGGTCGATCCAGTGAGTTATGTGGGACTCGAGTACCAAGTCGAATTACCAACTCGGTACTCCCTACCCACTAAAAACCCCTCTCTTTTCACGAATTTCCTTTGACACACTGTCCCTCTGACTTCCCGAGATCTGTTTTCACATAACGTCAAAAAATAGTTATCATTACCTTGTTCGATGACTTTTGATGTATTGCTGTAATTGCTTGAAGGAGAAATGAATTTTCCGATAGATCGTACGTTCTCAAATTTAACGTAGATATCACGTTGCAAAAGACAAGAAATCCACACTAAATTATTAACTGAAAGTTTTTCTTCTTTCATGAACTGTATTCTTTTATAAACTTTAACGTAATCACATTTATTTACTCACTCGATGAGACGAGAAATTTACTAATGACTCTATCACTAATCACTATTAATCACTGTCGAATAATAACTGTTGGCGATTAAAAATCACTCGATGAAAGAAACACGCGCGGACACGTTACTACACGACGCGACGACGCGACAATGCGACGATAATTATTCGGCGACTGCAAGCAGTTTTTTATCATGGTAGGTTGCGGTAGGTTAATGTACTACTGGCGCTATCGAACGCGATCATGTGTTCGATTGAAGAATGCGGTAAACACAATAAACATTTAACATATTAATATTATTATTATCATGAATGTGTGTGATATCCATACATCGTATGATATCTATTTAAAAATTAATTAGATTAAATAAGTGTTTTTAAAATATTTATTACTTTTACTATTATCATGTAAAATATTAATATTAAATATTTATCAACTATTTTATCTATTTATTTATTTATTTATCTATTTCACCTATTTATTTTTAACTATTTATTATCAATGATCGAAAATCGGTCATTGATAATAAATAGTTAAAAATAAATAGGTGAAATAGATAAATAAATAAATAAATAGATAAAATAGTTGATAAATATTTAATATTAATATTTTACATGATAATAGTAAAAGTAATAAATATTTTAAAAACACTTATTTAATCTAATTAATTTTTAAATAGATATCATACGATGTATGGATATCACACACATTCATGATAATAATAATATTAATATGTTAAATGTTTATTATGGTTACCGCATTCTTCAATCGAACACATGATCGCGTTCGATAGCGCCAGTAGTACATTAACCTACCGCAACCTACCATGACAAAAAACTGCTTGCAGTCGCCGAATAATTATCGTCGCATTGTCGCGTCGTCGCGTCGTGTAGTAACGTGTCCGCGCGTGTTTCTTTCATCGAGTGATTTTTAATCGCCAACAGTTATTATTCGACAGTGATTAATAGTGATTAGTGATAGAGTCATTAGTAAATTTCTCGTCTCATCGAGTGAGTAAATAAATGTGATTACGTTAAAGTTTATAAAAGAATACAGTTCATGAAAGAAGAAAAACTTTCAGTTAATAATTTAGTGTGGATTTCTTGTCTTTTGCAACGTGATATCTACGTTAAATTTGAGAACGTACGATCTATCGGAAAATTCATTTCTCCTTCAAGCAATTACAGCAATACATCAAAAGTCATCGAACAAGGTAATGATAACTATTTTTTGACGTTATGTGAAAACAGATCTCGGGAAGTCAGAGGGACAGTGTGTCAAAGGAAATTCGTGAAAAGAGAGGGGTTTTTAGTGGGTAGGGAGTACCGAGTTGGTAATTCGACTTGGTACTCGAGTCCCACATAACTCACTGGATCGACCGGTGGGTATGCATAAAATGCATTTTCCCCTCTCTCGTAAAAAAAAAAAAAAAATTACAGGTGAGTGAGCGAATGAGAGAGAGAGAGAGAGAGACAGACAGACAGAGAGAGAATGTATGTGTTCGCATGTGTGTCTGTATGTGTATAGCGACCAGCTGATCGCAGCAGGCGCCCCGCGTAAGCACCCGCGTCTGACGGTGAATCGCGCCACCCTTGCCTGCCTCTTGTATTCGACCCGTCATACGTTAACTACTTCCTTTAATAATTCAAAAACTACGCTTCAAATCAAATTTTGGTAAAGGGAAAATTGTCTTAGAATGGTGTCAGGAATACGTCATTTTACAGACATAACGTTTTTCAGGATCGCCCTGTATATCTATTTGCGCGCGTCAGTTGATCGATACTGGTGATCTATGCGGGCCGAGAAATTACGGAAAGCCGGCGCGAAATAATCGCCGTTTATAACTCGCGTATTCGTTCTTTATTTCTGCGTCCGCGTTATCAAGTTCGGCCATGGATGTATCACGGATCTTGTACAAATAGCCGTTCGTACAATGCTCGTTAACGGTATGAATATAAATTATAATAATACGTGCGAGCGCATCTCGCACGATTTTCGGCACGGGCGTTCGCATTTTTGTGACTCGGCGGCCGCGTTTTTTGCCGCGTTTCTTGCCGTGGTGTTTACGGCTCAACTGATCGGCGCTTTAAAGCCCGGCGGTGCGATTATTTAATTTCTAATTATCTTTCCCCGATGAATGTAGGGTTTCGGAAGGCGTCGCGACGCTAGCAAGCGTCGGAGGCGGCTCAAGATCCACCCTGAGATAGGCGCGGCGACTGATATTTGGATCTCGGTTCGAAGGCGATCTCGAAGCACCGATATCAATCGGTTGAGGCAGCGTTCTCACTACCTTCTGGCTTAGATTTCGCAAGGATTTCTCTATTCGCTTTGCTGGCCTTTTGACTAGCTCGGCTTGCTGAGAAGGATTGGAAGGATCTAAATTTCTATGCCGCCGAGAGCCCGTTTTATACTCGGTTAATTACCCGCGCGCCGGCGTGTTCGGTAATTACTCCCACCGAGCGGCGGTAAAATATCGGAGCGGTTCGGGTCCGCCCGGGAGAGTTCGGGGTGCCGAGCGCGGGTTCTCAACTGTCGGCTCCCGACGGCAGGGTCGCGATAATTGATCAGCGCTTTTCCTACCCGGATGTTTCCTATTTCTTAAAAATGGGCGCACAGCGCCTCTGCCTTTACCCGACCGGTGATCGTCGGGCGGCAGCTTCCGGCCGGTGTTCGCCGGGAACGATGCATTTCGGGGTGCATCGTTACAGTTATAATAAATAAAAATAATAATATTGTAAATAACTGTGACGATATTAAACATTCCATTCATGACACGTTTAATTCCTCTTCATTACTGCTTTCTATAGACAAAGTAAAAAATAATTAAATAAGTTATGCAAAAAAGTTTTCTTACATGTATTCAGAAAATTATATTATTAAGAGACGTCAATTCTTGTATAACAAAGATAAACACAAATATATCAATTTTTTTGCAGATATTTTATCTCTAAGCATGCAATATATATAGATTATTCTTAGAGATGAATGATTAGAAGATATTCATATTAACTATTTTAATTTATTATTAAAAATTGTTCAGAATATCGACCACATGAGTCATGGAAAATTCAATGTCTTGATAGAATTGAACCTGTTCCTAAAATTCAGAAATATATTTAAATATTATCGATCAAAAATTGGTATTATTCCTTAGTAGATAACCTCTTGTAATTCTCGTTAATATACACTAACGCGATATAATACAAGTAAGTAATTCTATTGAATTTTAATTAATAAAATTTTAACAGATATGACGACATGGACCAAACAAGCTGTTCAATTTTAATCGATGTATACAAAAATGAGCCGTGTCTATGTCAAACAAAAAACCCAAATTATCATAACAAACATTTACGTTATGAATCATTAAAACATATTTGTGGAATAGTTAACACTATTAGACCTAACGCTACAGAAAAAGAATGCACAGTATCAAATTCAATAATTTAAAAAATCAATTTAACTGAAAATGCAAAAGTGAGAGCATCAATTAAAAGTGGTATGGGTAGTGAAAATGTGAGTATTAAAATATCTTAGTGGCTAAATAATTTATATATTTAGTATAAAGATTAATATTAATAAATTTATAAATTATAAAAATTATAGGTATACAAGCCCAATTAGTGGTATTATGATACTCCAAAATTTGTAAAGGATATGTAATTCCAAGAAAAAACAAAACATCACATCTGCCGAATACTGAAATAAATACGCCTGTTCGTTTATGACAAGTAAGTATTTATATATTGAAATATTTGCATAATTTATAGAATTTAAATATTTACGTAATACAAAGATTAGGCATGTTTTAATTTTTTTTATTATTTTGTAGTACGACTACTACTCACAAGCACAAGAGTTAATATTAAATATAAATAAAATATTGGTTGGAAATGATAATATACATAATGAAGAAGATTCAAACAATAATAATCAAGAATCATACTTATACAAGTCTTCGTCATCCAACAACATAATTATTACAATACAACCGATCCCAGAAGAAACAAATTTGCAGTCAAGATCCTTGCCATTTACAAATTTATCTAATATAAATATATCACGTTCACCAAGATTATGTTCAACACTGAGTTCTGTACAGTCATCATCAAATGTATGTGATATGTCATAATCTCCATCCATTTTTCGTAATCCTAAGAAACGTAAACGTAACAATGATGATGTTTATGTACAAGCAATTGAAACGATTGCACAATCTTTAAAGACGCTGTAACGGCAGAACCGTTACTTAGGCGACCAATCATCCGTCCCGAACAAACCTTCGCGGTCGAACATCCGCTCGCGCAAGGTTAGCGCTGAGCGCCACTGCCAAGGCACTCGTACCGAGCCATGGGTTGAGAGCCCCCCCCCCCCCCCCCCGTGGCCTATCCCACTTGTGGGCCCTCGCCCCCAGGGTGAAGTTTGCGGCCGTACTAGGCCGCATTCTCCCTAACCTTGGGGGTCCGGATGGCAGAGTCCGCCGGATATACATGGGAACTGTGAACTCCGTCGCCCTCTACGGTGCACCTGTATGGGCGGCGCAGCTGGTGGCCGCGCGCAAAACTAAGGACGCGCTGAGGCGCGTCCAGCACAAAATGGCCGCCAGGATCATTCGTGCTTACTGCACGGTTTTCCATGCGGCGGGCTCTATACTGGCAGGTTGGCCCCCCATGGAGTTCTTTGCATCTATGTACCAAGAGGTATATATGCGAGAGCGGGAACTCAGGGGGAACAACACCAACCTGCCCGGGAAGCAGAGATGCCAGTTTTGTCCCATTGCACGCTCACTCACACAAAGAGAGAGCCGTGTACGTGTGGCGCTCGGCGCTCGGCAATCTTCGGGCAGTAGAAGAGTGCCGACATACTATCTACTGTCTCCCTCCCTATCGAGCTATAGCTATAGTTAACGCCTCGAGAATAGTATGTCAGCGGCTCGATCTGTTTTTCAGATCTCGCGTAAAATCACGCATAATTCACGCATAAATAATTAAACAAATATTTTAAACCTGTAAAAATGATAGTAAAATAAATGTTTTAATCGTACAAAAATTAAAAATATTAATTAAATAAATCTTTTAAGTATAATGTAGTCTGTATATAAAAGATGTAAATTTGCTTGAAAAAAAAAGAATAGAAAGAAAATATATACATGATAAAAACAAATTGCAAAGATGTAAATTAATTTCATAATTTAAGGATATAAAGAGAATATAAATATCTTGGTCAACATGTATGTTTTTCCCTAAAAAAATCATGCGTATTAATAATATTCTCTAATGATTAATATTCTAATAATACGTATAATTTATCAATTCGTAAATAAACAACGTACATATTGTTGCTCAACGGAAACCAGAAGAAGATAGTAGTCTCTTCCGTCAAGAGGAAATGTAAAATATTGTTTCTCAAAATATATATTATATATTGTTATATATTATTATTAAATATTAAATTAAGTACTATGTTAAATATCATATATTAAATAAAAAAGTATATATATATATATAATGAAATAATACTATATACATGTATACATATGTACAGATAATTAAATATACATATCTATGAATAATTTAATATAATATGGAAGAAAAAAATTTTGTACATTTCCAAAACATAAAGAAAATAGAACATAGGATAGTTATAGAAAGGATATCATAGAAAAGATAGACATATAAAATAAATATAAAAAGATACACATAAAATTTAAAGGAATATAAAGAATAGAACATAAAAAAAGAACAAAACCAGAAAAAAAGCGCACATGTTTTATTTAATATTCATATATTACAATATCGAGAAAATAATGTGTGTGTATATATATATATATATATATATATATATATATATATAATATATACATACATATATATATATTTTTTTTTTCTCAGTAAAAGCATTTCTGAAAATATGCAGTTGAACTGCAGTTGAGTAGAGATTATAATATATTATTAATCTTATATATCACGGATTACATGATAAAAATGTGTAATCACATGAAAAATAACACGTTTTTCATACGTATGTTTTATATACAAACACTGTTTTATACGGGCACTTAATTGCCTTATTATTATATCTGTCGGTCCACCCTTGAATAGACGATGTGTATTTGTTTTATAAAATGCGCAGCTTTTGTCACTGTATGAAAGAAATATATTATTTTTACTATGTGATTACACATTTTCATCATGTAATCCGTGATATATGATATTAATAATATATTAATCTCTACTCAATAGTGCAACTGCAGGTTTTCAGAAATATTTTTACTAAGAAAAAAAAAATATATATATATATACACACATTATTTTCTCGATATTAAATAAAACATGTGCGGTTTTTTCTGGTTCTGTTCTTTTTCTATGTTCTATTCTTTATATTCTTTTAAATTTTGTTTATTTTTATATTTATTTTTTATATGTCTATCTTTTCTATTACTATCCTTTCTATAAATATCCTCTGTTCTATCTTCTATATTTTGTGGAAATGTACAAAATTCTTTTCTTTGATGTCATATTCAATTATTTATACATATATATTTTATTATCTGTATATATGTATATATGTATTATTTCATCATATAGTATTATTTCATTATATATAATTTTTTATTTAATATATAATATTTAATATATTTAATTATTATTTAATATAGTATTTAATTTAATATAGTATTTAATTTAGTATTTAATAATAGTATATAATATATAATATTTAATATATTTTTCAAGAAAAATTTTTTACATTTCCTCTTGACGGAAGAGACCACCACCTTCTCGCGGTTTCCGTTGAGCAACAACATGTACGTTGTTTATTTACGAATTGATAAATTATACGTATTATTAGAATATTAATCATTAGAGAATATTATTAATACGCATGATTTTTTTAGGGATAAACATACATGTTGACCAAGATATTTATATTCTCTTTATATCCTTTAATTATGAAATTAATTTACATCTTTGCAATTTGTTTTTATCATGTATATATTTTCTTTCTATTCTTTATTTTTCAAGCAAATTTACATCTTTTATATACAGACTACATTATACTTAAAAGATTTATTTAATTAATATTTTTAATTTTTGTACGATTAAAACATTTATTTTACTATCATTTTTACAGGTTTAAAATATTTGTTTAATTATTTATGCGTGAATTATGCGTGATTTTACGCGAGATCTGAAAAACGGATCGAGTCGCTGACGTACGATTCTCGAGGCGTTAGTTATAGCTATAGCTCGAGAGGGAGGGAGACAGTAGATAGTATGTCGGCACTCTTCTACTGCCCGAAGGTTGCCGAGCGCCGAGCGCCACACGTACACGGCTCTCTTTGTGTGAGTGAGCGTGCAATGGGACAAAACTGGCATCTCTGCCGGGAAGATAAAGAAGGCCATCCGGCTCCACGCCCGACGGAACATGGTCGAGAGGTGGAAAAACCACCTCTCTGTCCCTAACACCTTTGGGCAATGGACCGTCGGGGCTATCCGGCCCTGTCTGGCAGAGTGGCTGGACAGGGCCCAGGGCGAGTTAACCTTCCGATTCACGCAGGTGGCGACAGGGCACGGCTGTTTCGGCGACTACCTGTGTAGAATCGGAAAAGAGTGCACCACACAGTGTCACCACTGTGAAGAATGGAGAGACTCGGCGCAGCACACTCTGGCCGAATGCCCGGCCTGGGATGTGCAGCGCCGAGCCCTCACAAGTGCTGTGAGGGATGATCTCTCGCTGTCGGTCATCGTACCCAAGATGATCGACAGCGAGGAGGCTTGGTCCGCCGTCGTCTCTTTCTGCGAATCAGTAATGACGCAGAAGGAGGCGGCGGAGAGAGTCAGGAGACGGGAGGCGGTGCCGCCTCCTGTGGATAGCGCGGAAGAGGAGACGGAGGAGGAGGGGGAGGCGGACTCGCCTCCCTCCTCTCCCGTCGCAGGACGGACACGCAACAGGATAGGGAGGCACCGTCATCTCCCAGAAGATGACACTAGGGGGAGGGTGTAGGCGTAAATCGGCCTTTCGTGGCCACTTTTGCCCTCCCCTCCCGCCCCTCTCACCCACCGACAGGGAGGGCCTGGGAGGAGAGCTGAGCTCTCCCTCCCTTCTGCGTGCACAGCGCCTCCATGGTGGGGGCGCATGCAGTGAGTGAGTCTCCCCCGTGGGGGGTGGCCACCATGGGAAGCAAGAGGGGGGTGGAGTGCAATAGTCTCTTCATCCCTCCTCCATAGGGAGTATGCGCTGTGCTTCCCTCCTCTCTAAGGAGGGGGGACTTGGTGCGTTTCCCTCGGGGTTCGGTCGGCCAGAGACGGACTCCCGAGGAAGGCGGACGGGTGGCGTGGCCCCACCTGTCCGCATAAGAGGAAAGGCGGGGAGGACTACTGAATGCCCTCCCCCAGGAAGGAGACCCGGCGGCAGCCAAAAGCCGCCGGGTCCTAAGTGCGGAGGGGAGCCCACAGACAAGGACCTGAAGTATTACCACAAAGTTCCGGGTCCTTGTCTGCCCCTTCTGCGCGAGGAAGGCCACCTCGGGGGTTTTAGCGGGTATACCGGTGGAATCGCACTTTATCGCTGCCGGGACTCCCGCATAACCTTCACCCGATTCCCCTAGGGTGAGGGTATCCATAAAGGATTTCCCCCGAGATATAAAAAAAAATCCCACTTGTGGGAGTACCGCGCCGAGTATATAATCCAGCCTCTCCGGCAGACAGCAATCTATCCTTATTCCGACTCGAGACGCTCGAAGCTTTAGAGCGCACTCTGAGAATTCGAAGCTACCGACTCCTACTCCTCGCTCCCTGGTCCAGAGCGGTACCGTGCCCGGTTGAACGTATCCGACGGCCAGTATTCCAGTGTACTACGGGCGCTCCCGTGTGCACTACCACCCTTCTGATTCAGGGAACAGGTGCTCCTGTCCTCGGCCGACCGCAGTCGGCATCCGGATCCGTCTCACTCCTAACACCGAGTCCTCGACGATGGTCCAACAGCCGTTTTCACGGCTCCGGACCGAAATAGCCGTTTTCACAGCTCCTGAGAGGAACAGTTACATAACAATCGTTTTTACGGCTCCCGACCGAAATAGTCATTTTCACGGCTCTCGTACACCATTTGTTCTTGCGACACCTGACCGGGTCGTTTCTGCGATCTCGGTGAAAACAGCCGTTTTCACGGTTCCGTATCGTGAAGATCCGCACTCAGCGATCTATCCTCGCTCCCTGGTTACATCGTCATACGACGAGGTTTCGGATGTACAAATCGGTTTTTGAATAAGGAATTTGTAGAGTTTCTTAGAATCTCAATAAAAATTGTAGAAATTCTTCATTTGATACGCAATTGCTACATCCGACAAAATTGTATGACAAATATAATATTAGTCTTAACATTATAAGTATGTTGCGTTGATCTCATCTTTTACAAAATATAATAGTGTTTTTATAGAAAAGTTTTCCTAATATATAAAATTATTGACATCCTTTTCAGTTTTATGTTTATATAATTATGTTATAATACATACATTGTGATTTTATATTTTATAAAATATCGTTCTGGAAAACTTCCTAATATATAAAATTAAGTAATGAATTAAGTAATTAATATTATTTTCAATCTTTATATATATTTATATATGTATATAATATATATATATATATATATATATATATATATATACAGGGTGATTCAAAATAACCCCTGTGTCCCTGAAATGACATATTCTTGAATCAATTTTAAGACGATTTTTCCTTCGGCAAAATTTCGTCCGAAGCTTAGTTTTGAATTATTAAAGAAAGTAGTTAACGTATGACGGGTCGAATACAAGAGGCAGGCAAGGGTGGCGCGATTCACCGTCAGACGCGGGAGCTTACGCGGGGCGCCTGCTGTGATCAGCTGATCGCTATACACATACAGACACACATGCGAACACATACATTCTCTCTCTGTCTGTCTGTCTGTCTCTCTCTCTCTCTCATTCGCTCACTCACCTGTAAATTTTTTTTTTTTTTTTTTACGAGAGAGGGGAAAATGCATTTTATGCATACCCACCGGTCGATCCAGTGAGTTATGTGGGACTCGAGTACCAAGTCGAATTACCAACTCGGTACTCCCTACCCACTAAAAACCCCTCTCTTTTCACGAATTTCCTTTGACACACTGTCCCTCTGACTTCCCGAGATCTGTTTTCACATAACGTCAAAAAATAGTTATCATTACCTTGTTCGATGACTTTTGATGTATTGCTGTAATTGCTTGAAGGAGAAATGAATTTTCCGATAGATCGTACGTTCTCAAATTTAACGTAGATATCACGTTGCAAAAGACAAGAAATCCACACTAAATTATTAACTGAAAGTTTTTCTTCTTTCATGAACTGTATTCTTTTATAAACTTTAACGTAATCACATTTATTTACTCACTCGATGAGATGAGAAATTTACTAATGACTCTATCACTGATCACTATTAATCACTGTCGAATAATAACTGTTGGCGATTAAAAATCACTCGATGAAAGATACACGCGCGGACACGTTACTACACGACGCGACGACGCGACAATGCGACGATAATTATTCGGCGACTGCAAGCAGTTTTTTGTCATGGTAGGTTGCGGTAGGTTAAGGTACTACTGGCGCTATCGAACGCGATCATGTGTTCGATTGAAGAATGCGGTAAACATAATAAACATTTAACATATTAATATTATTATTATCATGAATGTGTGTGATATCCATACATCGTATGATATTTATTTAAAAATTAATTAGATTAAATAAGTGTTTTTAAAATATTTATTACTTTTATTATTATCTTAAATAAATATTTAATATTAATATTTTATATGATAATAGTAAAAGTAATAAATATTTTAAAAGCACTTATTTAATCTAATTAATTTTTAAATAGATATCATACGATGTATGGATATCACACACATTCATGATAATAATAATATTAATATGTTAAATGTTTATTATGTTTACCGCATTCTTCAATCGAACACATGATCGCGTTCGATAGCGCCAGTAGTACCTTAACCTACCGCAACCTACCATGACAAAAAACTGCTTGCAGTCGCCGAATAATTATCGTCGCATTGTCGCGTCGTCGCGTCGTGTAGTAACGTGTCCGCGCGTGTATCTTTCATCGAGTGATTTTTAATCGCCAACAGTTATTATTCGACAGTGATTAATAGTGATCAGTGATAGAGTCATTAGTAAATTTCTCATCTCATCGAGTGAGTAAATAAATGTGATTACGTTAAAGTTTATAAAAGAATACAGTTCATGAAAGAAGAAAAACTTTCAGTTAATAATTTAGTGTGGATTTCTTGTCTTTTGCAACGTGATATCTACGTTAAATTTGAGAACGTACGATCTATCGGAAAATTCATTTCTCCTTCAAGCAATTACAGCAATACATCAAAAGTCATCGAACAAGGTAATGATAAC
This sequence comes from Camponotus vicinus, assembly GCF_025532165.1. Classification (NCBI taxonomy): domain Eukaryota; kingdom Metazoa; phylum Arthropoda; class Insecta; order Hymenoptera; family Formicidae; genus Camponotus; species Camponotus vicinus. The sequence goes on along the minus strand of NW_028141956.1, from coordinate 17,775,059 downwards.
TATTTTTTGACGTTATGTGAAAACAGATCTCGGGAAGTCAGAGGGACAGTGTGTCAAAGGAAATTCGTGAAAAGAGAGGGGTTTTTAGTGGGTAGGGAGTACCGAGTTGGTAATTCGACTTGGTACTCGAGTCCCACATAACTCACTGGATCGACCGGTGGGTATGCATAAAATGCATTTTCCCCTCTCTCGTAAAAAAAAAAAAAAAAAATTTACAGGTGAGTGAGCGAATGAGAGAGAGAGAGAGACAGACAGACAGACAGAGAGAGAATGTATGTGTTCGCATGTGTGTCTGTATGTGTATAGCGATCAGCTGATCACAGCAGGCGCCCCGCGTAAGCTCCCGCGTCTGACGGTGAATCGCGCCACCCTTGCCTGCCTCTTGTATTCGACCCGTCATACGTTAACTACTTCCTTTAATAATTCAAAACTAAGCTTCGGACGAAATTTTGCCGAAGGAAAAATCGTCTTAGAATTGATTCAAGAATATGTCATTTCAGGGACACAGGGGTTATTTTGAATCACCCTGTATATACACATATATGGGCGCATCCCGTTTGGACACGTAACAATTGGACACAGAACGATCGGACACTGAACGATCGGACACTGCACGATCGGACATTGCACGATTGGTGCAAACCCATGTGTAACCATCCAATAATAAACCTCGTTTAATACTGAAAGCACACGGCAGTGTGTGTTGAACCTCGTTTCGCATGGAATATTGCAAACCATGTGGAACGGTGTCCAATCGTGCAGTGTCCAATCGTACAGTGTCCAATCGTGCAGTGTCCAATCGTGCAGAGTGCGTGTCCAATCGTGCAGTGTCAAATCGAGATCGTCCCAATTGCGCACATTCCCGATCGGACACGATGACATTTCCCGATCGGGGATACATGCCTTCGCCCTGTGCTTTTAATGCGAAACGAAGTCTATTATTGTACGGTTTCACATGGGTTCTACACACGAAATGAGTTCAATTCACAACGCCCTATGCTTTCAGTGCGAAACCAGGTCTATTATTGTACGATTTCACATAAGTTTGTGTCCGATCGGGACTGTGTCCGATCGGGTCTGTGTCCGATCGGGTCTGTGTTCGATCGGGACTGTGTCCGATCGAGTCTGTGTCCGATCGGGATTGTGTCCGATCGGGTCTGTGTCCGATCGAGTCTGTGTTCGATCGAGTCTGTGTCCGATCGAGTTTGTGTCCGATCGGAAAATGTCGTGTCCGATTGGGAATGTGCGCAATCGGAACTCACTCGTCCAATCGTGCAGTGTCCAATTGTTCCGTGTCTAATATTACGTGTCCAATCGTTCAGTGTCCAATCATTACGTGTCCAATCGTTCAGTGTCCAATCATTACGTGTCCAAAAAAGTGTCACCCGTGTAATACTCCTGTGTTTGAATAATAAGTGAATATACGTTTTAATCTAAATAATTGTCTTAACAAATAATTGTTTTAAATATTGGGGAATGGAATAAAGTATGAAAAATAAACTTTACTTACGTGTATTGTAGATCTGTATTTATCAAATGTATATAAACTAAAATTTGTTTACAAAAGTTATAACGGCAGTGCCGTTACTAGAGCCGAGTTCACGAACACTCGCTCGCGCCAAGTTGGCGCTAAGTGCCGCCGATTGAGTATCTCGACCGAACCGCGGATCGAGAGCCGCTGATTGAGAAGCGCGGCCTACCCCACTGCGATACGTATGACCGTGTGCGGGTATCCAACCGGCTATATAAGGCGGCCGCTCCGGCAGACCGAGACCTATTCCTGTCCCGACTCTCGGGACGCTCGAAGTCACAGGGCGCACTCTGGGCATTCGAAGCTTACCGAGCTCCTATCCTTGCTTTGGTCCAGAACACGGTCGCTACCGTGCCCGGGTGCACTCGACAACCAGTAGCATCCCGTCGAGCCACGGACGATCCGGTCCAGGGTACGGGCGCTCTCGTACTCGGTCACAACCGACGTCCGGAACTGTCCGGCTCATCCTCGAAGACCTGATAGCCGTTCTCACGGCTCCCGGACGAACAGCAGTTTCCACGGCTCCCGGACGACAGCCGTTGCTACGACTCCTGGAATAACAACCGCCTTCACGACCCTAGATCCCAACCGTGTTCCTACCCGATAGCGATACCCGCGGTTTTCGACCGAACCAACCGTTTCATTGGTCTCGCGTTGCACCAATCCGTGTCCGTTAGTTGTTCTGCAGTGTCCTGTCTTAATTCCTCTGGTCTAGAGCCCGGTTGCTACCGGGCCCGGTCGGTTGCAACCGACGTCCAGTATCTCGGTGTACTACGGGCGCTCTCGTGTACACCACCCTGAGGACGGGTGCTCCCGTCCTCGGTCGACCATGGTCGGCAGACCCTGTTAGACCCGTGTCCGTGGCTAGTTCCACGCGACTACCCTATAGGTATCTCGCGTCCGCGTCCGCGTCTAGGTACACGCGACCACCCTGTAAATATTATCCTCTCGCATCCGTGCCTAGCCTTTACGCGATAGCTCTGTAAATACCCTGCGTTTTAGAATAAGGTCTGTGTTTATAAATAAGTTGCGTCTGATCCGCGTCGTATAACATGTGATAGCTCTGTAAATACCTTGCATTTTAGAATAAGGTCTGTGTTCGTAAGTAAGTTGCGTCCGATTCGCGTTGTGTAACACGCGATCACTCTGCACATATCCTGCGTCATTAGATTAAGGTTTGTGTTCGTAAATTCGTTGCGTCCGATCCGTGTTGTATCGTACGCGACTACCCTGTACACATCTTACGTTCGTCGCGAGAAATCCGTGTCCGTCACGAACTGTACGCGACCAGCGTGTAAAGATCTTGCGTCCGCATTTCTAGTTGTACGCGTCCTCTTAAAAATACACCTGTTTGTGAAGTTTAGTTTAAGGATTACGGAATAAAGAGTTTGTTTGTAATTAACACGTGTAGTTCTACGAGCCTGAGCCTCCCCTTCTCCCGAATCCTGACACCGGCGAGCCGATCCGCGGCGTCAGGAAAGGTGTCCGTTACAAAGGTCCGTTACAAAGTAATTACATATATTCATATTTAAAATTATTAAACAATATTTATGAAGAATATAATAATTATGTGTGATATATACAGGCTGTCCCGGGTTTTTCCACTTTGGGGGCTTATTCTACAAGTTGAAATAAGAAAAAAATGTTATATGGTTTGTTTGGAAACGCTTTATTACGAAGTTATGAAGAAAAATGTTTACAAACCAAAAATAATGAGTCAAACGTATTTATCCTCTCATTTCGAAGTGTTGTCCTTGTACGTTGATACAAGCTTCACATCGATGTCTTATGGAACTTATTACATCACAAATTTTCTGAACGTTTTGTCGAATTTTAATAACTGAGTTTGTAATTCGTTGTACTAGTTCTTCAAGTGAAGTCACCTCTGTATGGTAAACCTTATCTTTTAAAGTTCCCCATAGATAAAAATCCATTGAAAATCCATTTATGAAGTAGGTAATCTTAAATAAACACTAAGAGTGTTGTTTGGGACGATATCATGTTATTTGTAATAACTTCGTAATAAGGCGTTTCTAAACAAACTTCATATAACACTTTTTTTCTTATTTTAACTTGTAGAATAGCTCCTAAAGTTTGTCCGGAAATACCCGGGACACCCTGTATACTAAAAAAGACAGAGCCGGTTTTAGCAATATTGGCGCCCTGGGCAAAATTATCGTGGCGCCTATTCAAAGGCTCGAAATTCTTGAGGAAGAAAATACAAAGTGGTAATATCGAACAATGGACCTTATTTTGTTTTTAGATTGTGGGAAATCCCTCGCAAGCTACACGAAGAAAAGATTTCAGAAAAATTCCCATGCTGTCACTATGAAAGAGATGTAAAAAACTTTTATTGGAGATTTTTATGATACAGCACAGTAAATTTCCAATAAAAGTTTTTGCATCTCTTTTATAGTGACAGTATGGGAATTTTTCTAACTTTTTTCTCTCTGTGTAGCTAAGTAAAAATTTACGGCCCATAAAAATCGGAACCGTATGTGTAAAAAGAATAACTAAATAGTAGATTCTAGATGCATACATTTAACAGTTAACGTTTAGAGTGTCGGCATTTTTCATAAAAAATAGTGGTCTTTTTGGTCGAACGATAGTGTTAAGAGAACTTTCCTTTAGCTTTAAACCCAGAGCTAACGACGTGGACGTAGAAAGCTTTTGTAGCTCCTTTTTTATTTTATTTTTTTGTATTTTTTTGTATTTGTATTTTTTTGTATTTTTTAATTTTTTTTAATTTTTTTTTGTATTTTTTAAATTTTTTTACCCAGAGCTAATGATGTAGATGTAGAAAGTCTTTGCAGCTCCTTTTTTTTATATATTTTTGTTTTTTTTAATTTTTTAGTATTTTTTAATGTATTTTTTTATTTTTTGCTGGTACCCTAGAGGACCCAGAGCTAACGACGTGGACGTCGTTTATATATATATATTTTTGAAATTATAAAAAAATTTTTTGCTTTTAATATTTCCTTTTATTATTTTTTTATAAATATATCTTTCTTTAATTTTTTTTTGTTCCCTAGAGGACAGAAGTTACACGAGCGTTCAGAAATTAGGGATGTCTAAAAAAATTTTACTTTCCGGGCCTTTTTGTTGGCAAACTCTCGAACCAAATCGGCGAAATCTAAGTTTTCGACAATTTCATTTTCAATTGAAAGAGTAGCTAAGTTAATAAATCTTGTTTGCGAAATCGTCGATCGTAGATATGACTTTATTAACTTAAGTTTAGAAAAACTGCGTTCTCCACTTGCTACCGATACAGGAATAGTTACCAAAATGCGAAACGCAATCCATACACTTGGATAAAGTTCTTGAATATTGCGCTGTTTAATGAAGTTTAAAACGTAGATGAGAGTAATATCATCGCTATCCGGAAGAAAATCTTTAAGACTGACGAGTTCATCACATAATAAATGCATCTATATCGGAATCGGGGCCAATAGTAAGTTTTCGTTCGAGATCAACGCAGAATTTCAGAACTTCATTTCTTTCAGGTATCTTTTTTATATTGTACAAAAAGACCATGTTTCTGAATAATTTTGTAACTGTTTGAACCTTTCTTTTATTGACATTAAAGAGGTGTCCAATAATTTATTGAAGAATTCAATTTCAAACTTTTTTCTGAGGATTCGATGGGTTGGTCCATGGCAATTTCACCAACCTGGCGTTTTATGCGTTGTACTCGTTTAATTGGCTTAAAAACACAGGTTCGATTTATAGTTCTTTCGCCAGGTCACTTACTGTCAAAAGAGCTTTTTTGAAACCAGTTTTTCGGTATTCTTTTAAGAATTTACAACAGTTTTCCAACATTTGTGTGCATTTACCGAGATCCACAGTTTTTGATTGAAGAGATTTACTCACGACATTGATTTGAAAAAGAATCTCGTACCAAGCAACTAGGGAAACTATGAAGCCAAAATCTTTCAAATGTTCTGCTAGAGTGATTGTCTCGTGTGAGATAGCAACATCGTTTTTTTCAGTTTCATTAGCCAATGTGACTAAAGTCTGATAGTGGACTACTTTTACACTGTTTATTTTTGCTTCCCAACGTGTATCACTCAGTTTTTTCAAACACGATAGAGTTTTAAGTGATCGGTTAGGATTTTCCATCGACTAACAGAGGCAGAAAGTAGTGTAAATAATCTCTGTAAGACCCCAAACAAAATAATTGATATTACCGACGATTTAGCAGCTTCACACAGTACGAGATTGTAGCTATGGCATCCACACGGTACAAAGAAAGCCAAGGGGTTTAAATCTAAGATTTTTTTTGTACATTAATATTTTTTCCCTTCATGTTGGTTCCGTTATCGTACCCTTGACCCCTACAATAATTATGCAGTTCAAGTCCGTATTTATTTAATACGTTTAAAATCACTTCGGTAAGCCTTGCACCACTAGAGTCATCGACAGGAATGAATTCTATGAAATGCTCCTTTATGCTTTTATTATTGTCATCTGATAAGTCAGCGATTCGAATTGTTAAAGAAAGTTGTTCCGTGTGACTTATGTCTGAGATGCAGTCAGCTATAATGGAACAATATTTGGAATTTTTGGCTCGCGATACAATTTCAGATCTTACTTTTCCGCCCATCAGATCTATTAATTCATTTTGAATATCTTTTCCGCAATAGTGGTCCAAAATATCACCCGCCATTGCCAACTTCAAGTGTTCCTGCATGATCGGATCAAACTTACCTACTAGTTCTACTAGTCCCAAGAACTGACCATTGTTCCGCGTGTATAATTTGTCCGAAATTCCTCTGAATGCCATATTATTTTTCGCGAGGTAAAGAATAATATTCATCAACTGAATCAAAACATTATTCCACCGCAATGTTTCTCTGCTAATTAATTTTTGCTCTTCGCAATCAATCGTTTTTCCTCTCTTCAACGGGAGAGCATTTGTCTCGTGACGCGTTGCGCCGTCCCTGCCTGCCCGTTGTATCGGACTCGTGAGTAGCCAACTATTTTCTATTATAACTCAAAAATTAAGCTTTGGACAAAATTTTTCAAGAGAAAAAATAGTCTTAGAATTCGTTCAAGAATATCATATTTCAAAGATATCAGGTTGTTTTGAATCACCCTGTATACAGGGCGATCCTGAAAAACGTTATGTCTTTAAAATGACGTATTCCTGACACCATTCTAAGACAATTTTTCCTTTACCAAAATTTGATTTGAAGCGTAGTTTTTGAATTATGAGCAAAAATAGTTAGTAAATCACGCGTCGGGTACAGAAGGCAGGCAGGAGCGGCGCGGCGTGCCGCGAGCGCGGGCGCAGCTGACCGCCCGACGGGTGATTATCACCGCATGAGTCGCTAACTATTTTATCTTATAACATAAAATTATGCTTTAAATAAAAGTTTGGTAAAGAAGAAAATGTCTTAGAATTACGTCAGAAATACGTGTTCCTTAAAATAACGTTATTTTAATAATGAAAAGTTGTTCCGGATCGCCGGCCGTCCGACGTTGCAATCAGCTGATTGCTACACGCGATGTGTGTATGGCGGAGTGTGTGCGTAAGAGAGAGAGAGAAAGAGAGAGAGAGAGGGAGGGTAGGAGGGACAGACATTCATACACACGCACGCACTTTTTTCTCGCTCTCTTTCTCTCTTTTACGCAACACTCATACACTCTCTCATTCAGTCTCTCACTCACACTCTCTCGGTCACTCACTCACTCACTCACCTGCTTACTCACTTGCTCACTCACCTTGTAGCAGCGTAGCGAATCTTCATGCTATGTATTGTTGTTATCTGCTGCACGGTTATGATTGCTAGAGATGCGCGACACATCGAAATTTTTTCGATTATTAATCTCACACTCGATTGACACAATACAGATTACACGATAACGAGTTTACTGCTTATTCACTCACTATTGATTTATCGATACCAAAAATTACTTTCAAAGAAACGCGAATGCAAACAACACATGACTCGACGCGAAGCGACGGACCGCGGACACTGCGCGACCACAAGAGTTATGTTGCCAGAAACGCGACACGCGACATCTAACAAACGACTTGCGCGTGGCGCGTGATTGACGCGAGATAAGACGAACGATCGGCTAAAACCTTCGCATTGCGAATGCGGTAGAAAACATGAAACGTATAATGACATACTTAAAAAATTAATTATTTATTATAAATAATAACTATTTCTAATTATAATAAATAATAATTATTTATTGCGTAAAAGAGAGAAAGAGAGCGAGAAAAAAGTGCGTGCGTGTGTATGAATGTCTGTCCCTCCTACCCTCCCTCTCTCTCTCTCTTTCTCTCTCTCTCTTACGCACACACTCCGCCATACACACATCGCGTGTAGCAATCAGCTGATTGCAACGTCGGACGGCCGGCGATCCGGAACAACTTTTCATTATTAAAATAACGTTATTTTAAGGAACACGTATTTCTGACGTAATTCTAAGACATTTTCTTCTTTACCAAAATTTTATTTAAAGCATAATTTTATGTTATAAGATAAAATAGTTAGCGACTCATGCGGTGATAATCACCCGTCGGGCGGTCAGCTGCGCCCGCGCTCGCGGCACGCCGCGCCGCTCCTGCCTGCCTTCTGTACCCGACGCGTGATTTACTAACTATTTTTGCTCATAATTCAAAAACTACGCTTCAAATCAAATTTTGGTAAAGGAAAAATTGTCTTAGAATGGTGTCAGGAATACGTCATTTTAAAGACATAACGTTTTTCAGGATCGCCCTGTATACAGGGTGGACCATTTTAACTTTTAATGGAGAATAACTCGAAAACCAAGCCCGGGAGAGAAAAATGTTTCAGACAAAAGTTGTTTGGTTTCGAGGGGGCCATAAGATGGTATCATTGGTTTGACCTTGAAGAGTTATTTGAAGGTCACATGAAGGTCACCTTCAATTTCTTAAATGGAACCTACTACTTGTCATTACATATTCTTGTAGCTTATCTCGAGAGCTTTCCAAAACACTATAATTAAGTACCTTTTCGTTAAGTACTTTTTGAGTTATGAGGCTTGAAATAATTTCTTAATTTTACATAAACCGTAAAATATCTTGTAAAATATTCATTTTTCGATTATCTTACCTTAATACTTTTATGTACAAAATAATGAGAGGAATCAACTGGTGTAAAGAAAACACATAGTTGTTTTAAAGAAAAAATATGTAATTTGCAATTAACAATTCCATATTTTTTCTTAAAAACAACTATGTGTTTTCTTTACACCAATTGATTCCTCTCATTATTTTGTACGTAAAAGTATTGAGGTAAGATAATCGAAAAATGAATATTTTACAAGATATTTTACGGTTTATGTAAAATTAAGAAATGATTTCAAGCCTTATAACTCAAAAAGTACTTGAGGGAAAAATATTTTATTATAGTGTTTTGGAAAGTCCTCGAGATAAGCTACAAGAATATGTAATAAAAAATAGAGGGTTCCATTTAAGAAATTGACGGTGACCATCACGTGACCTTCAAATGACTCTCCAAGGTCAAATCATTGCCACCATCTTATGGCCCCCTTCAAGGTACACAACTTTTGTCTGAAACATTTCTTTCTAAAGTGCATAGTTTATGAAATATTCGACCGTATCGGGACTTTTGGGACACCCTGTATATAAAAACCGATTATGGATACCGCCCATAGTAGGTATACGGGTATACCCTATATCTACATACGAGTGAATACCAGACAGTGGCGCCCTTTCAGATTTGGCGCCCAGGGCGATCGTCCAACCATGCCCTACTCTAAAACCGGCTCTGGAAGAAGAATAGTATTTATTTCATAAATACTGGATATATCTATTGAGGGAGAATAGTATTTATTTCATAAATAGTATTCTTCTTGAATACATACAATGTGTTCGAAATGTGCCGGACCAGTAAAATATCTTGAAAACGAGACATTTTAGAAAAAAGTGTTTCATACAAAAGTTGTTGAGTTTCAACAAGTGCATTAAATAACAAAACTTATTTGACCTTGAGCGTAACCATGGAGGAGCTCTCAAGGTCAACTTTAAAATTCTTAATGGAAACCTCTAATTTCTATTCAATATTCTATAGCATATCTCGAGAGCTTTCCAAAACACTATAATAAAGTATTTTTTCATTGAGTACTTTTCGAATTATGAGGCTTGAAATAATTTCTTAATTTGACATAAACCATAAAATATTCATTTTTCGATTATCTTAATACTTTCATGTACAAAATAATGAGAGGAATCAATTGATATAAAGGAAACACATAATTGTTTCTCAGAAAAAATATATAATTTGTAATTAACAATTACATATTTTTTCTTAAAAACAACTATGTTTTATAATTATAATTATAATTCACATATTTCTATAATTGAAATTAATTACAGGTATGTAATTCACAAACTTTGTAAAATTATGTATATTTGTAAAATTGTAAAATTATGTGTATTATAATGTGACCCGAGCACGCCAAGTTTTTGTAAGTTGTTTCGGTCTTAATTTTTTTAGTTCTGAATTTACTTGGCAAAATTTATGATTAATTTCAAAATCAAGTGACGCGGTAGCGTCGCGACGCCAAGTACATAAAAAATAGGATCCGAGCATTGAGAGTCTGTTCTGGACGCGGCGATACCAAGTAGTTTATCCGGAATTTTAGGTCTAATGAACTTTCGGCTAAGATATTTAATAAACTAAAGCCATAATCAGAAATCTAACGATACTTTTATGATATAATATGAATATAAGCTTTCGATTGCAACCAGTTTCAAAAAAATCGAGTCAAGAAGTGATGATCGAATATCAGAATTGTGACATTTTTCATTCTTTTCTTCCTTTTCCAGGTTCAGACTCACGTATATATGCTCACACGCACACACGCAAAGCGAGTTTGTTCCTAAAGTGGCGTTCACACCGTGCATACGATTATTGTTTCGATGTGTAAAATGCTTTAAGAGACAAAATCATATGTGTGCATGTGCGTGCATACACGTGATATGTATATGTATGTATGTACGTATGTGTGAGAGATTAATTTATTGTATAGTAACAGTTTTCAAAAACCATCGCTTAAAAAAGTAAATTTCAAAAATCACCCCTTGAGGATGAAAAATAATATCTCGAAAATGATGCGTCGCAGAAATGTGGGACCTACGCCATTAATTAAGGCTTCTATAAAGACTAATTTACCGTATAATAATAATTTTTAAAAGCCTCCCCTTGGAGGTGAAATCTAATATTTTAGAAACGGTGCACCACAAAAATATAAAACCTGTATTATTAGTTATGACTTTGTTATAGTCCGAAAGACTATAACTTTATTTTACTGTTAATATAAATGTTATAATTTGAACGCGATAGAATGTTCGCGAACCGCGTAAAACCGCCATCTCAGCGAATCATGCGCGAGTTCGCCGGAAACGCAAAAATGCCAACGAAGGGTTTCGACTTTGAACCTTCTTCTCTTGCACTTAGACTTGACCGCCACGAAAAAACTTCCATGACCGTATATAGTCATGTCGCTAGGCGATCCCCTCCAAAATACCCTCAAAAAACGAGGTGTTAAAAACCGTCCACCGCGAGTCCGCGGCGGACAGTCGTTAATAGAAGATCAATAAAATAAGAACACGAACAGAAGGGCTAGTCGCTACTTAGCGTATCGAATTATAAAAGAAAAGTTATTTTTCTCGCCTATAACTTCTTTGGGGGGTAAGAGGGGTATTATAAGAATCTCGAATTGAGATTATAAATTTTACTTGGTTTAACCAAGATAAATCCATGTCCTGTACACAAATATTAGTTTCACAGAAAAATTATTTTTCTGTGAAACTGTCGCACGATCACCCGCGTTTGGCTCTTATAGCCTTTGATATCTTAATATTTGTAAAGGAAAAGTTAGTATCAAAATATAATAGAATTGAGAACGAGATTGTTGATATCAAGGACAGAGGCTCGTATTAAATAAAGAAGATATATATACAAGGTGTAACTGAAAAAGCGCCCACGGAGCAAATAGCGTTATTCCTGATTAAAAATCGAGTCGAAAAGTCCTGAATCATTTTTTTCTATTATGCTTAATAAAGCGGTAATTATTGAGTAAGGTTGCGCCAATAAGTACCGACCTTTAGACGGGCGCACATCAGTGAGCCGCGCGCCTGGTATATACAGGGCGCCTATATATACAGTGTGTCCCATTTTAAATAATACGCTCAAATATCTCCGAAACGGTGCGTTAAATAAAAAAATGTATCAAAAGTTGTATGGCTTGAAGGGGGCCATTAGATGGTGGCAATGATTTGACCTTGGAGAGTCATTTGAAAGTCACGTGAAGGTCACCGTCAATTTCTTAAACGGAATTCCCTATTTTTTATTGCATATTCTTGTAGCATATCCCGAGGGCTTTCCAAAACACTATAATAAAATATTTTTCCCTCAAGTACTTTTTGAGTTATTAGGCTTGAAATCATTAATTTGGTAGCCCTATATGGAGCCCCAGTATGGGCCGAAGATGTATCGGCCGCCTGTCGATTAAAGGATATGCTCCGAAGGATGCAGCGACGGGTGGCCATACGAGTGGCTAGGGGCTACCGAACGGTGAGCCACGCGGCGGCAACGGTCTTGTCCGGCATGCCACCTCTGGATCTCGCGGCCCAAATGTACAGATCAATGTACGTACGGGTCCGCGAGCTCCGAAACAGGGGGGTGCTGATCACCGGCAAGATCCGTGCCATGGCAAAGGACCAGGCTCGACGGTCCATGATCCTCAAGTGGCAAAAGTCACTTGAGAATCCCAATATAGCGGGGAGGCGGACCGTCGAGGCCATAAGACCCTGTCTATCGCAGTGGATAGACGGGGTCAAACGAGAAGGAATCACCTACAGGATGACACAGGTGCTCTCCGGACACGGCTGTTTCGGGAAGTTCCTGTGCAGGATCGGCAAGGAGCGCACCGCGGAGTGCCACCACTGCGACCATCCGCACGACTCGGCGCAGCACACGCTGGAAGCCTGTCCAGAGCCTGGCCGAGCGTGCGGAACTAATGGTTGCAGTGGGGCACTCTCCCTCCCGGCCGTCATCAGAGCTATGGTCGGGAGGGCAGAGGCGTGGAAAGCTGTGTCCTCCTTCTGCGGCAGAGTGATGCTGCGGAAGGAGGACGCGGAGAGGGTGAGGCGCGGCGAAGGACAGCGCAGTGCCAATCCCCCTCTGCTGAGAGACGGGGGCATGCCTCCGCCGGCCGGGCCACCCCCGAAAAGGCGGAGGCATTATAGCCCCCGTCGTCCCCTTCCACGCACTAACGGGAGGGGATGACCTCGACAGGGGGCGGGGAGTCGGTAACTATGTGTTTTCTTTACACCAATTGATTCCTCTCATTATTTTGTACGTAAAAGTATTAAGGTAAGATAATCGAAAAATGAATATTTTACAAGATATTTTACGGTTTATGTAAAATTAAGAAATTATTTCAAGCCTCATAACTCAAAAAGTACTTAACACAAAGATACTTAATTATAGTGTTTTGGAAAGCTCTCGAGGTCAGCTACAAGAATATGTAATGACAAGTAGTAGGTTCCATTTAAGAAATTGAAGGTGACCTTCACGTGACCTTCAAATGACTCTTCAAGGTCAAACCAATGGTACCATCTTATAGCCCCCTCGAAACCAAACAACTTTTGTCTGAAACATTTTTCTCTCCCAGGCTTGGTTTTCGAGATATTCGACTGGATGGATTAAAATGGGCCACCCTGTATATATACACACACACACGTTTGTTTATAAGTGTAGAAATATATATGTATTAACTATAAAACGTTTGAATAAAAAAGTATTATAAAATATATAAGCTTGACGGTTCCGAGGATTTACATTGGGTTTCCCCAGCTACCCCACACCCCGTGCCGCTCCCGGCACAACATCTTGGTGGCAGCGGTGGGATTGAATCGCCGAAAAAAATCCTGGATTTCTAACGCCTGCAACAAAAAGAAAATATAAAATTAATAAAGTGGACGGAGCAACTGCTATATTAAAGCAGACGGACTCAAGCAGACCACTCAGCACGTAACACAGAAAGCCAACAAGCAATAAGGGATCACGGTCAAGCAGCTAATCTGAAAAGGAGCACCAAAGACCAAGGACCAACGTCGATCCACGACCTTCGCATAGGCAACGCTTCACCTGTGTGAAGTTAGCCCCGCACTTTTTGAATTTTATATTTTTATTAATTGTGCTGCATTGTGCTACGTTTGTGCTGATTTGTGCCGCAAACCGTAGCTTAATAATTTAAACCATTTTATAGAAAATTAAAAAAAACGAAATTTGCGGGAGCCCCGCACTTTTCGAACTTTGAATTTTTATTGATTGTGCTGTATTGTGCTACGTTTGTGCTAATGTGTGCCGCAAACCGCAACTCAATAACTTGAACCATATTCGAGAAAGTTTAAAAAAAAAAAATTACTAGCCCCGCACTTTGTCTCAATCGAGTTCAATTTTTTTAAATAAATTGGCATTAGTTTGTGCCATATTATGCCGTTAAGTAAACTTTGTTATCTTATTTCATTTAGCTAAAAAAAATTCGTAAATTTAAAAACAATAATAATACATAAATCATTTTTTATAGCATTAATTGAATTTCTATCAAGTATGTTATATCGTCCTGATAATTAGGAAGGATAAACAGATAAAAAAATATGGGTAATTATAAAGTTTGATTAAATATTCAATAAAAAGTAGTGGGGATGAAAAAAATTTAACATTTTTTATTTTTTTTCTCTTGTGCTAGATTGTGCTAAACGAGTACAACAACTTTTTCTAATGACAAAATATCGTCAGATCATTAGTTTTTGTTGTGGGACAGAAATTAGAAACGAATTTTTAGGAATACAAAATTTTACATGCATGTATTTTTCAAACTATAACAGATAATCTGATTCTGCAAGTTGTGCTATGTTGTGCTACCAAAGACAAAAAAATAACAAAAGATGCATCAACAATCCCAGGGATTGAATAAATATCGATTAAAAGGGGATGGGTGTCAAAAAAATTTAATTTAAAAAATTTTTTTCTCTTGTGCCAGATTGTGCTAGACAAATACAACAACTTTTCCTAATGACAAAATTTTCTCAGATCGTTAAATTGCGTAACACATACGAAATTATAAATCGGACGTTAGGAAATTTTAGGAATGAAAAATTTTAAACTCGTGTAACTTACAAACAGCGATAGATAATCGAATTCCGCGAATTGTACTGATTTGTGCTAACAATAAGTGTGACGAACTAGCCAAACTCGAAAAAGGTAGAAAAAAATTAGAAAGTGATAAAATCTAACAAAATTAGTGGGGAGTGAAAATTATTTGATCAAAGTTCCACCTAGTGTGGGGGACTGTGTGCTGGCACTTTTCTTGATAATTAAAAGCCGCGTTTTGCATTACCCGGAACCAACGACGTGGACGTAGCGAAATTTCCTAACGTCCGATTACTAATTTCGTATGTGTTACGCAATTTAACGATCTGAGAAAATTTTGTCATGAGGAAAAGTTGTTGTACTCGTCTAGCACAATCTGGCACAAGAGAACAAAAATTTTTTTAATTAAATTTTTTTCACCCCCACCCCTTTTAATCGATATTTAATCAATCCCTGGGATTGTCGATGCATCTTTTGTTTGTTATTTCTTTGTCTTTGGTAGCACAACATAGCACAACTTGCAGAATCAGATTATCTGTTATAGTTTGAAAAATACATGCATGTAAAATTTTGTATTCCTAAAAATTCGTTTCTAATTTCTGTTCCACAACAAAAACTAATCTGACGACATTTTGTCATTAGGAAAAATTGTTGTACTCGTCTAGCACAATCTGGCACGAGAATAAAAATTAAAATAATTAAATTTTTTTTCACCTCCACCCCTTTTTAATCGATATTTAATCAATCCCTGGGATTGTTGATGCATCTTTTGTTATTTCTTTATCTTTGGTAGCACAACATAGCACAACTTGCAGAATCAGATTATCTGTTAGAAAGATAGTTTGAAAAATACATGCATGTAAAATTTTGTATTCCTAAAAATTCGTTTCTAATTTCTATTCCACAACAAAAACTAATGATCTGACGGTATTTTGTCATTAGAAAAAGTTGTACTCGTTTAGCACAATCTAGCACAAGAGATAAAAATAAAAAATGTTAAATTTTTTTTCACCCCACTTTTTTATTAAATATTTAATCAAATTTTATAATTACCTATATTTTTATATCTGTTTATCCTTCCTAATTATGAGGACAATATAACACAATTGATAGAAATTCAATTGTGCTATAAAATTCAAATGCTATAAAAAATGATTTATGTATTATTATTGTTTTTAAGTTTACGAATTTTTTTTAGCTAAATGAAATAAGATAACAAAGTTTGCTTAACGGCACAATACAGCACAAACTAATACCAATTTATTAAAAAAAATTGAACTCGATTGGGACAAAGTGCGGGTCTAGTAATTTTTTTTTAATTTTCTCGAATATGGTTCGTTATTGAGTTACGGTTTGCGGCACACATTAGCATAAACGTAGCACAATACAGCACAATCAATAAAAATTCAAAATTCGCAAAGTGCCGGGCTGCCGCAAATTTCGTTTTTTTAATTTTCTAAAAAATGGTTTAAATTATTAAGCTACGGTTTGCGGCACAAATCAGTACAAACGTAGCACAATGCAGCACAATTAATAAAAATATAAAATTCAAAAATTGCAGGGCTAACTTCACACATGTCAACGCTTTGCCGACGGACAGCGCGTCACCGACGGACAACGACCCGTATCTACTAGCAGCGTCAGCAGTCGAGCGAACCGATAAGCGACCATGCGATTCACCGTACTACTACTGTAAGTCGAAATTTAATTTAAATGTCGGAACCGTTAAACCGAATTCGATTTAATATCCCCCCAATTTTTGAGCGTGCCAGCACGATTGACAAATAGACTTGGTCTCGTAACACCGCTTCAAATTGCGGAAGAAACTATTCCCGATATACAAAATAGTGTGCGAAGAAATTTAGAGAATCAGTATTCGAATTCCGAATCTTCCGAAGCGCGCGAATAAGACGTTAACGATAATTTAGAACAGGACCGACAAAGCGTTAGTCGAGTTACTGTCAGGAGAAATTATTCACCGATATCCTTTGATACTAATCCCTTTGAGCCAAGTTCCGAAAGAAATATGGGTAACGAAGCCGTCGATAGAGAAATCGAACGCTTGCGAGCGCAACAGGCCGGACAAAATGCAGCCGCGAATTACGAAGACGCCGGTCGCCCGGTCGAAAGCACTAGTAATGTACTATTAGCCGAACTCGTACATAGTTTTCGAGAAATGCAAGACGAAATGACAGATTTACGCGAACAAGTGCGAAATGTACATATCAGTCAAGGAAACTTTAACGAGCCACGAGCGAATCTAAACGATGTCCCACACGACGTGACGTACGGACGTACCGAACGCGATATCAGAAATAGCCGTAGCGCAGCCCCGCACTATCTACCATTAGAAGAAGCGCTATCAATAATTCCCGAATTTGACGGATCATCGCGACATAAATTGCAAGAATTTTTAAACGCATGTACGCGATACAAAATATTAATCCCGCGGACGAAGAATCGTTGATGCAAGCGATTCTATATACTAAATTAAAAGGTAAAGCCATGCAAGACTTCGAGACGCGAAATATACAAACGTTCGAAGATTTAAAACAACAACTTGAAACATGCTACCAAGCAAAACAAAGCACAACTCATTTGCAAATAGAGTTTAATTCACTAAAACAAAAATCAAGCGAAACTGCACATGCATTCGGGCAACGTATCGATGCACTAGCTATGAAGTTATATGAATCTATCATGAAAGGAGAAGAACGATCTCCTTCATTCAGACAAGCGATACAAGAAACAATTAAAAAATAAGCTCTGATAAATTTCCAAATAGGATTATGCGATGAATTAAAAATTCTCGTGCGATCACAATGATATACTACGCTCCAAGAAGCGATAAATGGCGCGAGCGCGGAAGAGAAGCTTATCGGGCTGTCTATCACACTAGCACCCGGCTTCTCTAATAAAAATAAATTCGGCGCTAAACACACGCAACCAACTCGAGACACAAATATACAGTGTTATAAATGCGGAAAATCTGGACATTACGGACGCGATTGCCGTAGCAAATATACACTATCAAAACTGGAAAAATCTACGTGAATAAATACTGTAAATAAATTTTGCAAATATTGTAAGAAATCCGGACACAGCCGCGATGAATGCTGGAATTTAAATGGACGACCAAAAACTCATATTAAAAATAATAAACAAATTAATAAAAATAATTATAAAGATAATACGTGTGAACAAAAGACTTCGCATCGACAGCGGAAAAAGAGCACCGACTCTGCAAGCAATAGTGAAGAGGAGCAGGAAGAAACGAAGAAGCAACCGACCTGCCCTAGAGTATCGCGTAACGCATGTTAAAAATATGCATGCACCATCCAAGGACGAATTACTACAAGTTACTTTACCAATTCGCGAAGTAAAAGAAAAAATGAACATACTATACAATTCCGGATCAACAATTTCGTTAATAAAATTAAAACATTTAAAAGACGATACATTAATTTATGAGAATAAAATAGCACTTATAGGAATAAGCGGATATAAAGTATACACATTAGGAAAAATGTACGCTACAATAAAAATTAATAAGCATAAAATTAAACATGTATTCTACGTGATAAAGATGATACCGCCATAGAACACAAAGGAGTTCTAAGATTAGATTTTATTAAAAAACAAACAGCTAAATGCGATTACGAAACAAATGAGATAAAAATAAAAGACAGCACATTAAAACTCCATCCTTGCAATAAAATAATTTTAAATCCGCATAGCGAGACGATAATACAAGCTGCGACTAATCGAAATCGGATAGGGATAGTCCGAACAGAAGAAACCACACCAGGAGTTTACATCGGAAGCTGTCTGGTAGAACCAAAAGCGTAATAAATACGACCGATGAAACTATCGAGATAGCAACCCCATCGTCACATTAGAGGACATGGAAGACAAAATTAACACAATCGAAATAAATACAATAAAATCGAGGACAAAGATTAAAACCAACGTTCCACGAGTTCAGCGCATCTGACAATTATTGCGAACTCAACACTTAAATACAGAAAAGAGGCAGACACTCTTAAAAATCTGCGAAGAATTCAGCGGTACATTCCATTTAGAAGGAGAACCACTGACTTGGACCGCGACGGTAGAGCATGAGATAAATACGCGTGCCAACACCGCGCCGGTGAACGTGAAACCGTATCATTTACCCGAGAAACACAAGACAGAGGTAAATCGACAAATTTAAGAAATGTTAAAGGACGAAATTATTCGAACTAGCACAAGTCAATGGAACGCACCGTTATTAGTAGTGCTGAAAAAAGCAGACGCATCTGGAAAACCGAAGCTCCGAGTAGTAATAGATTTTTGCGAAAGCTAAACGAATTAACAATAGGCGATTCATTTCCATTGCCTAATATAACCGATATTCTGGATCAGCTGGGAAATGCGAAATATTTCACCACGTTAGATTTAGCATCAGGATATCACCAAATCCCAATGGCTGAAAGAGATAAAAATAAAACAGCTTTTTCAACCCCCTACGGACATTACGAATTTAATCGAATACCGTGCGGATTAAAAAATACGCCAGCTACATTCCAACGACTGATGAATTCGGTCTTAACAGGAATACAAAGACTTAGATGCCTGGTCTATCTCGACGATATCGTAATATACGGATCGAGTTTAGAAGATCATAATAAGCGTCTAAAGGAAGTACTACAAAGACTGCGAAAAACTAATTTAAAATTGCAGCCAGATAAATGCGAATTTTTACGCAAAGAAATAATTTATTTAAGGCATATTATTTCTGAAAACGGAATATCACTAGACCCGTCAAAGTTAACTGCGATAAAAGAATTTCCAACGCCGAAAAAGGTAAAGGATATCCAATCCTTCATAGGATTCGCAGGATATTACAGGAATTTTATTGAAAACTTTTCAAGAATTGCTAAACCGTTAACAAAATTAATGAGAAAATCAGAAAAGTCAAGAATGGACAACAGAGCAGCAAGCAGCATTTGAACTACTAAAGGAAAAATTAATGACTGCACCAGTATTGAAGTACCCTGACTTCACGCAAGAATTTATAGTGACCACCGATGCCTACGACTATGCGATCGGAGCAGTGTTATCACAAGGAAAGGCAACGATCGACCGATTGCTTACTTCAGCAGAATATTAACAAAGGCGGAGCAAAATTATAATACTACGGAAAGAGAATTATTAGCAATTGTATAGGCCGTAAAACACTTTAGATCATACGTATATGGAACGAAATTTAAAATTGTGACCGATCACAAACCTCTAATATGATTGTTTAATGTAAACGATCCCGGATCAAGACTAATCCGATGGAGATTGAAATTAGAAGAATACGACTATGAAATAATACATAAGGCCGAACGAGCAAACGCGAATGCCGACGCATTAAGTCGCAGCGAGGGACCCTCAAATGAAAAGAATAACCACGAAGTTTTAATAATAGAAGAAGAAGAACCTTTCCGGGGTATTCCACCTTGTCGTGGTGGAGGGGCCCGGGTGATCCAACGATCCGCTGTGGTAGTACCGAGGGTTCAACCTTCGGGAGGGTCGGCGCACAGTGGGAAGAAAATGACTTTTTTTGGACAAAAATCTGCTGACAACTCAAATCTTAACCGATTTTAATGACTTTTTTTTTTAAATACTCGGAGAATCATACACTATGACGTATCACTGCTACAAATGAAAAATGATGCGTTCTAATCTCACAATTATCCATCAAATCCCGTATAAAATTTGAGTCAACGTCGAAATATTTAAACTCTAATCCCAAACTGTTAAACTTAAACTGAAAATCAATCGCAAACTAATGAGTAAAAACCCGAATCCGAAAATCCCAATTATACAAAAAAAAAAAAACAAAAAACCCAAACACAAAGAAATGCTTATACCCGAAATGATTTTTTTTGGACACAAATCTGTTGAAGATTCAAATCTTCATCGATATTAATGAATCTCTAAACTAAAGAACCCAAAATCTTAAATCGTTGGATAGGTAACTAAGATTATATTTTGCTGTCGGCATTAGCATTACCCAATGTGCACCACATGGAGGTTGCTCGATCAGTCTTTGCACATCATTTGGCCCTGAAAAGGGCCGATTTTATCTTTGTTTATTTTTTGTTTTTTACAGATTTGAAATATTTTTTATTTCTATTTTTACTTATTTTGTATTTTTGATTTTGTAAAAAGTCAGTTTTTTTAGCGTGAGTATGTGTTGTGCGTATGCGCACAATCGGATTTAATCGCTCTTTAATAGCAGAAGCTCCTCAGCTTCTGTTGACAGCGCTTTCTTTTTTTTGTCGTCTTTTATTCTTAGAGAACTAATGAGTGGATCGGATGAAATTAATAATTGATGCATAATATCTTCATTGGTAAGTTTCCGTTCACACATTGGACTGTTATATGCTCGAACTTTCCTAAAAATTGTATTACTTGCTTCTTGTGGTTCCTCTGAAAGCCAACCAATCGGCAACTCAAGTGACTCGATAATCTTGCTTCCATAAATTAGAACTTTGTGAACGGATGGGGGTAATTTATACCATGGATAAAGTTCAACGCACAACTCAGCAGTCCTTAAACAATAGTTTTCAAATTTTCTACAATCTACCATGTTACCACATGTAAGGACTTGTAGAATATTGTGTAGTCTTTTGATAAGATCTTCACTTAGTCCAGTAGCTGCAGCAACAGATTCGGCTTGTGCAAAGAAAGAGCGAGCAACATTCCCCGTGTTTGTTGTTCCAGCTCCCTGCTTAACAACGTCAACCGTGATTGACAGCTTTTGTAAAGATTTTTGGATGAGTGTCTTTCTCGTCTTCTTCGAATCTTTTTCCTCCTTTGTTCTTGCGGACCCCTTCTTCAATTCTAAATTGTATGAAATATGTAATAAATGTTCCATAAAACGAATCCAACAATGTAAGGTTAGGTTACAACTAATAATTAATCGTAGTGTTTTCATAGTGGTGACAAGTGGCAAAACAAAAACCTGATCAGTAATTCTACATTTTACAATTTTATTTCAATAGCCGCCGCTGAGTGAAAGTGATCATTCGTCATTCAAGTGCTCAATCAAGTGTTTGATTTTAGCAGCGCACTTATATTTATCATTCCATATTGTTACGTATTATTAATTGAAATATGAAAAAATAAACATTTGTGATATAAATTCATCCACTCCTTGTATCTAATTTCCGGACGTGAAGCAATATCCTTTATAATTTTCTAAGGTCGCCGATTGACGTTTCCTACTTAATCTTTTTCTCGCAAAAATGTCTTATAAAGTTAAAAACTTGAAGTTATGTAGAATTATTTGGAAAAATAATAATTCTGTTACGAATAGTAACAAGGTCGATGTTATGATAAAGAATATACGCACAACCAGTTCTTTTTCGGTGAAACAATTGGGCTGTATAAAAGATCGATTGACCTATAGCTTCCTTCCCCAGTACAATAAAATGTGGAAAAAAGTATCGCAAAGAAGAGATCTTTTTATAATCAGGTATGAATCTTTTTTGCAGAGCGATTTCGAAGTTCAATTCGATTCCAATAATGATGATTCCGGAAATGATGATCCATTAGAGACGTTACCAGGGTTAATGCTTGCGCCATGTATCCTTAGCTTCTCATATTTTCTTTTGGACAATTGTAAATCTACGTACATCGCCAAGACATTGTTGATATTATCATTTTTTTCGTGATCTGTTGTTTCAGTCGCAGAATTGTTAACAGATTGCTTTTTTTTAAGAGCGAGTGCTCGTGTTAATTCTTCTTCGCTACAACTACAAGCGAGTTCCTCGCTGCGCCTTTTTTTTGTCTTAGTTGACCCCTCATCATATGATAGTCGTGGACGACTTTTGCTTAACTTTTTATAATCATTGTGTGATTGAGCAAGTGTCCACATTATATCTCTAATGGAACATACCACGAAGAGAACACTTGCGCAACTGAATCAAGATAAATTTGAAGAACAGCGTGATAAAAAATTATTACTCATCGGCAAGTGGGGCATGGATGGCGCTTCTGGTTAGCAAACAACGAGACAGAAATGGAACTCAAGAGCCCTTCCATGAAGAACGTCTTAGTGAATGACGTGAACACTTATGCAGATGATATAGAGAGTGTAAATGTAGGTGGTAATGATGCGGCTGTATTCATGATCTCCTTTGTTCCCCTTCAACTCAAAACTAATAATCTCGTCATTTGGAACAATGAAACACCCAATTCTCCCCACTTCTGTCGATCAATAGTTTCAATTTATTAAAGAAAATGACTCGCTTGTACGTGAAGAATATCGTCACTATACAATACTACTCGAAAATGTTACAAAGTTTGATCTCGAATACGAAGACATATCATTTGAAGTGACTTTTGATCTTAAATGTACAATGATTGACGGGAAGGTTTGTCACGTTCTTACTGGATAGAAAGCGTCCAATCGTTGTAATATATGCGCAGTCGGACCCAAGATGGTAAATGATTTTTCATACGTTAACGATCTTCCATGTAATGCAGAAAATTACAAATTTGGGCTCTCTACCTTACATTGTTGGATTCGTTTTATGGAATATTTATTACATATTTCATACAATTTAGAATTGAAGAAGGGGTCCGCAAGAACAAAGGAGGAAAAAGATTCGAAGAAGACGAGAAAGACATTCGATGATCACGGTTGACGTTGTTAAGCAGGGAGTTGGAACAACAAACACGGGGAATGTTGCTCGCTCTTTCTTTGCACAAGCCGAATCTGTTGCTGCAGCTACTGGACTAAGTGAAGATCTTATCAAAAGACTACACAATATTCTACAAGTCCTTACATGTGGTAACATGGTAGATTGTAGAAAATTTGAAAACTATTGTTTAAGGACTGCTGAGTTGTGCGTTGAACTTTATCCATGGTATAAGTTACCCCCATCCGTTCACAAAGTTCTAATTCACAGAAGCAAGATTATCGAGTCACTTGAGTTGCCGATTGGTTGGCTTTCAGAGGAACCACAAGAAGCAAGTAATACAATTTTTAGGAAAGCTCGAGCATATAACAGTCCAATGTGTGAACGGAAACTTATCAATGAAGATATTATGCATCAATTATTAATTTCATCCGATCCACTCATTAGTTCTCCAAGAATAAAAGACGACAAAAAAAAGAAAGCGCTGTCAACAGAAGCTGAGGAGCTTCTGCTATTAAAGAGTGATTAAATCCGATTGTGCGCATACGCACAACACATACTCACGCTAAAAAAACCGACTTTTTACAAAATCAAAAATACAAAATAAGTAAAAATAGAAATAAAAAATATTTCAAATCTGTAAAAAACAAAAAATAAACAAAGATAAAATCGGCCCTTTTCAGGGCCAAATGATGTGCAAAGATTGATCGAGCAACCTCCACGTGGTGCACATTGGGTAATGCTAATGCCGACAGCAAAATATAATCTTAATTACCTATCCAACGATTTAAGATTTTGGGTTCTTTAGTTTAGAGATTCATTAATATCGATGAAGATTTGAATCTTCAACAGATTTGTGTCAAAAAAAAATCATTCCGGGTATAAGCATTTCTTTGTGTTTGGGTTTTTTGTTTGTTTTTTTTTTTGTATAATTGGGATTTTCGGATTCGGGTTTTTACTCATTAGTTTGCGATTGATTTTCAGTTTAAGTTTAACAGTTTGGGATTAGAGTTTAAATATTTCAACGTTGACTCAAATTTTATACGGGATTTGATGGATAATTGTGAGATTAGAACGCATCATTTTTCATTTGTAGCAGTGATACGTCATAGTGTATGATTCTCCGAGTATTTAAAAAAAAAAGTCATTAAAATCGGTTAAGATTTGAGTTGTCAGCAGATTTTTGTCCAAAAAAAGTCATTTTCTTTCCACTGTGGCGGGGAGGATCACTCGCCAAGAGTACACCAGGGTACCTGGCTTTACCGAGGGGGCAGGCTGCCCCCGAAGGGTCATTGAGACCCGATGTCGGTAGGGGAGTGGCGACCCCGACTACAAACGCCCGGCCGGACGGGGTCGATAGGGAAGGTTTTCTAACCTCCCCGCCGTGCACGGGGTGTCAGCGAGTGCTCCCGCTTGGAGAGTTAGCCCTTTGGGCTGGGGTTTCGGCATGATGGAAGGAAATAGGTGAGGCAATGCGCATCATGAGTTTCAGTTTGGGATCAGCCAATAGAGAACGCCGCACAGTTGTCGGCCATTACTAGCGGTTTATTTGAACAGTATTATACTTATTAACTAGGTAATTTAAACAAATAGGAATGGATAGGAAAATCTTTTTGGATTCTCACTCAACGGTTCCCTCTACAACTAATTTTCAAAATTTTTTAGTAATAAAAAATGTCATAATTATTGAAAGATGAATGAACATTTTTCCGAAATCCAATGCCAAAAATATTGAATACCTTCTCCAAAAAAATACTGAAAATTGGCCCTACGAAAGGTGAATCTCCCCTTGATATTTTATTCTAAATCACCTGTTTATGGGAAAAATAAATGAAAATTAGAAAACAACGAAAGTGGATAGGGATTTAAAGTTCTATGGAAAAAAAACATTCATTGCTAGTTAATAGTTTTATTACGCATTTTCTTAATTTTTTCTCTTTTCTCCTTTTTTTTGCTGTTTTCTTAAACCTATTTTGTTCTCGAATTTCCATATTCCATTTCCTGAGCCTGATGTACGTTCTTGTGCGCACCAGACACAAAAGAGCATCACGAGGAACGGAGTCATTCTTCTCCATTACAAGATCTGCCACTTTTTGAAAAATATGTTTTGTTTTTTGTTTCAGTTGATTCGGTCCGTGAAATTCTTCAAATACATCGTCCATAATGTTTGCCACTTTGATGAATTCTTCAGAGGGATACATCAAACCCCCTCTCGATAACATCATTATATATTCCGAGTTATCCAGCGATCCTAAATCTCTTGTTGGATTCCCCAAAAAGTACTTGTCCCTGAACCGATAGGCAACATATCCCGCGATGTATTTTAAGCCTTGATTGCAGATCCATTCCCGGTCATCAATTTTGTCGACATTTTCGACCTGTTCGAAGAGATTTATTTCTTCTTCTGTTGGCTCATAGTCGTAGAACTGTGAAACTGGTGATGGAAAAAAAATACATGTAAATATGATTCTATTTCATTCAATTATGTACAATTAATTTCAAATTCAACGGCAGATGCCATTAACAATATAAATATAGTGATGATGATGAAGAAAATTCCCTTCAACTCTCTTTTTGTCAATAACATGTATGGTAGTACTTCTACCATAGAAATGTTATAGCAAGACATGAGTTTGTTCGTTTATTTTGCCTCAATATTAACCTTAAAATCATCGTCTTGTTCAATGGATTCTTTGAAACCTTCAGGAAGTTTCAGTAATTCACAATCGTCAGTTTCCATCGGATTGCTATCATCCACATACGTCATCTTACTCATCTCATTTTCCATTATTTCACAGTCCTCTTTTTCTCCACCATCTTTGGAGATTCTAACGAGCCCATATTTATCAAAAGTTCATCTTCATTTTGTTGTGAGGCAGAGTATGAAGGATTTTCCCTCGAAGGAAAATTTTGTGCTTCCGTCAAACTTAAGTCGAGTGGGTCTGGAACGATGTTTGCTCGAACCGAAAAGAGAGCTGTGGAGTATTTCCCAAGAACATAACACCGAAGTCTATTTTGTAGATCTATAGCATTGGGATGATCATTATATCCCCCCATACCACGGAGGTAACAGAACATCTTCTCCAGCCCATCTTGATTTAGTCGGCAAGTCATGCGAAATTAGATTTTTTCTTGGCCATAGGTCGTTTTCAAATATGCAAATAAACTTGGCAACGAGCGACAGCACAGCGCGATACTCTTCTGAAAAGGAAGCATAGATTTCTTCCCGAAAACAGTCATGTTTGTGATGAACTCTTCCATTTCTTGCAATACTTGGCATTGAGATTCAAGTTGAATGCCAAATCCGTGAAGTTCTGGATTTTTTCCATACATCATTCTACTGTTGAAAAAGTCGAAACACTTATTGAATATTTCCAGCATACGAACCACTGCAGAGCAATTTTCAAAACCAGCAAGACCTTTTGCAGCGCAAAATTGAATAGCTTTTGCTGTACTGTTGGAAAATAGTTGTGCGGCCAGTTTCACATTTTGACGTTGAGGGCCTTTTACATCTAAATGATTTTGTATCAACTTAAAGGCTATTCTCAAATCTGTACTTGCTGTCGTTCTCAAAAGTAGGTGCAAGAGATCCTTGGTTATGTGGATTCCATTATAAAGAAATCTATGATCCACAAAGTGATTTCGTGCCAGTTTTATCATATAGGGGGCGTCAGAAAAAACAATATTGATCGTTACTTGGGTGTTCAAAATAACAATGTTCATCTTTGCCTGTTCCAATATTCAATTTGTTCCATAGCTTTGCGTTCGTTGTTCCCAGATCTGATGCTGCAGCCACTACCGTGAATCCACATTCAAAAAGCTGTTTGATCACTTGCTCCAGAGTTTCTTTGTCCATTGTTTTATCATAATCATAAAACATTGGCTATTTCCATCGATCGAAAAGCCCTCTAGCCATGATAAATTGACATGCTTTATGGGGCCCAATAACTTCTTCATTCTTCTTGTTAATTGCCACGTCATTGGAGATGTAAACCTCATCAAAAGTTAATACTGTGAATCTCTCTAATTCTGTTAAGCTTCCAGCTTTGTTTTTCATAATGACTAGGACATTTAAAATACCTGGCATAACATCAAACTTTCGGGCCCAATTTCTCAAGGTTGACATAGCTGGTAGAGGGATTTTCACACTGTTTCTAACGAACCTATAAGCTTTGGGGCTAATGCTTCGTAAAGATATGGCCGATGCAATATCTTCAGAACACCATGTTGTTTTTTTTATTTTCGTTGGAGTATTTTCAATTGTCCTGGTGTGAAAACACTGCAATATTCTCTGGTATTTCATCTCTTTACTCTCAGCTTTGGATATTCTTCTTTCTTGCACGCAAAGTTTCTCGTCTTTCTTTCCAAGCAATTTATCTTTTTTCTCAATTATTTTGTCTTTTTCCTCGAGCTTTTCATCTGTCGTAATCACCTTTTGCATCAATCCTTCGTTAGCCTCCCTCAATTGTTCATTTGTTTTCCTTAATTCTTCCATTTGCTGCAACAAAATTATCAATTTTTGACTCTGCTCGGTAAGGTTTTCTTGTTGAGACTTTTCTGGAGACCTAGAATTCTGAGTTTCTGAGTGAGCTAAAGCTAATCCAATATTGGTGTCCCTTTCATCCTGAACCTGAACTGTCCGATTTTCATCGGAAATTTTCAGTGCCAAATGTTCAGTTGGAACAGCATCTTCTTTCAAACGTGGTAGACGGTGAAAAGAATCAGGCAATTGCTGTTGTGCCCAAGATTGTTCCTTGTAGGCACTTGGCAGAAAATAAAGGGAACATACTCTTGCTGTAAAATAATATATTTTTTTATTTTAAAATTATGTTAACAAAAAAAGCAAACGATAACTTCTGAATATAATTTTTCTCGGACTGTGATCCAACTGATCTGTTTTTGTATTGATGTTTTGGTTTTTACAGTGTTTCAGCCATTCTTTGCAAATATCCGTCTTTGGAAAACTAAAAAAGCTTATCTTTTCATTTGTCGCTTTGTTTCGTCCTTCAGTACCGCTCCGACACCCTATAATCAGACAGCGTGGCATTTTTTTCTGCAATCCTGAAATATCAGAAATGAAATTCTAATGTTTGTCGTTAAACTAACAGCACACTCGGACATATAATTCCTCCGAAACAGAAGTATAAAATTTTGCATCGTATAAAAATTGCCTTAAGGGGATCTTAAACGCATCTTGTTTCACCGATCGAAAAGTGAGGTTAGATTCGACTATAAATCTCTTTATTTGCTATACGGATTGTTTTTTAAAATTATAGCGCTCTCCCGTTTGTTAATATTAATAGTTGAACTCATAATTTTGAGATTTTATGAGTTCAAGTACCTATATTTTGATTGATTATATAGATTGATAAATCCCTTTTCACAATTAAAGTATTAATATTAACAAACGGGGAAGCGCTATAATTTTAAAAAACAATCCGTATAGCAAATAAATAGATTTAAAATCGACTCTAAATTTATTTTTCGATCAGTGAAACAAGATGCGTTTAGGATTCTCTTAAAAAACAAGAAAAATAATATTGAATTACCCTTCAATATATCCACATTTATTATTCAATCACAATAACAGGAATACTTCAAATAACACTTGATGTAAACAATTTTTACCAATGCATGCTTCACCATATACTACACTGCGTGTTAGTGAGAAAAAAAGATGGCGGAAACTGTGCGGATCCCCCACCATGCCTGGGCTGCGCAGAACAGAACGAAATTCGTCACGAGGATTGCCTCACCTTTATTTCTTCCACCATGGGTTTCGGCCTTTGGCCGGGGGTTTTCCGTCCTGGGTGGGATGCGGTGGCTGGGCATATCCTGGTGCCTGCGGATGACACTCCGCTTTAGGGGTGTGCATCCTGGCATTGGATATGCTCGGCGTCCTGCAGTTGACCGGTGGGGGCTAGCCCCATCGGTCGAGGGGGGGATGCGGTGGTTAACGCATCCGGGTCGGCGGCGGCGCCCATTGTTGGGCGTTCGCGGTCGGCACGGGTGCGGGTGGCGCCCCGCAACGGGGTAGACAGCCTCCACCGCCTGGCAAACAGCCTGGGTTGTGAACCCAGGATACGCGCCAGGTATAGGGGAGGTGACGGGTCGGTGGTTGTGTGTCCACGGACACCGAGGTACGCCCCCCGCCGGCCTGGGACGCGACCGGGCCACCCGGACGTATTCCGGGCTCGGGTCGACGCACAGTGGGGCGAAATGAGAAATCGTGTTTCATAATTGTCTACAACCTTCAATTCTTAACGGATTTTAATGCTTTTTTTTTAAATTAAAGCTTATTTAATTGCTAATAAAGTCTTTAAGTTATCGAAGCCGATTTTTGAATTTGGGCTTTTTTTCAAAATGGCGGATGTAATACGGTAGCTGAAAAATAGGAACTTAAATCGATTTATACCAAATTATGTGTATGCATGTTTTTGATGTTGCAGATTATAAATCTATTATTAAAATTACAAAATTAACTATATAATAAATTGAATATGGCTGCCATAAACAATAAAAATATTATGAATATGAATAAATGATAAATGAATCGTTACGAACCGATTAACACAGTATAGGAATAAATATTTTTAAGGTCTTTAATTGTAAATATGTTATAATAATTGAAGGTCACTGATTATTCGCGCGAATAGTTATACTTCCCTTATAATCCCCTTATACAACAGTGTTATTTTCACGTTTCATCTAACAGTAATTGTTGAGCTTCGATGTCAATATCTTTCGAAGAATGTTTCCATTGATTCCGTTGACTACTTATATAGGGATCAGACGAAATTAATAGCTTTTTAATAATATCTTCATGTGTTGCACTTCTACAATGTTTTCGCATGTGGTATTCTCTAAAACGCTTAAAATCTTTATTACGTGCTTCCTGCGCTTCTTCAGATAATTCACCGATTGGTAATAAATGTAAATTTATAATCTTGCTCCCATGAAAAAGAATTTTGTGCACTGAAGCAGGCATGTAATACCAGGGATAAAGTTTTATATACAGTTCTGCTGTTTCAAATGCATATTTTTCAAATTGAACAATATTTATTTTTCTTCCACAAGCAAGCGTCTGTAAAATAATTCCAAATCTTCGAGTAAGATTTTCATTAACACCAGTTATTTTTGAAGTTGTTTCAGGATTTCTAAAAAATCTTCTCGCCGTGTTCCCATCGTTTGAGGATCCTGAACCTTGTTGTGGAATATCTATATACAGACGCATTTGTTTTCTAAATTCTTCTTGAATACTTTTTTTGGTTTCTTTCATCGCCACATTATCCTGAAGTTCCTTTGCAGCCCATTTACAAAAACTTAGCCGATAAGGTATATGCAATATACACTCCATAAATCGAATCCACGCGTGCAGTGTTGAGAGACCATATTCAAAATGTTGTACAATTTCTTGCTTGTTTTTTAATTTAGAAAGATTATTCATTTCGGATGGTTTTGCTCCGCATATCACACATGTTAATGCAGATAATGTTCCAGTTAAGGCCTGACATACTTTTCCATCTATCATTGTTAAAATCATTTCATGTTTCACTTCGTAATAACACGTGCCAGTATCTATAATAGTAGGAATAAGATTATTTATTTGTTTTTTTATTTGATTAACTTCAAATATTATTTTTTCTTTTGATTCGGAAGCATATTCAAATTTAATGGGTCGACAATACTTTGTTGATGATGGGCGAGGATTTTTCCATAGCTCTTTCCATTCAAATGAAATGTTAATTTCTAAACGTAAAGAAACCATGGAAATCATGAAAATACTTTCATCTGATAATGTTTCATCAGCAAACTTTTGTTTATACTTTGTATGTCCTGATGCTCCATCACAT
Source organism: Camponotus vicinus (assembly GCF_025532165.1). Taxonomy (NCBI): domain Eukaryota; kingdom Metazoa; phylum Arthropoda; class Insecta; order Hymenoptera; family Formicidae; genus Camponotus; species Camponotus vicinus. The sequence continues at coordinate 17,743,834 of NW_028141956.1, read as the reverse complement.
CCCCATTTTGCTATCAACCGTAATGACATTTTTTCATCTTGTACAGCAAGTGGAAGTTCAATATTTGGAATTAATAATATGCGATTGACAGTGTGATCTAACAGCTGCTGTAAGTTAACTTCCGCAACCGCTTCTGAGATTTTAAATGCATCTGACGAGGGAAAGCATGTTTTTTTTATTTCAGAAAGTTTTTTATAAAATGGAAATATATATGCATTTTTGGCAATTGCATGCAAACGAATTGTTTCATACTGATGTTTTGTTAATTTAGCGTCCTCAAACAAAGTTAGAGCTTCATAATCAGTAAATTGTACAATATTTTTATCATTCATTGTACTTGTCTCATCATTTTCAGAACGTAATAGCTTAGAAATAGTATTTGCCAAAGCTGATTTCCCATTATTTCTTAAACCAGTGAGGAAAGCGTTTTCAATTTCATTGTCGGAATAGGTGCCTCTTAAAGAATTACTCTTTCTCCATTTAGCAGACCGAGAACACTCATCAAAGTCTAAAAACTTTCTGCCACGTTTTTGAGGAGTAAAATGTGCAATGAAATCAGTATCTAACCATTTCTTGTTACTCGACTCAAATTGATGTTTATTATAAACTACTTTTCGATATTTTTTCTTAAAAATGGGCATGAAGTTTTGAGAAATTTTTTCACATATTACCTTTAACTGCATTTCACTAAAATTAAAATGAAGGGTTATATAATTATAAATTTTTTCTACATTTGTATTGTCTCTTTCTAACAAAACGTCAGAAAGAATTTTATTTTTTATTTTAAACTTATCCATATTTACGCTTAACTTATAATTTCAAAAGTATAATTAAAATTTAAAGAAAATTACAATAAGAAATGAACAAAAAGCAATGAACAGAAAGCAATGAATAAAACGCAATAAACAGAAGGAAGATATATTTACAGCAAATTAATTAAATTTTTTTCAGAAATAAACCTTCAAAACAAAGAACGTAAATAACCAGAATTCTTTCAATATTCTCAATAGACAATCTTCTCAATAGACTATCTTCAAATACATCAAATCTCAACATAAGATTTGACAAATCTGTTTTAATATGATCGGCGTATATATAATAGTGGACGAGTAATTTCTATTATGGATTTTGCGCTCTTAACGTTCGCCATCTAGTGGTGGCAAAATCAATATCACTTTTTACTACTATTTATGCCGCGGCGTATACGTAAAAGTGGAAAAGTAATTTCTAAAATCAAATCTTTTCTATTACGGATTTTATGCTTTCGATTTAATATTATTGATATTGACAATGATATTGATTTTGCCTCTCTCTCTCAACACTGCACGCGTGGATTCGATTTATGGAGTGTATATTGCATATATCTTATCGGCTAAGTTTTTGTAAATGAGCTGCAAAGGAACTTCAGGATAATATGGCGATGAAAGAAACCAAAAAAAGTATTCAAGAAGAATTTAGAAAACAAATGGGTCTGTATATAGATATTCCACAACAAGGTTCAGGATCCTCAAACGATGGGAACACGAGAAGATTTTTTAGAAATCCTGAAACAACTTCAAAAATAACTGGTGTGAATGAAAATCTTATTCGAAGACTTGGAATTATTTTACAGACGCTTGCTTGTGGAAGAAAAATAAATATTGTTTAATTTGAAAAATATGCATTTGAAACAACAGAACTATATATAAAACTTATCCCTGGTATTACATGCCTGCTTCAGTGCACAAAATTCTTTTTCATGGGAGCAAGATTATAAATTTACATTTATTACCAATCGATGAATTATCTGAAGAAGCGCAGGAAGCACGTAATAAAGATTTTAAGTGTTTTAGAGAATACCATACGCGAAAACATTGTAGAAGTGCAACAAATGAAGATATTATTAAAAAGCTATTAATTTCGTCTGATCCCTATATAAGTAGTCAACGGAATCAATGGAAACATTCTTCGAAAGATATTGATACTCAATGAAGCTCAACAATTACTGTTAGATGAAACGTGAAAATAACACTGTTGTATAAGGGGATTATAAGGGAAGTATAACTATTCGCGCGAATAATCAGTGACCTTCAATTATTATAACATATTTACAATTAAAGACCTTAAAAATATTTATTCCTATACTGTGTTAATCGGTTCGTAACGATTCATTTATCATTTATTCATATTCATAATATTTTTATTGTTTATGGCAGCCATATTCAATTTATTATATAGTTAATTTTGTAATTTTAATAATAGATTTATAATCTGCAACATCAAAATGCATACACATAATTTGGTATAAATCGATTTAAGTTCCTATTTTTCAGCTACCGTATTACATCCGCCATTTTGAAAAGAAGCCTAAATTCAAAAATCGGCTTCGATAACTTTATTAGCAATTAAATAAGCTTTAATTTAAAAAAAAAAGCATTAAAATCCGTTAAGAATTGAAGGTTGTAGACAATTATGAAGCACGATTTCTCATTTCGCCCCACTGTGCGACGCGACGCAGATGCCGCGGCAGGGTGAAAAAGTCCGGGGTTCGCCCCTCTCTCCGATCCCTGCCGTGACCTGCCGCCAGGGCCGCTGGGACGTATTCTCAGGTCGAGGTCTGGCGACGAGAGTATAGGTACCCGGTGGGTGTCCGTGACCGTTACCCCTTCCGAAACGGCACCCACCGGGATGGCGCATGCCCCCGTAGCCGGAAATGCCTGGCGCAGGGGTGGCTGGCCGCCACGGCGGGTAAGGCGAGGTAGGGGAGCGGCTGTCTCGCCCCAACCGTCCGTGGGGTCCCCCAGGTGGCGCCGCCCGTGGCAGTGTCCGCGTAGTCGGAGACGCGGAACCCCTGAAAGCTTATGGGAGCGTCAAAACTCCCATGGGTGAGTAAGGGGCTGGGGTCCAGCGCTGCCTTTGGCTGCCGACCCGAAACGTAATCCATCCCCCTGGGGGAACTCGGGGCCCCCCGTCGGGAGTGTTGCCGGTCATGTTTCGGGACACTCTCGGCGGGGGTGAGGGTACACCCGGACGGAGGAGCTGCCACGGGAACGTGGGATAAACTTTTGATGGATCTCTTAAATTCTTCTAAAATAACCCATGATAATAAAAATACAATACAAAATATAAATAAAAGCGAGGAGGGAGATAGCGCGAGAGAGCAGACCGCATCACGGTCCTCCTCTCCGACGCGCTTACAGTCCGGCGGATGGTCGGGTAAGACTACGCGAAGAACAATGCGTCGCAGCACACGACGGGACCCTTACAAGGGCGACATGGAGGGATCAGTTTCTCCAGTCGCCAGGCAACCCATCGTCAGGATGGAGAGGTTGGCGATAAAGCATTGAGGACGCCAACTTTCAACTCCCTCTCCTGCAGTCACGTGTGGCTGGAGGGACCGCGGAACATCCGCTGCCTGGAACGAGTGGGATAGGATCTGATCCTTCCTCCGCCGTCGCAGGTAACAGCGAGGCCAGTCCGGCACAGTGCGAGACTATCTCTGCACGTGTGCTCGAACATGACTGGCTGAAGAAGGAGAACGCTCCCGACCAGGAAGACGCTGGGATGGAAGCCGATTCCATCGATGGGGACAGAGACAGGGTCTCCACGGCCAACGACGGAGATGACGACGTCTCCGTAACAAGCATGGAGGCGGAAGCCCTGGTCGAGGAGCAGGCAGCTGTGAAGTGCCCACGTGGTCGTCCACCAGCAACCGGCGAACACGTGGGTAAGCTCGAGAAGTAGGAAGAGGCTGCGATGCGCAGGAAAGAAGAGGAGCGCACGAGGAGAGCGGCAGAGTCGCTCAAGCCGGATCTTCCGAAATCGGTGAGTTGGCGGAGGCTCCTCGAAGACGAAGAGGGTATAGAGGAGGAGCTTTCACAGTCGCCGACAGAGGCGATCGTGGCACAATTGTTGGAACATTCCGCCATCTTGTTTAAGATGGCGGACTGTTCCAATGGAAGGAAGGGCGAACTTGTTAAACAAGTTAAGGACACTGTCGCGCTAATGAGGGCGGCGACAAGTGTCATGACACGAAGGATAAAGGAGGCGGAGGGGGAAAACTCTGAAATGAAAGATTTCAGGGACGTACTCCGAAAACTGAGGGAGGAGAACCAGGAGTTGAAGAGGGAAGTAGAACTAAAGAAAGCTCCTGCCTCCCTTCCCGTCTCCCAGCCCTCCTCCACACGCGTTGCGAGCGTAGGTAGTAAAAGGAGGAGGAGGATGATAGAGTCTGATGGGGAGGAGATGGATACATCTCCCCCCCAAGAAAGAGATCCTAGCATCACACCCGCTCCCGCTTCCCCCACACAGAGAGAGAGAGGGGAGTGAGCGAGGTAAACGCGGAGGACGTAATCCCTCCAACAAAGGTGGGCCATGTACGCCAGGTGGAACCGTCTATCGGGGGGGTGCCTCGCCCACTAGAGGCATCCCACCCGGTATGTCCGAGGAGGCGAGGGCAAAGTTTAATGAGCTGATGGACGCGAAGGATGCCATTCTGGCACTCCTGGACCCGATATTAGCTCAAATGGAAGTGCTAAGGCTCTCAACCAAAGAGAATGCGCTGGCTAAAACCGCTCCGGCCCCATCCGTTGGTTCTTCCGTCATTAGGAAGGAGATCAAGGTCTCCAACCCTCCAGGGACCCAACGGAGGGACACAAAGACGGCTCCCCCTGTGGCCCCTACCACCAAGGTGGAAAGACGGCAGGGAGGAAGCAAAAAGAAGAAGGCGAAAAAGGCCGGTGGAGATCCAGGCATAACGGCGCAGAAGTCGAGCGGCCCCCAAGGGGAAGGGAGGAGTTACCCCATCCCACCCCCAAAGGGGTTAGCAGGGCCCTGCTAAGGGCCAGCCTAAACTTTCCTCCACCGGAAAGGCAAAACCCTTCCCCACCAAGGCGGAGAGGAGTTCCAAACCCGCTCAGATCACGCCCCCATCTCCTCCTCTCACGAGTGAGAAAGAGGCGTGGTCTCAAGTAGTAGGGCGCAAGGCCCGCAAGAAGACTGCCGCTGAAGGCGGTAGCCAAACGGTGCCTGCGGCGCCAAAGGCGAAGGAGAGTGACAGAAAACCCACCAACTCTCAGCCTACGGGGTCTACTCCCTCTCCCCCGTCTAAGGGGAAGGGAAGAAAAGGTGGACGCAGGAGAGTTCCGAGAACTGCCGCGGTGGTGCTCACTTGCCCACCCGGCAGTTATAAGGAGACTCTGAGGCTAGCCATGGAGAGAATCGACTTGGATAGCTTCGAAATCAACGGATTGACGGCCCGTAAAGCCGTCACAGGGGTTAAATTATTCGAGGTCGGGGGCCCCGACAACAGAAGGTAGGCGGACGCTCTAGCAGAGCGGATGCGCGAGGTGCTCGCCGAAAAGGAGGGGGTGCTGGTATCACGCTCCTGCCCCACAGCGGAAATCCGCGTGAGAGACCTCACAGAGGCAGTGGAGGAGGCAGACATCCTCCAGGCTGTGGCCTCTGCCGGGGATTGCGACCCCACCTCAGTCAAGGTGGGAGCAATCAGATCTACCGGCAGAAGTCTCAGCACAGTATGGGTGCGCTGCCCACTGGGTGTGGCCAACCGACTAATCGCAGCTAAGAAGCTGCGGTTCGCTAAAAATCGGTTGGCTAAAGACGCGTGTCGAGGCACTGGAAAGGAGACTTCTCCAATGTTACAAGTGCCTCGAAAAGGGACACGTGCAGGCCCAGTGTAGCAGCGATGCCGACAGAAGTCGCGAATGAAGAAATACTTTATTATAGTGTTTTGGAAAGCGCTCGAGATAAGCTACAAGAATAAGTAATAAAAAATAGGGGTTCCCATTTAAAAAACGGAAGTTGACCTTCAAATGATTTTGAAAATGACCTTTAATGTCGAATCCAAGGTCACTGTTAGATAGCCCCCTTTGTTCCCTACAACTTTTATCCGAGTCGTTTTCTTTCAAACGTTGATCCTGAAAAGTTATGAGGGTGGAACTTTTAAAATGGGACACCCTGTATATATATATATATATATATATATATATATATATAATGGAAATAAATATTTACTAACTTTCCAAGATAATCTAACTAAATTTCGCAAAGCAATACCGATACCAAATCAAGAAGCGAATACCATTAGTAAAGAATTTGTTATAAAAATAATACTTGAACACGGAATACTGGAAAAAATTCTAACAGATCAAAGAACTAATTTCATGAGCGATATATTTAAAAATACTTGTAAATTAGTAAAAATAAACAAAATTCGGTAATTATGCACGGACGACCTCACCGATTTCAATGATTCATGCTTGGAGACAGTGGGTTCCGCCCCCCTGCGGAAGATATAACCTAACCCAAACCTATTCCTGATTTAAAACTAAAATTTGGTTTGAGATGAACCTTGCTTCGCGTGAAAATTGCAAACCCATGTGAACTTCGTTTTATCTTGTAAAGTACATGCTTGGAGACAGTAGGTTCCGCCCTTCCTACGGGGGGGCTCCACTTCCGGAAGATATAATCTAACCCAAACCTATTTCTGATTTAAAATTAAAATTTGGTTTTCAGAATAGGTTCGCGTTAGGTTATATCTTCCGGAAGTGGAGCCCCCCCGTAGGGGGGCGGAACCTACTGTCTCCAAACATGTACTTTGCAAGATAAAGCGAAGTTCACATGGGTTTGCAACTTTTCACGCGAAGCAAGGTTCATCTCAAACCAAATTTTAGTTTTAAATCAGAAATAGGTTTAGATTAGGTTATATCTTCCGAAAGTGGAGCCTCTGCGTAGGGGGGGGGGCGGAACACACTGTATCCACGCATATACATTTCACCTTGACTCTTAAAACGTACATAATGTCTAAAAATTGCACATAATTCGTAAAACTTTTTTCGTTAATAACTTTTTAATAAATAGTGAGCGACACTTAAAACCTTTTGATACTTACTCAGGAGAGTGAGCTTGACAACATATGTCAAGATCATTGAAATCGGTGAAGTCGTCCATAAAGTGCAAAGTTATCCAAAATTCAAACAACAGCGTATCACCCGGGGAAGCAACGGCGCGTTAGAAAGATCACATCGCACATTAGCCGAATATCTACGACATTATATAAACGAAGATCAAACGGACTGGAACGAATGGATACCGTTCGTGATATTTACATATAACGCCGCATATCGCTACAGGATATACACCCTTCGAATTTGTATACGGACGTCAAGCCAAAATCCCGACAGCGTTAACAAACCGACGTACAATTACGACGATTACGCACAGGAATTGAAAAGAAGATTAAGAGCAACACATCAACTCACGAAAAAACATAAAAAAAGAAAAATTTAAAGCTAAAAAAACAATACGACAAGAATACAGAAGATACACAATTTAAAATAGGAGACAAAGTGTTAATGTATGATGAAACCCTACGACGTGGAAGGTCAAAGAAACTAGAATCGCTATGGACAGGACCATATACAATTTTAGAGAAAAACTCCGATGTTACCTATACTATAAAAAGAGGAAGAAAAATGATACATATGCACGTAAATAAATTAAAGCTATTTATAGAACATTAAGTATAAAATAAAATACACTCAGGCGAGCGACCACGTCCAATGGGAGGCATCCTCTCTCGCAATCTAGGAAGAGGCCGTCGAGGAGCACCCACGCCAAGCTCCAAAAGTCGCTGGAAGCGACGACGCCCTTGCAAGTCGAAGAACTCTTGGACCTCCTGGTCTCAAAGTACCTCCAGGGCGACCCATAACTAAGGCAAACCAGCCCTAAGGACAGGCACCACTTCCCGCACGACGCGTTCACCCGTAATTGTATTTAAATAAATCCGTAAGGACTATTTAGATAAATGCGCATACACGCCCGCGCGAAATGGTCGCGCGGCAGAGGCAGACCACAGAAGACATCCCTATCGCCGGTCAACTCCTCCGACGAGGCGGGATAACTTGCATCGGACATCTTCACTATATACTTATACACGAAAACGAGTGTTTCTTATTAAGGAGGCAGCGAGAGACTGACGCTCGTAAAGGATATAAAGTATAACGAAGCTAGTCGAAAAAATTAAAACCAATCCTACACTGATAAAATTAGCAAAAAACGAATAAATATGACACTCGCAGAGTGCATAATATAATACTTAATATATATCATTACAGACCACTAATACTATGGATCAATCCCGTTCTCACCAAACAAGACGAGATCTGTCTTCCGTTTGAAATCGAGGAATTCAAGCACAACCCAGGAATTTACTACAAAAAAATCGGATGTCTATATCAAATCAAGACCTAGAAATTAGTCATCAAATTAGACATAACTGAGCTAAATGATAGAAACTGGCAAATAAATAAATATGTGCAACAAACAAATGAAATGTGTAAAAGTACAAGATTCGAAAATAATATTAAACGAACGTGCGACAATTTAAAAAACATTATAAACAACGATTCTTCTAAGGGAGCGTCCGAAATGGCCACGGATAAATTTGACCACGTTCGAAACGGCCACGTTCGTAATGGTCACTCGTTCGTAATGGCCACGTTCGAAACGGGCACGTTCGGAACGGCCACGTTCTAAACGGCCACGTTCGGAACGGCCACGTTCGAAATGGCCACGGATAAATTTGACCACGTTCGAAACGGCCACGTTCGTAATGGTCACTCGTTCGTAATGGCCACGTTCGAAACGGGCACGTTCGGAACGGCCACGTTCTAAACGGCCACGTTCGAAATGGCCACGTTCGAAACGGCCACGTTCGTAATGGCCACGTTCGTAATGGCCACGTTCGTAATGGCCACTCGTTCGTAATGGCCACGTTCGAAACGAGCACGTTCGGAACGGACACGTTCTAAACGGCCACGTTCGGAACGGCCACGTTCGAAATGGCCACGTTCGAAACGGCCACGTTCGAAACGGCCGCGTTCGTAATGGCCACTCGTTCGTAATGGCCACGTTCGAAACGGCCGCGTTCGTAATGGCCACTCGTTCGTAATGGCCACGTTCGAAACGGCCACGTTCGAAACGGCCACGTTCGGAATGGCCACGGGAAATATTGAATAAAGTTCGATTTGACCACGTTCGTAACGGCCACGTTCGAAACGGCCACACGTTCGAAACGGCCGGGAGGGTCCCGTTAGCGCACGGTGCGATAGTGCACCAACCCGATAGCACACGAAAAATTGACACAATTCCCGATAGCGCACCAACCCGATAGCACACGTCCCGATAGCACACAAAGTAAATCGCGCACAATCCCGATAGCGCACCAACCCGATAGCGCACGGGTTCACTTTGCAACTTTTCACGCGAAGCGAGAGGGACGGGGTGGGTGCGGGAAGGGGGGCCGAAGGCCCCACTTGCACCCCCCCGTGTGTGTGTGTGTGTGTGAGATTGCGTGTGTGAGGGGATAGTGCTTCCAACATTTCGTGGCCATTCCGTGGCCATTCCGAACGTGGCCGTTTCGAACGTGGCCGTTTCGAACGTGGCCGTTTCGAACGTGGCCATTACGAACGAGTGGCCATTACGAACGTGGCCGTTTCGAACGTGGCCATTTCGAACGTGGTCAAATTTATCCGTGGCCATTTCGAACGTGGCCGTTCCGAACGTGGCCGTTTCGAACGTGGCCATTACGAACGAGTGGCCATTACGAACGTGGCCGTTTCGAACGTGGCCGTTTCGAACGTGGCCATTTCGAACGTGGTCAAATTTATCCGTGGCCATTTCGAACGTGGCCGTTCCGAACGTGGCCGTTCCGAACGTGGCCGTTTAGAACGTGGCCGTTCCGAACGTGCCCGTTTCGAACGTGGCCATTACGAACGAGTGGCCGTTACGAACGTGGCCGTTTCAAACGTGGTCAAATTTATCCGTGGCCATTTCGAACGTGGTCAAATTTATCCGTGGCCATTTCGAACGTGGCCAAATTATATCCACTCATTCTAATACATTAGCTAAAATAACAAAATAGTAGTGAGACTAGGAGAGTTCTAACTCAAGTCCTCTCAGGGGGGGTGAGACGCGAGGGGAACCGCGGCGCGGGAGGAGTGACGTCACGCGCGGGGAAGAGGGATCCGCGGTGCGAGCGATGGACGAGGGGGTCCGCGCGGGAAAGGGGGATCCGCGGTGCGAGCGATGGACGAGGGGGTCCGCGCGGGAAAGGGGGATCCGCGGCGCGAGCGATGGACGAGGGGATCCGCGAGGAGAAGGGGGATCCGCGGAAAGAAGACGGTGGTGTGAGAAGGATAGCGCTACGTGTGGGAAAAGGATAGCGCTAAGTGTGTGAAGAGGACAGTGCGACAAGGATGGCATCAACGTGCGACAAGGATAGCGTCAACGTACGGCAAGGATGACGTCAACGTGCTACGTGTGGGACAAGGACGACGCATTGTAAGATGGCGCATAGGTGGGAGAAGGACGACGCAAAGGTAAGTGAGTGAGTGGTAGCGACGAGTATATGAAAGAGAGAGAACGATAATTTCGCGAGAACAACGCGTGCGAGAGAGAACGATAGCGCGAAGAGAACGCATACGAAAGAGAACTATAATATCGCGAGACTTAGAACGATAATAGCGCAAGACAACGCGTGCGAGAGAGAACGATATTGCAAGAACAACGCGTGCGAAAGAGAGAGAATGATAGCGCGAGAACAACGCGTACAAAAGAGAGAACGATAGCGCGAGAATAACGCGTGCGAGAGAGACAACGATAATAACGAAGATAATGCGTGCGAGAGAGAACGGTAGCGCGTACGAAAGAGAGAACGATAATATCGCGAGAATAATGACGAGTGCGATAGAGACAACGATAAATTCTTATAACTAGCGCGAGAGAGATAGCGCAAGGGATGGGAGCGCAAGGGAAAGGTGTGTAAATAAATACATTTTTTCAATCAAAATATAAAATTTATTTTAAAATGTGTGCGTGTACTATACAATTTGTGTGTGTGTGTGTGTGTGTGTGTGTGTGTGTGTGTATGTGTACTTAATTTATAATATATAAGAAAAAATATATAATAAAAAATAAAATATATATATATATATATATGTGTGTGTGCGAGCGTGTGTGGGTGTGGGTGTGTGTATGTATGGACGTATGTATGTACAAAAGTGATGCGAGAGTTACGTGAAGAAGTGAGAAGGTAATAAGAACGAGCAAAATAACAATAAGAGCGAATGAGATAGAAATAGCACGAGCAACGAGGATTCGAACTCGAGAATCGGATCTTTCTTTCACACTATTATTTTCCTCTCGCTCGCATCTATTACTGTCTCGCTCGCTCCTATTATTGTCTCGCTCGCATCTATTACTGTTTCGCTCGCTCCTATTATTGTCTCGCTCGCATCTATTACTGTCTCGCTCGCTCTCGATTCTTGGGTCCGCTTATCTTTTCGAGCTGTCACGATTGTGAAGTGTGACAGAGAAAGCAAGACCATGAGTAGAGAGCGAGCGAGATGACTTATCATCAAAGAGTTCCGAAGTCTCTTACAATCGGTTTCTTCGCTTCCTCTATCCATTCCGAATTCATGAAAATGTAAACATCTTATAAAATAAAAATTGAAACTTTTATTTTTAATTTCATCGGTTTGAAAATAATTTTAATGAATTAATGAGATTTTTGCGATTAAAATGATATCAAACACGGCGTAAATCGGGTAATTTTTAATTAGTCTGATAATACAAGTTTTATAATTATATATTTAACTAAATTTATGCGATTTATATCGTGTTTGATATTATTTTAATCGCAACATTCTCATTATTCTATTAAAATTGCTTTCAAATGAATAAAAAATGCATTTTATTTTCTGACATATTCGCGAATATTATAAATAAAGTCTCATGTAAAAGACTTCGTAATGTTCGACATCGGAAACTTTTTCGTTATTTATAATAATTTATAATAATTTATAATATAATAATTTATGACTTTAAATTGCTATAAAATAAAACTAAAACTTTTATATTTTATTTGATTTTTTTTTATAAAAAGGGATTAATGAAATTTTTGCGTTTAAAATGACATCGAACACAATATAATTCGAATAACTTTACTTATTGTTATATAAGTAAAAGAATGTATCTAATTGAAAATTATTCGAATAAAATGTTGGGTTGTTTAATGTGATTTTAGTCGTAAAAATCATATTAATTCTAAAATTATGTTCAGTAAGATAAATTAAGTAATGTAAAAATTTTAGTTTCTAATACATTTTCAATGTTATCAATTGTGGTGTTCACATAACATCTTCTGGTACATTTAAATATGTGAAAGAAAGAAATAAATTATTTTAATATGTATAATAAATTAGGATAATTTGTTTCACTGTACAATATATAGATCACTTAATATTTATTATATCGACCATATTTAGACCAGGAGACGTCATGTGAACACCACAATTGATAACATTGAAAATGTATTAGAAATGTAATTAAAATTACATTATTCTTGCGATTGACTTAAATCTTCGCATCGTGAATGCAATAATTTCGAAAACGTAATAACGTACAACACATGCTTTTTAAAATAATAATTATTTATTATAATTAGAAATAGTTATTATTTATAATAAATAATTAATTTTTTAAGTATGTCATTATACGTTTCATGTTTTCTACCGCATTTGCAATGCGAAGGTTTTAGCCGATCGTTCGTCTTATCTCGCGTCAATCACGCGCCACGCGCAAGTCGTTTGTTAGATGTCGCGTGTCGCGTTTCTGGCAACATAACTCTTGTGGTCGCGCAGTCTCCGTCGCTTCGCGTCGAGTCATGTGCTGTTTGCATTCGCGTTTCTTTGAAAGTAATTTTTGGTATCGATAAATCAATAGTGAGTGAATAAACAGTAAACTCGTTATTGTGTAATCTGTATTGTGTCAATCGAGTGTGAGACTAATAATCGAAAAAATTTCGATGTGTCGCGCATCTCTAGCAATCATAACCGTGCAGCAGATAACAACAATACATAGCATGAAGATTCGCTACGCTGCTACAAGGTGAGTGAGCAAGTGAGTAAGCAGGTGAGTGAGTGAGTGAGTGACCGAGAGAGTGTGAGTGAGAGACTGAATGAGAGAGTGTATGAGTGTTGCGTAAAAGAGAGAAAGAGAGCGAGAAAAAAAGTGCGTGCGTGTGTATGAATGTCTGTCCCTCCTACCCTCCCTCTCTCTCTCTTTCTCTCTCTTTCTCTCTCTCTCTTACGCACACACTCCGCCATACACACATCGCGTGTAGCAATCAGCTGATTGCAACGTCGGACGGCCGGCGATCCGGCACAATTTTTCATTATTAAAATAACGTTATTTTAAGGAACACGTATTTCTGACGTAATTCTAAGACATTTTCTTCTTTACCAAAATTTTATTTAAAGCATAATTTTATGTTATAAGATAAAATAGTTAGCGACTCATGCGGTGATAATCACCCGTCGGGCGGTCAGCTGCGCCCGCGCTCGCGGCACGCCGCGCCGCTCCTGCCTGCCTTCTGTACCCGACGCGTGATTTACTAACTATTTTTGCTCATAATTCAAAAACTACGCTTCAAATCAAATTTTGGTAAAGGAAAAATTGTCTTAGAATGGTGTCAGGAATACGTCATTTTAAAGACATAACGTTTTTCAGGATCGCCCTGTATATGTATAGTACTCTGCGACACTCTGTATATACAATAAAAAGGATATTTGCATATAACTTTCTACAAATTACAATTTATGCACGACATTTGTTAAATCGATATAATCAAAAACTAACAATATAAAATGTTTTATGCAAATTGTTTGATGTAATATCGTATTCGGAAAATTTATAAGTATATAATATTTATAAATATTATCACAATATATTTTTATTATATATATAAAGAGACATAGCTAAATGAGAGCAATGATATTAGAATTATGTTTAAATATGTACGCAATAAAGACAGATCTATGCTCTAAAATCGTTGCTTGTGCGAGACGATAGAGCAGTGAAAATGCAACATATTTTTTGTTCCAATAAATACAATTAAACACAATGTAAAGAAAAGCTTTCACATTGCTCTTTCTAAAATATGCATGTCTTTTTATTCTAGACAATACTGTCAATAACATAACTATAAGTGTTGGTAATGTACCAACACTTTTAGTTATGTTAAAATTAGGGCGCCTACCCGTCGGAGTTCGGCCGCCGCTCCAGCATCCTCTTAAGTCCCACATAACTCACCGGACCGGCCGGTGAGTATGCATAAAATGCATTTTCCCCTCTCTCATAAAAAAAAACTTTACAATTTAAGAAAATAATAATAATTAAAGCGAAAGTGTATATGATGATAAAAAGTAAAGGTAATTATGCACTTTACGGACGACCTCACCGATTTCAATGATCTTGACATATGTTGTCAAGCTCACTCTCCTGAGTAAGTATCAAAAGGTTTTAAGTGTCGCTCGTCATTTATTAAAAAGTTATTAACAAAAAAAGTTTTACGAATTATGTGCAATTTTTAGACATTATGTACGTTTTAAGAGGTGAAATGTACATGCGTGGATACAGTGTATTCCGGCCCCCCTATGGGGAGGCTCCACTTTCGGAAGATATAACCTAACCTAAACTTATTTTTTATTTAAAACTAAAATTTGGTTTGAGATGAATCTTGCTTCACGTGAAAAGTTGCAAACCCATGTGAACTTCGTTTTATCTTGCAAAGTACATGCGTGGCTACAGTGTGTTCTGCTCCCCTTTTGAGGAGGTGGCTCCACTTTCAGAAGATATAAAAAATTATGCACTTTACTGACAACCACACCGATTTCAATGATCTTGATATATGTTGTCAAGCTCACTCTCCTGAGTAAGTATCAAAAGGTTTTTAATGTTGCTCACTATTTATTAAAAAGTTATTAACAAAAAAAGTTTAATGAATATAATATGATTTTGCGACAGCATGTACGTTTAAGAAGTTATATTTGATGTAATATATGTTTAATATACAGGGTTTACCAAAAGTGTGGAAACCCCTTAATATTTCGAAAAATACGCATTTTTAAAAAAAATGTTTCATACAAAAGTTATAGGGTTTTATGTGGCACAGCAACATTATTATGACCTCGAATAGCGTTGTCAAGGTTATGTGAAGGTCACCTCCAACTTTTTAAATGGGACACCCTATATGCTTTTGCATATTCTTGTAGCTTATCTCGAGAGCTTTCCAAAACACTATAATTAAGTTAGTTTTCATTAAGTACTTTCCGAGTTATGAGGCTTGAAATCATTTCTTAATTTTACATAAACCATAAAATATCTAATAAAATATTCATTTTTCGATTATCTTACCTTAATACTTTTATGTATAAAATAATGAAAGTAATCAATTGGTGTAAAGAGAACATACAGTTATTTGTAAGAAAAAATATGTAATTGTTAATTGCAAATTACATATTTTTTCTTAAAAACAACTATGTTTTTTCTTTACACCAATTGATTCCTCTCATTATTTTGTACATAAAAGTATTAAGGTAAGATAATCAAAAAATGAATATTTTACTAGATATTTTATGGTTTATGTAAAATTAAGAAATTATTTCAAGCCTCATAACTCGAAAAGTACTCAATGAAGAAACACTTTATTATAGTGTTTTGAAAAGCTCTTAAGATAAGCTGCAAGATAATGTAATAAAAAATATAGGGTTCCATTTAAAAAATTGAAGCTGACCTTCACATAACCTTGACAACGCTATTCGAGGTCATAATAATGTTGCTGTGTAATGCGCCACATAAAACCCTATAACTTGTATGAAACATTTTTTTTTAAATGCGTATTTTTCGAAATATTAAGGGGGGAAGACCCTCCAGACAACAGGTTTTTCAATAATTTTTTACAAAAAACTGAGAGTATTTATTACATTGAATGAAATTACATATTGACATTGATGTTTAAATGTATACACACAAATTTTTTTATAAGAAAGAAAACAAAATGGCGGCGCTACAGCTGCTCAAACTTGGCTCCTTCAATTTGCGCTGTGGAATGCCCAGCCCCTTGTAGTCAACTGAAATCAACCAATCAAAAGTTTTTCATTAAAATAAGTTATTTCGCTTTGTATGTACCTATTTTTAACGAAAAAAAAAAAAATGAAAATTTGAACACAAAAAGAAAAAAATTACACTTTTTTTTTATAAACAAATTGTTAAAAACAATATTTTTAGTAATAATTATTACTAAAAATATTGTTTTTAACAAATTTTTAGTAATAATTATTACTAAAAATATTGTTTTTAACAATTTGTTTATAAAAAAAAAGTGTAATTTTTTTCTTTTTGTATTCAAATTTTCATTTTTTTTTTTCGTTAAAAATAGGTACATACAAAGCGAAATAACTTATTTTAATGAAAAACTTTTGATTGGTTGATTTCAGTTGACTACAAGGGGCTGGGGATTCCACAGCGCAAATTGAAGGAGCCAAGTTTGAGCAGCTGTAGCGCCGCCATTTTGTTTTCTTTTCTTATAAAAAAATTTGTGTGTATACATTTGAACATCAATGTCAATATGTAATTTCATTCAATGTAATAAATACTCTCAGTTTTTTGTAAAAAATTATTGAAAAACCTGTTGTCTGGAGGGTCTTCCCCCCTTAAAGAGTTTCCACACTTTTGGTAAACCCTATATAGCGAAGATTATCATTGAATGTAAAGTAAACTTTTTTTTGTGTTGCAAAGTACATGCTTAAAGACAGTGTGTTCCACCCGTATTTAAACCAAATTTTAATTGTAAATCAGAAATAGGTTTGGGTTAGGCTATATCTTCCGCCCTCCGTGGTACGCCACCTTGTCGTGGTGGAAGGGCTCGGGTGATCCAACAATCCGCTGTGGTAGTACCGAGGGTCCAAGTCTTGGGAGGGCCGGTGGGGAGGATTACTCGCTATGAGCGTACCAGGGCACCCAGCTTTGCCCAGGGGACAGTCTGTCCCCGAAGGCTCACTGACAAGGGGAGTATCAGGTAGTGAGATCATCGATTTCAATGAATTTTAAATATGTTTTAGAGTAGCCCCCCCACTACTTAATAGCCAAGTGAGACGATGCAATATTCAAGTATTCGCGAGAAATTTGCATCGAAAGTTTTCCGTGCGCCTTTTATACCGCGCAAATTAGAGAGGTTTGCAGGTAGTGAGCGTAGCGTAGCGGATAAGGTAACGGACGGGAATACTGGACGTTGCAGGTTCGATTCCTACTTTTTCCAAATTTTTTTTTTAATTTTAAATGTAAATTTTTACAAAATCTACATTTACGTGAATTATTAGACAACATGGAATCGTTAAAGTGAAAAAATTATTATTTTTATGATTAAAATTTAATATTTTATATTAATAATTATATTACATTAATGCATATTTAAAAACGGCAGCTGCTGTTCGACTGTGAAGTGAATCAAATGGACAAAGAAGAACGGTCAATCCCCACCCTAACTCTTCTAGAAAATAACGGTTTTCGCAGGTAGCGACAACCATTACAATATAATCGAGTCTTCAGCAGCAGAAAAACTTTCACAGTAGAAAAATGCTCACACTAGTCACATAATATTGAAATAAATTTCCTTGCAATTTATAAATGTGATCTTAGACTTTTTATTAAATACCGATATTAATCGAAATGATATTATTCGTACCATTACAGACGGAAATGCGGTGTAAAATATATAATATAAAATATGCATTAATATAAAATATGCATTAATGTAATATAATTATTAATATAAAATATTAAATTTTAATAATAAATGGAACCTACTATTTGTCATTGCATATTCTTGTAGCTTATCTCGAGAGCTTTCCCAAACACTATAATTAAGTACCTTTTCGTTAAGTACTTTTTGAGTTATGAGGCTTGAAATAATTTCTTAATTTTACATAAACCGTAAAATATCTTGTAAAATATTCATTTTTCGATTATCTTACCTTAATACTTTTACGTACAAAATAATGAGAGGAATCAACTGGTGTAAAGAAAACACAAAATTGTTTCGAAAAAAAAAATGTAATTTGCAATTAACAATTACATTTTTTTTTTCGAAACAATTATGTGTTGTCTTTACACCAATCGATTCCTCTCATTATTTTGTACCTAAAGTATTAAGGTAAGATAATCGAAAAATGAATATTTTACTAGATATTTTATGGTTTATGTAAAATTAAGAAATTATTTCAAGCCTTATAACTCGAAAAGTACTTGATGAAAAAATACTTTATTATAGTGTTTTGGAAAGCTCTCGACATAAGCTATAAGAATATGCAATAAAAAATAGATGGTTCCATTTAAGAAATTAAAGGTGTCCTTGACCTCACCTTAACGATGCCATCCAAGGTCAAACCAATGACACCATCTTATGTTCCCCTCAAAACCATACAATTTTTGTCGAAAACGTTTTTCTCTAAAATGCTTAGTTTTTGAAAGAAAAGGGGTGTACGGGTGGTCTAGGACACCCTGTATATTGGTACTGAGCTATTTGTAGCATTGTACGTAGATGATGGTTTAGTAGTTGGTCATTCTAAATCAAAGATTAATCATTTGTTGAAAACAATGCAACAGAAATTTGAGATTACAAGTTCAATTGCAACGTGTTACCTAGGCATTGAGATTATTCGTAATCGTAAATTGAAGACAATAAAATTGTCACAAGCAGCTTATATGAAATCTGTACTTGAGAAGTTCAATATGATGGATTGCAATGGAATATCGACACCGAGTGATTTTGAAACTCAACTGAAACGCAATTTGGACGAGAATGGAAAAATTGAACCAATTGCACAAGCACCTTATCATGGAATTGTTAATTGCAAATTACATATTTTTTTCTTAAAAACAACTATGTTTTTTCTTTACACCAATTGATTCCTCTCATTATTTTGTACATAAAAGTATTAAGGTAAGATAATCGAAAAATGAATATATTACTAGGTATTTTATGGTTTACATAAAATTAAGAAATTATTTCAAGCCTCATAACTTGAAAAGTACTGAATGAAGAAATACTTTATTATAGTGTTTTGGAAAGCTCTCGAGATAAGCTACAAGAATAAGTAATAAAAAATAGGGGTTCCCATTTAAAAAACGGAAGTTGACCTTCAAGTGACCTTGAAAATGACCTTTAATGTCGAATCCAAGGTCACTATTAGATAGCCCCCCTTGTTCCCTACAACTTTTATCCGAGTCATTTTCCTTCAAACGTTGATCCTGAAAAGTTATGAGGGTGGAACTTTAAAAATGGGACACCCTGTATAATAAAGGAAGTCTCCTTACGTTGTGAAGCACTAATTCAACAAATATACCCAACAGTAACAAAAATATAAAACAAAGAAAAGCTGTAAGAGAGAAATATATCGAGCATATATTAAGATATATATATCGATATATGCTCGATATGTTTCTCTCTTACAGCTTTTCCTTATGTTATATATGTGTATATATATACACACACACGTTTTGCGATATATTTAATATAATTAATTTTTTTATATATTTAAAATAATAAAAAAATAAAAATATAAGTGGCGACTTTCCACACCACCCATGAGGTATCACCAATGGCGCGTTAGGTTTTTTATGTGGACCTTCGCCTGAAGCCCTATTATACCACATTGCATTATTTTGTTATATTTTACAAGTATGGTGTCTGTTATGCAGACAAGATATTTTTTATATTCTAGTTTTTTCAAGTATGGTGTCTGTTAGACAGACAGATAAACACACACACACACACACACACACAAGATGTTTTTCATATTCTTGATTTCTGCAAGTATGGTGTCTGTTGTACAGACAAGATATTTTTTATATTCTTACTTCTTACAAGTATGGTGTCTGTTAGACAGACAAGATGTTTTGTACAAGCGTAATGTCTTTAATAAATTTATTATTAATGAGATGAAGGGCCAGCTATGTCAGTATCTGCAGCATGTAACCTTAAAATACTTTTATTTTTCTTAGTAGCGGTAGCATATAATTTATCCGCTGACATAAGAGATAAATGCTTTTTATCAATTTTCATTTTTATAGCTGTTTCGCCCCTCGTTTCTAATGCCGATTTAAATACACAAATAGCATTAACAGTAGTTGACGAAAAACTGTTACGTTTTTTCGTTTTTAAATTATTCAAAAGAGAAAACATTCTTTCCGGATCGGCATTTGAATTTGGAAGAGATCTTATAGTACTTATAACATTTGTTAAATTGGGATATTTAGCAAAATTATTATGTCGATTTTGTAAAATTTTTTTCCTTATGCTGTCGAGATTTAATTTGGAAAAGCTTTGTTTTTCTTCCATTGTAAAATCTAATGGTAAAGCAATCCATTCTTTTTTTAAACCATTTTCATCAAAACCGCCGATAGTTTTAGCTATAAAAGAAACATCATTGAATGATATTTCTCTAGTATTATCAAATAAACTTATGTATGGCCGAAAAACTTGTAACTTTGATAAAAATATGTTATTTATAGGTAATCTTTTACGAATTTCTTCCGCAGCAGTCACATAAACTGTTAAACAGTTCTCTCGAACAATATTAACTATGTTTATGTGACCTTTCAGCCTTAATTCGTTTAGATATTCTTCACATTCTGTTCCCAAAATAATTTCATTCATAGTTTTTTGATTTTCTTTTAATGAGAATATAATGTTTGTAGAAAATCGTTTCAAGTATTCTTCTTTTAAAAAATTTCGACAGATTTGGAAAAGAAAGTTTATAGATTTAGGATATAATAAATGAATCCTTGTTTCTAATGCTTGAAAAAATGCATTAAATGCATTAAAGAAATTCAAAACGTATTTTAAAAACAGAAAATAAGCTTTCATCTCTACGTTGTACATCATAGACAATAGATATTCTGCAGAATTTGTTTTTTCACTCACAACCATTTCAATAAGAAAGTATTTAATTGTATCCCAAGATTCAAGAAGCCTTTCGATACATAAATAGTGCGAAAGCCAGCGTGTATCACATAATTTCAATATTTTGCGATTTGTTTCTTGAAAACATTCGCAAAATTCAAGAAAAATAGCCGAACATTTTGGACTGCTATTGAGATAAGTAGCAATTTTTTTTAGAAATTGCTCGCAATATGCAGGCATTTTAGAACAAGCAGCATGCGCTGCTAATGCGGAGGAATGACATAGGCATGAAAATGTTAATAAATGTGGGCATATTTCTTCCAATTTTTTTTTAAACGATAAATGTTTTCCTGTCATAACAGATGCATTATCGCATGATAAAGCTACGATATTTAAAAAACGGTATCTGTAATTTCCACATTTCACATTTAAATGCCTGAAACAACTTTTCTGCACTTGAATCTTTGGCATCAATATCGATTAATTTAACTAATTGTGAGCGAATATCTAATGTCTCTGAATCAACGTATCGAACAGGAAAAGTCATTCATTTATTATTTGTTAAATCAGATGTTTCGTCAATAAAAATTGAAAATTTTGTATTCAGAATTTTATTGACGACACGATCTGTTTCGACCGGGCACAAAACATTTGTATAACATTATATTAATATTATTAATTATTAAATAACAAAAAATAATTCAGGGAGTATTTATTTTTATTTTTCCATACTTTCTTCCTTTATCCTTTTTTCCTCCAAAAATATAATATAAAACATATGAATTAAACATATAAATAATAAACATATAAATTATATGTGGTATAATAGGGCTCCAGGCGAAGGTCCACATGAAAAACCTAACGCGCCTTTGGTGATACCTCATGGGTGATGTAGAAAGTCGCCACTTATATTTTTATTTTTTTATTATTTTAAATATACACTCGTCAACAAAATTATCGCATAGGTAATTTCATGTCAAATTTTCGCATAACTTCAAATAAGTATAACTCCGTCAAAAATGGTCGTATTTGAAAAATTTTTTTTTTCATTCTCAAACTTAAAGCCTCTATTTTGAAAATCATTTGTCAGATTTAGAATTTATCCTCCCCCCCCTCTCGTCATCTCCTCAAAAGTAAGGACGTGTTACGTCTCCAAAAAATTGCATACTTTGACGCATTCCACGGGATGGAATAAATTTTTTTCGCAAATTTCATGATAATTATCGTAAAATATGGACTTTTATGTGTGAATTTAAAAAAAAATTTTTTTGTACGATTTTTTTTCACGGAGTTACGACATAACAAAGTTACCTATACATTTTTGTTCATTTACCGCCAGCATTAGCATTACCCGATGCGCACCACGAGGAGGTTGCTGGTCGGATTTGGCGCATCGTGTGTGTGTGTGTGTGTGTGTGTGTGTGTGTGAACATTTCCACATTTTCGTCCTCCAACACACTGTATATATATATATATATATATATACATATATATATATAAAATCGCGAACAATTTTTAAGTAAATATATATATATATATATATATATATATATTTACTTAAAAATTGTTCGCGATTTTTGATGAAAGCCATTTATTTTTATTTTAAAAGGAGTGTACGGGTGGTCTGGGACACCCTGTATATATATATCCTTCTAAAATAAAAATAAATGGCTTTCATCAAAAATCGCGAACAATTTTTAAGTAAATCGGTACGCTCTATCAAATGATAATATTTTCAACTTTTGATTCCGACCGGAAATACGCCATCCGGATCGGAAGTTGAATTCTTTTAGGGTAACATGCTACTTTTTATTACAGATTCGAATTGTACGTGAAAAAATAAGAAACTTGTATCAAACATTTTTTCTGAAAGTGCCTCTATCATCTTAAAATTAACCTTGAAAGTTCATTACAGTTACGTTGCTTATTACCTGAAGGTCGTTTATGCGATTTAGAATTTGTGTAAAACTTTTTTAAATTATATACATCATATAAAAATTGCTTTATGAATTAAATTAATCTTAACTCATTTAGTATCGATTACGAATTAATATCGGTTTTTAAATATTTTATTTTTATCACTCTTTTAGATTTTTTGATTTTATTAAAGATTTTTTTTATGTACTTGGCGTACTTTTTTACCTTTACAAAGTTTTTTTAGGGGATTTGTTATTGTCCTCTCTAGTGGAATAGGCCTACTGGGGAAATCACTTAAAAAAAAACGCATCAACAATAGTACCTCATGGGTGATGTGGAAATCTATTGTCCCCTTATTATATTATTATATATAATTTTTAATATTAAATTTAAATTTAAATTTTTTAATATATAATTATACATATAATAGACATGCCTTCTTTTAATCGAAATATATTTCAATATATTTATTTATACTTCTATTCATATTTCAATATATGTTGCAAAAATAAATAACATATTTACACGTAAATTGATGTGTTCTTAACAGCGCGTTAAAAGTTTTGAATAAAACACAAATATTTTAAATTATTACTATTTATTAATATTTTAAATTTTGTTAATATTTTAATTGTTGATATTTTGATTTGTTTTAAATTGTTAGAACATATACGTAATTAATAATGGAATAATTATTTTTATTATTAATAAACAAAAAAGAATTTATATAGATAGATTGCCACATGTCCCATGTCACCTTACATTTATGACGCGTACGTTCCTGAGCGCTCCTTAATTACGAGCGTCCGACGGCGCGGTCGCTAAGGCGCGAGCGGTAAGAGAGGAAGTACAGTAGGCGTGAGTCAAGAAATCCGGCCGAAAGTTGCAAGTAAATCCCAGCATTGATTGATATGTATATTATTTTAATAAATGTTTACAATACATTATTTTTATGTATCCAAGAGTTGTGCGATTAATCCATTCCCAACCATTTTACGTAAACATTATCGTTTTTGCGAATTATTTTTTCCACGAGATATACGTCGGGATTAGCGACGCGTTGTAGTTCGTATTCGTAGAATCCTCTATCGACGGGATTTCCACGCGAATCTTCGAGTATGAATGTCGCGGGATTAGTTTTCTGCACCTCGACAATCTTAAAAACTTCAGTCGTCCAATTTGGCGTTCTGGAGGCCTGCCCCGGCCCTATCTCCATCCGCCACTGCTATTTGGTACAGTGGGGATTTTAGTATATACTAGAGGGATTTTGGGGGATGTGGTCACTCTACGGCGTTGTGCTCGTCGGTGCCGTTTCATACGGAAGGCCAGTCGGAAGCCAGCATGCACGCGAATACCTCCACCGGCACTTATTTGGTCAGCGAGCGACCTCTCAGGGATCCTCCGTGGCAATCGGCATTGCATCCATCGAGTGAGATACCAACATCGCTCTGGAGTCGCATATCACTGTGTTAAAAAGCAGCATTAGGTGTGAGGTCTGGATAGCTCAGTGGTCTGGAGCAGTTGCCCGGAAAGCGAAAGACTCAGGTTCGATTCCCGATCCAGCGACTTGCGCCTCACATATTTTTCTAGTCTGCGAATATTATTTTCTAGCAATTATTCGTTAGGCTGAAAAATGTGTAAATGCTCTCTCCACAGGATATGCGTCAATGCCGTTGCCACGGATGGATTCTCTCGCTCGTTGATCAAATGGGCGTAAAGACACGTCCGACCTCCTCCCACATACATCCCTATCTTTCTCTGGAGATATGGTATCTTTTTCAAAGATGGTCTTGTATTTATTCACGCGTACCGAATCGCCTACTTTGAATCTTGCTGGAGCCGCAATCTTTACGTTGCTATACACCGTATTTAAAAGTTTTTCGGCGAAGTGACGTCGACAGGTCTCATACCGATGGTGCGATGTTTTCGCGTATTGTACTCCGCGACGAGTCGAAATAGCTCGTCGATCCATTTGTAATTTCCATTGAACGTAAACATTTTCCACATATTGTTCTTTAAAGTACGGTTGAATCGTTCCATGACCGAGGCTTTCATAACGGAATATGTCGAGTAATGATTAATGTTGTGTTTCTTCACGAGTTTCTGCACACTCGCGTTGTAAAATTCTTTTCCTCTGTCGGTTTGAAAATTTTTCGGACACCTTTTATCGTCTTCAATCATCTTTGCGATCGTTTCGGACATTTCGTTTTCGCTCTTACTCTTGAGCGGTACGGCCCACGCATACTTGCTCAACACATCGATAACTGTAAGTATGTATTTATGACCCTTGTTAAGTCGAGAGTACGAACTCATGTCGACCACGTCCGCCTGCCACAAATCGTCATATCGGCGTATAATGACGCGTCTTCGTGGAAAATTTCTTCTCGCCGAAGCATGTAATTCGTCGACTAGTTGTCGCTTTTCGGAAGCGTTTTTCTTCTCTCGCACGTTTGATCAAGGCATAATTAATATGTTTATATATTGTATATTAATATGTATTGCGATATGTTCGAAAAACCTAAAAATCATCCCGGTTAAAAAATTCGCGTAGGCAAGAATTAGTATTTAATAATATTCTCTAATTCGAATTTAACGGACATCGAGAATCTTCTCGAGTTTTCGATCCGTTAGAAAAACTCGACCGTTCGCGTTATCTCTCATTTTTTCACCGCATAAAAAACGCTTGTCATAAACATTTATCACAACATCGTCAATCGTCGGCAAAATCAGCGCAACACACGGGCATGCGCGCCCATACGTCACGATCAGCTGATTGCCAATCAGTCGATCGAAAAAAGATCGCGCGCATGTCAACCGCAAAATGTATACGTCAGACCTCGTCGGCGGCCAATTACACACGGCGCCCTGAGATAACCACCAAAATATTAAACTCATTGGCCCACGTCGCAAAGGGCCTCAAGATTAGCACAGTATATAATGGGCATCGCACTTGATCGCCCCGCAGTCTTGCAATTTTTGCTCGCATCGCTTCTTTGTCAAACCGCTTCGCTAAAACCGTTTCGTTAAAACCGCTTCGTTAAAACCGCTTCGCTAAAACCGCTTGAGTATCTGTGAGAAGGCAGATAAATTAGTCTTCAGTTTTGTACAGTATTATATATTTCTTTAACTTATAATTGTGGTGTCTAAAATAAAAATCAAAAATACAAAAAAATTACGTGTCATGTGGAGTCTTTCTAATTTAAGAAACTTTCTGTGATCGTCTTCGTCGCGCTCTTTAAAAACTTCCGCTGTCGTAACAATCCGCGTTCACCTGCGAACACGATATTAGTATATCCGTATGTCTCGCTTAGTGTGCCGAGTCAGATGTTACATATCTCAGCACATTCTTGATCTCGTCTATCATTATTCGCAGCGCCTGCACGTTTCGAGCGCGATAATTTTTTGCTCAATTTCTTCCTGTTGATCTCTTAAAAGTTTTTTCACGTATCGTTTGATGGCGTCAGTATCACCTTTCGGTTGCGCTACGCGTTGAATCTTGCGCGACCTTGCGTCAAAGCTGGTAGTAGTCTGGCAGAGAGCGTTATCGTGAACGTAATTTCTCAATAATCCATTCCATTGATGATACAAATTATTCGACGTTCCGAGCGATAATCCAAATTTATGAATCGACACTTCGGTACCGAAAACATTGACCGAATGACACGTATCGTCGACGCATAGTTTAATTTATAATAATAGCGGCCTCGCGAAGTTCTTCGATAATTGACAAGATTTCATTGTCGTGAGCATTGTTGCCGGCTCGACGCGAGGCGTCTAGCAATCGCAAACAATCTACCAACTCGTTGGGATTAGAAAAACGATTGGTTAGAGGCGATCGAGGCATCAATCCATTGGACGCCGCCTGTCACGAGCACGACATTGCTTACTCGCGAAGCAACGACTTCGGCCAACGACACGTCGCGGATCGCATACTAGCTGCAAGAGCGCGAGAACGCATTATCGCGAGGGATTCGACTCTTGGCAAAAGAGCAGCCGCTACGACTGTTTGGGCAGCAATGAAGGCAAAGACAAAACTCGGCATGGGAATGAAAAAGCCATCGACGACAAAGAGGAAAAAACGAATACTTCCAGTAGCGAAACGCAGGGAATCGCAAAGGCGGTAAACGATAGCAAGGCGGCGCAACGTCAACTGGAAGAGATGCAGCGTCACAATCGCGCTATGGAAGATCGCGGACTTTATCTCGCTCCGTACAAGCGTGGACAGGGATTCTCAACAAAGTCTAAGAAAAAAAAAGAAAACGTCAAATAAACATTAAAAATGCCTACGGGTGCGACAACTAAAATGCAATTAGAACAATTGGCGAAACGTATGCGCATACCTTTGTTTAGAGGTGTTTTCATACGCAATAATTTACCGATAAGCGGTGTACGACGAAACGAGAGCGGTATCGTCAATTTGGATGACGTTGATGGTCCCGGTACTCATTGGATAGCGTACGCAAAGAGGGGAGATCGTGTCGTATATTTGTCGTATATTTTGAAAATCTTCGACTACACAAGGAACTTGTACGATATTTCGAATGAGTGAAAATTGAATACAATTACACATCTTATCAAAGTTACAATCAGAGTATTTGTGGACGAGTGGGACCCGTTTGACCACGTTAATATTGACCACGGTGATATTGACCACGGTGATATTGACCACGTTGCGATTGACCAGAGTCCCGATTGATCACAGTCCCGATTGACCACAGTCCCGATTGACCAGAGTACCGATTGACCGCAGTCCCGATTGACCACAGTCCTGATTGACTACGATGATATTGACCACATATGTACACACACACATACACACACGCGCGCGCGAGGGGTGCAAGGGGGGCCTTCGGTCCCCCTCCCGCAACCACCCCGCCGGTAGATAAGGTGGACAATCGCAACGTGGTCAATATTACCGTGGTCAATATCACCGTGGTCAATCGGGACTGTAGTCAATATCAACGTGATCAATATCATCGTGGTCAATATTAACGAAGTCAAATGGAGCGCTCCCTCTGTGGACAGTTGTGTTTAAAATTTCTTCAAACAGTCGACGATCAATTTAAAGCCTGACAATTTACCGTCACGACTCAGTATCCGTTCGACATGTCACTGACACTTACGTTGACTGGCAGAAGCAGCGTTCTCGCTGTAAGCTATTTTCCCGCTATAGATTTGACCGATACCGATTACGAGCTCGGATTAACGGATTTTGAAACTTATCATAGGATTTCGAACGTAAATTTTTCGAATAATAAATTTTATTTTACCTTGGCAACGACGACAAAGAAATTGCGATTCCCGAAGGATCGTACGAATTGCACGCTATAAATGACTATCTCAAACGCGCAATTTTGCAAGATGAACACCTTTCCAGAGATGTTGAAAATGATTATGATGAGGAATATCCAATAGCGCTCCGCGCCAATCATAGCACGCTAAAGAGCGAAATCAAATGCGCCTACAGAATAAACTTTACCAAACCCGACAATGTAGGATCCTTGCTTGGATTCTCGTCGAATCGTATATTGCAACCTCGCAAGTGGTACGAATCGGACGAACCGGTTAATATTATAAACGTAAATATTATTCATATTGTTACGTCCCTGGTTTGAGTCGCGGTCGAGTCTGTCTTGAAAAAGGAAGAAGGTCTCGTTGTCAAGGAATTGTTGATGGAGCAGCCGTCATTTGGAGTCTGCAGCCAGCTGTCAGGCTGAGCGGACGTGTTTCTATTTACGAGCCGTTGTATTATCTTTCCGATTTATTGCTTGTGTTTCTGTGTTGCCCATTAAAGTTTCGGTGTTACAGAGAACCGTGTTATTATTTGCGAGTGCGCGAGCGTGTACGCGAGTGCCGATCGTTGTGTCGCGCGTTTCGATAGATATCGTTCCGCGGGCGCAACAATATAGAATGTAACGTGACTATTGGTGCGTACAGCAATGGCATGCGCGTACACACGATACATGAGTTTTCACCGAGCGTACCGCCAGGATATAAGATATCGGAAACGCTGGCACAGATCATTTATCTGCCGATCATCGTACGGAGCATTACGGATTTAATGATACGCATTGTGGATCAAAGAGGTCGATTGCTCGATTTTCGAGGAGAGAAAATTACCGTAAGATTGCATATACGGCGGCGAAAAACATAGTATGCTCGTGATGAACGAAACGGAGCACGCGAGAGACAATACTTTTACAAGGGACAATACTATTGCGGTAAGGCGAGTGATACCGGGTAACAATAATAAGATAGCCGTTAAAAAGAAACTGAGCGCGTTGAATCGTGAATTTTTAAAATCATTGTGATTCATCGTACGAAAAGAATGATTGATATTTTGAATATCGTAGATGAGCCAATCTTTGGCGATCGCATCATCAAGATTGAGACTCATACGTACAATCCATACGCTAATACGACGCTTGGATACAGCGACGAGATACGAATACCTATACAACATCAGGATTTGTACATGTTACCGTGCGAAAGCTTTTTTTACATCGAGGAAAAGTTGAATGTGCGTAAAGCGAATGACGAAATGAAGGTTATATTGGGAAACAATTGCGTTGCATTCATGTTTGATGAGCTTCGATACGAACTCGACGGAGTAGAGATTGATCGCAACAGAAATGTTGGAATAACTTCGACGCTCAAAAATTATGTCTCTCTAACGCATCAGAAAAGTATAAACTTGAAGAACGCTGCGTGGAAATTGACGTACAACAGTGACAAAAATTATTTCAACTATTGCGTGCCGCTCAACATGTTGCTGGGATTTTGCGAAGATTATAAACACGTTGCGATTAACGCTCGTCACGAATTGATTCTGATACGTTCGCGCAACGATAATAATTGTCTATTCGGACATCCATCGTCGGAAGCTGAGATTGAATTACTCAAGATACAGTGGCGTATGCTTCATGTAATATTGAACGAGATTAATAAATTGTCAATGTTACGAATGTTGGAAAGCGGATGATACTTGAACATGAGTTTCCGATCTTGGGATCTATACGAATTTCCTCTGCTACATAGCACGACTAAGCATTCGCGGACCGTAAAAGCCGCCTCCCAGCTAGAGAAACCACAATACGTGATCTTTGCACTGCAAACTAGTAAAAAGAATTCAGTGTCACAAGATGTTACATTGTTCGACGATTGCAAATTGACCAACGTTAAACTCTATTTAAACTCGGAATTTTATCCCTACGATTATTTAAATTTAGATTTTGAAAAAAATAGATTCGCCATCTTATTCGACATGTACTCTCGTTTTCGCAAATCTTATTACGGATGCGATAACAGCGCCACGCTATTAACCATTTCAATGCTTCTACATTGTGGACCTCTCGCGGTCATTGATTGCTCGCGACAAAACGAGTCTGTCAAAACTGCTACCGTTGACGTGAGAATAGAGTTTGAATGCAGGGAAAATATACTGGCGAATACTACCGCCTATTGTCTCATCTTGCATGATCGGATTGTCGAATATAATCTATTGACCAATGTAGTCCGCAAAATTACATAAGTCAGCAAATATCCCCTCCAATGCACGTGAAGAAAAATATAAAAGATTGAGATGTTTGACGATCGACACCAGTCTACGATCGAATCTTGTCATCATGGCTGCGCCAACGTTTGTGGATCTACAAGGATTTATTATTGGGAAAAATTTTGTCGTGAAGGAAGCTGCGGTTCTGAGGAAAGGATTCGTACTTTCTCATTACATTTTTACATGTCCCGTACCATGGCACACGCTCATAAAATCTGAGAGATGCCAAGTTTTATGGCTGATCAAAAATCACCATGGATTATCATAGGATGATGGACATGTTTCATATTGGAAATCGAAACGTTTAATTACGACGGCAGTGATGAGTGCTACGGAGGAGGATGATGCGTCATCTCTCATATACGTTAAAGGGCACGAAAAACAATGGCTGGCCGATATACTGAGCGATGATGCAAGAAACGATGTAATTATCGAAACTTTGGATGCAGACTATGAGAATGTAGCTTCTTTAAATAAGTTAGATGTTAAGAATACTATGCGTTGTGAAAATTATGTAAAAAATTGCGCTTTATAAAATGTATTTAAAATTTATAATTGGTGGTTGAAATATCATGATAATGATTCATCGAATCCATATTTATAATAAATTGATGATGCAATATATTTTTATCGTCTTTCTTATTCTCTCATTTCTTTCCTTTTCCTTATCTATGTACATGCGCAGTATCGTGTTTCCGTACGTGACACAGTTGCCACAGATATTGTATTTCGATACATAGTGATACATTGCTGTACATTGTAATACATTTAAATATTTGTTTGATAATTCAATATAGTTTTGTGTTTGATAGCCGTTTGATGACCGTTCATTTCCGTTTGACGGTCGTTTAGTTACCGTTCGACGTTCGTTTAATGTTCGTTTAATGTCGTTCAATTGTCGTTCGATAACTGTTCAATACCCCTTCAGGGGAACCCCCCTTTCCAGGGGGTGACGTCACGGGGGGGTGACGTCACGGGGGGTGACGTCACGCGGGGGGGACGTCACACGCGGGGGATGATGACGTCACACGCGGGGGATGATGACGTCACGTGCGGGGAATGATGACGTCACGTGCGGGGAAGGGGGGATCCGCGGCGAGAGCGATGGACGAGGGGGTCCGCGCGGGTAGGGGGGATCCGCGGCGCGTGCGATGGACGAGGGGGTCCGCGCGGGGAAGGGGGGATCCGCGGCGCGAGCGATGGACGAGGGGGTCCGCGCGGGGAAGGGGAATCCGCGACGCGAGCGATGGACGAGGGGGTCCGCGCGGGTAGGGGGGATCCGCGGAAAGAAGATGGTGGTGTGAGAAGGATAGCTCTAGTTGTGGGAAAAGGATAGCGCTAAGTGTGTGAAGAGGACAGTGCGACAAGGATAATATCAACGTGTGACAAGGACGACGCATTGTAAGATGCTGCATAGGTGGGAGAAGAACGATGCAAAGGTAAGTGAGCGACGAGCATATGAAAGAGAGAGAACGATAATATCGCGAAAACAACGCGTGCGAGAGAGAACGAGAATAACACGTGCGAGAGAGAGAACTATAATATCGCGAGAATAACGCGTGCGAGAGAGAACGATAATAGCGCGAGAACAACGCGTGCGAGAAAGAACGATAATATCGCGAACAACGCGTACGAGAGAGAACGATATTGCAAGAACAACGTGTACGAGAGAGAACGATAGCGCGAAGAGAACGCATACGAAAGAGAACTATAATATCGCGAAACTTAGAACGATAATAGCGCGAGAACAATGCGTGCGAGAGAGAACGATAATAGCGCGAGAACAACGCGTGCGAGAGAGAACGAAGATATCGCAAGACTTACAACTAACGCGTACGAGAGAGAACGATATTGCAAGAACAACGTGTGCGAGAGAGAACGATAGCGCGAAGAGAACGCAACGAAGATATCACTATACTTACAACTAGCGCAAGAGAGAGAGACGCAAGGGATGGGAGCGCAAGGAGAGGCGCGTAAATAAATACATTTTTTTTTTCAATACTAAATATAAAATTTATTAAAAATCTGTTATACATTTTTGTTTCATAGCGCGAAAGAGATTACTTATTCTAAGCGCGTACGAAAGAGAGAACGATAATAGCACAAGACAACGCGTGCGAGAGAACGATATTGCAAGAACAACGCGTACGAGAGAGAACGATAGCGCGAAGAGAACGTATACGAAAGAGAACTATAATATCGCGAGACTTAGAACGATAATAGCGCGAGAACAACGCGTGCGAGAGAGAACGATATTGCAAGAACAACGCGAGTGAGAGAGAGAACGATAGCGCGTAGGAAAGAGAGAACGATAATAGCGCGAGAACAACGCGTGCGAGAGAGAGAAACTTATGATTAACGCGAGACTTAGAACTAACGCAAGAGAGAGACGCAAGGGATGGGAACGCAAGGAGAGGCGCGTAAATAATCACATTCTTTTTTAAAATTACAAATATAAAATTTATTTAAATGTGTGTAAATACATTTATGTGTGTGTGTGTGTGTGTGTGTGTGTGTACTTAAAATTAAGAATAATAGTAATATAATAGTAATAATTATAATCTAATATAAAATATAATAATAGTAATAATAGTAATATAATAATCTAATATAATATAAAATATAAAAATAAGGGTGAGGGGGGTGATGCGCCGGGCTAAGGGGGAGGCCGCTCCTGGAAGGCTAAGGGATCGATGTACCGGGCTGAGGGGGGCCGCTTCTGGAACAGAAAAAGACATACATTTGAATAGTTTCTTAATAATTTATTTTAGAAATTTTGATGTATTAAAAGTAAATTGAAAGTTACTTACAATACTTTCCATGGCATTTTCCATTCATCGTTATACAATACGCACAATTTATATTTTGATACAGGTTTGGATTCACATATCTGTTTATCCTCTCGTCGGCCATGCATATCATCGCGTAAACTCTAAAATCAAACATATTAATTTTAAGTGTTTTAAATTTATTACACATTGACAAAAATATTTTACCTTCAACGTTTCCAATTTCCGCCGTAGTATATTCTCATGTTCATCTTCTTACAGTTTTTCTAAATCTTCTATTAATTCGAGATTTTCACGCAGTTTATTTCCAATACATTTTACTTTAGAATGATTAGGTTCTACATTGAAACATTTACATCCATGATATTTTGCAAAATCTCGCGTACATATTTCTCGAGCTAGGAGAAATGTCTTCAACGAATTTGTGCGAGGTTTTTCCAAGCCGAGCTCATGATGTCTTATAAACTGAACGATTGAAGTTTCCAGATTCTTCTTTGAAAGTTGTTCCCGCTCTATTCGAAGTAATTCTTCATCTTGACTAATCCGAAAACGGAAATCAGGTTTCCCATCGGATAATTCCTCCTCCATTTCTCTCTCCTCTCTCTCTCCATCTCATCCATTTCTCTCTCCTCTCTCTCTCTCCATTTCTCTCTCCATCCAATAATCATCATCATCCGTATCGTCATCTGACGTCACGCGCGGGGAAGGGGGATCTTAACAATTTTTCACAAAATAATCACAAAACACTACTTACGTTCCATGTAAAAGTCATGTTTAGTACAACGATACATAATATGTCCAATAATTTTGTCTTCCAGTCTTTATAAATTGATACTAGATGATCCTTTTTTTTTTTTTTTTTTAACTTTTACACACTGTTAAACTCTCCTCGACTCGCACACTTCTAAACTCTTTGTGACGAGGCAACGAGGTCTCGGCACGAGATTTTATCGTAGAGATGTGGCATTATCACCATGTCAAAAACGCGTTGTAAGACGAAAGTACGGTCCCATGCAACTTAGCATGATATAATATTAATGTGTCGACCTTGATCGACCCTGATCGAACGCCTGTCGAACGGCTATCGAACGCCCGTCGAACGGAAACGAAGAGTCATCGAACGACTGTCGAACGCCCGTCAAACGGTCATCGAACGGTAATTGAACGACCATCGAACGGCTATCAAACGCTCGTCGAACGGAATTGAACGGTCATCGAACGGAAATGAACGGTCATCGAACGGAATTGAACGGTCATCGAACGGAAACGAACGGTCATCGAACGGTAATTGAACACCCGTCGAACGGAAACGAACGCCCGTCGAACGGAAACGAACGATCATCGAACGGAAACGAACGCCCGTTGAACGGTCATCGAACGGTAATTGAACGGTCATCGAACGGAAATGAACGGTCATCGAACGGAATTGAACGGTCATCGAACGGAAACGAACGGTCATCGAACGGTAATTGAACGCCCGTCGAACGGAAATGAACGCTCGTCGAACGGAAACGAACGACTGTCGAACGGCTATCGAACGGTAATTGAACGCCCGTCGAACGGAAACGAACGGTCATCAAACGACTGTCGAACGGCTATCGAACGGTAATTGAACGGTCATCGAACGGAAATGAACGGCTATCGCACACAAAACTATATTTTCAATTAAATTATTCTTCAATATGTCTGCAACCTTATTGTGGTGTATGGGTATCTTCGTTTGCTTACCAAGTGTTGAAAAAATAAATCTTTCATCAGCCGGCCATGTATAATTTTCCTCATATTCGAAGTATCTCAATATCAAGCGAAACTTGTATAAAGTTCCCGATTGTAAATCTTTCACATGGTATATTACTTCTTTGTTATAATTCATTTTAATATAATTCATTGTATGCCACTTTTCTGCTGCAATATCTCTGTACCCTAGTGTAGAAAAGATCGTCAGATTAATGTTTGAGATCCATGAAATGTCCATGCTATTCATGTCGACCCTGTTCAAAGTAATATTGTTTGGTTCTGAATATATATCGATCTTGCTTAAACTCTCGTTGTAGAAATCGCTGAAATTAATTGGATACACACGCATGTATATCAAGTAATCTTGTATTGGTAGCGACAAGTTAATCTTTGTGAAAAATCTGCCGTCTGCCACACGTTTCGGCACATTGATAAATTGTTTGCTCTTTTGTTGCGTGCCGTTCACTAATGTAACTGACTTCCAATGCACTTCGTAGGTGACGGCCACGCAGGTCACTTTCTTGGGTGCCATCCAATAAACTACTGCTATAGTAGGCGTCAAAGCTAGAACACTAATGTTTTCAGATGCATTAAGCTTGCCCGAATTAATTTTTATCGGTATCACATTCGAATGCAATGGATTTATTGATAATTCAAAGTAAAAATTGCTTAAAGTAAACTTCAACTTGTACTCCGTAAATGGTGTTAAGTTCTGAATTTCGTAATATCGCTCATACGTCTGCACATTGAATTTCTCATACTTGTTGAGATTGTTGTCTAAGCAGGACAAAAAAAAAGGCTTACGGTAATAGTATATATAGTAGTTGGTAAATTATATTTTTTTGCATCCACTCTTTACAACCGGCTCCGGAAGATTTACAATGATGCTGTTTGTCGTTGCAGTCACATTCTCAAAATTATAAACATTTTCGTCAGGTGTTAGACATCTCATTGAAGGATATGGTTGCAAAGATTTATCCAAAGCGTGAATGTAACTAAAGATTTTTACATCTGTCTTTGTTGTTATCTTTTCAACATATTCGTTTGCAATTACGCTGAGATTTGCATATTTCTTTTTCAAAACGTAGATATGTTGAATATTTTGACTCTCTTTAAATACTAAAAGGTACATGTTTGTTTTGTCAATCGTCATATATTGGAAATCGATGTTAGCACTTATGTTTTTCTTATGTAAAATCATATTGCACATAGAAACATTAAGGTCTGTCACAGTTATGAGATCAGAACTTATCCAGTAAACTAACGGCTCCTCATTATTCATAACAATACTATACATAAAATCAAGATGTTTCCTTGTCTGACGAGATAGGCAAGAGTATAATTTTGTATGAACAATTTGCTTATTTTTTCCATCGAGATCATATTGCACCAAATCATTATATCCATCATTCGATGTGTTAAAATCGAAATAGAAAATTCTAAAAAATTTATAATTATTTTAAATATATAATTATTTTACTCATTATAAAACATTATTTTAACAAAAACAAAAACTTGTATGTAGTGAAAATTCGATATTCTTGTAATTATATAATAAATTATTATTATTTTTTTTTTACTTTTGATCTTAATGATAAAACCTCGTAAAATTATGGAAAAATTACAAATTTGCTTAAATCTTTAATGGAAAATTATTTTTTCAGGCGAACGGTAGTAAACGTACCCTATAGACGGTAATACATTTATATAGCCTTGTTTAGGTTTTAAAATCTTATCAAATTTAATTATGCCATTTTCCCACATTGTTAAGTCGAACTTTACAATGTAATAATTGTAGTCTGACTCTTCATAGGTCCAATATAGATTTCTTGCTGCCCAGTCAATGCAGAGAGCACCTAGAATATAATCAAATGTAGCTATTTTTGTGATATTATTTTCATTAATCTTCAGTGTCATTAGGTCTCTTTCCGGGGTACTCCAATAAATTCTATGTTCATGTATCGAATAAGCGAAATTTACTACTGATCTGAAAAAAGGAGTCAACTATAATTGTATAGTAAAAAAAAAATTATAGTTGAGATTTCTAATTTTATAGTTATTACTGCTATAATGTTGATAATAATAAACTTGTGCATAATAATAATAACTTTAACTTTATAGTTAGTTAAAAATAATTTATGATAATTATAACTATTTTTTTTATCAGTATACGTACATTGACGATAAGAAATTAGTAATGTTTAAATCCACGTCCCATATTTGCATGCCTGCAGTCGTTGCGAGTAATAATTTAGGTACTGGATTTTCATGTGTAGTCGACACATTGATTAAATCCGTGTAAGGACCAGCAACAATTTTAGTATACGCACGTACTCGAAAATAATATGTCGTGTTAGATGTTAGATTGTGCACTTCGATTCCTGTAGTTGTGATATTTTTCTCGCCGATTTGAATCTCTTAGTCCTCGATAATAAAACACTGCAACGTGTACCCTTGTATTACACTCATTTGCAAAAAAAATCACGCACCATGAAGAAGGTGTCGCTTTGCTGCAAAACTCGGCCTGCAGGTATGTTTGAAGCAGATATGCGAATGATTAGAGTTGTGACGCGATTAGATGAGCGGGCTTGCCGCCAGAGAGCGAAACAGTACTTCGTGTGTTGCAATTCAAAAAGGCTCTCGGAGGCTACTTGTCTGTAGTTTTCCTGTTGTGGAGAGATCTTTGATCACTGGACATGCCTTTAAGACGCAATCGAAGGGAATTCGCTCAGTTAACAGAATTTGAGAGGGGCCTCATTATTGGAATGCGAGAAGCTGGATGGTCGCATCGACGAATTGCCCGGCACCTAGGCCGTTCTGACCAAACTGTTAGGAGGTGTTGGGATCAGTGGGTGAGTGAGGGTACTCACACACGGCGACCGGGCTCAGGACGCCCTCGACAAACCACTAGTAGACAAGACCGTCTAATCCTCCGACAAGCACGAATACTTCCAACTTCTTCGTTGTCAACCATCCAGAGGCAGGTGGCACCATCGTTACAAGTCCCAGTCTCTGCCAGTACCATTTCAAGGCGCCTTGCTGAAGGACATTTGGTTTCACGGCGCCCATTACATGTGCTACCATTGACACCCACGCACTGTCGCGTCCGTTTGCAGTGGTGTCGTTCACGAAGGAACTGGACTGCTACGGAATGGAACCGAGTTGTCTTCAGCGACGAATCCAAATACAGTATGGCCAGTGACGACGGCCGTGTTCGTGTCTGGAGGCTTCCTGGTCAGCGCCTCAATCCTGCCTTTTTTGTCGAGCGCCACACGTCCCCCACAGCTGGTGTTATGGTCTGGGGAGCCATCGCATACGACAGCCGGTCTCCCCTAGTAGTGATTCGAGGGATAATAATAGCGCAGCGATACGTTCAGGACATCCTGCAGCCACATGTGTTGCCTCTCATGGCAGGGCTCCCTGGAGCCATTTTCCAGCAGGATAATGCTCGGCCGCACACAGCAAGGATGTCACAGGCATGTCTCCGCCAAGTTGCTACACTACCTTGGCCTGCACGGTCGCCAGATTTATCGCCAATAGAACATGTATGGGACCATATTGGACGCCAACTTCGACAACCTACCAGTTTGCACAATCTAGAGATCCAATTACAGCAACTGTGGACAGATATGCCGCAGGACACCATAAGAGACCTGTATGCCTCTATGCCGGCCCGTATTACATCTTGTATCCAATGTAGAGGTGGCCCAACAGGGTACTAGAGCCTCCTTTCATGTGTTCATTTTTTCGCAATAAACTATCCTTTTGCTCCGATGTTGTAATCATTTACTTACATTAACGTTGCAATCACACATACAAAGTTTTCTTCGATTCTGACAATTCCTTCATGGTGCGTGATTTTTTTTGCAAATGAGTGTATTTCATCGGTAAAGTTAGGTTGGTTCCATCTATAAAAGAATAACATTTCAGTCTCTTTATATTTAGTAAAATTATAACAGAATTAACATTTTGATATATTTATGTCGTTGAATTTAGGAAAAGAGAGAAAAATGAAAAAATACAAACTGAGAATTTAGATTCTTTACCTCAATGTCACAAAAATGTCGTTTACTTTTTCTATGAATTGACTGTCGAATTGTACAAATGCTCTGAGAGATGTTGGCTTGTTCAAACTGCTTCCTAGAGATTTTAAGATCATACATATTAACATAATTATATATAAGATTAAGTGGATTATCTCAGTAAATCAGAAAGAACAATTTAATGTGAAAATAAAGGAAAGAGAAAAAATAAATGTAAACTACAAAATATGGAAATTAGCACAGTATTGATCTTTAAAAAAATAATATAAGAATTTTTTGCGTCATTTAAGATTTAGAAAAGTAATCGTTAATCCATGGCAAAAACGAATAAATAACTTTTAATAAGATGACAAGTATTTTTCGATAAATTCCTACAGCTTAAGAAATCAGAAGTACAATATTTGCGATTGCTTCAAAACAAAGTAGCAAATTAATAAAATTGACTTTATCTTAAATCATGAAAATTTTTATGTACAATGTTATGTTTATATTATGCTTTTCTATTTCTTTTTTGAATGGAATAGAATTTATATTCTTCTCACTACTGGAAGATATTTTTAGATTTGATTTCCACTCTCTCTTGAATTTAAATTATATTTACACTTTTTCGTCAGATTTTTTATTAATGTTTTATGCATTTTTTTTTGCAACTTACCGATTGTTTCTGAGATGATAGAAATATTTTCGAGTGTAACTTCATCGACTTCTCGCTTATTTCTCACAGTACTATCAGAATGACTCCGGTCAGATTTGAAATTTAGTATATGATGATCACTTTTCTCGGACATTGAAATATCCTTCATAAAATATAACATACGAAAAAAATTAAGTGAATATTTTTGAAGTGGTTGTTTTTACTGCTTATAATGATAAATTATATAAATTATAAAATTAAACGAAAAATTGCTATTCGTTTTTTGTTTTCTTAATAATACCAGTTTGATATATACCATTCCTAAATGATATATATTAAATGTGATGTAGTTTTATTAATATCGTAAAATCTATTTTTTATTTATTTTTTAAGGCATCTTGTATATCAAACGTAACTCATATCAAAAAGAAAACCAATCAATAGGTTAACAAGTGTCAATGAGGATTCATAACAGCTTTTAGCAAGTAGTACAAGCGAAAGTGTAGCTTCTTGCAATTATTAAAACAATTTTGTCTAACGATTTAATTCTTTCTCATGATAGGTTAGTTAACTTTTCTCCACTTTTACCGTAACTCAAATTTCTTTTCAAACATTTGCCGATATTATTACAGTTTTATTAATGTTTGTACTGCAAGAATAAAAAGGTTAAAAATATTGTTTCTTTACAGTTATTAGATATTAGTCATAGGATTATGTAAATTCTTTTAATTATAACCTTGTCAAGTTTTTTCTCGAATGTCGTTATATTTTTAACAGAAACAAATCCTGGAAATGATAGTATAAACCGATAATGCCTCGATAAGAATATGTGCATATGTATAATTGTATATAAATGGATATATGTACAATGAAAATTAATATAAAATCTAGCGATTGTTATTGAATGTATTGTCGATCGAAATATTAACGTTAATAGATACTATTTGAAGAATGTTTAATAAAAAATTATTCATTAAACATTCTTCAAATAGTATCTATTAACGTTAATATTTCGATCGACAATACATTCAATAACAATCGCTAGATTTTATATTAATTTTCATTGTACATATATCCATTTATATACAATTATACATATGCACATATTCTTATCGAGGCATTATCGGTTTATACTATCATTTCCAGGATTTGTTTCTGTTAAAAATATAACGACATTCGAGAAAAAACTTGACAAGGTTATAATTAAAAGAATTTACATAATCCTATGACTAATATTTAATAACTGTAAAGAAACAATATTTTTAACCTTTTTATTCTTGCAGTACAAACATTAATAAAACTTTAATAATATCGGCAAATTTTTGAAAAGAAATTTGAGTTACGGTAAAAGTGGAGAAAAGTTAACTAACCTATCATGAGAAAGAATTAAATCGTTAGACAAAATTGTTTTAATAATTGCAAGAAGCTACACTTTCGCTTGTACTACTTGCTAAAAGCTGTTATGAATCCTCATTGACACTTGTTAACCTATTGATTGGTTTTCTTTTTGATATGAGTTACGTTTGATATACAAGATGCCTTAAAAAATAAATAAAAAATAGATTTTACGATATTAATAAAACTACATCACATTTAATATATATCATTTAGGAATGGTATATATCAAACTGGTATTATTAAGAAAACAAAAAGCGAATAGCAATTTTTCGTTTAATTTTATAATTTATATAATTTATCATTATAAGCAGTAAAAACAACCACTTCAACAATATTCACTTAATTCTTTTCGTATGTTATATTTTATGAAGGATATTTCAATGTCCGAGAAAAGTGATCATCATATACTAAATTTCAAATCTGACCGGAGTCATTCTGATAGTACTGTGAGAAATAAGCGAGAAGTCGATGAAGTTACACTCGAAAATATTTCTATCATCCCAGAAACAATCGGTAAGTTGCAAAAAAAATGCATAAAACATTAATAAAAAATCTATGACGAAAAAGTGTAAATATAATTTAAATTCAAGAGAGAGTGGAAATCAAATCTAAAAATATCTTCCAGTAGTGAGAAGAATATAAATTCTATTCCATTCAAAAAAGAAATAGAAAAGCATAATATAAACATAACATTGTACATAAAAATTTTCATGATTTAAGATAAAGTCAATTTTATTAATTTGCTACTTTGTTTTGAAGCAATCGCAAATATTGTACTTCTGATTTCTTAAGCTGTAGGAATTTATCGAAAAATACTTGTCATCTTATTAAAAGTTATTTATTCGTTTTTGCCATGGATTAACGATTACTTTTCTAAATCTTAAATGACGCAAAAAATTCTTATATTATTTTTTTAAAGATCAATACTGTGCTAATTTCCATATTTTGTAGTTTACATTTATTTTTTCTCTTTCCTTTATTTTCACATTAAATTGTTCTTTCTGATTTACTGAGATAATCCACTTAATCTTATATATAATTATGTTAATATGTATGATCTTAAAATCTCTAGGAAGCAGTTTGAACAAGCCAACATCTCTCAGAGCATTTGTACAATTCGACAGTCAATTCATAGAAAAAGTAAACGACATTTTTGTGACATTGAGGTAAAGAATCTAAATTCTCAGTTTGTATTTTTTCATTTTTCTCTCTTTTCCTAAATTCAACGACATAAATATATCAAAATGTTAATTCTGTTATAATTTTACTAAATATAAAGAGACTGAAATGTTATTCTTTTATAGATGGAACCAACCTAACTTTACCGATGAAATACACTCATTTGCAAAAAAAATCACGCACCATGAAGGAATTGTCAGAATCGAAGAAAACTTTGTATGTGTGATTGCAACGTTAATGTAAGTAAATGATTACAACATCGGAGCAAAAGGATAGTTTATTGCGAAAAAATGAACACATGAAAGGAGGCTCTAGTACCCTGTTGGGCCACCTCTACATTGGATACAAGATGTAATACGGGCCGGCATAGAGGCATACAGGTCTCTTATGGTGTCCTGCGGCATATCTGTCCACAGTTGCTGTAATTGGATCTCTAGATTGTGCAAACTGGTAGGTTGTCGAAGTTGGCGTCCAATATGGTCCCATACATGTTCTATTGGCGATAAATCTGGCGACCGTGCAGGCCAAGGTAGTGTAGCAACTTGGCGGAGACATGCCTGTGACATCCTTGCTGTGTGCGGCCGAGCATTATCCTGCTGGAAAATGGCTCCAGGGAGCCCTGCCATGAGAGGCAACACATGTGGCTGCAGGATGTCCTGAACGTATCGCTGCGCTATTATTATCCCTCGAATCACTACTAGGGGAGACCGGCTGTCGTATGCGATGGCTCCCCAGACCATAACACCAGCTGTGGGGGACGTGTGGCGCTCGACAAAAAAGGCAGGATTGAGGCGCTGACCAGGAAGCCTCCAGACACGAACACGGCCGTCGTCACTGGCCATACTGTATTTGGATTCGTCGCTGAAGACAACTCGGTTCCATTCCGTAGCAGTCCAGTTCCTTCGTGAACGACACCACTGCAAACGGACGCGACAGTGCGTGGGTGTCAATGGTAGCACATGTAATGGGCGCCGTGAAACCAAATGTCCTTCAGCAAGGCGCCTTGAAATGGTACTGGCAGAGACTGGGACTTGTAACGATGGTGCCACCTGCCTCTGGATGGTTGACAACGAAGAAGTTGGAAGTATTCGTGCTTGTCGGAGGATTAGACGGTCTTGTCTACTAGTGGTTTGTCGAGGGCGTCCTGAGCCCGGTCGCCGTGTGTGAGTACCCTCACTCACCCACTGATCCCAACACCTCCTAACAGTTTGGTCAGAACGGCCTAGGTGCCGGGCAATTCGTCGATGCGACCATCCAGCTTCTCGCATTCCAATAATGAGGCCCCTCTCAAATTCTGTTAACTGAGCGAATTCCCTTCGATTGCGTCTTAAAGGCATGTCCAGTGATCAAAGATCTCTCCACAACAGGAAAACTACAGACAAGTAGCCTCCGAGAGCCTTTTTGAATTGCAACACACGAAGTACTGTTTCGCTCTCTGGCGGCAAGCCCGCTCATCTAATCGCGTCACAACTCTAATCATTCGCATATCTGCTTCAAACATACCTGCAGGCCGAGTTTTGCAGCAAAGCGACACCTTCTTCATGGTGCGTGATTTTTTTTGCAAATGAGTGTAATACAAGGGTACACGTTGCAGTGTTTTATTATCGAGGACTAAGAGATTCAAATCGGCGAGAAAAATATCACAACTACAGGAATCGAAGTGCACAATCTAACATCTAACACGACATATTATTTTCGAGTACGTGCGTATACTAAAATTGTTGCTGGTCCTTACACGGATTTAATCAATGTGTCGACTACACATGAAAATCCAGTACCTAAATTATTACTCGCAACGACTGCAGGCATGCAAATATGGGACGTGGATTTAAACATTACTAATTTCTTATCGTCAATGTACGTATACTGATAAAAAAAATAGTTATAATTATCATAAATTATTTTTAACTAACTATAAAGTTAAAGTTATTATTATTATGCACAAGTTTATTATTATCAACATTATAGCAGTAATAACTATAAAATTAGAAATCTCAACTATAATTTTTTTTTTACTATACAATTATAGTTGACTCCTTTTTTCAGATCAGTAGTAAATTTCGCTTATTCGATACATGAACATAGAATTTATTGGAGTACCCCGGAAAGAGACCTAATGACACTGAAGATTAATGAAAATAATATCACAAAAATAGCTACATTTGATTATATTCTAGGTGCTCTCTGCATTGACTGGGCAGCAAGAAATCTATATTGGACCTATGAAGAGTCAGACTACAATTATTACATTGTAA
The DNA here is from genome assembly GCF_025532165.1 of Camponotus vicinus. Taxonomy (NCBI): domain Eukaryota; kingdom Metazoa; phylum Arthropoda; class Insecta; order Hymenoptera; family Formicidae; genus Camponotus; species Camponotus vicinus. The sequence goes on along the minus strand of NW_028141956.1, from coordinate 17,699,524 downwards.
AGTTCGACTTAACAATGTGGGAAAATGGCATAATTAAATTTGATAAGATTTTAAAACCTAAACAAGGCTATATAAATGTATTACCGTCTATAGGGTACGTTTACTACCGTTCGCCTGAAAAAATAATTTTCCATTAAAGATTTAAGCAAATTTGTAATTTTTCCATAATTTTACGAGGTTTTATCATTAAGATCAAAAGTAAAAAAAAAATAATAATAATTTATTATATAATTACAAGAATATCGAATTTTCACTACATACAAGTTTTTGTTTTTGTTAAAATAATGTTTTATAATGAGTAAAATAATTATATATTTAAAATAATTATAAATTTTTTAGAATTTTCTATTTCGATTTTAACACATCGAATGATGGATATAATGATTTGGTGCAATATGATCTCGATGGAAAAAATAAGCAAATTGTTCATACAAAATTATACTCTTGCCTATCTCGTCAGACAAGGAAACATCTTGATTTTATGTATAGTATTGTTATGAATAATGAGGAACCGTTAGTTTACTGGATAAGTTCTGATCTCATAACTGTGACAGACCTTAATGTTTCTATGTGCAATATGATTTTACATAAGAAAAACATAAGTGCTAACATCGATTTCCAATATATGACGATTGACAAAACAAACATGTACCTTTTAGTATTTAAAGAGAGTCAAAATATTCAACATATCTACGTTTTGAAAAAGAAATATGCAAATCTCAGCGTAATTGCAAACGAATATGTTGAAAAGATAACAACAAAGACAGATGTAAAAATCTTTAGTTACATTCACGCTTTGGATAAATCTTTGCAACCATATCCTTCAATGAGATGTCTAACACCTGACGAAAATGTTTATAATTTTGAGAATGTGACTGCAACGACAAACAGCATCATTGTAAATCTTCCGGAGCCGGTTGTAAAGAGTGGATGCAAAAAAATATAATTTACCAACTACTATATATACTATTACCGTAAGCCTTTTTTTTTGTCCTGCTTAGACAACAATCTCAACAAGTATGAGAAATTCAATGTGCAGACGTATGAGCGATATTACGAAATTCAGAACTTAACACCATTTACGGAGTACAAGTTGAAGTTTACTTTAAGCAATTTTTACTTTGAATTATCAATAAATCCATTGCATTCGAATGTGATACCGATAAAAATTAATTCGGGCAAGCTTAATGCATCTGAAAACATTAGTGTTCTAGCTTTGACGCCTACTATAGCAGTAGTTTATTGGATGGCACCCAAGAAAGTGACCTGCGTGGCCGTCACCTACGAAGTGCATTGGAAGTCAGTTACATTAGTGAACGGCACGCAACAAAAGAGCAAACAATTTATCAATGTGCCGAAACGTGTGGCAGACGGCAGATTTTTCACAAAGATTAACTTGTCGCTACCAATACAAGATTACTTGATATACATGCGTGTGTATCCAATTAATTTCAGCGATTTCTACAACGAGAGTTTAAGCAAGATCGATATATATTCAGAACCAAACAATATTACTTTGAACAGGGTCGACATGAATAGCATGGACATTTCATGGATCTCAAACATTAATCTGACGATCTTTTCTACACTAGGGTACAGAGATATTGCAGCAGAAAAGTGGCATACAATGAATTATATTAAAATGAATTATAACAAAGAAGTAATATACCATGTGAAAGATTTACAATCGGGAACTTTATACAAGTTTCGCTTGATATTGAGATACTTCGAATATGAGGAAAATTATACATGGCCGGCTGATGAAAGATTTATTTTTTCAACACTTGGTAAGCAAACGAAGATACCCATACACCACAATAAGGTTGCAGACATATTGAAGAATAATTTAATTGAAAATATAGTTTTGTGTGCGATAGCCGTTCATTTCCGTTCGATGACCGTTCAATTACCGTTCGATAGCCGTTCGACAGTCGTTTGATGACCGTTCGTTTCCGTTCGACGGGCGTTCAATTACCGTTCGATAGCCGTTCGACAGTCGTTCGTTTCCGTTCGACGAGCGTTCATTTCCGTTCGACGGGCGTTCAATTACCGTTCGATGACCGTTCGTTTCCGTTCGATGACCGTTCAATTCCGTTCGATGACCGTTCATTTCCGTTCGATGACCGTTCAATTACCGTTCGATGACCGTTCAACGGGCGTTCGTTTCCGTTCGATGATCGTTCGTTTCCGTTCGACGGGCGTTCAATTACCGTTCGATAGCCGTTCGACAGTCGTTCGTTTCCGTTCGACGAGCGTTCGTTTCCGTTCGACGGGCGTTCAATTACCGTTTGATGATCGTTCGTTTCCGTTCGACGGGCGTTCGTTTCCGTTCGATGACCGTCCAATTCCGTTCGATGACCGTTCATTTCCGTTGGATGACCGTTCAATTACCGTTCGATGACCGTTCAACGGGCGTTCGTTTCCGTTCGATGATCGTTCGTTTCCGTTCGACGGGCGTTCGTTTCCGTTCGACGGGTGTTCAATTACCGTTCGATGACCGTTCGTTTCCGTTCGATGACCGTTCAATTCCGTTCGATGACCGTTCATTTCCGTTCGATGACCGTTCAATTCCGTTCGACGAGCGTTTGATAGCCGTTCGATGGTCGTTCAATTACCGTTCGATGACCGTTTGACGGGCGTTCGACAGTCGTTCGATGACTCTTCGTTTCCGTTCGACGGGCGTTCGATAGCCGTTCGACAGGCGTTCGATCAGGGTCGATCAAGGTCGACACATTAATATTATATCATGCTAAGTTGCATGGGACCGTACTTTCGTCTTACAACGCGTTTTTGACATGGTGATAATGCCACATCTCTACGATAAAATCTCGTGCCGAGACCTCGTTGCCTCGTCACAAAGAGTTTAGAAGTGTGCGAGTCGAGGAGAGTTTAACAGTGTGTAAAAGTTAAAAAAAAAAAAAAAAAAGGATCATCTAGTATCAATTTATAAAGACTGGAAGACAAAATTATTGGACATATTATGTATCGTTGTACTAAACATGACTTTTACATGGAACGTAAGTAGTGTTTTGTGATTATTTTGTGAAAAATTGTTAAGATCCCCCTTCCCCGCGCGTGACGTCAGATGACGATACGGATGATGATGATTATTGGATGGAGAGAGAAATGGAGAGAGAGAGAGGAGAGAGAAATGGATGAGATGGAGAGAGAGAGGAGAGAGAAATGGAGGAGGAATTATCCGATGGGAAACCTGATTTCCGTTTTCGGATTAGTCAAGATGAAGAATTACTTCGAATAGAGCGGGAACAACTTTCAAAGAAGAATCTGGAAACTTCAATCGTTCAGTTTATAAGACATCATGAGCTCGGCTTGGAAAAACCTCGCACAAATTCGTTGAAGACATTTCTCCTAGCTCGAGAAATATGTACGCGAGATTTTGCAAAATATCATGGATGTAAATGTTTCAATGTAGAACCTAATCATTCTAAAGTAAAATGTATTGGAAATAAACTGCGTGAAAATCTCGAATTAATAGAAGATTTAGAAAAACTGTAAGAAGATGAACATGAGAATATACTACGGCGGAAATTGGAAACGTTGAAGGTAAAATATTTTTGTCAATGTGTAATAAATTTAAAACACTTAAAATTAATATGTTTGATTTTAGAGTTTACGCGATGATATGCATGGCCGACGAGAGGATAAACAGATATGTGAATCCAAACCTGTATCAAAATATAAATTGTGCGTATTGTATAACGATGAATGGAAAATGCCATGGAAAGTATTGTAAGTAACTTTCAATTTACTTTTAATACATCAAAATTTCTAAAATAAATTATTAAGAAACTATTCAAATGTATGTCTTTTTCTGTTCCAGAAGCGGCCCCCCTCAGCCCGGTACATCGATCCCTTAGCCTTCCAGGAGCGGCCTCCCCCTTAGCCCGGCGCATCACCCCCCTCACCCTTATTTTTATATTTTATATTATATTAGATTATTATATTACTATTATTACTATTATTATATTTTATATTAGATTATAATTATTACTATTATATTACTATTATTCTTAATTTTAAGTACACACACACACACACACACACACACACATAAATGTATTTACACACATTTAAATAAATTTTATATTTGTAATTTTAAAAAAGAATGTGATTATTTACGCGCCTCTCCTTGCGTTCCCATCCCTTGCGTCTCTCTCTTGCGTTAGTTCTAAGTCTCGCGTTAATCATAAGTTTCTCTCTCTCGCACGCGTTGTTCTCGCGCTATTATCGTTCTCTCTTTCCTACGCGCTATCGTTCTCTCTCTCACTCGCGTTGTTCTTGCAATATCGTTCTCTCTCGCACGCGTTGTTCTCGCGCTATTATCGTTCTAAGTCTCGCGATATTATAGTTCTCTTTCGTATACGTTCTCTTCGCGCTATCGTTCTCTCTCGTACGCGTTGTTCTTGCAATATCGTTCTCTCGCACGCGTTGTCTTGTGCTATTATCGTTCTCTCTTTCGTACGCGCTTAGAATAAGTCATCTCTCTCGCGCTATGACACAAAAATGTATAACAGATTTTTAATAAATTTTATATTTAGTATTGAAAAAAAAAATGTATTTATTTACGCGCCTCTCCTTGCGCTCCCATCCCTTGCGTCTCTCTCTCTTGCGCTAGTTGTAAGTACACTAGGACCTCTATTTAGTAAACTTCGATATAGTGAAGTCTCCCCACTATGCGACCGATATCGATCGGTGGCGAGCGTGGTAGGAGAAGCGTCGGGCGTATACATTCAGGCGCGTAGCGCGCTATTAAACACTGTGTGTAGAGAGGTACATATTTAACAACAATGACAACGTCGACGAAACGCGCTCGAATTACATATTGTGATCGGTTGAAAATTATTGACAAATTAGACCAAAAAAGTGAAAAAATATTTTTAACTGAAAAATGTCGAAAACAAAATCGGGGACCCGTCCCTACACGTGGCTGCTGATACGATTCTGCAAGAGACTACATCAGTTGCGCAGAGTCTGCTTGGGTGGAGCGTGCACAGCCTTCGATTTATGCAAGTGTGATGCGGTGCCGGTCCCACCGCAGTTCACTAAATCGAGGTCCTAGTGTATAGCGATATCTTCGTTGCGTTCTCTTCGCGCTATCGTTCTCTCTCGCACACGTTGTTCTTGCAATATCGTTCTCTCTTGTACGCGTTAGTTGTAAGTCTCGCGATATCTTCGTTCTTTCTCGCACGCGTTGTTCTCGCGCTATTATCGTTCTCTCTCGCACGCGTTGTTCTCGCGCTATTATCGTTCTAAGTCTCGCGATATTATAGTTCTCTTTCGTATGCGTTCTCTTCGCGCTATCGTTCTCTCTCGTACACGTTGTTCTTGCAATATCGTTCTCTCTCGTACGCGTTGTTCGCGATATTATCGTTCTCTCTCACACGCGTTATTCTCGCGATATTATAGTTCTCTCTCTCGCACGCGTTATTCTCGCGATATTATAGTTCTCTCTCTCGCACGTGTTATTCTCGTTCTCTCTCGCACGCGTTGTTTTCGCGATATTATCGTTCTCTCTCGCACGTGTTATTCTCGTTCTCTCTCGCACGCGTTGTTCTCGCGCTATTATCGTTCTAAGTCTCGCGATATTATAGTTCTCTTTCGTATGCGTTCTCTTCGCGCTATCGTTCTCTCTCGCACACGTTGTTCTTGCAATATCGTTCTCTCTCGTACGCGTTGTTCGCGATATTATCGTTCTTTCTCGCACGCGTTGTTCTCGCGCTATTATCGTTCTCTCTCGCACGCGTTATTCTCGCGATATTATAGTTCTCTCTCTCGCACGCGTTATTCTCGCGATATTATAGTTCTCTCTCTCGCACGCGTTATTCTCGTTCTCTCTCGCACGCGTTGTTTTCGCGATATTATCGTTCTCTCTCTTTCATATGCTCGTCGCTCACTTACCTTTGCATCGTCCTTTTCCCACCTATGCAGCATCTTACAATGCGTCGTCCTTGTCACACGTTGATGTTATCCTTGTCGCACTGTCCTCTTCACACACTTAGCGCTATCCTTTTCCCACAACTAGAGCTATCCTTCTCACACCACCATCTTCTTTCCGCGGATCCCCCCTACCCGCGCGGACCCCCTCGTCCATCGCTCGCGCCGCGGATTCCCCTTCTCCGCGCGGACCCCCTCGTCCATCGCTCGCGCCGCGGATCCCCCCTTCCCCGCGCGGACCCCCTCGTCCATCGCACGCGCCGCGGATACCCCTACCCGCGCGTGACGTCATCATCCCCCGCACGTGACGTCATCATCCCCCGCGTGTGACGTCCCCCCCGCGTGACGTCACCCCCCCCCGCCCCTCACCCCCCTGAGATCCCTGAATTAGAAACCTCCTAGTATCACTACTAATTACCGTTCAACAATCGTTCAATGTCGTTCGATAGCCGTTCAACAGTCGTTCAATTGTCATTCGATAGCCGTTCGACAGTCGTTCAATTGTCGTTCGATAGCCATTCAGGGTCGACACACTATTATCATGCTAAGTTCCATAACATGCATACTTTTGTCTTACGACGCGTTTTTGGTAAAGCGATAATGATACGTCCCTATTCTAAAGTTTCGTATCGAGACGATTGTTTCCTCACAAAGTCGCGATATGATATTAATATTATACTATACCATGCTGAGTTGCATAGGAACGTGCATATTTTTGTCTTACGACGCATTTTTGACATGGTGATAATGCCACATCCCTACTATAAAATCTCATACCGAGACCTCGTTGCCTCATCATAAAGAGTTTAACAGTTTGTCAGGAAAAACTGAGTGAAAAATGCGAGCGCCAGAAACAAAAAATGAATTGCGTACATGATGTATACCCAACATGGAAAAAAAATTTTTTTGACATTGTGCGTAATATTTTTGAAGCTGACCTTCCCCCCTATGGAACGTAAGTAGTGTTTTGTGATTATTTTGTGAAAAATTGTGAAAAATTGTGTATTTTTTAAAAAATAGATTATTTTATAGTTCCAGAACGAAGTGGAAATTCCTGGATTTATGAATATTGAACCGGCAATGGGTGCGGGCGGTGCGGCGGCAAACGCGGGAGGACTTGAGGCAAATGTGGGGCGACACCCTGGAGAGTCGCCAGGTCGATGATGATGATGACATTTCTGACCTGCGGCGGCTCTTCGGGGAAGAGCCCTACATTCCCCAATTATTGTAGAAAATTGGGACGAAGAAGAGGAGGAGGAGGAGGAGCAGGAGCAGGAGGATGAGGACGAGGAGGATGAGGAAAGAGAAGAGCAGGATGAGGGAAAACAAGAAGAGGATGAAGAAAAAGAAGAGGAAGAAAGAGATGAGCAACAGGAATGGGTGGAAAGATGTGTTTTTTCTTTTACAATTCTTATTATAACTACGCTTGTATTAACCTAATATCTTTTTTCTGTTCCAGGAGCGGCCTTCCCCTTAGCCCGGCGCATCGTCCCCCCCTCCCAATATATATATCTTTTTTATTAAATTTTATATTTTATATCTTATATTTTTTATATTTTATATTGTATTATTATTATTGTTATTATTTTATTATTATTATTAAATATTTTATTATTATTAGGCGCGCGCGCACACACACACGCACACACACACGCACACACACACACACACACACACACACACACACACACACACACACACACACACACACACACATGTATAACACACATTCTAATAAATTTTATATTTTAATTGAAAAAAATTGCAATTATTTACACGCCTTTCCTTTGCGCTCCCATCCCTTGCGCTATCTCTCTCGCGCTAGTTATAAATCTCGCGATATCTTCGTTGCGCTCTCTCTCTCTCGCGTTAAGTATCAACATATGTAGTTGTCCTCTCGCGCTATCGTTCTTTCTCGCACGCGTTGTTCGCGATATTATCATTCTCTCTCGCGCGCTAATTGTAAGTCTCGTGATATTATCGTTCTCTCTCGTACATGTTGTCTTGCGCTATTATCGTTCTCTCTCGCACGCGTTGTTCTCGCGATATTATCGTTCTCTCTCGCACGCGTTGTCTTACGCTATTATCGTTCTCTCTTGCACGCGTTGTTCTTGCGCTATTATCATTCTCTCTTTCGTACGCGCTATGGTTCTCTCTCTTTCATATGCTCGTCGCTATCACTCACTTACCTTTGCGTCGTCCTTCTCCCTATGCATCATCTTACAATGCGTTGTCCTTATCCCACGTTGACGCCATCCTTGTCGCACGTTGATGCCATCCTTGTCACACTGTTCTCTTCACATACTCAGCGTTATCCTTTTCCCACACGTAGCGCTAGCCTTCTCACACCTTCATATCGTCTTCTTTCAGCGTATTTCTCTTCTCCTCGCGGACCCCTCGTCCACCGATCGCGCTGCGGTTCCCCCTTCCCCGCGCGTGACGTCACTCTCCGCGCGCTGCGATTCCCTCTCCCCCGCGCGTGACGACACTCCCCCGCGCCGCAGTTCCCCTCGCGCCTCACCCCCCTGAGAGGACCTGAGTTAGAACTGGCCTAGCTATACTACTAAAGTATTAAGGTAAGATAATCGAAAAATGAATATTTTACAAGATATTTGACGGTTTATGTAAAATTAAGAAATTATTTCAAGCCTCATAACTCGAAAAGTACTTAACGAAAAGGCACTTAATTATAGTGTTTTGGAAAGCTCTCGAGATGAGCTGCAAGAATATGCAATAAAAAGTAGGCGGTTATATTTATAAAATTGAAAGTGACCTTCACGTGAAAGTCAAATTAATGAAACCGTCCTATGTCCCCCTTGAAATCATACAACTTTTGTCTGAAATAGTTTTGCTGAAAATGCTTCGTTGAAGAATTATCGAGGTGCGCGTTTTAAAATGGGACACCCTGTATATATAAGGTGTCCCATTTTAAATAATACGCTCAAATATCTCCGAAACAGTACGTTAAATAAAAAATGTTTCAAACAAAAGTTGTATAGCTTGAAGGGGGCCATCAGATAGTGTCAATGATTTGACCTTGGAGAGTCATTTGAAGGTCACGTGAAGGTCACCGTCAATTTCTTATATGGAACCCCCTATTTTTTATTGCATATTCTTGTAGCTTATCTCGAGGGCTTTCCAAAACACTATAATAAAATATTTTCCTTCAAGTACTTTTTGAGTTATAAGACTTGAAATCATTTCTTAATTTTACATAAACCGTAAAATATCTTGTAAAATATTCATTTTTCGATTATCTTACCTTGATACTTTTATGTACAAAATAATGAGAGGAATCAATTGGTATAAAGAAAAAACAACAATGCTTTTTCTTTACACCAATTGATTCCTCTCATTATTTTGTACATAAAAGTATTAGGATAAGATAATCGAAAAAGGAATATTTTACAAGACATTTTACAGTGTATGTAAAATTAAGAAATTATTTCAAGCCTCATAACGGAAAGTACTTAATGAAAACTAACTTAATTATAATATTTTGGAAAGCTCTCGAGATAAGCTACAAGAATAAGTAATAAAAAATAGGGGATTCCATTTAAAAAATTGAAAGTGACCTTCACGTGACCTTCAAACGACTCTCCAAGGTCAAATCATTGCCACCATCTGATGGCCCCCTTCAAGCCATACAACTTTTGTTTGAAACACTTTTTTATTTAACGCACTGTTTCGGAGATATTTGAGCGTATTATTTAAAATGGGACACCCTGTATATCGAAACGCGCGCGGCACAACTATCAGCATACGCTCACATATCGCGCACTCGGGAATAATAACACGGTTCTTTGAAACACAAAAACTTTAATAGAATCACGAGAAACATACAATAACTCAGAATAAACGGAACACGGATTAACGCGCGATCGCTCAGCTTAACAGCTAGGCTCAGACTCTCTGACAACCGTTAAAAACAACGTCTTGACAACGCGCGCGATCTTCTTTCGTCGACAGAATAACGGGTGGCGAATACATCCGCAGGGACGAGACGCGGGGGCGCAACAATATTTTTATAAAACTTTCTTTGACATCCAAACCTAACAGTAAGCCTTTTCAAATTTCAAGATCTAATATGGCTCTGCCATATTGATGTCTATGTAAATTTTCTTTAACGTAAATTTTCTTATAACTTTTCTTCATACTTGTATATCTCAACGAAAAAAAATAGTGCAGTGGCAATCGAAAATGGATTTCAGAACTGAAGACTAGTACCTTATGATGCCATTGGCAGAAATATTTCAAAAAATTAGATTCTTCTATAATAAATTCATGAAATTTGCCGAAATAACCATTTTTGGACTATTTAACTATAAATTACTCAAAAATTTGACGTGTTGGAGTAATTCTGCGACCAGATTCGTTTTCAGCATCAAAAAATATCCATCAGATTCACCTACTCTGCGTTTTGTAACTGACCCTCGCAGGCCTATACAATTAGAGCGGGATCCGTTAGCGCACGGTGCGATAGCGCACCAACCCGATAGTATACGAAAAATTGAACACAATTCCCGATAGCCCACGTCCCTTTAGCACACATCCCAATAGCACACAAAGTAAATCGCGCACAATCCCGATAGCACACCAATGAGAAAGTACACGCACAGACTGCACCCCCGCCCCCCAATCCCCCCACCCCGTTGCAAACCCATGTGGAACCTTGTGTGCTATCAGGATGTGTGCTAAAGGGACGTGGGCTATCGGGAATTGTGTTCAATTTTTCGTGTGCTATCGGGTTGGTGCGCTATCGCATTGTGCGCTAACGGGACCCTCCCATATAATTAGACTTATTTCTGACTTCGTTGATAAATATTTAGATGTAGAAGAACTAACTGAAATTTCCTTCTTAAAAAATATAAAAAATTTGAAAAATAGATACTATTGTACCAAAAGAAAAAGGATTACAAGAAAACTTGAGAATTTTTAAAACAAAAAATTTGATAGATCACAGATCCTTAATTCTGATGATAATTTGTTTTTATAATAAAAATCTGAACATTACACTTCGAATATTATCATTCGCTTCTTTTATTACTACTACTACTACTACTACTACTACTACTACTACTACTACTACTACTACTACTACTACTACTACTATTACTACTATTACTACTAATATCATAATTCGATATAATTGTAATAGTAAAGTATAATTGTAAAGTCTTAAGAGCTTTAATTAAAAAAATATTTGTATTATTAAATATTTACAAAAATATATAATTAATAATAAGCAATAAAGATTAATTTTTATTTTTAATAAAATAAAAATTTTATTTAAGGAAAGAAAACATTTAATGAAAATTTACAACATATAGGATTATGATTCTAATGCACTTTTGACATAAGCGGTCTTGAGACTGAATGTTATGCACTAAATTATGTACAACTCGTTATTAAAATGAATTGCAAAGTGCACAATTACGCAAAACAGCTCGAAAATTGCAAATGAATCTTACTTCTGATTAAAAAGGAAATATATAAAAATTACATAAAATAAGTTGTTCTTTATTATTTTTCCTCTTTCAGTTTTTCATTAATATCCAGCCCGTTGTCGTCACTTAGCTCCTGATCGCTACTGTCGTCTTCATTTTCTTCTGAAGAATCGAACCATGTTTGGGATGACAAATCATCTAATCTCAAAGTTTTCCACTCATCCAATTTTCGGCAATCTATATAACACACATACACATATTATAGTTATATATGTGTATATATGTATGTATATATATATTCTTTTTTACATTAACAATCAAATATTTTTAAAAATGTAATTTAAGAAAAATGTTTTGAGATAAATAAAAATTTCGACGTTTTGAAGAAGATATAAAATGACTTTACTATGGATGTAAAGTGACTTTAAACTGATTGAAGAGGATATAAAGTAACCTTAGACTTAAGTATTTTAAGTAAAGTTCATAAAAAGACAGGTCGAAATAAATTTTTAATTTTTTTAAATAAGAATCCATATTTTTTATTTATGTATTTTAAGATTAATTAAGATTAAATAAATATTTTTACTTTTGATATCTTTTTCTAAAACTCATAATTTTCAAGATTACTTATTTTAAATCACAATATTCAACTTCTTTTATACTCTTCTTTAGTATTACCCATACAGCACAGGTAGATCCTGAGTATGTACTCAGTATATCGCAAACGTAGATTGTGTATATCCCACTAATATTCGATATACATACTATGATATTTTGAGAATGTACGGAGGATGTTCCTATGTCTGCCTTAGAAACCTACTCAGTATATACTCAGAATATTTCTTGGTATATTATGAGTATATTTTTAGAATATTTTAAGCATATTTTTACATTAATAAATTATATATGAATATAGAAGACAGTTGGACTATATGTAGAATACAAAATAGATTCTTCGTGATGTAAAAAATAAATAAAAATGTGAAATTATTTACTTTATAAACAAAACTTCAGACAAAAATGTTATTTCTAATAGATGGAATATAAAACGTTTGAAAAACACCTATTAGTGTTTATTAAATGATTCTTATTGAAATATTGATCTCGATAATCTATGTACAATTATGTAAGTACACTCGGTAATAGATGAAATACCTTAATAAATGCAATAAATGGATTACTTCTCATTTTAATTTCAAATAATCTGTTTAATATTCTGAATTCCAACAAGGAATCCAGATTATTAGACCAATTATTTTAAATTAAGTCAGTTTATTATAAATTAAACTAACTAAAAAGAAAAAAGAAGAAACTTTGGAATTCATGTTAGTACCAGTTCTTTATGTCCATTTCACCAAAAATTAAGTACGAGTTTGGTGGCGCGCGTAGCGGCAAAATGAAGAAACACATGCAATATTATAGAGTATCCTGAAAATATACGAGAAAGAATATACTAATACGAGATATTCAAAGTATATTCTGAGAATATATGAAAAATAATATACAACAAGAGATGTTATGGGATTATTCTCAGTATATTACATCTGTAACGTATATTTACAGTATGAGTATAGAATATTCGAATGATATCATGTGCTGTGTGGGTACTTGTTTCATATGAATTTCCTTGCTTTTTTTGTTTGATGTACTTGATTCATGTATGATTGTACTTGATAATGAGCTCGCTTGCTTCTCATGACACGTTTATAAAATATATAAACTATCCAAAGACAAAAATAGTTTCAATACAATAGTATTCAATTCAATAGTATTATTCCGGTTCAATACAATAGTATTCGTCCGGTGGACTCCACGATTCTTTTCTTTCCTCGAAATGATATCGTGGAAGAAAGAAATCAAGGATCGGTTTGCACTCGAGAAACAAAGTGATCCTTCTTAAAAATAATGATAGCACATAAAGAACGCAATCTAACCCGCGCATATAACATTTGAACCATATAAATCTAATACGGAGAATGATCATTCGAGATAGCGTTAACTAAAATCTAAATAAAAGTCGCGAATTACGAGACGAAAAGTTGTCATAAGAGATTTCAACTATCCCGTATTTATCAGTACGGTTATTGAGCATTGCCTCTATCTAAAGAATTTTAAAACAAAGATCTGCCGGTCCTCGGAAAGATTGCTAAAAATCTAAATATATACGGCAATATTCTCGAAACTGATAGTGCACGTGCGTTCGTTCGACCGGCCACTCTCAAGCGTTCTCCGAATCGTTAAATTATCAAAAATGATAAGTTAATCAACTTACTCTCACTCTCTACTGGATGGAGCTAAGTAAGAAAAAATATGTAATTCGCAATTACGTTTTTTCTTAAAAATAACTATGTGTTTTCTTTACACCAATTGATTTCTCTCATTATTTTGTACATAAAAGTATTAAGGTAAGATAATCGAAAAATGAATATTTTACTAGATATTTTACGGTTTATGTAAAATTAAGAAATTATTTCAAGCCTCATAACTCGAAAAGTACTTAACGAAAAGGTACTTAATTATAGTTTTTTGGAAAGCTCTCGAGATAAGCTACAAGAATATGCAATGAGAAATAGTAGGTTCCATTTAAGAAATTGAAGGTGACCTTTATGTGACCTTCAAATTACTATCCAAGGTCAAATTTTTTCCACCATCTTCTGTCCCCCTCGAAGTCAAGAAACTTTTATTTGAAACATTTTGTTGTACATTCAAGAATAAAAAAGTTATTGGGGTGGGTAACTTAAAATGGCTCACCCTGTATATATATACAGGGTGACCCATTTTAACTTAGGCAGCCAAATAACTCGAAAAATAAGCAAGATAGAGAAAAATGTTTTAGACAAAAGTTGTATGGTTTCGAGGGGGCCATAAGATGGTATCATTGGTTTGACCTTGAAGAGTCATTTGAAGGTCACGTGAAGGTCACTTCAATTTTTTTAAATGGAACATTCTATATATTTTTGTACATTCTTGTAGCTCATCTCGAGAGCTTTCCAAAACACTATAATTAAGTACATTTTCGTTAAGTACTTTTTGAGTTATGAGGCTTGAAATAATTTCTTAATTTTACATAAACCGTAAAATATCTTGTAAAATATTCATTTTTCGATTACCTTACCTTAATAGTTTTATGTACAAAATAATGAGAGGAATCAATTGGTGTAAAGAAAACACATAGTTGTTTCGAAGAAAAAATATGTAATTTGCAATTAACAATTCCATATTTTTTCTTAAAAACAACTATGTGTTTTCTTTACACCAATTGATTCCTCTCATTATTTTGTACATAAACGTATTAAGGTAAGATAATCGAAAAATGAATATTTTACAAGATATTTTACGGTTTATGTAAAATTAAGAAATTATTTCAAGCATCATAACTCAAAAAGTACTTAACGGAAAGGTACTTAATTATAGTGTTTTGGAAAGCTCTCGAAATAAGCTACAAGAATGTACAAAAATATATAGGGTATTCCATTTAAAAAAATTGAAGTGACCTTCACGTGACCTTCAAATGACTCTTCAAGGTCAAACCAATGATACCATCTTATGGCCCCCTCGAAACCATACAACTTTTGTCTAAAACATTTTTCTCTATCTTGCTTATTTTTCGAGTTATTTGGCTGCCTAAGTTAAAATGGGTCACCCTGTATATATATATATATATATATATATATATATATATATATATATATATATATATTTAACTCTCCATTTCTATTTTTTTTTCTTTTCTCCCTTTTATTTTCCTTTAATTTCCCATCTTCTTTATATTATTTTCCTTTATATTATCACTAGTTTTTGGAGAAATCGGAATAGATGAATAATTTTCGAGCTCAGACTTGGCGAATCTCTTATCTTAATTTTATCATTGTATTTTTAACTTAGACCGGTGTTTCAGCGAATTTAGAAAATTTTAAGGTAAAACTTTAGAAAAAGACACCAAGGTCGAATCGTCTTGACCTTGACATATGTTATCAAAGTCACTGTCCTGAGTAACATTCAAAAGATTTTAGCCGTCATTCGTTATTTATTAAAAAGTTATTAACAAAAGAATTTCCACGAATTATATACAACATGCGACTATATGAATTCCTAAGCAATGTTGATTTAATTTCTAAAAAGGTCAAGGTTATTTTAACTTTCTATGCAAAGCGAGGTTCACCCCACATCACTCTTGAGTCAGCGCGAAACGAGGTCTATTATTGTACAATTCCACATGGGTTTGCAATTTTCTATTCGAAACGAGATCTACCCCACATCATCTCTGAGTCAGCGCGAAACGAGGTTTATCCCATACTACTTCTAAGTCAGTGAGAGGTCTATGGTTTCTCGCTTCGCATGGAAAAATAGAAATGGAGAGTTAAATATATATATATATATATATATATATATATATATATATATATATATATATATATGGAATTGTTAATTGCAAATTACATATTTTTTCTTAAAAACAACTATGTGTTTTCTTTACACCAATTGATTCCTCTCATTATTTTGTACATAAAAGTATTAAGGTAAGATAATCGAAAAATGAATATTTTACAAGATATTTTACGGTTTATGTAAAATTAAGAAATTATTTCATGCCTCATAACTCAAAAAGTACTTAACAAAAAAGTACTTAATTATAGTGTTTTGGAAAGCTCTCGAGATAAACTACAAGAATGTGCAATGACAAATAGTAGGTTCCATTTAAGAAATTAAAGGTGACCTTCATGTGACCTTCAAATAACTCTTCAAGGTCAAACCAATGATACCATCTTATGGCCCCCTCGAAACCATAAAACTTTTGTCTGAATCATTTTTCCGTATCTGTCTTAGGTACAAAGAAATTTGGGTGCATAGATTAAAATGGCCCACCCTGTATATATATATATATATATATATATATATATACAGGGTGAGCCATTTTAAGTTACCCATCCCAATAACTTTTTTATTCTTGAATGTACAACAAAATGTTTCAAATAAAAGTTGCTTGACTTCGAGGGGGACAGAAGATGGTGGAAAAAATTTGACCTTGGATAGTAATTTGAAGGTCACATAAAGGTCACCTTCAATTTCTTAAATGGAACCTGCTATTTCTCATTGCATATTCTTGTAGCTTATCTCGAGAGCTTTCCAAAACACTATAATTAAGTACCTTTTCGTTAAGTACTTTTTGAGTTATGAGGCTTGAAATAATTTCTTAATTTTACATAAACCGTAAAATATCTTGTAAAATATTCATTTTTCGATTATCTTACCTTAATACTTTTATGTACAAAATAATGAGAGGAATCAATTGGTGTAAAGAAAACACATAGTTATTTTTAAGAAAAAACGTAATTGCGAATTACATATTTTTTCTTCGAAATAACTATGTGTTTTCTTTACACCAATTGATTCCTCTCATTATTTTGTACATAAAAGTATTACGGTAAGATAATCGAAAAATGAATATTTTACTAGATATTTTATGGTTTATGTAAAATTAAGAAATTATTTCAAGACTTATAACTCGAAAAGTATTTGATGAAAAAATACTTTATTATAGTGTTTTGGAAAGCTCTCGACATAAGCTATAAGAATATACAATAAAAAATAGGTGGTTCCATTTAAGAAATTAAAGGTATCCTTGACCTCACCTTAACGATGCCATCCAAGGTCAAACCAATGACACCATCTTATGTTCCCCTCAAAACCATACAATTTTTGTCCAAAACGTTTTTCTCTAAAATGCTTAGTTTTTGAAAGAAAAGGGGTGTACGGGTGGTCTAGGACACCCTGTATATATATATATATATATATTCTATATATTCTTTATATATTCGTTTATATATTCTATATAATATATAATTTATAACTGTTTCAATGTTTATTGAAAATCTAATTTTCATTATTTTGAATATCTAAATAAATACTTTCGAAATAAATATGATCGAATGAATCGTTTTAAATATTATTTTAATTTTAATATTATTTTAATTTTATCACTAAATATTATTTTATTGTAATTTTAACCTTGCTTTAATTTTAAAATTTTATTTTAATATTTCTTACATAGTTTTAAGCAATTTTTTATTTTAGTGTTTTATGAAAAACAAATGTCAGGCATTTTTATTAAAAATCAGGCATTTTAGACTTGGAAGTCAGGCATTACAATTTTTTGAAATGGTAACCCTATGTGGGGTGGACCTCGCTTTGCATAGAAAGTTAAAATAACCTTGACCTTCTTAGAAATCAAATCAACATTGCTTAGGAATTCATATAGTCGCATGTTGCATATAATTCGTGGAAATTCTTTTGTTAATAACTTTTTAATAAATAACGAATGACGGCTAAAATCTTTTGAACGTTACTCAGGACAGTGACCTTGAGAACATATGGCAAGGCCAAGATAATTTGAACCTGATGTCTTTTTCTGAAGTTTTCGATTTTAATTCTAATTATAACACATATGCGCAAGCGACGAATTTTATACTTCCTTTAATGAGCAAGCGTTATTCATACTTTTATTACACATCATTTTTAATTTCTTATTTCTTGTATTTTATTAATTATATTTATTGTAATAACCAATCAGAACCAAATTCTTAACGTGAATTCCTCTTTGTATATTCTGACTGATGACCTCCGAACCAATGTAACACCCGCGGAAATATAATACATACACTGACACCCACTCACAAATAGTTAAAAGCGCTATAATAAATTTTTTTTTTATTCTTTCTTTATCTTTTTAAATAATATGTTGTATTTTTAATTTAATGTATGATGTAATTATTTAACCCGTTTTCTTTTCTGAATCCTGGGATCGCACTAGGTCCCATCCCGCGCAAGAAGGATTAAGTTCCTTTACCGAAAAGAGACCATCGAGCGAATAGTCCTAGAAACACAGCGTTAAAGAAACCTGCGGTCGCTGATCTGTGTCAGGCCCTTCACATTCGCCCGACCTGATCCATACACACGCCCTATAAAGTATTTCACGGGGTAAGTAGGTTACGTTCTTCCATACGGCCCATCCGTTCAAGGGTCTGGAACTAACAATAGTACAGCATCTCTCTCTCCCCCTCCCTCCCCCTCTCTCTCTTCCCCTCCCCTTCCCACCCCCTCTCTCTTCCCCTCCCTCACCCTCTCCCTCCCTCCCTCTCTCTCTCTCTCTCTGTTAATTTTGGTATTTGCACCACATATGTAGTTAAAAGCGGTAAGCTAGTGAGGATACTAGCTAGTGGCAAGAACAATTATTTGGTGTGTATAATTGAAATTATTTCATTGGAAAACTGGAACATGAGAAATTGTCTACGTGGCTGAGAATTATTAAGAGCTGACCTGTGACGTCTTGGCGACCTTGCTGCCGCTGACAGCGTATACTGTGCTAATTAAAAGTCGATAAAGAAGAATTTATAGTTATCAAAGGACAATGAGCAATGGAGGTGTTGCAGAGTGAGAAGTAGTTAATATGTAGGCAGTATAAAAAGGAAACTAAAACTCAACTAATAAAATGTATACCCTGTGAGAAAATATTTTATTCAAGTTGCCATAAATTACATAAAGTATATAATGCGGTGAATGAACTCGTTACCTGTCCTGGAAAATGTGAGATATTTACTATAAAGAGTACTAATAAAGGAAAAGCAAGTTCGGTGAGAGAACGCAAATCGTCGAATATAGAAGACATTCAAGTAGAAGGATCTGATATGGAGTCTAAGGTAGATTAGTTGGTTAAAAAAGTCAGAGATGAAATGGTTAGTAAAAATGAAATAAATAATATAATTACAGATATAATTAGAAATGAATTAGAGGGTTTTAAGAAAGAGTTGGAGGAAATGAAAGAGATGATGTGGATACTATGTCAACCGGAGATGCCCCGCGTAATTACTGTAATGCAACCAAAGGAAAGAAAAAAGAAAATGTTATAATAAAGCTGAAGGAACAGCAATGAGAGGACAAAAAAGCGGTAAAAGATAACATTGATATCAAAAATATGCCGATAGGTGTATCAAAGTTGAGAAAAGGAGGGAAAGGTGCACTCATCCTGGAATGTAAAAGCGAGCAGGAATTGAAGCAACTAAAATCAACTGTTGTGATCAAATTGGGAGATAAGTGCCAAATAATAGAACCGAAGGGTGTTCAACCGAAATTAAAAATTTTTAATCTGGATGAAGAGAAAATGAATTGTGAAGAGGATGAAATCGTAGAAATGATTATAAAACAGAATCATTTGGATGAAGTAAGAAAAGGATTACATATTAAAATTGTGAAGAAGATAATTAGAAAACGGAATAAAGACAACAGTACGACTAGAATGAAGAGAGGAGAAGATGCACTGATAATTGAAGTGGATGATACAACGTATGTGAAGATGTTGAAAAAGGGGAAAATAAATATTGGATGGAGGAAATGTCACGTTGCAGACTATGTTAACGTAAAGAGGTGTTTCAATTGTTGGGGATTTTATCATATTGCGAAAAATTGTACGCGACCGATATCATGTGCGAAATGTGCTGGTGATCATAAGATCAGTCATTGTAAAGCTGAGAAAGAAAAATGTGTAAATTATATGTATAAAAATAAAACCTATAATTTGAAGATAAATGAAAAGCATAGTGCTCTGAGTAGGGAGTGTCCGACACTCAAGAAGGCTATCGAAGAGGAAAGGAAGAAAATAGGATAAGAAAAAGATAATTAGCAATTACAGGGTAGAGGTGAAGAAATAATGTATACAAAGTAATGTATATAATGTATATAAAGTTTACTAGAGCATAAAGATGAGATTTTCCATCAAGTAATGAAGAAAAGAAGCCCGGCCATAGTTGCGTTACCTGAGACGAGAGTAGATGAGAATATAGAAGATTTTGAAATAAATATTAGAAGCTATAGCCACGTGAGATGTGATGTTGAAAATAGGTATACGGGAGGAGTTGTTGTTTACATTAGAAATGATATTATATATGAAACTGTAATGGTGAAGAAGATCATAGGAAATTGTTGGTGTATTGTGATAAAGGCGAATGTAAAATGATATAGAAGTACAATTGTAGTATTATACCATTCACCTAGTTCAGCGGATGGAATTTTTATAAAATTCATAGAGGATTTAGTTGAAGATATGGTTGAAAAAGAGGTGTGTATAGTGATAGGTGATTTTAACATAGATTTAAGTTTGGATGCGTTCTACTCAAATAAGTTAAGAAATACTATGTTATGTTTAGGATTGAAGCAATATGTTTGTGAACCAACAAGGGTGACGGTTAATAGTCGTACCCTTATAGATTTAGTTTTTGCGAGTTTGAACTTGAGTGAGTGTGTAACTGTAATTGAGAATTACGAATCATGCATGGGTAAGAATTGAATTTGAAACAAGATAAAAGGAAAGTTGTTATAAAGAATTTAGGGGAAAAGCATATAAGAGGATGAATATTAAGAATTTCATTAGAGAGTTACAGTGGAGAATGGATGTAAGGTGGGAGTTAGATATAAATGAAAGGATAGTATTTTTGTAAAAAATATAGTTGCAGCGTTAGATGTTGTTGCACTTGAAAGAATATTTAAAATACCAAAAGTTTGGGAAGGGAAAGTATGGTTTACAGAAGATATAAGAAGGACGGCAATTGCTAGGGATAGGGCATATGGGAAAGCGGTTTATACGGGAGCAGAGCAGGATTGGTTGCTGTATAAAATTGAAAGAAATGTAGTTGTTAAACTTATAAAATATAAGAAACAGCAATATTATGAAAATATGATTGATGAAAATAAGTTAGATTCAAGAAGAATGTGGAAGACATTAGTAGTATAGCTAGGCGGGTTCTAACCCAGGTCCTCTCGGGGGGTGAGGCGCGAGGAGAACCGCGGCGCGGCGGGAGTGACGTCACGCGCGGGGAAGGGAGAACCGCGACCGGTGGACGAGGGGTCCGCGAGGAGAAGGCGGATCCGCGGCGCGACCGATGGACGAGGGGTCCGCGCGGGGAAGGAGGAAAGAACGGTGCTAAGGTGTGAGAAGGATAGCGCTACGTGTGGGAAAAGGATAGCGCTAAGTGTGTGAAGAGGATAGTGCGACAAGGATGGCGTCAATGTGGGACAAGGACAACGCATTGTAAGATGGCGCATAGGTGGGAGAAGGACGACGCAAAGATAGGTAAGTGAGTGAGTGATAGCGACGAGCATATGAAAGAGAGAAAACCATAGCGCGTACGAAAGAGAGAACGATAGCGCAAGACAACGCGTACGAAAGAGAGAACCACAGCGCGAAGGTACCGCGTACGAAAGAGAGAACGATAATATCACGAACAACGTGTGCGAGAGAGAACGATAATATCGCGAGACTTACAATTAGCGCGCGAGAGAGAACGATAGCGCGAGAACAACGCGTGCGAGAGAGATTACTATACTTATTCTATCTAAGTGTGAGAGGACAACTACATATGTTGATACTTAACGCGAAAGAAAGAGATAGCGCGAGACGACGCATGCGAAAAAGAGAACGATAATATCGTGAGAATAATGATGCATGTGAGAGAGACAACGATAAATTCTTATAACTAGCGCGAGAGAGATAGTGCAAAGGATGAAAACGCAAGGAGAGGCGCGTAAATAATTGCAATTTTTTTTACAATTAAAAATATAACATTTATTAAAGTGTATCTGTGTAATAATACATTTGTGTGTGTGTGTGTGTTTAATAAAATAATAATAAAATATATAAAATATATAAAATATAAAAATTAATATAAAATATAAAAATTAATTTTAAAATATATGGGGGGGCGAGGGTTGATGCGTCGGGCTAAGGGGAAGGCTGCTCCTGGAAGGCTAAGGGGGCGATGCGCCGGGCTGAGGGGAGGTCGCTCCTGGAACAGAAAAAAGACATACATTTCATTATTTTTAATAATTTATTTTAGGATACTTTTGATGTATTATAAATTGTAAGTTACTTACAATGTTATCCATGATCCATTTATTTTAATTTGTACAAATGGGACATATGTTGCATGGTATTATTTGATGCAAAGATTTTTTACATTCTTTGCAAGATATTAGATAAATGTTTATAATATGTGATTCTATGTTCTCGAACAGAACCAGCTTCTAAGAATAGATACAATAATCTAAGGAAGCACTCGGTACAATATTTAGACTCATTTTCCATATAATAGTAGGATATGCAACATATCTTCGTATGTTCTAATGTTATTATTTCGTTTAAATTTCGATGTTTAGTTTGTATTAGTTTATCACTACTATATATATCACTCTCATAATCACTATCTTCCAAGGGTTCTAATTCTATATTAGACCCATCCTCGTCTGATTCGTCCAGATTATCGATTTCCATTATATTGTCATCTTCAATGATAATAATCTCTTCAATATCCTCGTCGATGATAATAACATCTTCATTATTATCTTCATCATCGATTATAAAAACGTCTTCTTCAGCCATTACACGAGACCAGCGAAACACAAGACCAACGAAACACAGAAGAACAACGAAAGAAATAATATTCTAATGTCGCAGACTCCTCTTCATTATATATCTTTTAATATCTTTTGTCTCATTCTAACTAGAGCATCACGTCTTATCTACCTCAGCATTTCTCTACATCTTTGGTGGAGCGTGTTGAGAAAATTACCAACTATTCTTATTCGTATGGAAGGAAAGAATTAAAATCACAGATGGAATAAAAATAATTATTTATTGTACGCATCGTAAAGAATATCATTTACAGCACATGTTAATAATTCGCAATCGATTAATGATTCGCTGTTAAAGACATCACTCTCGCATATCGTTTTTACAGCATCGCATACAGTAGTAATATTGTTACGTTGTAATACAGTTTCAAATTGTTTAAATTTTTAATTTACGATAGGTATTCTCGCATAACCAATTGTGCATATGATCGATACAATTTTCAAAATTAAATAAATGTAATAATGTTTGTGGTTTCATATACAAAGAATTGTCGCATAATGTGAGTTTTACCATTTTTGATTGATGCACTTCGATCGTTAAATCTCCAATCCTTAATGGGGGAGCAGTCGATTGTAGAAAACAGTCAATGTCTGCTTGCTTCTGCATCAACAAATTCCACGTTGAAAAAGGCAATACTATTTGATTGCCTCGATTATCGATTATCCAGAAAAGATAGGGATGTATGTGGGAGGAGGTCAGACGTGTCTATACGCCCATTTGATCAACGAGCGACAGAATCCATCCGTGGCAACGGCATCGACGTATATCCTGTGGAGAGAGCATTCACACACTTTTTCAGCCTAACGAATAATTGCTAGAAAACAATATTCGCAGACTAGAAAAATATGTGAGGCGCATGTGGCTGGATCGGGAATCGAACCCGAGTCTTTCGCTTTCCGGGCAACTGCTCTAGATCACTGAGCTATCCAGACCTCACACCTAATGCTGCTTTTTAACACAGTGATGTGCGACTTCAGAGCGATGTTGGTATCTCACTCGATGGATGCAATGCCGATTGCCACGGAGGATCCCTGAAAGGTCGCTCGCTGACCAAATAAGTGCCGGTGGAGGTATTCGCGTGCATGCTGGCTTCCGACTGGCCTTCCGTATGAAACGGCACCGACGAGCACAACGCCGTAGAGTGACCACATCCCCCAAAATCCCTCTAGTATATACTAAAATCCCCACTGTACCAAATAGCAGTGGCGGATGGACCCTAAAATAGGGCCGGGGTAAGCCTCCAGGAAAGATAGGGATGTATGTGGGAGGAGGTCGGACGTGCCCATTTAATTAACGAGCGACGGAATCCATCCGTGGCAACGGCATCGACGCATATCCTGTGGAAAGAATCAGCTCCACATACGATACAGCTCCAACGCTTATTCCAATATCTAAATACTTATACGACGTCGCGGTTAGAGCGTATTTTCTTCCAAGTGTACAAGTCGTACGACGAAGCTAAATGCTATATAAATATATAAATTAGACCAATATTTTTAAAAAATTTTAATAAATAACAAAATTTTTAAATCTTTTTCTTACGTGTCGCATTTTTGTTTCTTACACGGTGGAGTTTCGCTGTTTGGAATCGGAACGTAAAAATTCATGTTGATTTCTTCAGCAGTGAACCTTTCACACGCGCGATTGATGCAATACTGATCGTATTAGAATTAATATCAATTCAAATAGTCTCGCAAATTGCAATGTAGAGGGGATTATTGCTGATGCAACATTTTAATTTCCTCTAAAATTTTGTCACGCCGATGTACGACTGCGGTAACATCATCATCTCCAGAACAAAGATTTAGCTGAATATAACAAAAATTTCCAAGCGCCGATGTACGGCTGCTCCCGATGCGATCAATTGTACGTGACAAATCGCGAAATTTTCAAGGTTAAATTGCACATCAAAATAAAAATTTAGCTGAATACGCTAAAATCGAGCGCCGATGTACGGCTGCTCCTGATGCAATCACGTTAGATTTTTCAAATGTACGTGACAAAACGCGAAAAAATAACCGCCAAAGTTAAAATGCGCATCACCCCTAGACAAAGATTTAGCTGAATGCGCTAAAATCAAGCGCCGATGTGCGACTGCTCCTGATGCAATCACGTTAGATTTTTCAAATGTACGTGACAAAACGCGAAATTATCAAGGTTAAATTGCACACGCTAATCCGGGGAATTTTTTAAGATGAAATCATTCTAGAATGTTCGATGATAAAACAATGCACGAGACAGTATATAAATCATGATAAAGAGGCACACCCCGCCAGTATTTTCGCTAAAGTACATCAGAACAGTCATTGGAAAGCACATTTCGCAAGTGTTACAATATGGAGGAACAAAATTTGCGAGAGCAGTCCACTTTGGTGAATTCGCTGGAAGATTACATTGTGTAGGAGCAACGATGCAACCAATACATCGAGTCGTTGGAAGAGCAAAGTCGAATCAAACGACCGCGATTATCGATCAGGAATCGACAATCGCTGATTGCTCGGATCGCGCGCCTCGAAGGTCTGAAAAATTCGTTACGCGGACGTTTTGTACACGCGGGTGCCGGATGTAGCGCGCAACAAAATGGACTTATGTGGCGTGAGATTGATACGGCGTTCGAGAATCGCATATTGATTGGTGCGGTGATAAACTATAATCACATCGAACCTCGCCAATTTCTCGAGGACGCCAAAGACATTGGGTTAGAACATGTGAAGAACATTATGAAAAAACATTATAATGTGAAAGTAAATACTATATTTAACGGTGAATTCGTGATCGGAAATAAACGTGCCAACAAAAGTATCAATACGAGAAACTATGAACTCTTTCGCACGTCCGATTTACGTGAGTGGTACGAACGGTGCGTCATCGAGCCCACCCTTAGCCCCTAGCGTCGCTGGAAGAGTTTCAGGAACGCGACAGCGGGTGGGCACTGTCGCGAATATTAAATTTGACTGTAAATATAAATAAGTATAATCCTATGCGCGCGGGATGTCACATTAAATTGCCGCGGGAGATTATAATGAAAAGAGCGGTGATTAACGTGCAATCAAAAGACAATACATGTTCGCGTGAGCAGTGATCGCCGCCCTATACCTCGCCAAAAGAAAGGTGGAACGGGAATCCTCGTATACGCATTACGCGACAGTGCTGAATCTCCGGGACATTGAGTTTCCAGTGACTGTGAATCAGATTAAGAAATTTGAACTTGTTAACGACATTTCGATCAATATGTACAGCATTGAAAACGAAGGCATTGTTCCGATACGTCTTACGGAGCAAAAGCGGGATAAGCACGTCAACTTGTTGTACGTGGAAAACGGCAACAACATTGGACATTTCACGTGGATCAAGAATTTATCCCGGCTCGCAACTGAGCAAACACAAGAATCAAAAATATATCTGCTCTAAATAATTATAAGTTATATAACAAATTGTTCAAATCTTAATTAAAAAATTTTTTTCTTTTACAGATGCCTGCATTATTTTAGTTCAGACGACAAGTTGCAGTCGCATACGATCAACTACCGTGAGATGAATGGTTGCGCTATCCGGTTACCGAGCGATAAGGACAAGTAGCTCGAGTTCAAAAACTTTAATCGGAAGGAGCGGCTTCCATTCGTCATATATGCTGACCTAGAATGCGTTCTGGCCAAGATGGAGGAAGAGAAAAACGCGTACCAACATCACCAATATTTAGTATAGCCTATTATATACATTGTTCGTACGATGAATCGTTATCGGCCATTCGCGTCGCAGTGCTGATTGTATAGCATGGTTCGTCGAAGACCTTAAAAATATAGCACTGCGTGTGAAAAATATTTTAACAACTAATGTCCCCATGGTAGATTTGACGTCCGAAGAGTGGAAAAAGTTCATAGCGCCACTCAATGTCATATATGTGAAAAACCATTCGCGGAAGACGATACACGCGTATGCAATTATTGCCATCCGACCGGACGGTACAGAGGTCCCGCGCATTCAAATTGTAATTTAAATTATAAAGAATCTTTTTGCATTCCGATAGTTTTTCATAATTTATCCGGTTACGATTCACACTTTATTATCGAGGAAATAGCCACAGCGTTCGAAAGGAAAATCGAGTTACTTCCGATAACAAAAGAGAAATATATTTCGTTTACCAAAAATGTTGATGTTAAGGAAGAAAAATAAAAAAAACAAGTAAAATTACGTTTTATCGATTCATTCAAATTTCTCGCATCGAGAAAGATACTCAAAAGATAAAGATACTCAAAATTTTACATTCACAATTTCAAAATTTATCTGCAGAAAATTTCAGTTTATTAACACGGAAAGGCGTCTTTCCGTACGAATACGTCGATTCTGTAGATAGGTTGCAAGATACGTGTTTACCACCGCGCGAATCATTTTACAGTTCCTTGACCGGCGAAACTATATCCGAGAGCGATTACGCGCACGCCGAGAATATCTGGACGCGATTCTCCATTCGGACGCTAGGCGAATATAGCGACTTGTACCTCAAAATCGATCGTCTTGTTATTAGCCGATATTTTCGAAAACTTTCGCGATAAATGTATCGAAAGTTACGGACTCGACCCCGCGTATTACTATACTCTCCCCGGATACACGTGGGATGCCATGTTGAAGCATACGAAAATTACGTTCGAGTTGCTTACCAACGTCGACATGGTTATCGTATACGCAGCGGTCTGAGTCAATGTTCCAACAGACACACTCGTGCTAATAACAAGTACATGGAGTCGTACGATCCATCGAAACCATCATCATACTTGATGTATTTCGATAAATAACTTGTACGGATAGGCAATGTGTCAGCCGTTGCTCTATGCCGATTTTCGATGGGTCGACGACGTGTCCAATTTTAACGTATCATCGATCGCGCTAGATTCGCCTACAGGCTATATCCTCGAAGTCGATCTCGAGTACCCGCAACATCTTCACGATGCGCACGCTGACCTACCGTTTTGCCCGACACGCGACAAACCACCTGGCAAGCGAGAGCTGCTCGCAACGTTATACGATAAAAAGCGTTACGTGATACACTACCGCAACCTGCAGCAGTGTACGCGTCACGGTCTTCGTATAACAAAAATACATCGAATTTTCCAGTTTTCGCAATCTCCCTGGCTTCAAAATTACATAGAACTAAATACACATTTCAGAACATTGGTTAAAAACGATTTCGAAAAAAATTTATACAAATTAATGAACAATGAGGTATTTGGCAAAACGATGGAAAATGTGCGGAATCGTGTAGATGTTAGGCTCATAACGCACTGGGACGGGCGATACGACGCAGAGGCAATGATCGCAAAACCAAATTTCCACAGCAGAAGCATCTTTTCAGAAAATTTAATAGCTGTGGAATTGCGAAATCTCGAGGTGAAATTCTACAAACCAATTTACGTGGGTATGTGCATACTCGACATATCCAAGACTTGTTTGTACGAGTTTCATCACGAGTATATGGCGCCAATGTATCGCGACAAATGTAAGGTCATGTACACGCACCGGCAGGAATGGTGTCCCGGTATGTTTGTGTTGACATTCACAACACACAGACGTCATACTAACACAAGCGAAGCGCGCACGTACGTGGGCCGGGTAGCGAAGTGGGGGTAAAGTAGTGGAGGGTGTTCCGATGTTGCGTCTTTCGCGCACATCACAAGAGCGAGAGAGAAAGCATTACAAGACGTGGTACCGAATTAGAGGTCCAATAGCCGTTTCTCTCACTCGACGCTCGAACGAAAGAATGCGAGCGAGACAGGTATATACCGCGCGGGATACTGCGCTATTTCTATACGTGTCTCGTGTGCTCTAGTATCGATATACTTTTCGGTATACTTTTCTTTTCTTTCTTTAAGAAATGCGGCTGAACGGCGTGCACCAAAGGCCGTCATTTATTCTATTAAATAATAATTAAATTATATAAAAAGATAAAATTAAATGAAGAATAAATTCTTGACTCACGTACGTGCGAGCTTTGCGTGTGTACATATGACGTCGACCGTCAACACATACATACCGGAACACCATTCCTGCCGGTGCTTATACACCGACACCGACAGTCTCATATATCACATTGAGTGCAAAGACGTATATGAGAATATGAAGCGCGACGTCAACAGATTCGACACGAGCGATTATGCGATGGACAATGCGTACGATATACCGCTTGTAAATAAAAAGATACCGGGTCTAATGAAGGTCGAAAACAACGGTGCCATAATGACCGAATTTGTCGGGCTCAGAGCAAAGATGTACGCGTTACGAGTCGATGGGAAAAAGGATACGAAGAAAGTTAAAGGCGTCAAGAGCAACATTGTCGCGAGAACAATAACGTTTGACGATTACACGCGGTGTTTGCATGAAGAAATTGAAATGACACGTCAGCAGTCGTGTATACGATCGAAACTGCACCAAGTATACACGATCCGCAAGACAAAAATTGCTCTGAGTCCGTACGACGACAAGCGGTACATCGTACCCGAAACCACCGATACGTTACCGTGGGGACATTATAGGATACCTTTGTAAATAAATGTATATTTTGTTTATTATTAATTGTATATATTTTGTACATAACCATGTATATATTTTTTATATTTTTATATTTTATACATTTTATATTTTATATCTTATATTTTTTATACACATATTTTATATATATTTTATATATTTTAATAAATGTTTACAATAGATTATTTTTATGTATCCAAGAGTTGTGCGATTTATCCATTCCCAACTATTTCACGTATACGTCATCACCCTTTTTCTGTAAAATTTTTGCCACGAGATATACGTCGGGGTTAGCGACGCGTTGTAACTCGTATTCGTAGAATCCTCCAGCGACGGAATTTCCACGCGAATCTTCGAGTATGAATGTCGCGGGATTAGTTTTTTGCACCTCGACAATCTTAAAAACTTCAGTCGTCCAATTAGGTGTGAAACCTTTTTCAAAGATGGTCTTGTATTTGCTCACGCGTACCGAATCGCCTACTTTAAATTTTGCCTGAGCCGCAATTTTTACGTTGCTATACACCGTATTTAAAAGTTTTTCAGCGATCGCCGGAGTGATGTCGACAGGTCTCATACCGATGGTACGATGTTTTCGCGTATTGTACTCCGCGACGAGTCGAAATAGCTCGTCGATCCATTTGTAATTTCCATTGAACGTAAACATTTTCCACATATTGTTCTTTAAAGTACGGTTGAATCGTTCCATGACCGAGGCTTTCATAACGGAATATGTCGAGTAATGATTAATGTTGTGTTTCTTCACGAGTTTCTGCACACTCGCGTTGTAAAATTCTTTTCCTCTGTCGGTTTGAAAATTTTTCGGACACCTTTTATCGTCTTCAATAATCTTTGCGATCGTTTCGGACATTTCATTTCCGCTCTTACTCTTGACGGACTCTTGGGTACGGCCCACGCATACTTGCTCAACACATCGATAACTGTGAGTATGTATTTATGACCCTTGTTGAGTCGAGAGTACGAACGCATGTCGACCACATCCGCCTGCCACAGATCATCGTATCCGCGTACAATGACGCGTCTTCGTGGAAAATTTCTTCTCGCCGGAGCATGTAATTCCTCGACTAGTTGTCGCTTTTCGGAGATATTTTTCTTCTCTCGCACGTTTGATCGAGGCATAATTAATATTGCGATATTAGTATATCTCGCTTACTGTGCCGAGTCAGATGTTGCATATCTCAGCACATTCTTTATCTCGTCCATCATTATTCGTAGCGCCTGCACCTTTGTTCAAGCGCGATAATTTTTTGCTCAATTTCTCCCTGTCGATCTCTCAAAAGTTTATCCACGTATCGTTTGTTGACGGCGTCAGTATCAGCTTCCGGTTGCGCTACGCGTTGAATCTTGCGCGACCTTGCGTCAAAGCCGGTAGTAGTCTGGCAGAAAGCGTTATCGCGAACGTAATTTCTCAATAATCCATTCCATTGATACTACAAATTATTCGACGTTCCAAGCGATAATCCAAATTTATTAATCGACATTTCGGTACCGAGAACATTGACCGAATGACACGTATCGTCGACGCATAGTTTAATTTATAATAATGCCGGCCTCGCGAAGTTCTTCGATAATTGACAAGATTTCATTGTCGTGAGCATTGTTGCCGGCTCGACGCGAGGCGTCCAGCAATCGCAAACGTGTTGAGACATTTTATTTCTCTCTCAATTTCTTTAGGGGAGATGGGTTTAATAAGAACATTTTCATTGTTTTCATCCATAGGTAACATGTGGTCAGTAGTAGGGCTATTGTGAGGTTTAAACACATTTTCTAAGTGATTAGCATGGAGATCTGCTTTTTCTTGATTATTTCTAGCCCATGATCCATTTTGATTCCTGATAGATGGGACATTAACGATTGGTCTTTTGATGTGTTTAATCGCTTTCCAAAGTGAGTAATTGGAGTCCTTTTTGGCAGATAGTCCTTGTAGGTATCTGGTAATATCTTGATTCTTTGTTGCGTATATAATCCGTTTCAATTTTTGATTTAGTCTGTTGAAAATGGTTTTGTGCTCTGGATCGCGCGAATTTTGCCAGATCCTTCATGCTTTCCTCTTTTCCTTTAACATCTCTTTGATTTCAAGAGAATAATTTTTACCGGGTATAGTTTTTTCAAGTGCCGGGGTGTTCTCTTTGGCTGCTTGTTGAAGTAGCTCAGTAAATAGTTTAGCATCATTCTCCATCTGATTACTTGTTTTAAGTGAGACACTGAGATTGATATTTTCTTCAAGAAAATTTGAATAGCTTATCCAATCAGTTCTCTTATTGGTCAGGGAAGGTATAGGCGCCTTATGAATAATTGAATCACTAAGGGTCAAGATGACCGGTGTGTGGTCAGAACTGATTGATCCAGACAGGATTCAATTTTCATATAATTTATTGATAATCCTCTAACTACGAAGAAATCGATCACATCTGGATGTCTGTTGATATCGGTAGGCCAGTAACTAGGACTGCCGCTCGATAAGAACTCGCAATTAAGAGATCTTCCAGCTTGTAGTAGTTCCTTACCCTTCGCCGAGGTGTATCTGCTACACCAATGCGTGTGTTTCGCGTTGAAGTCTCCGCCTGCGATAAAGGAGTTACCCAGGGTCTGAAGGAATTCAACATATTCATCATACTTGATATTATGTCTAGGCGGGCTATAAGTTGCTGAGATTGCAAATTTGTATTTCTTGCATTGCACTCTAATTGTAGAGGCTTGAATAATTTCAGATGAGAATTTAGGTTCTTCGTAATGATTGAGGTTTTCACGGATTATAGTAGCAGCGCCTCCTCGAGCCTTATTGGAGGGGTGGATTGTATGATATATTTTAAAACCTCTAATACTGAAATTAGATTCCTTCGTAAAATGGGTTTCGGATATCAAGCAAATGGCAATTTTTTGTTCGTCTAGAAAGACTTCAAGCTCTGATTTGTGTTGGCGTAAGCCATTTGCGTTCCATGTTGCGATTCGGATAAATCCCGCCATTACTTTTTTATAATTTTTGCAAGTTTATTTTCAATTCTGTCAAACTTCAGTTTATTGAACTTTTCGTGTTGGTCAAGTCGATCCATGAGTTTCTCGAGGATCACTAAGATAGGATCGCTCACGGAATCTTCTTTTGATTGCTCTTCTTTTTGCCTCTAAGTTATCCTGCTTTACGATTTTAGCATAGGTAAAATTATCGTGTTTCGGCTCAGGGAAGTTTTGTTTTTTTATTGTTAATTTTTCTTGAGATTCTCTCTGTCGATCTTTTACAACTTTCTTCAGTTTCAATCCATCTTGCTTTTTGTTATTAATGACTTCATTTCTACGTTTTTGAAGTTCCTTGGCGACTGTGCAGCCTCTGTAGTTGGCTATATGGTCTTCACCGCAGTTCGCACACCTAGGCTTAGCGTCTGCCGGTTTAGAACATGCATCAGTAAGATGTTCACCGGCAAACTTAACACAGCGGGCTTTTCTGTGGTAGCTACTTCGCACATGGTTGAATCCTTGACACTTTTTACATTGTACAATTCGTTTTGATTTTTTGCGTATTGCTTCTATTTTAACTACTTGATAGGCAATAGTTTTAATCCCATAAATCTTTTCTATTAATTCCGTATTGTCAAAGGACAGCATGAATAGCCTGAGTTTAACTTGAGTCCTACTAATTTTCTTCTCGTCGCTTGGATTTTTCTTAAATTCAGTCTTGAGAATGTTGGTCGCTGAAATAATCTTGAAGCCTTTAGTTTTCAGATCTTGGACAATTGCTCTAGGATCTGTGGCTGGGTCAAGCCCTCGTGCCATCACATTAAATGGGCGAGTGTTTTTATCTGTATGCCATTCAGTTTGCTGCCCTAATTCCTTATCTTCACTTAGCATTTTAGTGATTTTGCGGTATTCATCCCCACTTAGACAGTTAATCTTCAGATCCATGGAAGGAAGAGATGAAATTCTCCCCTTGAATTCCACTTTTTTTAACCTGTCTGTGACTTTGTTAATATCACTTAATCCACTAACGTAGATTGGGGGAGGAGCAGCTTCTTTGATAGATTTCTTATTGGAAAATTGATTTGTATTTGTGGGACTAGGTTTCGGTGGAGTGGAATCAGGCGATTTTGAGGCTTTCCTCTTTTTTAACTTTCTTTTTCTGGATTGTATCATCCAGTCATATTGTCCTCTTGAGACTTCGGATTTTTCCCCTTGAGGACTTGTGAACTCATCTTCATCCGTATGATAGGATTCCTTCCGTTTTTCTAGATTAGTTAGGCGTTCTTCTAAGGATTTTATTTTATTATGTAGTGCATGATTTTCTTCCTCGAGCAGCAGGCACTTCATTTTATAATCTTCCAGGATTTCGTTATTTTGCCTTTGAGTTATTGGCATAGTCAAACTTTTGACAAAGATAGAAACAGTCAACGCTCGAGTGTCGACCCATTGCAAAGTACTCTCTTATCGTATCTTGCTTGTCACATGCCACGTCATCAAAGATAAAGATGGAATTCGGAAGCGCCTCACTCGGTGGAATGAAATCGCTGTTATTAGAGAATGTAAAATAACCAATTTCATCTATAGATGCTAGTAAATTTTCCAAGTATCTATATTTTGGTTGTTGAAGCGATTTCGAATATACGTACACGTTCTCGAAACGTACACCGTACGGACTTTCTATCAAACTAATCAACACGTTTGTCTTACCGCAGTTTGAAGGGCCGCAAACGATACCGCGTATAGTAGTCGGCAACAAGTTTCCATGTTTGCGTACTTTTTTCTCCGATATTAGACTATCGTCGAAATTTGATACTTTAATTATCCGCGCTTGTCGCACGAACCGCATGTTTTCTCTTTCAAATCAATTTTGCGAATGATTACGAGGGGGAGACCTTTTTATAGAGGTGTCTCGACTCGAAACCGCTGAGTATCAAAAATGTTTCTCCTTCTGTCGGATAAATGAGACATTCTCTGGCTTACCGCCGAACAACTGCAATATATCCCAAAGATTGTTTTACTGTAAAATTTTGGTAATTACGTTTGGTAATTACGTGGAACGATTGTGGGATAAGCTTCCAGAATATATAAAGGCTGATTCGGAGGTTCAACAATATCGTTCGTGCATGCGACATTACAATTTGCCGTGGCAGCGAACACACATCGACGGTCCGCCACCGTTAATAAAAGATTGCGACGAATGTCGGCGAGAATTGTAAGAGGTAGCGGTCTCTTAAATCATGCGATAAACGCGCTTCCCATCGAATTACATATTCCCGGTTATCAGTTTTGCGGCCCGGGAACTCGATTAGAAAAACGATTGGCTAGAAGCGATCGAGGCATCAATTCATTGGACGCCGCCTGTCGCGAGCACGACATTGCTTACTCGCAAAACAACGACCTCGGCCAACGACACGTCGCGGATCGCATACTAGCTGCAAGAGCGCGAGAACGCATTACCGCGAGGGATTCGACTCCTGGCGAAAGAGCAGCCGCTACGACTGTTCGGGCGGCAATGAAGGCAAAGACAAAATTCGGCATGGGAATGAAAAAGCCGTCGATGACAAAGAGGAGGAAAGAACGAATACTTCCAGTAACGAAACGCGGTGGTATTTTACCACTTTTACCGTTGGGAGTTGTCGGTTCTTTGGCCGGCGGTGCGGCGGGAATCGCAAATGCGGTAAACGATAGCAAGGCGGCGCAACGTCAGCTGGAAGAGATGCAGCGTCACAATCGCGTAATTTAGATTTATCATTTAAATTTAGATTTTGAAAAAAATAGATTCGCCGTCCTATTCGACATGTACTCTCGTTTTCGCAAATCTTATTACGAATGCGATAATAGCACCACGCTGTTAACCATTTCAAAGTTTCTACATTGCGGTCCTCTCGCGATCATTGATTGCTCGCGACAAAACGAGTCTGTCAAAACTGCTACCGTGGACGTGAGAATAGAGTCTGAATGCAGGGAAAATATACCGGCGAATACTACCGCCTATTGTCTCATCTTGCACGATCGGGTTGTCGAATATAATCCATTGACCAATGTAGTCCGCAAAATTACATAAGTCAGCAAATATCCCCTCTAATGCGCATGAAGAAAAATATAAAAGATTGAGATGTTTGACGATCGACATCAGTCTGCGATCGGATCTTGTCATCATGGCTGCGCCAACGTTTGTGGAATCTACAAGGATTTATTATCGGGAGAAATTTTGTCGTGAAGGAAGCTGCGGTTCTGAGAAAAGGATCCGTACTTTCTCATTACATTTTTACATGTCCCGTACCATGGCACACGCTCACAAAATCTGAGAAATGCCAGGTTTTATGGCTGATTAAAAATCACCATGGATTATCGGGATGATGGACACGTTTCATATTGGAAATCGAAACGTTTAATTACGACGGCAGTGATGAGTGCAACGGAGGAGAATGATGCATCACCTCTCGTATACGTTAAAGGGCACGAAAAACGACAATGGCTGGCCGATATACTGGGCGATGATGCGAAAAACGATGTTATTGTCGAAACTTTGGATGCAAACTATGAGGATGTAGCTTCTTTAAATAAGTTAGATGTTAAGAATACTGTGCGTTGTGAAAATCATGTAAAAAATTGCGCTTTACAAAATGTATTTAAGATTTATAATTGGTGGTTGAAATATGATAATGATTCATCGAATCCATATTTATAATAAATTGGTGATGCAATATATTTTTATCGTCTTTCTTATTCTCTCCTTTCTTTCCTTTTCCTTATCTATGTACGTGCGCAGTATCGTATTTTCGTACGTGACACAGCTGCCACAGATATTGTATTTCGATACATGGTGATACATTGTAATACATTTAAATATTTGTTTGATAATTGAATATAGTTTTGCGTTTGATAGCCGTTGATTTCCATTCAACAGTCGTTCATTTCCGTTTAACAGTCGTTCGACGATCGATGGCCGTTCGACGGGCGTTCGTTTCTGTTCGACGGTTGTTCATTTCCGTTCGACGATCGTTTAATGTCATTCGATAGCCGTTCGACGATCATTCATTTCCGCTCGACAGTCGTTTAATGTCGTTCGATGACCGTTCGATGACCGTTCGATGGGTGTTCAATGCTGTTCAATGTCGTTCGATGATCGTTCGACGGGCATTTGATATCCGTTCGATAGTCGTTCATTTCCGTTCGACGGTCGTTCAATATCGTTCAACAGTCGTTCGATGACCGTTCGATCAGGGTTGACGCATTATATTATAGCGTTATATTATATCATGCTAAGTTGCATGGGAACATGCATACTTTTGTCTTACGACGCGTTTTTGGTAAAGCGATAATGATACATCTCTATTCTAAAGTTTCGTACCGAGATGATTGTCTCCTCAAAGTCGCGATATGATGATATTAATATTATATTATACCATGCTGAGTTGCATGGGAACGTGCATACTTTTGTCTTACGAAGCGTTTTTGATGTGGTGATAATGCCACATCTCTACTATAAAATCTCATACCGAGACCTCGTTGCCTCGTCACAAAGTTGCAGACAGTGCGTGAGTTAAGAAGTAGTGTCGAATTTTAAAAATAATGGATCGCGTAAATGTGTATCCCGAGTGGAAGAGGAAATTTTTCGATCTATTGTGCATAGTGTTCCTGAAGCTGACCTTCCTGTGGAATGTAAGTATCGTTTTTGTGATTATTTTATGAAAAATTGTGAAAAATTTTGTGTATTTTCTAAATAAATTTTTGTGTAGTTCCAGGATGAAGTGGAAATTCCCGGGTTCGTCAATATACATCGCCGGCAATGGATGCGGATGGTGTGCCGAGCTAAAAAGGAGGACTTCTTGGACATGTGGGGCGACACTCCGGAAAGTCGCCAGGTTGAGGATATTTTCGATCTGCGGCGGCTCTTCGGGGAAGAGCCCTACATTGAAATTATAGAAGAAGAGTGGGTCCAAGAAGATTGGAATGTTGAAGAAGAAGAGGAGGAAAGAGAAGAGGAAGAAGAGGAGGAGCAGGAGTAAGAGGATGAGGAAGAGGAAAGAGAATGAGGAAAAACACGAAGAGGATGAAGAAAGAAAATAGGAATGGATTGAGAGACTTAAGTATTTTTTTTTTCATTTATAAATCTTATTGTAACTACGCTTGTATTAATCCAATATCTTTTTTCTGTTCCAGGAGCGGCCTCCCCCTTAGCCCGGCGCATCACCCCCCCTCCACTATATATATATTTTTTTACATTAAATTTTATATTTTATATTAAGTTTTATATTTTATATATTTTTTATATTTTTAAATTAAATTTTATATTATTATATTTTATACTTTATTATTATTATTAAATATTTTAGCATACACACACACACACACACAAATGTATTATTACACAGACACACTTTAATAAATTTTATATTTTTAATTGTAAAAAAATTGCAATTATTTACGCGCCTCTCCTTGCGCTCCCATCCTTTGCGCTATCTCTCTCGCGCTAGATATAAGAATTTATCGTTGTCTCTCTCACATGTGTCATTATTATCTCGCGATATTAACGTTCTCTTTGTCGCATGCGTCGTCTCGCGCTATCTCTTTCTTTCGCGTTAAGTATCAACATATGTAGTTGTCCTCTCACGCTTAGATAGAATAAGTATAGTAATCTCTCTCGCACGCGTTGTTCTCGCAATATTGTTCTCTCTCGCGCGCTAATTGTAAGACTCGCGATATTATCGTTCTCTCTCGCACGCGTTGTTCTCGCGCTATCGTTCTCTCTCGCGCGCTAATTGTAAGTCTCGCGATATTATCGTTCTCTCTCGCACGCGTTGTTCGCGATATTATCGTTCTCTCTTTCGTACGCGGTACCTTCGCGCTATGGTTCTCTCTTTCGTACGCGTTGTCTTGCGCTATCGTTCTCTCTTTCGTACGCGCTATGGTTCTCTCTCTTTCATATGCTCGTCGCTATCACTCACTCACTTACCTTTGCGTCCTCCTTCTACCACCTATGCGCCATCTTACAATGCGTTGTCCTTGTCCCACGTTGACGCCATCCTTGTCGCACGTTGATGCCATCCTTGTCGCACTGTCCTCTTCACACACTTAGCGCTATCCTTTTCCCACACGTAGCACTATCCTTCTCACATCTTAGTACCGTTCTCCTTCCGCCATTCTCCCTTCCCCGCGCGGACCCCTCATCCATCGGTCTCGCCGCGGATCCCCCTTCTCCTTGCGGACCCCTCGTCCATCGGTCGCGCCGCGGTTCCCCCTTCCCCGCGTGTGACGTCACTCACTGCGCGCCGCAATTCCTTCTTCTCCGCGCGTGACGTCACTCCCCCCGTGCCGCAGTTCCTCTCGCGCCTCACCCCTCCCTGAGAGGACCTGGGTTAGAACCCGCCTAGCTATACTACTGACATTGAAAGAAATATTGAAAGGGGATGCTTCGGATGCAAAAATATTTGATGAGGTAGATTTTGAGGGCGTTAATACAAATAAGGAAATAAATATAGCGGATAAGTTCAATGAATAGTATATTAATAGTATCGGTAATATTGTAAATAGTATTAAAGAGGTAGATAGTCTAAAGAGTGATAGGGAAACAATATATGTTATTGAAAATAAGGGGGTATTTGAACATTTTGAGCATATTGATACAAATGAATTGGAAAGGATCGTGATATATCTTCCGGCTAAGAAAGGAACAGAAGAAGGGATAAGTGTTGTGGTATTGAAAACAGCTTTTTGTGCTATAAAAGATGAATTTGCAGACATAATAAATAAGTCGCTAATGATGGGAGAATGTCCAAACAGCTGGGAAACATCCACAATAATTCCAATTCCAAAAATAAAAAAGCCAATAAAAGCTAGTGACTACAGACCAATCAACGTTTTGCCAGTATATGGGAAAGTACTAGAATTAGTGGTAAAAAAACAAATAGAAAAATATTTAGAGACTAATGACGTGTTAACACAACATCAATCGGGATTTAGAAAATCATATTCCTGTGAAACGGCAATACAAGATATAACAGATAAATGAAAATTAGAGATAGATGAAGGGAAAATGGTGGGTGTCATATTTATGGATTTTAAAAGAGTATTTGAGACGGTTGATAGAAAGAGATTATTAGAAAAATTGTTTCAGTTTGGGATAAGGGATAGGATATTGGATTAGTTAAGGACATATTTAAATAACAGAGCACAAAAAGTTAGATTTGATAATCGATTTTCTAAATTAAAGGGAATAGACCATGGTGTTCCGCAGGGATCGGTCTTAGGACTATTGCTTTTTATATTGTATATTAATGATATAACGAAGATATGTATGATAGAAAGTAGTGTGAAATTGTTTGCTGATGATACAATGATCTTTGTAAAAGGGGAGTCTAGTGAGGAGCTTAATAAAAAGATGAATGATATATTTTATAAAATAGAAAAATGGATGAGGGTAAATAAATTCAAGTTAAATGCGAAAAAAAAACAAAATATATGATAGTTAGGAGTAATAGAAAAGAGGTTAGAGGACAGATAAAAATAGTATGCATAAGTGGTGAAGTCTTAAACCAAGTGGAAGTAATAAAATATCTAGGAATAATGATTGACAATAGGCTTACTTTTGTGGAACATTGCAATTATATGCTAAAAAAGATAGGAAAGGAAATTAGTTTTTTGAACAGAAATTTTGAACAAAATTGATCAACACTTGACACCATATAATAGGCAGATAGTGTATAAGACGATTATTGCACCGCATTTTGAATATTGCGTAACAGTGATAGGGATGGGTGAGACGCAACTATGCAAGTTGCATGTTGCGCAGAATAGAGCTATGTGGGTGATTCTGCAATGCAAGAGAAGCACCAAGGTGGAGCATATGTTGCAATCTTTGCAATATATGTCAATAAGACAAAAATTATTTTTCAATACATGTATATTTATGTTTAAGATATTAAGAGGATACTTGCCGCTGCGATTGAGAAATAGGATAGAATTGGTAGGTGAGAATATTCAGAGGGAGAGGGGCAAAAGGGAAATATAGTTATGCAATTGCGAAAAACGCGTGGGGCACAGAGGAGTATTTTTTATAAGGGTGTTAAAATATATAATGAATTACCTGCAGAAGTAAAACAATGTGAAAGTTTAGTAATATTTAAGAGAAAGCTAAAAGATTATATTGTACATACAATTACAAGGTTGTAATATGTATGTATAATGTTATGTATATTATAATAGCTAGGAAGGCTAAATAAATACCATCAATCAATCTCTCTCTCTCCCTCCCACGCCTCCCCCTTCCCTTCTTCCCCTACCTCTCCCTCTCTCTTATTCATTATATAAAAATATTTAAATCAAAAATATCCTGAAATGTATATAAAAAAAAATTTTACTTTCAAGTTGGTAATTATGCACTTTACGGACGACCTCATCGATTTCAATAATCTTGACATATGTTGTCAAGCTCACTCTCCTGAGTAAGTATTAAAAGGTTTTAAGTGTCCCCAGCCAGCACACAATATTCCTGTATATTCTATAGCTCTTCCTAAGCGAATATTTTAAAATGAATATTCTAATTGTATATTCCATAGCTCTTTCTATACGAATATTCTTAAATGAATATTTTAATATTGATATAGGAATATGAATCTTCTCTATAATTTAATGTCGAATATTCGTAATTAAATAATATTATGTATGTTTTATAGAATATTCTTCGAATTTGACTTTTCAAATATTCAAGAGTTTTATATAATAGAATATTCGAAAAATGATTATCGCGTTACTGCCTACAGAGCGCATACTCATGTCGCGCAGTCGCGCCACGTTTCGTCAGTAAGCAACAAGTTTCTTAACCTAAAAATTTTAACAATAAATATCCCGATTTGCGGAACAGATAGGCGACGATTTTCTACGCTAGATTTTTATAAAAGTGCGTCAAATTTATCGATATTTGGAGGTAAGCAGTAATATTTTAAATAATTACCATTTGATGTAAATGATCGTAATAGATGTGTGTTATATAAGTAAGTAAAATGATGAATATATAATAGCCAATTATTGGCGATCGTTTGGTATAGCAACCAATGTGTACATTCTGGTACACATTGGTTGCTATATCAAACGATCGCCAAAAATCGCCTAATGTAATTATAAGTATACACATATTTAATCATTTAAATTCTGTTTATAGCCAACTTTTTGATAACAATGCCAAAGACAAAGCGTAAAATTAATAGTTATTTTTATCGAACTATAAGAAAGGAAGTTAATTCTATATTACATCAGCATTTAAATAATGATAATGATAATACCGATGCTTCTAGTTCAAATACGAACAATGTTGAATGTTTAAAACACATCAATATTGATGATACATCTAACACATATCATATTAATGATGATCAGGATACTTTCTCAGATTCAATTTCTACATGTATACTTGACGATGAATCAAATATATCTCAATTACACAATGTTACAATAGATAATAACCTTAATCCTATTCAGATTACTAATATAAATATTTTAGATGATTTAAAAAATTGGGCAGTAAAACATAATATTAAACATGAAGCTCTAAAAGATCTCTTGCAAATTTTATCTCGTATAGAGAGCAAAGAATTTTTAAATTGCCCAAAAGATCCTAGATCTTTTCTACAAACTCCTAGATCTACAATGTTGATTCCAGTTAACCCAGGATATTATTGTCATATTGGCATTCAAAAAGCCATTGAACAACAATATAAAAGTTTTAACGAAAAACCTTTGGCAATAATTGAAGTAGCAATTAATATTGATGGATTGCCTTTGTCAAAAAGTTCTTCAAGTGAACTATATCCAATTTTATGCATTAACAAATCTCTGGAACATAAAAATAATATAGTGCTTATTGGTGCATATCATGGTAGTGAAAAGCCTCGCAATTTTAACGATTTTCTTTCTGATTTTGTGAAAGAAGTTATTGATTTAACTAATAATGGAATTAAAATATTAGAACATATTTACCAATTTAGAATTAAAATGTTTTTATTTGACGCCATAGCAAAAGCTAGTATACTTAAAATTAAAAGTGTAACAGGCTATAGCTCATGTAGCAAATGTATTCAGACTGGAGAATATATAAAAGACAGAGTTTGTTTTCCTACAATTTCTTACATAAAAAGAACACATAATGATTTTAGTATGCAACATGACCCAGACCATCACACTGGACATACAATTTTGCTGGATATTCCTGGAATTAATATTGTAGACAATGTGCCACTTGATTATATGCATTTGGTTTGTTTAGGCGTAGTTAAAAAGTTTCTAGTTTCAACATGGTGTTATGGTCCACCGCCACATAAATTTTCATTTGCTCAGATAGAAACTATTTCAAATAAATTGCAAGACTTCACAAAATATATCCCAACAGAATTTGCTCATCGTCCAAGAGCATTAAAAGATTGTAAAAGATGGAAAGCTACTGAGTTTCGACAGTTTTTGTTATACACTGGCCCAATAGTTTTAAAGGATATATTATCAAAAGATAAATATGAACATTTTTTAACATTGCATGTGTCAATTACTATACTTGTTAGTAACAAGTATCACTTAAAATACAATAATTATGCAAAAGAATTACTTAAACATTTTGTTTCAATTACTAAAATTATTTATGGCTCTCATTTTTTAATACACAACATACATAATTTGCTACATCTTTCTGATGATGTACTTAAGTTTGGACCATTAGATAACTTTAGCAATTTTTCAAGTGAAAACTATCTATTTTTCTTAAAGAAGTTGATTAGGAAACATAATAATGTCTTACCACAAATTATAAGGAGAGTAGCTGAAATAAATTTACATACTTTACAAACAAATAACGTTGATCATACAAAATTTACATTAAGCATGCCTCATTCTAATGGTATCTTAATCACTAGTTGTACCGATCCACAATATAGAGTTGTTCAATTTAGGGACTTTAAGTTATCTACAACATTACGAGATTCATTATGCTTATTGAAAGATGGTACGGTCATTGAAATAGAAAATTTCGCCTTTTGTGCAATTCTTAATGAGTATGTATTACTAGGACGGCCATATAAGTAAAGAATAGATTTTTATGACATTCCCTGTAAATCCTCTGCTTTAGATATTTGTTTAGTGAAAGAAATAGGAGAATTATGCTATTGGTCTCTTTCTGAAATAAATATGAAATTAATGAAACTTCCTTTTAAAGATCAGCATGTTGTATTTCCATTATTGCATACAAATTAATGCTTAATAAACATTAAATAGAGTCATTGAAAATATCTGTATAACATACTACGTATATATTCTTCACTTGAATTTTTATGTACATTATATTACATTTTATATACATTATATTATATTACTTGACTGTATAAAATTTTGTTATTTGTATATAGCTTATAAAGTGTTAAAATTAAAATAATACTTTTTTTATTTTGTTAAGATATTGCATAATTATCATGGAGTGGATAATTGTAAAATTTTTGGATGAAGATGAAGTTGAAGCAGTACCACTAAAATGGATTACTGCAGACAGGAAATATTGCTATTTTCCTAGTCTAAAAGAAAATGTAAAGCAAGCAATAAGAGATTGCTTAGATATTAAACCAAATTGGCAAAAATATAAAATTGATATAATTAGTAGAAAATCATATACCAAATTTGCAACTGCAACTGCCAAAGCATCAAAAGCTTGTTTCGTGTCTGATTTATCAGAATGCGAGAATGGAAGTTTGTCTACAAAAAGACAACCAATAAAGAATACTTTTTATGGCTACACTGATGCAGAATCTGAATCTGAAAGAGAAACATCGCCACGTGAAATATCACTACATCCTGATATAAATAATTTCACTGAAGTTGATATCGCAACATGCCCTATTATCATAGGTACGTATTTTATAAATAAATATATTTATGTACTGTGATTAATGTGTTTTTTACTAAAAATATTTTAATAAAGGCCAAAATTCAACTGAAAATACACGTGACTCAGACATTCCGGAGGAAGTACCTGAAACTAATAAAATATGTGGTATGTGTGTTGGTATGAAAATATTGAAACAACTAATACTTACTGATTACAATTAGCACAATCAGAAACATTTTATTTTGAATTTGCATTTATATGTTTATATTTCATTTATGTGTTGTAGATGAAAATAAATTAAAGAAAATGGAAAAGATTACTATATCAACGAGACTTTGTGATAAAACACTGCAGTCTAATATTGAAAGATCATCTCGTA
Source organism: Camponotus vicinus (assembly GCF_025532165.1). Lineage (NCBI taxonomy): Eukaryota > Metazoa > Arthropoda > Insecta > Hymenoptera > Formicidae > Camponotus > Camponotus vicinus. Next base: position 17,654,927 of record NW_028141956.1, on the reverse strand, counting down.
TGTATAACATGAAAACATCCAAATTCCCTAAACAATCATGCACATGCTATTATCATTTTATATTAAAATACCTATATGGTTTACACACACACACACAAACACACACACAGTGCACTTAAATACATAGCTATTATATTTATATTTATATTCTGTTATTAGAAGGACAACTGGAACAACAGATACTGCGATATTTAATTTCAAACAATAAAATATTAAAAGAACTTAGGGAGGAAATATACGAGTTTCAAGAAAAACTGAACGATATTATTAAGAAAATAGGCAATACTAATACAATAATAGATAACAAAATAATGGAAAAGTTACCACTTTCTACATTGGAAGAATTGGATATTTATGAGAACGAGTTACGCGATGAAAATTCAATTAAAAAATTGGTAAATTATATAAGATATAAATAATATGCTCATTTATGTATGAAAGCTCAACAAATAAAGTGAATTTTACAGGCTACAGGTTTGGCTAGATTGGGAGGCAGTAATTATAAAGAATGTACACGGCGTATAATGTCAAAAGTAATGACTGACGAGCTGGCGTCTCATTTTAGTTATAAGGGCCATAAAAGCAAGAAGAACTTCTCCAAGCTTCAAATATCTATTGCTATATTAGGTATTGTAGTTAAGCTTATTGCCACATGATAATATATATTTGAAAATATGGATATTTGTTTATACATGCATGTCTTTAAATTTTTATCTTAGCTTTCTTTTTGGTTTTAGATGCTGTTAAAATATATGATAAAAAGGAAACATCTATAAAAGAGATGGAGTCCGTTATAGCCATATGGCTTAGTAAAGCCCCCGAAAGATTGAAGAAGAAAGAATGAGGAGCAGTATTATTATTATTAATCTACTTATACTATTTTTCAATTATATACTATAAGCTACTATGTAATATTCATATCTATATAATATATAATATATATGTGCATTATATGTACTAGTCAATATATATATATATATATATATATATATATATATAAATTAATATATAAATTAATATATTATATATTAATATATTAAAATAATTGTTTAAAAAGCTGTTTTCAACGTGTAATGTTTTCAAAAGTTATTTTAAATTTAAAAATTTGAGGCATATTTCTTAACATGAATATAACTTGAAAACATTATATGTTGAGAAGTTAGTGGCTCTTAAGCCATTATAGTGGCATTGTCGGCCCTTTAAAAGTTAATGATTATAATTACCTGTTTTTTTATTTTAGAAATCTGTTTTAAAAACATGTTATTTTATTTTGTCTTTCAATTATTATAATTACTATTCTTTTCAATAATTATTACTAATAATATTGTGAAAAATATTACATATAAATATATAATATTTTATATATATATGTTGTTTTCCATTTATTAATCACATTTTTCTTTCAGGCCGGGTCTACAATAGATAATTTAAGCCCTAAGCCGTAAGAAATTGACCAATCGCAGTCAAGTATGAGGAAAATACTCGACTGTGATTAATCAATTTCTTAAGGCTTAAAGCTTAAATCACCTATTGTGGACCTGGGCTCAAGTACAGCTGGAATGTCGCCTTACAGAAATTTAATACTAGCAGTAGTATATTTTTCCGTAGGAACGATATACGCAATAATATTTCTAGCAGAAAATCAAATCGTGTATAGAATATTCTATGTATATGTATAGGAATAATCTTGAAGAATGTTATTAGAATATTTAAGATAGTGTACTTTTAAAAACATAAGAATATTTCCAGAATATCTATCTTCTTAAAAAGAACTTCTACGAATATTCAAATCTTCCTAGCGGAAGATCGGAGGATATTCTATGAACTAATATGTGCTGGCTGGGTCGCTTACTATTTATTAAAAAATTATTAACGAAAAAAGTTTGACGAATTATGTGCAATTTTTAGACATTATGTACGTTTCAAGAATCAAGGTGAAATGTACATGCAAATGTGGATACAGTGTGTTCCGCCCCCCTACGGGGTGGCTCCACTTTCGGAAGATATAACCTAACCTAAACCTATTTCTGATTTAAACCAAATTTTAATTTTAAATCAGAAATAGGTTTGGGTTAGGTTATATCTTTCGAAAGTGGAGCCCGCCGTAGAGGGGGGGGGGGGGCGGAACCTACTGTCTCTAAGCATGTACTTTGCAAGATAAAACGAAGTTCAGATGGGTTTGCAACTTTTCACGCGAAGCAAGGTTCATCTCAAACTAAATTTTAGTTTTAAATCAGAAATAGGTTTGGGTTAAATTATATCTTCCGAAGGGGGGGCGGAACTCTTTTTGTAATACAAAACAAAGTTTACTCCACATTTAATGATGACCTTCGCTATATATTAAACATATATTCCATCAAATATACCTTCTTAAACGTACATGCTGTAGCAAAATCATATTATATTCATTAAACTTTTTTTGTTAATAACTTTTTAATAAATAGTAAGCGACACTTAAAACCTTTTGATACTTACTCAAGAGAGTGAGCTTGACAACATATGTCAAGATCATTGAAATCGGTGAGGTCGTCCATAAAGTGCATAATTATCTTCAAATTTATCTAATTTGACACTTATTGTTCCCTTTTACATAATTACATTAAGATTATTATATTAAGATTACATTAAGTCTATTATATTAAGAGGTTGTTTTCATGAAACTAACGAATCTGACTATATAAGAAATTGTATAACCAGACTTTTTGTAAATATTTTTTTAGAAGTAGTTCGAGGGCTACGATCATTACATTATAAACTCCGAATGTATGTACAGTAACGATTCTTTCCTAGGCGGGGCAAGGGGAGCATAGAACTGGCCAATCAGCCACTGCCGCGCTGCCGGCTGATTGGCCAGTTCTACGCTCCCCTTGCCCCGCCTAGGAAAGAATCGTTGTCGCTTACTGTACGTTGAATTTACGAATCGTAGTATACTAAAACAAATGTCATAAGATGTTAAGTATATCATGAAAGAATTCAAGAGTACTCATATTAATTAAATAACGCATATTAATCTCAAAGAGGAGAAATAAGAAGACTCATCTAAATCAAGCATTTCAAATGAGCAACGAAGCAAAAGAACTTACAGGGTTTGAAACAAATAACGGGATTTTAAAGCGCTGCAGCATTTTTTTATATCATTGATATTTGGTAGTTCTAAAAATACAAAATTTCATGTATAAAAATTAATAATTTAAAATATACCACAACAGGTTAGAGAAAAAGAAATGATGTCAGAAATGAAAATATGTTAATTTTTTAAAATATCAATTTAACATTTTTTGCAAAACATCGTTTACTCTTACTTAACAACATTTATTTAAAACATCTTTTTTAAATCATATTTTTTCAAATTATTTATCTATTAAAATTAAAATAATTCAAATAGTCCGATTTATCAAAAGCAAAATGACTATTTTACCAAATGTCTATAAATTGTTGTCATCAAAAATATTACAAATTTGGTATAAGAGTTCCTAGAACCGAGTAAATCGGCAGATTGGCAGAAATCGAGCAAGATCTATACATTTTCTTTTTATTTTCTATTTTCATTCAAATAAAATAGTAATATATGACGAGTAGTAATATATTAGATTATGTTAACAGATCCTATTCGATTGCCAGATTCTGTGTCTAGTCAGTCAATCTATTGTCAGATTCTGTGGAGTAGGTTCTTCCCCTATTCTTGTTTACTATAAGTTGTTTATTATCGTTTCATTTAACTCATTTAACTCATTTAAGACTCAACATTATTTTTATATTTTAATAATTATTTGCAATATATCTTTTAATAAGTGCATTTCGCGTTTATGCGTGTTCTAAGTTATGCTTCTCATACGGGAAATTTGTTGTGAATGTGAATTTTCAGATACCATACTGTTTCAATCATATAATACATGCTTTTTGTTCTTAATTTATTCAAGTAGATATTCTTTTTCGGTTTCTCATATATACATACAGGGTGGACCATTTTAACTTTTAATGGAGAATAACTCGAAAACCAAGCCCGGGAGAGAAAAATGTTTCAGACAAAAGTTGTTTGGTTTCGAGGGGGCCATAAGATGGTATCATTGGTTTGACCTTGAAGAGTTATTTGAAGGTCACATGAAGGTCACCTTCAATTTCTTAAATGGAATCTACTATTTGTCATTGCATATTCTTGTAGCTTATCTCGAGAGCTTTCCAAAACACTATAATTAAGTACCTTTTCGTTAAGTACTTTTTGAGTTATGAGGCTTGAAATAATTTCTTAATTTTACATAAACCGTAAAATATCTAGTAAAATATTCATTTTTCGATTATCTTACCTTAATACTTTTATGTATAAAATAATGAGAGGAATCAATTGGTGTAAAGAAAACACATAGTTGTTTTTAAGAAAAAATATGGAATTGTTAATTGCAAATTACATATTTTTTCTTCAAAACAACTATGTGTTTTCTTTACACCAGTTGATTCCTCTCATTATTTTGTACGTAAAAGTAAGAGGTAAGATAATCGAAAAATGAATATTTTACAAGATATTTTACGGTTTATGTAAAATTAAGAAATTATTTCAAGCCTCATAACTCAAAAAGTACTTAACGAAAAGGTACTTAATTATAGTGTTTTGGAAAGCTCTCAAGATAAGCTACAAGAATATGCAATGACAAATAGTAGGTTCCATTTAAGAAATTGAAGGTGACCTTCATGTGATCTTCAAATAACTCTTCAAGGTCAAACCAATGATACCATCTTATGGCCCCCTCGAAACCAAACAACTTTTGTCTGAAACATGTTTCTTTCCCGGGCTTGGTTTTCGAGTTATTCTCCATTAAAAGTTAAAATGGTCCACCCTGTATATCAAATTTGTTATTCTATATTTTTTGTTCTATAGTTACTGAAGATGACTCAAAGTAGAATCGAAACGTATAATTAATTTAAATTTATCTAACTTTAATAAAAAAATCTTATTTTTTACGTTGTTTGTCTTGCGCTTAGTTCTTATTAGTTTGTTTTAATTATTATTTACATTCTCTAATACTTAGAGATTATCTTATTGATCTCATTTATTATATACTACATATTTTGAATCTCGTTAACCGCACTTCTTGCAATATTTATATTTTCCCAAAAACAAAAACTTGAATATGGAATGGATACTACTGCATAGTGTAAACAAAAAACTTATAACTAGTATCTATTGATATACTATGTGCCAACACTCAATAAACAAATTCTACTGATTTTATAGAATTTTTATATTTTTTTAGTATATATTAACAAAAAAATTGTTCGTTTTTTGCTACATTCCTGCCAAAAAAGATGAGAAACATTAAGAAAAAAAATCGTGGTTTCTAGAAAAATTATAGAACAAAACTAAGCATATCTCATTAACAAGGTTATATATGAATATTAATAAACATACTTTCAATTTCTGCTAAAACTCAAACTACAAATTTTTTTCAACCGAATATGTACATATATAAAATTCTCTAGAATATTACATAAATGTATATCCTATTCCTTTTTAGAAATTGACTTCCTAAAATTTTAAGAAAATTACACAAGCCTGCGAGGGTCAATTACAAAGTAGGTGAATCTGATAGATTTTTTAATGCTGAAAAAATACTAGCCGCCAGATTTTATCTAGCACATCATGTTTTTAAGTAATTTGTAGTTAAATAGTCTAAAAATAGCTATTTCGGCCAATTTCTTGAATTTTTTTTACGAGAGAACCTAATTTTTTTTTAATATTTCCGCCAATGGCATTGTAAAGTAGTACTCTTTACCTTTCAAATCTATCTTCGATTGACGCCGCACGATTTTTTTTCGCTCAGGTATACGAGTATGAGAAGTTATAAGAAAATTTGTGTAAGCATCAATATGACAGAGCCATGTCATATCCGCCATCTTGAAATTTTACATCTGTCAGGTTCGATTGTCGAAAAAGTAGAAATATATCTATCTAATATAGTATCTAATTTGTTACAAATTTTGATAAATTTTTCTAAATTTTATACCTTTTTATTGTGATTCTCATATTGGATTCGTGGTAAGACAGAGAAGTGGCACGATTGACTTGGAATGGCTTGTGTATGAATCCTTATGCATGACCAGTTTTATAACTTATATATCTCAGCGAAAAAAAATCGTAAGGCAGCAATCAAAAATGGATTTGAAAGATGAAGACTAGTACTATATGGTGCCATTGACAAAAACATTTCAAAAAATTAGGTCCTCTCTTAATAAATTCACGAAAATGATCCAAATAGCCACTTTTGGAATATTTAATCACAAATTACTTAAAAACCTGATGTGCTGGAGAAATTCTGCGGCCAGATTCGTTTTCATCGTCAAAAAATCTATCAGATTCATCTACTCTGCTTTTTGCAACTAACATAATCTAAAATTTCGCCAGCCTGTGTTATTAATTGTGACTGAACGGTTCTAAGAGTAAATTTTAACTTCCTATTATCACATCCTGTTATCACTTCCCGCTATCTACAACGTAGACAAATTTTGTGTAATTTAAATGTTTAATTTAAATTAAATTAGAAAAATATCAACTTTTTACGAAAAAAGCGACAAAATATGAATCAAATCGAATTAAATTCTTTGGATAAAAATATTAGAGAAACACATTATTATGATGTAAAAATATAGATTGGGGAAAATATAGCATAACGAATATTTTCTTAGATAAAAAATAAATAAAAAATAAAATTTTTTTAAGAGGCTTTATTTTCGAGAAAATTGGATATTGGAAAGGACCCGTATATTTTAAGGAGGCTTCAGTTGCCTACATTCCCGATTGCCAATTGCTTCGTTTGCGCACAATATTTTGCTGACTTCTTTTGCCGATATTCCCGATTGTCTACATGTATTCCCACACAAAAGAAAATATCTAATGGATATCTACTGGATATCTACATATCCATTTAATGTCCATATCCACTATGGATAACCAATAGATATCTAAAAGATGTCTAAAATGTTTATATCTCCTGAATAACCAATGACGATATCCATTGAATATCCATATAAAATTCCTATATCCATATCTACTGAAAATCTATGGAAGATATCCACTAGACATCCATATAAAATCCACATACCCATATCTACTGAAAATCTACCAAAGATATCCATTGAACATCCATATATTGTCCACATATCCATGTCCACTGAACATCTACCAAAGATATCCATTGGACATCCATATAAAATCTACATATCCATATCTACTGAAAATCTACCAAAGATATCCATTGAACATCCATATATTGTCCACATATCCATGTCCACTGAACATCTACCAAGGATATCCATTAGACATCCATATAATGTCTACATATCCATGTCCACTGAAAATCTATCAAGGATATCCATTGGACATCCATATAAAATCCACATATCCATATCTACTGAAAATCTACCAAAGATATCCAATGGATATTCATATACTTTCACGAGCTTCACGTCTCGCCGCTAGGTGGCGAAAAGGAAAACGCCTAACCCGAAAGTGGGATCCATCTAAGACAGTATATAAGGCCGCAGCACAGGTCCCACGAGTCACGGCTTATCGGTCAAAGAGCGCAGACTATTATAGTCGCATGTCCTCTAGCTTTTGCGAGGAGCTCCAGAGCTCCATATAATTAACCGCAGACGGTTAATTTTTTTTAAATTCCGTTATATATGGTATCTATATACAGAACATTAAATCAATATCCATTCAAAAATAAATATCAATATATACGTAATAAATGTATCTATATATAATAAATATCCACTGAATATTGTATAGATATTTACAGGATATTGGTTTACATATCCTGTAGATATTTATGGAACATTGAATAAATATCCACGCAGAAATCTGATGAATATCCAGTATACATGCAATGGATATCTACAGAAATATCCACTAAATATTGTATGAATATCTAATGGATATTTATGTAGATATCCTATGGATATTTATGAGATCTCGAATGGCCGACATCTGGATATCTAAAGCACGTCTAATAAATGTTTCCTATATATTCGTGGATATCCCTAATGCCCATTGAGAATATCTAATAGATATCTAATAGATATTATTTTCTGTGTGGGTTATTGCATACACGAAAAAAATAAAATTACGAGAGTACAATTGCGCACATGACATTATTGCACACATACACATTGTACACATAACATTGCGCGCACACATATGTGCACACACACACACACACACACACACACTCGCGCGCGCGCGCGCGCCTAATATCAAGTTACAGTGGAACGACTGTCGTCACCGCGCGCTTCTACTTACGCAGATTGGCCGATCTTCTTTAATTAATTTCTAATTATTGCGAAGATCGCAAAACAGTAGAGGCCTTCCTTCTTAATTTGAGCCAATCTGCCTTTGCCATGACAATTGGAAATATGGGCCATCAAAATATATCACACTTTGTGAAACTCTAGTTTCATATTATAGGATAGTTATAAAATTGTTATCCGGATAGTTATAAAATTGATTTTGTAAGTTGGAAAAACGTTTCTGCTAATTTGATAAAAAATTAGTCGAAGACGATTGTAATGTTCACCATCCAATATGACTCCAGAAGTTGTCAATTAGGTTTGGCGACTTCTTAATTAAAGGATTCTCAATTTGTTTATCTTAATACAAGATGTTCCACATTTATTAGTTCCACGGATTTTAATTCCGAATCTTGTATTGATCTAATCTTTTCAAAATAATAAATTCTTGAATGCTCCGTAACAAATGATCTATAAGGAAGTGATTATTTTCTCGTACGTACACTACCTGTCATCGATTCGTTCACTGAGGCTGAGGTAAGGGGGGAGGGTGTATAGAAGTATATCCATTGCGCCATCAGCCGGCGGCGGTCGGTTAATACGATTTTATCGACTCGATCGAAATATTTTACATTGAGTTGATAAGGTTGATAAAGAATAACACGCGCACGATTTATTTTAACATTTGAAAAAAACATTAAATTATAAATGAAATTGAAATAATCTTGAATTAGAAAATATAATTGTAAAAACATTCTATTTTCATATATTATTTTCTTTTATTAATAGTTATAAATTTACGATCATATTAATATAATAAAATATAGGAATATTAATATATTATACGCGCGCGCGTACACGCTCACACCCCCCCTCTACACACACACACACACACACACACACACACACACAAGGAGAAGTGCTCGTCGTGCACACTGTGTGCAGAAGCTAGGAGCGAAATAAAATAGCTCTCGCGAACCAAATTATTACGCCAATTATTATATGGAGGAAGTTAATATAAAGAAAAGTTTATGGTGCAAGGAGTCAATACCGGCGCCTATTGTGAGTGCGAAAGCAGGTTCCGTTATCAGCCAGCGACTGCAATAAGAGCGACATAGAGGCGAAGAGAAAAGTCCAAGCATTAAATAGGCTTGGAGGACAGATCTCGGATCTGCTGGCATCAAAGACAAAATGAATGTTCACGGCAATATCAGAAGGCTAGCCAGCTGGTATGAGCAGCTCATTTAGGATCGTTCAGAAGTTGGATGAAGAAATAGCCAAGAGGACTGAAGCTAAAACTAGAATATCTACCTTAGATGGGAATACATAGACGTCATTGTAGCAACGATGAAGAGGAAGAAAGAGGAGCTTGGTTTGATTACACCAAACTCCAATCAGACATATAAAAGAAAGAAACATACGCCGCTCGCAACAGAGCAAGAGCAACAGAGGGCAGAACTGAATAACTTCCAATGGCAGCTCCAGAATAGGAAACCTCGCAAACAATGGGATGTATCAACGCTCTCAAATGCCCTCAGCATTGAGAAGAAAGGAAAGTTGAACTATACGGAAATTCTTAGTAAAATTAAGAAAAATTTCGCTATTTAAGGAAGTCGGGAAGAATGTAAATAAGATCCGCAAAACTGCGACCGATGACCTTACTCTTATTAGAGAAATCTGACCATGAGAAGACTATACAGCTTCGAAAATCGATCAGAGGAGCTCTCAAAGAGGAAACTGCCGTCAAAAACAGGGAGCTGAAGCGAACATCGAAATTAAGGATTTTGATGAAGCAACCATTAAAGAAGAAATCTGCGAAGCACTAACAGAAGTGCTTGGTAGCGACGTAAAATCATCTGCGATCAGGACTATACGCAAGGCACATGGGGATACCCAGACCGCAGTTGTTAGACTCCTAGTGAAGTAGCGCAGAAAGCGGCGAATACTAGCAAGATCAGAATTGGATGGATTATATACTGAGTACGATTGCAGGTAAGACTTATCAAGTGTTTCAAGTGGTGGAATTATGATCACCTGTCATGTAACTGCAAGAGTGAAACCGAAGTGCAAACTGCATCAAGTGCAATGGGACATAAAGTCGGACAATGCAGCAGGGAAGCATTGTATGCTCTGCGAGGAAAAAGGCAATAAAGATAATTGCGAACATGTAACTGGAAGCAGTAGATGCTCAGTCTACACGCAGGGATTCCAGCGCTCAATCAAAAACGAAGAGGCACGGTAGAAGGCAATTGCCTATATGAATACCGACCATCGCGCCATTTTATGGGAAATCAAATCGCCCCAGAAAAGGAATGGCCTATCCCGAATCAAAATGAACACTATTGGCTGGAAAGCAAGTGCATTCAATTCTGAAGTGTTCAATCTAGCCTCGAGATGAATAAGATCTGAAAATAATGCGGGTGAAAAGACAAAGGAGCTTGTGAGAATAGTCATGAGAGCTTGTAACGCCATCTTGCCTAGGAAACGAGATACAAATCAGCTTCTTCTGGTGTATTGGTGCAATAACACAATAGCCGCAGAGCAGAATACAATAAAGACTAGCCCAGAGAGCGTGAGGTAAAAGAACATACCCGGAAATAGAGGACAAGTACAGGGATGCTAAACTGAATGAAGCAATTAAGCACAGCAAGAGGCAGTACTGGGATGAATTTTTTAGTATTGTTGACACGGGGTAGACCATACAAGGTGGTCATGACAGTTTAGAGTCAGCCGATTCGGGTCCTCACTTGTTCTGCACTGTTTCGGAGAATCGTGGCAATCTTATTCCCGCAACAGAAAATATGCGACTTTCGAACGGATTAGTAGGAACAAATAAGGCCCTTGGGATGGATAGTATACCAAATATCGTTCTCAAAAAGGCAATCAGTATTGCTCTTGTTCCTGGAGGTATATACAATACTTGCCTCGGCGAAGGGGTTTCCTCTGAATCATAGAAATGGCAGAGACGTATTCTTCTACGTAAAAGAAAGAAGTCTCCGGACAAGCCTTTATCATATCGTTCTCTGCCTATTGGATACCGCCGAAAGATCCTCGAGAGGATCATACATGATGACAAGATTGAGGACGCTTTGTAACTTGCTTACGGACAATCAATACGGATTCAGGAAAGGATACTCAATACTTGATGGGATGAATCTAGTGGTCAGCACCGCTAGGGAAGCAGTTGCAGGAGCTCAATGGAGACATGATACAAAGAAGTATTGCTTTACTATTATACTTATTGTACGGTTACACAACTCTTCACGCGAAGGGAGATTCAACCTACACTGCTCTATGTTTTCAGTGCGAAACAACATCTATTATATAACTCTACATGTGTCCGATCGTATTCAATCATTCACAGTGCATGTCCAATCGTGCGGCGTCTAATCGTGCAGAATGCGTGTCCAATCGTACAGTGTCCAATCGTTCAGTGTCTAATACTACATGTAAAATCGAGTGGTGTCCAATCATTACATATCCAAAAAAGTGTCAGCCACCTGGGAGTTTCAATAAACAGCGGCAGAGATGTATGCAGAGAGACACAGAAGCAGATACATAAAGTAGCAGCTGTATTGGGATGCCTTCGCGTAATATGGAGGAACAAATACGAGGATAGAAAACAAAATCCGTATCTACATGTATGCAACCTAGCGAAAATAGCAACATATGTGGCCGAAACAAGAGCAGAGACAGCAAAAACAGCAAAGATAAAATCTATGTTAAGAGTTATGGAGGTGAAGACGTTACGATCGATACTGGGCATTAGTATTTAAGACCAAACACCAGATCAATCAAAAAACAGGTCGAAATTCAGGACATTGTAAGGTGGAACAGGGAGAGAAGACGAAAATGGAAGGACCATGTGGATAGAATAGAAGATGAGAGAATCGTCAAGTGGGCAAAAAACGCAGGCGCCCGAAACACGAAGATCACCGGGATCACTTCTGAAACAATGAGAAAGACAGTTAGACTTTCATAAGAGGCAGTCCCGATGGACTAAGAAGACCGGGGAGTTGAGGAACAAGATATAGTCCTATTAAGAAGAAGAAGAAGAAGAAGAAGAAGAAGAAGAAAAATTTAACAGAATTATTAAAAATTTAAGAATAAAATATAGCACTGATATTGATGAAATGTACTACAAATTATTATAGTCCATTATTGTGTTAATTATTGTAGAGCTAATCTTCAGCAAGAATACAAATTTTTCTTGATATTCTTAACGATATATTTGAAACAGGTTCTATTCCAATGAAATGAGAAGGATTCCTCATATGTTTTATTTTAAAATCGGAATAAAACAATGTAAGATGACATGAAAGAGAGGATCAAAGCTGCGTGTAACAACATTCCATTTGATGTACTACGTACTGTTAAACATTTTGAACGTCGTATTCAACATTGCCAACAAGTCAACGATACAACCTTTGGACACCTGAATCAATTGAATTTTGACAAAAACTTTTTTCTGTGGTTGTTTATTAAACACCAGTGAAAAATATAAACGATTTGCGTCAAAGAATTGTACAAAAATGCAGAACTATTCCTGTAAAAACTTTTCAAAATATTCGTTCAGAATTGGAGAATTTATATTATTGCTTAAAAAGCAATAAAATGGAGAATATTTTGATCATTTGTTATAATAAATGACTAAATAAATTCTACTCCAAAGTGTATCTTTGTATGTAATAACATTTTTAACATCTAAAACTCCCAAGTGCGATTTCTTGAAAAATATTCACTTAAATAAAAAAAAGAAAGAGTTGTATAGAGAATCAAAAGACTTTTAAAATGATATACCATTTGATCCCTATTGCCATTTAAAATTTTTGAAGGGCTATCTCGACGAAGGGGATGAAAAAATTTCGTTACATTTAATATACTTAAATGTTTCCCTCGGAAACAAAATTGACGTCTTTTGGCATTTTTTGCAAAAAAATAGTTAATCATGAAATAAACGGGTGGAAAGTTTTAAAATAAACATCCTATATATGAAATTATACAATAAAGGATTGTATAGTTTTGCACTGAAAACGCGCGGTATGGAGTAAACGTCGTTTTATGTAAAAAGTTGAAAACCCATGCGAAACATTGAACTTATTTTGGGGAAATCTACATAAACTACGCTCTCAGCAAGAAGTAAGATGCAGAATGAACTTTCCTTTCTCTTGCAAAGTATATGCATGGATGCAGTGGATTCCGCCCCCTCTCCTACGGGGGGGGGGGGTAGCACTTCCGGAAAATATAACCTAACCCAAACCTATTTCTGATTTAAAACAAATATAATTTAATTGTCAAGGTCATATGAAGTTTAATTTTTTTTAAATGGAACTCCCTACTTTTCATTGCATATTCTTAATGTACTTGATCTCGAAAGTTTTCTAAAACACTATATAAAAGTATTTTTTCTTGTTAAGCACTTTTCAAGTTATGAAGCTTGAAATAATTTCTTAATTTTATAAACCGTAAAATATTCATTTTTCGATAATATTACCTGAATACTTTTATATACAAAATAATGAGAAGAATCAATTGGTAAAGAAAACACAGTTATTTTTAAGAAAAAATATGTAATTTGCAATTATCAGTTACAAATTTTTTTTTAAATAACTGTGTTTTCTAATATGGTTATTTTTTGGTTGGAAATTCTATGTGTGTACGCGCGCGCGCGCGCGCACGTGTGTGGGTGTGTGTGTGTGTGTGTGTGTGTGTGTGTGTGTGTGTGTGTGTGTGTGTACGCGCACGCGTGTACGATAAATATAATACAAATACATATATAATATATATCTCTCATTAATAACATACCCAGGCTATAGAAATCGCAAAGAGTATATTGTCGATCACCTTCTTCCACCAAGCCGCCATATAAATATAAAATATTGTGTTTCATCACCATTCCAGCATTTATCCGTGGAGATGGAAAAAGTTTCGTCCCTCCATTATTTGCCACTGTTGAAGAAGATTGATGAGGAAATGATGAAGAAATTGGCACCGTCGAGCCTATTGTCATCTATATATCAAAAAATCATATTAAATTTTTTCTTAATGATAGATTTTTTTAACTAATGATAGATTTTTTTTTAACTAATTTGGAATCAATTTTTGCTTATAAGAAAGAGATAATATTATATTCTCGATTATTCACTTTTTTCCTCATTAATTTTGATGGACTTTGGATAGATTATAAACAGTTAAAAATAAGGAAAACGTACTTTTTATATGTGCGTTCTTATGTTTATGAGTTGAAACTTTCAAAGCTATTTTAATGTATTTTCTTTTGAATTAATATCATGAAGAAACAAATGACATACAGAAAAATAATCTGCATCAAATTAGTCTCACCAGCGCTAAATAAATTCTAACTTAAAATTATATGTTAATTATGTGAAAATTAAATGCTGAAGTCTAAAATTATATTTTGCACATCGCTTGATAAAAAATCAAATTTATATTGGGAAAAGAGAGTAAGGAATTTAACATATTAAGTTCTTAAGAGAGTAATGATCTCTCAATAAAGAAGTATACGAAAAAAGCAGAGGCGTATAATAATTAAGTATTAATTTACTGCTCTAAGGAAAACATTGTTAAAACATATTTAAAATAAATTTTGAAAAATATTGCATACGTAAACTAAATAATTGAGTTTATGATAATCTTAGTTTATGACAATATTTTTAGAAAAATTTAATTTATTTTAAATATATTTTAATAATTTCTTCGATTTTCTAATTAGCACCTAATTATTATGTTTTTGATTTCTTTTATACTACAATAGAACCTTGTAAACGAATTTTTATAATTCGAAAACTCTATAAAGATTTAATCCCTTTTATTTCAAAATAAAAACCTCCATAATTCGGAAAAAAATAGAATTTAATTTGAAATTTTTTACTCTATAAGGTGCCTCTTTTGTAAAAGTCCATAAAAAGTTACACAGCACCGATTTTATCATCGCTTGGATATGTTATAGAGAAGGTTGTCCTGAGTAATTTTCCGCAAAAAAATAAGTGGGGACGGCATTAGTTTAGAAGATATAACACAAATTAAAGTTTTATAATGACGCTTTTACATTAACGCTTCTCTTAAGCATTATAGATTATTATTAAGAACGTTGTATATATATGTATATGAGGTTTGTTTACATTGTAATGATCTATTTGACATCTTCCATAGTCATAAATGTATTGTCAATAATCGATTTCACTTATTTTTCACAGTTCGCTAACAGCTGCGACTACAGGAATTCCTAACCATTGTTGAAGATAAAAATTATAATGATGTATTCTCGTTGCATTCTCTTAGTGCATTCCGTTCCCGATCATCCACCGGAAGCTTACTGCCCGACGACCATCAGTTGGACAACGGCAGGGGTACATTGCGCCACATTTTTAATTTTTCAAAATTGTCGAAGGTCGCCGAAGTACAGCGAATAAGTCTCTCCGTGCCCGGCACCGCCGCGCTTTCCCGAGCAGATACCGTTCCGCTTCCGTATCGTTTACCGCCGCTCGGTGGGGACAATTCTGTTTGTACGTCGGCGCTGGCTAATTACTCGCGTATAAAAAGGCCTTCGGCGGATTAATCATCACCATTCTTCGGCGATCCGCTCACACTGGTACAGTGCTGAGAAATTCCGATCTTAGACCGCTCTTGATAAACAGTCTAGAAATCAAACATAAGCTAGAGAGAATTCCGCTTCAGTCGAGACATCTGATATAAACGGTTGCATTCCGCTACCTCTCATCTCCGAACGCCGCACTAAGAATTAGAGCGCACTTTGATTTAATCGAAAAATCTCGATTGCGGCTAGAAAATCCTAACACCGTTTGCAAATTACACAAGATAGAGAGGAGAGCTATCTCCGACGAGCTACTCTCGTCGGCACGGTGCATCCCTGCGATTCCATCCACCGCGATTTCCATCCTGCATTATGGGGAATAATTAAAAGATATTTCTACCGACTACGAAATTCCCGTTTAAAGGACCAAATACATCGCTCAGCCGTTCGACAAAAACATGATCGCGCCGCGCCGTTTTTTAAATCAATACAGCAAACGTCAAACGGTCATTGATTGCACGCTCCAGGCCGTAAACAGTCTGCTTATATCGACACTTTCTTAATATCGAAGCAACTGTCGAAATCTAATGAGAAATGTTATCGCAACAGGGTTGATTGTTGCGAGCGATAACAAAGGTCTGCGAAATTTTTAAATTTAGTTAATTACAAAAAGCAGAGTAGGTGAACTGATAGATTTTTGACGCTGAAAACGAATCTGGCCGCAGAATTTCTCCAGCAGGTTTTTGAGTAATTTGTGGTTAAATAATCCAAAAATGGTTATTTTGACCAATTTCATGAATTTATTGTGAGGGAACCTAATTTTTTTGAAATATTTCTGCCAATGGAATTGTATTAGTCCTCACCTTTCAAGTCCACTTGCCGCTGCACGATTTTTTTTCGCTAAGATATACAAGTTATAAAACTGATCATGCATGATGGTCCAATAAGCCATTCCAAGTCAACCGTGTTACCTGTCTTACCACGAATCAAAATTTTGGTAAAAACATAAATTTGTGAACGTCGCCTGTCATTTTTTGAAATTAAAAATAGCGGATTCAATATGGCGAACAGAGTCACAATAAAATTTAAGAGCATTTATCAAAACGTGTAGCAACTGTATTGAATATGGTTTGTACATAACTTTTTCCGACAACCGAACCTTACAGATATATAGTTCTTTTCAAATTTCAAGATGGCGGATTGGCGGATATTGATGTCTATGTGAATTTTCTTTAAAAGGGTATTCCAGAAGCCGAATTTTTATGCTATTTTTATGAATAAAAAAAAAAAGTATAAGTATTTTGGAAACAAGTTTTTCCCACATATTAATCCATACTTGAAGTATGTTTCAAAATTTTTCTATTAAAAAATAATTATAAATAAGCAGCGCGGTATACAAAATTAAATAAGGACATGAAAAAAAGTTGGTCCATGGCTCTCATGATGCCGGCTGTTGTGCTTATCTGAAACAAAAAACCAAAGACATTTTTAATTAGTATGAGTTTGGCAATAGCAGGTACCAAAATGAAAAAAAATATTGAAAATTTAAAAAATGACCACTTAGAAAATTAAATTTCGATTTTTACTATTCTTTTTTCACCATTAAAGAACTGTAAAAAATAAAAAAAAATATTTCAACTTGATTTTGGTAAGAACTATAGGCACACATCCTGAAGATTTGCCCGATTCAATTGATCATCTGGTTTTTGAGATATCATACGAACCAATTTGAAAAACATGATTTCGAGAAAAAACGCGTAAAACTTTCCGTACTGATTATATAGAAATAATTTTACTTACAATCCATCAGCTAGCCCAGGGCCATACAGGGAATTTTCCTCCTGCTTATAGAAGTCCTGCTGAACTGCTCTCTCTTCTCTGCGATTTATTCTCTGGTCTCTAGCGAAGTCAATTGAACGCCGTTCCGAGCGGGTGATATGAGCTTTGTTCCGAGAATTTGCGTACATTTCCGCTTGCTGGCCAATAGTCACTCCCATTATGTTTATAACATTCAAAATTGTCATAAATCCTTCATTGAAGATAATAATTGTCAGAAAAGTTGCTATTTCAACAATCTTTGCTCCATAAAGAAAGTATTTTGGAGTAAAAGTCTAAATCAATGAATTCAAAGAATTTTCATCGTTATTTTGTGTTTCTATTCCTAAATAACGTTCCAGCAATTCACTAGCCGAACCTAACCGAAATGCCGACACAATGCTATATTGTGTGCTGCGTGACTCGAGCGCTGAGCGCGCGCCGGAGACCGCTCCCTATGAAGTGCTATAACTTTGTCAATTTTGTGAATCGGGCTAAATCTTTTTGCACACATATTTTCCATATCAAATACTTACAAACTATGCAAAGAAAAAAAATCGATTTTTCGACTTTCTAAACTAGAGAGAATACCCCCTTAATGTAAATTTTCTTATAATTTCATACTTGTATATCTCAGCGAAAAAAAATCGTACAGAGGCAATTAAAAATGGATTTGAGAGGTGAAGACCAGTACTATACGGTGCCACTGTCAGAAATATTTCAAAAAATTAGATTCTTTCATAATAAATTCATGAAATTTGCCGAAATAGCCATTTTTGGCTATTTAATTATAAATTGCTCAAAAACCTGACCTGTGCTGGGGAAATCTGCGGCTAAATTTGTTTGCAGCATCAAAAAATCTATCAAATTCACCTACTCTGCTTTTTGTAACTAACCTTCGCAGGCCTATATAATTATTAACACCGCGTGCAACCACTCGTGCACCCTCGGACTGACGCCCCGCACGCCTAATTATATTATCGATACTTGATTTCTTGCGAGCGTTTACATTGTTTCACGCAGTGTTGCCAGACGTACGACTATAGTCGTATTTATACGACTATTTCATATTTTTTCTCAGATACGACCCGAAAGGATGTCGTACACTATTTTATACTACTATTCAACGATGTACGACTATTTATACTACTATTAGCACTTAAGAGGATCCTAAAGCGACGGGCGAATTCCGACAGATTAGCGCCCCCATCTAAACGTAACTAAAAATTGATAATATCGATAATATCGACATTTTTAGTTCCGCCATTACCGACATTATTATTGAAACATGCATAATATAATAGAAAATGCAATCTTTTGCATTGCGTTCAATATATTGAAATGAGATAATATGATATTTTTATTGATTTATATATACATGCATATATATTTTTTATATATGTATAAAATATATATACATATATATATTAAATATATTATATATTATATATATAATTGCTGTATATGTAAATGTTTATATACTTGTAATATCAATTTACAAACATTTACATTACATTATATATTTATCTCATCGCGATGAATAGAATAATGAATTTATTCATTTTTTCAATTTACAATTTCTGAATATAGAGTAGGCCCATCCATCGCCCATTCTTGTCAGATGCAATATACCTTTTTCGTCTCTCCAATTTTAATTAACGAAGATAATCTTTACATTGAAATTTTTTTAGATCGCCTCTAGGATAAATATTTTTTTAA
The DNA here is from genome assembly GCF_025532165.1 of Camponotus vicinus. Lineage (NCBI taxonomy): Eukaryota > Metazoa > Arthropoda > Insecta > Hymenoptera > Formicidae > Camponotus > Camponotus vicinus. The sequence continues at coordinate 17,635,558 of NW_028141956.1, read as the reverse complement.
TTATCACAGCGCTCATATAAACCGCATCGGGTATAAAATATTTTTAAAAACCAGCACACGAATAGATCGCCTCTGGTATAAATATTTTTTAATTACCACAGCACTCATGCGAACCGCATCTGGTATAAAATATTTTTAAAAACCAACACACGAATACATCGCCTCTGAGACAAATACTTTTAAAAGCAGCTAGCTCACGAATAAATCGTCTGGCACTAACTACTATAAATATATATACAGGGTGTCCTAGACCACTCGTACACCCCTTTTCTTACAAAAACTAAGCATTTTAGAGAAAAATGTTTCAGACAAAAGTTGTTTGGTTTCGAGGGGGCCATAAGATAGTACCATTGGTTTGACCTTGAAGAGTCATTTGAAGGTCACGTGAAGGTCACTTCAATTTTTTTAAATGGAATACCCTATATATTTTTGCACATTCTTGTAGCTCATCTCGAGAGCATTCCAAAACACTATAATTAAGTACCTTTTCGTTAAGTACTTTTTGAGTTATGAGGCTTGAAATAATTTCTTAATTTTACATAAACCGTAAAATATCTTGTAAAATATTCATTTTTCGATTATCTTACCTTAATAGTTTTACGTACAAAATAATGAGAGGAATCAATTGGTGTAAAGAAAACACATAGTTGTTTTTAAGAAAAAATATGGAATTGTTAATTGCAAATTACATAATTGCAACACACACATGTTGCGTTTCTCTCTCTCTCTCTCTCTCTCTCTCTCTCTCTCTCTCTCTGTCTCTGTTTATTTGTTCGATATGATATTCTTTTATTCGCTCATGTCACTTTTACTTTTTTGGTTCTCGTTTCTCTATATATATGAAAATAAGTTTCTTATATGTATGCATTTTTATTCTATAATAAATATAAAATATTTGTCTCTCTTTCTCTCTGTTTTGTTATAATAAATACACCTATACAATAGTGTATGTGTGAAGCATGAAGCTGAGCGATATATAATGAGTGAAGTGTATGTGTACACCTAACCGTGTATGTGTGAAGCATGAAGCTGAGCGATATATAATGAGCGAGAAATTAGAAAGAGACAGAATGAGCATATGATCGAGAAAACGAAAGAAAACGAAAGAAAACGAAAGAAAAAATACGAGAGGGAATGTAATAATAATAATGCATATATATAAATTATTGTCACACGCATGAAAGAGGGAAAGAGAAAATACGATTTTGTCTGTCCTTGTCGATAAAAG